>NC_091282.1:758017732-758617732 GCF_032444005.1 Ranitomeya imitator
ATTAAGACAACGAGGAGCATTTTATTCAGGCAGGGCGGACGAACAGGCGCAAGTAGCCAACCAATGATGTCAGAAGACGGGAAGCGCTACCAAGGGGGGTGCTGCGTATCATTAGAAAGGAAAGTCACACCTCAGGGACAGTGGAATGGTCTCAAAGAGACACATTTTGTACGTGTTGAGTTCCACGTGGGCAAGGAGAAAACATCAGCCACCTTGTACAAATGCAGCAGTACTGCTGTACAAGGTGGCTGTTATACATAGAAACACCTGGGGGTGGGGGCCAGGCTCCCTTCAATTTCAGTTCATGTGCCTGCGTGGCGTTTGCAGGTCACGTTGCAAGCTGCACAGCAGGGGAACAGCTGGCGGTGCTGAACCCCACTAACACATTGGCTGGTGTTTTTCTCTGTGCAGCTAGCATTTCCGGGCAAAAACTAGCGGTGTTTGAGCCCAGGGTCAGCAGGAGGAGGAGGAGAGGAGCAAAGTGTAGGCCGAAGCCTGCACTGGTGGCAGCTTTTGGTCGGTTGTGCCAGCGTGGCTTGTGCTGGACACGATGCCGGCTACACAGCGGGGGAACAGCTGGCGTTGCTGAACCCCACTAACACATTGGCTGGTGTTTTTCTCTGTGCAGCTAGCATTTCCGGGCAAAAACTAGCGGTGTTTGAGCCCAGGGTCAGCAGGAGGAGGAGGAGAGGAGCAAAGTGTAGGCCGAAGCCTGCACTGGTGGCAGCTTTTGGTCGGTTGTGCCAGCGTGGCTTGTGCTGGACACGATGCCGGCTACACAGCGGGGGAACAGCTGGCGTTGCTGAACCCCACTAACACATTGGCTGGTGTTTTTCTCTGTGCAGCTAGCATTTCCGGGCAAAAACTAGCGGTGTTTGAGCCCAGGGTCAGCAGGAGGAGGAGGAGAGGAGCAAAGTGTAGGCCGAAGCCTGCACTGGTGGCAGCTTTTGGTCGGTTGTGCCAGCGTGGCTTGTGCTGGACACGATGCCGGCTACACAGCGGGGGAACAGCTGGCGTTGCTGAACCCCACTAACACATTGGCTGGTGTTTTTCTCTGTGCAGCTAGCATTTCCGGGCAAAAACTAGCGTTGTTAGAGCCCAGGGTCAGCAGGAGGAGGAGGAGAGGAGCAAAGTGTAGGCCGAAGCCTAGTTGAACCAATTTCAAAGGTTACCTTTAACCCCCCCTCAGGTGTTACAAAGAACAAGAGCCACTCCTTCTGCAGCATTAATGCTGCACAAGTAAAAGGTTGCTCTATTAATTTGTCTACTTGCACAAGCTGAATGCAACACGTAGACTATTTAGCCCATTATACTGTTTAACAGTAGTGGAGGCGTGACTTGTCTTTTTAAAGAAAAGCAGCACAGGTGTCGAAAACACCTTTTTGCATGGGCGCAGCTTCCTGAGCGTTGTTAGTTGCTGTACAGGAGTCTGCGCTCTTGTGATCCTTTGGCCATGCGCTGTGAGCGCTTCCTGTCTTATGACCTCATTTCATGTTGGCCGTTGCGGTTAGCGATGGACATGAATCCCAGACCCACAGTGTGTTTTTAAAAAATCACACTGCGGTGCTGGGATTCGTGCCCTGGTGCAGTAAATATGTTTGCCGCTCACACATGTCCTTACACCTGCTTCAGACTGGACGGCCTCATCTGATCCCTTATCGCCTGCCGAGGCCATGAGGACACCCAGTCTGAAGAAGGCGGAAGGAGATGAGTGAACACAGGCAAACATATGCACTGCACATGCCCATCAATCACACCCTCGCTGTCCAAAAAAATAAGACACCGAGGGGCGTTGTTTCGAGCAGGGGAGATGCACAGGCGCAGCCAGCTAACCAATGATGTCAAAAGACGGGCAGCGCTAACAAGGGTGGTGCTGCGTGTCATTACAAAGGAAAGTCACACCTCAGGGACATTGTAATGGTCTCTAATGAGACACATTTTGTACGTGTTGAGTTCCACGTGGGCAAGGAGAAAAAGTCAGCCACCTCGTACAAATGCAGCAGTACTGCTGTACAAGGTGGCTGTTATACATAGAAACACCTGGGGGGGTGGGGGGCAGGCTCCCTTCAATTTCAGTTCATGTGCCTGCGTGGCGTTTGCAGGTCACGTTGCAAGCTACACAGCAGGGGAACAGCTGGCGTTGCTGAACCCCACTGACACATTGACTGGTGTTTTTCTCTGTGCAGATTGCATGTCCGGGCAAAAACTAGCGGTGTTAGAGCCCAGGGTCAGCAGGAGGAGGAGGAGAGGAGCAAAGTGTAGGCCGAAGCCTGCACTGGTGGCAGCTTTTGGTCGGTTGTGCCAGCGTGGCTTGTGCTGGACACGATGCCGGCTACACAGCGGGGGAACAGCTGGCGGTGCTGAACCCCACTAACACATTGGCTGGTGTTTTTCTCTGTGCAGCTAGCATTTCCGGGCAAAAACTAGCGGTGTTTGAGCCCAGGGTCAGCAGGAGGAGTAGAGGAGCAGAGTGTAGGCCGAAGCCTAGTTGAACCAATTTCCAAGGTTACCTTTAACCCCCCCCCTCAGGTGTTGCAAGGTACAAGAGCCACACCTTGAACAGCATTAATGATGCACAAGTCAAAGGTTGCTCTATTTAATTTTGCTCCTTGCACACGCTGAATTAAACACGTACACTATTTAGCCCATTATACTGTCAAACAGTTGTGGAGGCGTGACTTGTCTTTTTAACGAGACGCAGCACAGGTGTCAAAATTTGCACCTAGGTACTGGGCGCAGATTCCTGAGCGTTGTTATTTGCTGTACAGGAGTCTGCGCTCTTGTGTTATCCCTTGGCAATACCCTGTTAGTGCAGGCCGTCTCATGACCTCATTTCATGTTGGCCGGTGCGGTTAACGATGGCCATAAATCCCAGACCCACAGTGGCTTTTCCTAAAGTCACACTGCGGTGCTGGGATTCGTGGCCTTGTGCAGTAAATATGTTCGCCGCTCACACATGTCCTTACACCTGCTTCAGACTGGGCGGCCTCAGCTGATCCCTTATCGCATGCCGCGGCCATGAGGCCGCACAGTCAGAAGAAGGCGGAAGGAGGGGAGTGAAAACAGGGGAACATATGCACTGCTCGTGCCCATCAATCACACCCTCGCAGTCAAAATATATGAGACAACGGGGGGCGTTGTGTCGGGCAGGGGGGACGCACAGGCACAGCCAGCCAACCAATGATGTCAGGAGACGGGCAGCGCTAACAATGGGGGTGCTGCGTGTCATTACAAAGGAAAGTCACACCTCAGGGACATTGTAATGGTCTCTAATGAGACACATTTTGTACGTGTTGAGTTCCACGTGGGCAAGGAGAAAAAGTCAGCCACCTCGTACAAATGCAGCAGTACTGCTGTACAAGGTGGCTGATATACATAGAAACACCTGTGGGTGGGGGGCAGGCTCCCTTCAATTTCAGTTCATGTGCCTGCGTGGCGTTTGCAGGTCACGTTGCAAGCTACACAGCAGGGGAACAGCTGGCGTTGCTGAACCCCACTAACACATTGGCTGGTGTTTTTCTCTGTGCAGCTAGCATGTCCGGGCAGAAACTGGCGTTGTTTGAGCCCAGGGTCAGCAGGAGGAGGAGAGGAGCAAAGTGTAGGCCGAAGCCTGCACTGGTGGCAGCTTTTGGTCGGTTGTGCCAGCGTGGCTTGTGCTGGACACGATGCCGGCTACACAGCGGGGGAACAGCAGGCGGTGCTGAACCCCACTAACACATTGGCTGGTGTTTTTCTCTGTGCAGCTAGCATGTCCGGGCAGAAACTGGCGTTGTTTGAGCCCAGGGTCAGCAGGAGGAGGAGAGGAGCAAAGTGTAGGCCGAAGCCTGCACTGGTGGCAGCTTTTGGTCGGTTGTGCCAGCGTGGCTTGTGCTGGACACGTTGCCGACTACACAGCAGGGGAACAGCTGGCGGTGCTGAACCCCACTAACACATTGGCTGGTGTTTTTCTCTGTGCAGCTAGCATTTCCGGGCAAAAACTAGCGGTGTTTGAGCCCAGGGTCAGCAGGAGGAGTAGAGGAGCAGAGTGTAGGCCGAAGCCTAGTTGAACCAATTTCAAAGGTTACCTTTAACCCCCCCCTCAGGTGTTGCAAGGTACAAGAGCCACACCTTGTGCAGCATTAATGCTGCACAAGTAAAAGGTTGCTCTATTTGTTTTGCTCCTTGCACACGCTGACTAAAACACGTACACTATTTAGCCCATTATACTGTCAAACAGTTGTGGAGGCGTGACTTGTCTTTTTAACGAGACGCAGCACAGGTGTCAAAATTTGCACCTAGGTACTGGGCGCAGATTCCTGAGCGTTGTTATTTGCTGTACAGGAGTCTGCGCTCTTGTGTTATCCCTTGGCAATACCCTGTTAGTGCAGGCCGTCTCATGACCTCATTTCATGTTGGCCGGTGCGGTTAACGATGGCCATAAATCCCAGACCCACAGTGGCTTTTCCTAAAGTCACACTGCGGTGCTGGGATTCGTGGCCTTGTGCAGTAAATATGTTCGCCGCTCACACATGTCCTTACACCTGCTTCAGACTGGGCGGCCTCAGCTGATCCCTTATCGCATGCCGCGGCCATGAGGCCGCACAGTCAGAAGAAGGCGGAAGGAGGGGAGTGAAAACAGGGGAACATATGCACTGCTCGTGCCCATCAATCACACCCTCGCAGTCAAAATATATGAGACAACGGGGGGCGTTGTGTCGGGCAGGGGGGACGCACAGGCACAGCCAGCCAACCAATGATGTCAGGAGACGGGCAGCGCTAACAATGGGGGTGCTGCGTGTCATTACAAAGGAAAGTCACACCTCAGGGACATTGTAATGGTCTCTAATGAGACACATTTTGTACGTGTTGAGTTCCACGTGGGCAAGGAGAAAAAGTCAGCCACCTCGTACAAATGCAGCAGTACTGCTGTACAAGGTGGCTGATATACATAGAAACACCTGTGGGTGGGGGGCAGGCTCCCTTCAATTTCAGTTCATGTGCCTGCGTGGCGTTTGCAGGTCACGTTGCAAGCTACACAGCAGGGGAACAGCTGGCGTTGCTGAACCCCACTGACACATTGACTGGTGTTTTTCTCTGTGCAGATTGCATGTCCGGGCAGAAACTGGCGTTGTTTGAGCCCAGGGTCAGCAGGAGGAGGAGAGGAGCAAAGTGTAGGCCGAAGCCTGCACTGGTGGCAGCTTTTGGTCGGTTGTGCCAGCGTGGCTTGTGCTGGACACGATGCCGGCTACACAGCGGGGGAACAGCAGGCGGTGCTGAACCCCACTAACACATTGGCTGGTGTTTTTCTCTGTGCAGCTAGCATGTCCGGGCAGAAACTGGCGTTGTTTGAGCCCAGGGTCAGCAGGAGGAGGAGAGGAGCAAAGTGTAGGCCGAAGCCTGCACTGGTGGCAGCTTTTGGTCGGTTGTGCCAGCGTGGCTTGTGCTGGACACGTTGCCGACTACACAGCAGGGGAACAGCTGGCGGTGCTGAACCCCACTAACACATTGGCTGGTGTTTTTCTCTGTGCAGCTAGCATTTCCGGGCAAAAACTAGCGGTGTTTGAGCCCAGGGTCAGCAGGAGGAGTAGAGGAGCAGAGTGTAGGCCGAAGCCTAGTTGAACCAATTTCAAAGGTTACCTTTAACCCCCCCCTCAGGTGTTGCAAGGTACAAGAGCCACACCTTGTGCAGCATTAATGCTGCACAAGTAAAAGGTTGCTCTATTTGTTTTGCTCCTTGCACACGCTGACTAAAACACGTACACTATTTAGCCCATTATACTGTCAAACAGTTGTGGAGGCGTGACTTGTCTTTTTAACGAGACGCAGCACAGGTGTCAAAATTTGCACCTAGGTACTGGGCGCAGATTCCTGAGCGTTGTTATTTGCTGTACAGGAGTCTGCGCTCTTGTGTTATCCCTTGGCAATACCCTGTTAGTGCAGGCCGTCTCATGACCTCATTTCATGTTGGCCGGTGCGGTTAACGATGGCCATAAATCCCAGACCCACAGTGGCTTTTCCTAAAGTCACACTGCGGTGCTGGGATTCGTGGCCTTGTGCAGTAAATATGTTCGCCGCTCACACATGTCCTTACACCTGCTTCAGACTGGGCGGCCTCAGCTGATCCCTTATCGCATGCCGCGGCCATGAGGCCGCACAGTCAGAAGAAGGCGGAAGGAGGGGAGTGAAAACAGGGGAACATATGCACTGCTCGTGCCCATCAATCACACCCTCGCAGTCAAAATATATGAGACAACGGGGGGCGTTGTGTCGGGCAGGGGGGACGCACAGGCACAGCCAGCCAACCAATGATGTCAGGAGACGGGCAGCGCTAACAATGGGGGTGCTGCGTGTCATTACAAAGGAAAGTCACACCTCAGGGACATTGTAATGGTCTCTAATGAGACACATTTTGTACGTGTTGAGTTCCACGTGGGCAAGGAGAAAAAGTCAGCCACCTCGTACAAATGCAGCAGTACTGCTGTACAAGGTGGCTGATATACATAGAAACACCTGTGGGTGGGGGGCAGGCTCCCTTCAATTTCAGTTCATGTGCCTGCGTGGCGTTTGCAGGTCACGTTGCAAGCTACACAGCAGGGGAACAGCTGGCGTTGCTGAACCCCACTGACACATTGACTGGTGTTTTTCTCTGTGCAGATTGCATGTCCGGGCAGAAACTGGCGTTGTTTGAGCCCAGGGTCAGCAGGAGGAGGAGAGGAGCAAAGTGTAGGCCGAAGCCTGCACTGGTGGCAGCTTTTGGTCGGTTGTGCCAGCGTGGCTTGTGCTGGACACGATGCCGGCTACACAGCGGGGGAACAGCAGGCGGTGCTGAACCCCACTAACACATTGGCTGGTGTTTTTCTCTGTGCAGCTAGCATGTCCGGGCAGAAACTGGCGTTGTTTGAGCCCAGGGTCAGCAGGAGGAGGAGAGGAGCAAAGTGTAGGCCGAAGCCTGCACTGGTGGCAGCTTTTGGTCGGTTGTGCCAGCGTGGCTTTTGCTGGACACGATGCCGGCTACACAGCGGGGGAACAGCTGGCGGTGCTGAACCCCACTAACACATTGGCTGGTGTTTTTCTCTGTGCAGCTAGCATTTCCGGGCAAAAACTAGCGCTGTTTGAGCCCAGGGTCAGCAGGAGGAGTAGAGGAGCAGAGTGTAGGCCGAAGCCTAGTTGAACCAATTTCAAAGGTTACCTTTAACCCCCCCCTCAGGTGTTGCAAGGTACAAGAGCCACACCTTGTGCAGCATTAATGCTGCACAAGTAAAAGGTTGCTCTATTTGTTTTGCTCCTTGCACACGCTGACTAAAACACGTACACTATTTAGCCCATTATACTGTCAAACAGTTGTGGAGGCGTGACTTGTCTTTTTAACGAGACGCAGCACAGGTGTCAAAATTTGCACCTAGGTACTGGGCGCAGATTCCTGAGCGTTGTTATTTGCTGTACAGGAGTCTGCGCTATTGTGATCCCTTGGCCATGCGCTGTGAGCGCTTCCTGTCTTCTGACCTCATTTCATGTCGGCCGTTGCGGTTAGCGATGGACATGAATCCCAGACCCACAGTGTGTTTTCAAACAATCACACTACGTGGCTGGGATTCGTGGCCTTGTGCAGTAAATAGGTTTGCCGCTTACACATGTCCTTACACCGGCTCCAGACTGGGCGGCCTCAGCTGATCCCTTATCGCCTACCACGGCCAGGAGGCCGCACAGTCTGAAGAAGGCGGAAGGAGATGAGTTAAGACAGGCGAACATATGCACTGCTCGTGCCCATAAACCACACCCTCGCTGACAAAATAAATATGACAACGAGGGGCGTTGTTTCTAGCAGGGCGGATGCACAGGCGCAGCCAGCTAACCATGATGACAAAAGACGGGAAACGCTACCAAGGGGGGTGCTGCGTATCATTACAAAGGAAAGTCACACCTCAGGGACAGTGGAATGGTCTCAATGAGACACATTTTGTACGTGTTGAGTTCCACGTGGGCAAGGAGAAAAAGTCAGCCACCTTGTACAAATGCAGCAGTACTGCTGTACTAGGTGGCTGTTATACATAGAAACACCTGGGGGGGTGGGGCCAGGTTCCCTTTTAATTTCAGTTCCTGTGCCTGCATGGCGTTTG
The DNA here is from genome assembly GCF_032444005.1 of Ranitomeya imitator. NCBI lineage: Eukaryota > Metazoa > Chordata > Amphibia > Anura > Dendrobatidae > Ranitomeya > Ranitomeya imitator. The sequence continues at coordinate 758,025,829 of NC_091282.1, forward strand.
CAGGTCACGTTGCCGGCTACACAGCAGGGGAACAGCTGGCGTTGCTGAACCCCACTAACACATTGGCTGGTGTTTTTCTCTGTGCAGCTAGCACTTCCGGGCAAAAACTAGCGGTGTTTGAGCCCAGGGTCAGCAGGAGGAGGAGAGGAGCAGAGTGTAGGCCGAAGCCTGCACTGGTGGCAGCTTTTGTTCTGTTGTGCCAGCGTGGCTTGTGCTGGACACGTTGCCGACTACACAGCAGGGGAACAGCTGGCGGTGCTGAACCCCACTGACACATCACCTAGTGTTTTTTTCTGTGTAGACAACACTTCCAGGTGGCAACTGACAGTGTTGAAACCCAGGGAATCAAAGAGGAGCAGAGTGTAGGCCGAAGCCTGCAGTGGAGCAAGTTGAAAGGGAACCTTTAACCCCCCCCCCCAGGCATTTGTTGCTGAAAGAGCCATCTTGTACAGCAGTAATACTGCACATGGAAAATGGTGGCTCCGAAAATTATGCTCCTTGCAAACGCTGAAGTACACACTCATATAATGTGTCCCCTCACACCGTCAAACCATCCCGGAAGTGGGACTTTCCTTTGTAATGTGACACAGCACAGCCGTCATTCCAACCCCCTTGGTGCCGGGCACCACCTCCTCAACGTTGTTTGGTTCTGTCACGGAGCCCGCACTGTAATGTTATCCCTTGGCCATGCACAGTTAGCGGTGCCCGTCTTCTGACATCATGTAGGTGTCAGGCTGGCAGTGCCTGTGCGTCCAAGCTGCCCGAGATCCAACCTTGCAGTGTCATCTAATGTAGTCCCACTGCGGGCCAGGGATCCATGGGCATGCGCAGTGCATATCATCGCCTCTCACTCACCTCCTTCCTGCTTCTTCAGACTGTGCGGCGTCACGGCCGTGGCATGCTATTAGGGATCAGCTGACGCCGCCTAGTCTGAAGAAGCGTGAAGAAGGGGAGTGAGAGGCTAGTATATGCACTGCGCATGGCCATGGATACCAGGCCCACTGTGGGATCACATTAGACGACACTGCGAGGTGTGATTTCGGGCAGCGTGGACGCACAGGCGCAGCCAGGACGACAACAAATGATGTCAGAGGACGGGCAGCGCAAACTGTGCATGGCCAAGGGATAACATAACAGCGCAGGGTCCATGACGGAATCAAACAACGCTAAGGAGGCAGCGCACGGTGCCAAGGGGGTAGCAATGACGGCTGTGCTGTGTCACATTACAAAGGAAAGTCCCACCTCCGGGACGGTTGGACGGTGTGAGGGGACACATTACATGAGTGTGTAGTTCAGCGTTTGCAAGGAGCATAATTTCAAGAGCGACCTTTCCCTTGTGCAGTATTAGTGCTGCACATGGTGGCTCTTTCAGTAACAAACGCCTAGGGGGGGGGGGGGACAGGTCCCCTTACATTTTAGTTGTGCCAGCGTGGCGGTCGCATGACACGTTGCCGGATACACAGCTGGGGATCAGCTGACGTTACTGAACCCCAATAACAGAGGAGCGACTGTTGACTGTGCACACAGCACTTCCAGGCACCAACTGGCGGTGTTAGAGCCCAGGGACAGCAGGAGGAGCAGATTGGAGGTATTGCCGCACACACAGCTGGGGATCAGCTGACGTTACTGAACCCCAATAACAGAGGAGCGACTGTTGACTGTGCACACAGCACTTCCAGGCACCAACTGGCGGTGTTAGAGCCCAGGGACAGCAGGAGGAGCAGATTGGAGGTATTGCCGCACACACAGCTGGGGATCAGCTGACGTTACTGAACCCCAATAACAGAGGAGCGACTGTTGACTGTGCACACAGCACTTCCAGGCACCAACTGGCGGTGTTAGAGCCCAGGGACAGCAGGAGGAGCAGAGGAACAGAGTGTAGGCCGAAGCCTGATTGGAGCAAGTTGAAAGGAAACCTTTAACCCCCCCCCCCAAGACGTTTGTAGCTGAAAGAGCCATGTTGTGCAGCACTAAGGATGCAAAAGGAAAAGGTTGCTCTTTTAATTATGCTCCTTGCAAACACCGAAGTAAACACTAAAAATGTGTCCCTTTATACCGTTAAACCGTTCCGGAGGTGCGAATTTCCTTCGTAATGGGACACAGCACAGCTGTCATTCCTATCCCCTTGATGCCGTGCGCTGCCTCCTCAGCGTTGTTTTAAGCTGCCACGGAGCCTGCGCTGTTCTGTTAGCCCTTGGCCATGCCCAATTAGCGCTGCCTGTCTTCTGACATAATTTGGTGTCAGGCTGTCAGTGCCTGTGCGTCCACGCTGCTCCAGATCCCACCTCGCAGTCTCATCTAACGTAATCCCACTGCGGGCCTTGGAACCATGGGCATGCACAGTGCATAACCTCGACTCTCACTCCCCTCCTTCCCTCTTCTTCAGACTGTGCGGTGTCACGGCCGTGGCATGCTAGGGATCAGCTGACGGCGCACAGTCTAAAGAAGGCGGAGGGAAATGAGCGAGAGCCCGAGGGGAAGATATGCACTGCGCATGCCCATGGATCCCAGGCCCGCAGTGTGACTCAATCAGAAGACACTGCGAGGCGGGATCTCGGGCACCGCGGCCGCACAGGCGCAGCCAGCCTGACACCAAATTATGTCAGAAGACAGGCAGCGCAAATAGGGCATGCCCAAGGGATAACAGAACAGCGCAGGCTCCGTGACAGCTTAAAACAACGCTGAGGAGGCAGCGCATGGCACCAAGGGGGTAGGAATGACGGCTGTGCTGCGTCACATTACGAAGGAAAGTCCCAGCTCCGGGACGGTATAACGGTATCAGTGAACACATTTTATAAGTGTTAAGTTCTGCGTGTGCAAAGAGCTAAAAAAAAAGAGCTACCTTTTCCTTGTGCAGCATTACTGCTGCACAAGATGGCTCTTTCAGTAACAAACGACGGGGGGGGGGGGGGACAGGTTCCCTTACATTTAGGTTGTTGTGCCAGCGTGGCGGTCGCAGGACACATTGCCGGCTACACAGCTGGGGATCAGCTGACGTTACTGAAACCCAATAACACTGGGTCGTATGTTTTTACTGTGCAGCCTGCACTTCTGAGCCGCAACTGGCGGTGTTGGAGCCCAGGAATAGCAGTTCAGGTGGTAGAAAGATGAACACAGCAGGAGACCTGGATGACACCCAATTACTTAATCAGGCAGAGGAGTGGCAAATTCCTGCGAGATCCAGGCCTGGTTCATTTTCAGGAAAGTAAGCCGGTCAACGTTATCGGAGGATAGTCGCATGCGACGGTCTGTTAGTACACCACCTGCGGCACTAAAGACACGTTCCGATAAGACACTAGCCGCAGGGCAAGCCAGCACCTCCAATGCATACTGGCTTAGCTCTGGCCATGTATCCAGCTTAGAGACCCAAAACTTGAACGGGGAAGAGCCGTCTGGGAGTACAGTAAGAGGGCAAGCCATGTAGTCTGTCACCATCTGACGGAACCGTTGCCTCCTGCTGACTGGAGCCGCCGGTGATGGTGTAGACATTTGGGGCGGGCACACAAAAGTGTGCCAGAGTTGTGCCATACTGGGCTTGCCTTGGGCAGAGGCACTGCTTCTGCTCCCTCTTTGGGCAGAGCCTCCCCCACTGCCTCGACGCACTGAGCTGCTTTGTAAAGCACTAGCAGCACTCCTCTCAGTTGGACAGGAGAAGATGATGGAATTCACCAGTGTGTCGTGGTACTCCCGCAATTTACGCTCCCGGGTCAACGCAGGGATGAGGTTTTGGACGTTGTCCCGGTAGCGAGGATCGAGGAGGGTGAACACCCAATAATCAGGCATGTTGAGAATGTGGTCGATGCGGCGGTCGTTTCTCAGGCACTGCAGCATGAAATCCACCATGTGCTGCAGAGTGCCAACCGGCCCAGAAACGCTGTCCCCTGCTTGAGACATGATCTCTGCCCGCTCGTCATCACCCCACCCTCGCTGTACACACTGACCACTGGACAATTGTGTCGCTCCCTCCTCTGGACGGAGCTCTTCCTCCTCCATTGACTCCTCCTCATCCTCCTCACAAATTGGCCCCTGCGTACCCCTTTGTGAGGAACCACGTGGCGCTGACTCTCCAGAAGCTGATGGAAAAGGTGACTCCTCATCCTCCACCTCTTCCACCACATCATCCCTTAACCCTTGCAAAGTTTGCTGAAGCAGGCAGATAAGGGGGACAGTCATGCTGACTAGTGCATCATCTGCACTTGCCATCCGCGTGGAATAATCAAAAGGACGCAAAACCTGGCAGACATCCTTCATAGTGGCCCACTCTGTGGTTGTGAAGTCTGATCGGCGCTGACTGCGACTTCTTTGCGCCTGATGCAGCTGGTACTCCATAACTGCTTGCTGCTGCTCACACAACCGCTCCAACATATGTAACGTGGAATTCCACCGGGTAGGTAGGTCACATATGATGCGGTGTTCCGGAAGGCGGAATCGGCGCTGCAGAGCAGCAATGCGGGATCTGGCCAAGCTGGAACGCCGCAAGTGAGCACACTCTAGGCGGACCTTGTGCAGCAGGGCATCAAGATCCGGATAGTCCCTCAGAAAACTCTGCACAACCAAATTGAGCACATGTGCCAGACATGGGATGTGAGTGAGGTTGCCAAGGGCCAAAGCTGCCACCAGATTTCGGCCATTGTCACACACTACCATGCCTGGCTGGAGATTCGCTGGCAGTAACCACACATCGCTCTCCTGCTTGATGGCATTCCAGAGCTCCTGCGCTGTGTGGCTTCGATGCCCCAATGAAACTAGTTTCAAGACGGCCTGCTGACGTTTGGCCACGGCTGTGCTCATGTCGGTCATAGGTAAACGTTCACGGGTCCATGTGGAGGTGGACTGTGACGGATCCTGCAGAGAGGAATCAGAGGAACTGGTGTAAGAGGAGGAGTCGATGCGTACAGACTGGATTCCTGCAATCCTTGGAGTGGGCAGGACACGTCCTGCGCCACTCGCACGATCTGTACCTGGCTCAACAACATTAACCCAATGGGCAGTGAGGGAAACATATCGCCCCTGTCCATGCTGACTGGTCCACGCATCGGTGGTGAGGTGGACCTTGCTACTGACGGCGTTCAGTAGCGCATGTTTTATGTTTGCCTCAACATGCCTGTGCAGGGCAGGGACAGCCTGCCTGCTGAAGTAAAAGCGGCTGGGCACCTTGTACTGTGGGACTGCCAATGCCATCAAGTCACGGAAGCTGTCAGTCTCCACCAGCCTGAACGAGAGCATTTCCAGGGACAACAGTTTGGCAATGCCTGCATTCAGAGCCTGTGCTCGGGGGTGGTTGGCCGAGAATGCCCGCCTTTTCTCCCATGCCTGTACTACCGATGGCTGTAGAGTAGACTGGGAGTGTGAGGATGACTGGGAAGGTGGTGCTGTGGGTGGAATTACACAAGGTCTCTGGGAGGAAGCCAAACCAGCTGTGCGTGAGCTGGAGGAAGAGGCAACACGAGCTGAAGAGGTGGTAGCTGCCGCTGTTGGTTGGCCTACATCTTCAGTGTGTTTCTGTAACTCCACCGCGTGCCTGGTCCGCACATGTTTCCACATATTTGTGGTATTGAGGTTGCTGACATTTTTCCCTCTTTTTACTTTATGATGACACAGCTTGCATTTGACAAAACAAATGTCATCTGCAACTGTGTCAAAAAAGGACCAGGCACTGCAAGTCTTGGGAGCGCCCTTTTTGGCTTTGGAAAGAGACAGGCTCCTAACGGGTGCCAAAGTGGAGGCTACAGGCTCCGCAGTCTTCCCCCTCCCTCTCCCTCTTTGGCCCGTAAGAGGAAGCTCTTCCTCTGAGCTGCTCCCACCACCTTCCTGTTCCTCACGCCACGATGGGTCAAGGACCTCATCATCTCCACTACCCTCTGCCACCAACTGCTCCTCCTGGGTAGTCTCAGCAGCACAGTACGCACGAGAAAGCGGCACCTGAGTTTCATCATCAGATGCGTACTGCGCTGTGGTCACCGGAGGCACTGGCCCACCTGCCTCTTCAGAGTCAGAGAGAAAAAGGTGTTGGGCATCACTGCACACTGCCTCTTCTTCCATTTCTCCAATGCTGCTTGGCTGGCCCCCTGTTTCCAAGCCAAGAGATTCAGAGAACAGAAGTAGAGACGGCTCCTGTCCTGGGCTCTCTGACTGCCTGGCCAATTTGGCAGGTGGTGAAGAGACAGATGGCTGCTCTCCAGTGCTCTGTGCCTGAGAGGATGTGGCACTAACTGAAGTCGATGCCGAGGCGTTAGCTGCCATCCACCCGACAACGGCTTCAATTTGGTCTTCACGCAGCAGCGGTGCACGGCGCTCTCCGACAAAGCTGCGCATGAAGGACTGTTCCCTGCTGAAACTGAGTGACGACGAGTCACCGGCGCCCGCAGCAGGCACAGAATCACCACGTCCTCTCCCTGCTCCTCTCCCTGCTCCGCGCCCACGCCCACGTGCCTTACTCCCTGCCCTCTTCATCTTGGTTGACAGATAAAGATAAGCAGAAAAGTACTAAGGCCTTAGTGTGCTTATTCCTGTAATGCTCCTCCTAACAGGTGTAAGAAACACTAATGTTGTAAATTGTGGACTAAACTTTATTATTTTTCAAATGTGGCCTACACAAGTGTAAGTTGTGTTTGGTGAACTTAACCTTTTTTTTGGTGCAGATCGGGCTACAGAGCTAGTTTAAATCACACGGAGACCGTGCAGACAGCCGTAAACGGCGCTGCAAGGCCAAGAAACCCTCCTCTAGGTTATCCTATATAGTGTTTTTCCACTATTTAGCTGGATACAAGTGGAAAGACACTAATAGGAATTTTTTTTTTCAAATTTTAAACTGGCTGCACTATTTGAAAAAAAGGAAATTGTTTTTCAAGGTATGAGGCAGTAACGCACCCTGAGCTGAATCCAACCGGCTATGGCTGCACACAGACTACAGGGCGAGCTGCGCTCACACGGAGACCGTGCAGACAGCCGTAAACGGCGCTGCAAGGCCAAAAAACCCTCCTCTAGGTTATCCTATATAGTGTTTTTCCACTATTTAGCTGGATACGAGTGGAAAGACACTAATAGGAATTTTTTTTTTCAAATTTTAAACAGGCTGCACTATTTGAAAAAAAGGAAAATTTTTCTCAAGGTATGAGCCAGTAACGAACCCTGAGCTGAATCCAACCGGCTATGGCTGCACACAGACTACAGGGCGAGCTGGGCTCACACGGAGACCGTGCAGACAGCCGTAAACGGCGCTGCAAGGCCAAAAAACCCTCCTCTAGGTTATCCTATATAGTGTTTTTCCACTATTTAGCTGGATACGAGTGGAAAGACACTAATAGGAATTTTTTTTTTCAAATTTTAAACAGGCTGCACTATTTGAAAAAAAGGAAAATTTTTCTCAAGGTATGAGCCAGTAACGAACCCTGAGCTGAATCCAACCGGCTATGGCTGCACACAGACTACAGGGCGAGCTGGGCTCACACGGAGACCGTGCAGACAGCCGTAAACGGCGCTGCAAGGCCCAAAAACCCCCCTCTAGGTTATCCTATGTAGTGTTTTTCCACAATAGAGCTGGAGACTGGTGGAAAAACACTAATAGGAAATTTGAGAAAAAATGTGCAGCAGGCTGCACTAAGAGCAAAAAAGAACAACTGTGTGAGGCAGTGTGAACCCCCCCTGAGCTGAATACAACCGGGTATATGGCTGCACACAGACTACAGAGTGAGCTGCACACACACACACACACAGAGACCTTGCAGAACGCTGTTAAAACAGCGCTGCAAGGCAAGAGCAAGGTGAACAGTGAAGAACACACAGCGTTTTGCTAAATTAGCCTTTGGAAAGGAAAATAAAGCAATTAGCTAGCTCAACTGGCCCTCAGTTAGAACACAGCGTCCTGTCCCTAACTGAAATCACAGCAGAGTGAGCGCAAAATGGCGGCAGCGCTTTTTTATAGTGCAGAGTGACATCATTTCAGCAGCCAATCCAAGCCTTGCCAGTACTTACATGCCCACCATGCTAAACAGGATGTGCCCACACTTTCATTCATTCCTCATTGGCTGCTGCGTTCAATTTGAATTCTGGGAACTTCCGATTCCGGTATCCGATACGCGGGAAGTATCGGAATTCAGTATCGGAATTCCGATACCGCAAATATCGGCCGATACCCGATACTTGCGGTATCGGAATGCTCAACACTACCTATCACACTTTCTGTGCCTTAATTAAAGCTTACAACATCCACCTTCTAGAGAACCTTCTTTAATGTACCACAATATCCACTTTCTGAAGAACCTGCATTGATCTATCACAGTACAGTATCCACTTTCACCTTCTAGAGAACCTTTATTCATCTACTATATCCACATTCTGAGGAACTTCATTAATCTACGTCAGTATCCTGTTTCTGGAGAACCTTTAGTGAGCTACCACAGTATCCACCTTTGGAGTATCATCATTGCTTTTCCACAGAATCCATCTTTTGGAGTACCTTCATTGCTCTACCACGGTATCCATCTTCTGGAGAACTTTAATTACCCTACCATACTATCCACCTTGTGGATAATCTTCATTTATCTACCATAGTATCCACCATCTGGAGAACTATATTTGATCTGCCACAGTATCCACCTTCTCAGGGACCTTCAACTTATATTTATCCATCAGAGTATACACCTTCTCATATATCAATCAGACATCTCTCAATGAGTCCCATCAGTGAGGAGGGATAGCCAAAAATATATTCCCCTCTCTATTAAAATTAACGGTATTTAAAGTATGCAAATTGCCTCTTCTGAGAAAAGAGGACTTAAACTCTATAGCGCCACCTGTTGTCACAACCAACCCTTTAACGAGTCGTGCAATATGACTTAAGATAAAAGCCAAATCAATATCTCAATTCGCAGACACGGTGTCAGACATGGTATGTCACTATCCATAAGGAGAAATGATACCCCTTAGACCCCGGTATTTAAAGAAAACTTTCCTGACATAGTAGCCATGTATTATGGATATGAGTCTCCGGTTCTGTCATGGATTTGGTTCCCAGATTAATCCGCAACACAAAGTTAGATCCATTGTGCAACAAGTCCCAAAAGCACCCAAAGGAGACCTTTGACTTATATTGCATTGATCTGTCAAGATTCCATCTTGATGTTCATAGGATTGGTAGCACGAATGGCAGAGCCTGGTGTTAGTGGTTATTCACATGCTTCTAACCTCTGAGCCAGGTACTCAAGCCGTGGAATGGTATCGTGCATGGAGCCACTTATGGCTCCCAAGGCACTCACTGGAAAACTATGCACTAAAATAACACGCAAACAAATCAAATATTTAATTGTATAAATAGGAACTAAATAAGAATAAAATCCATTTTTGAAATCACAAACAAAGTTCCCAGATATTTTTCCTCATAAAAAGCATAGGGCATGAATGAATCTGTATGCAGCTGACAATTAAAAAGGTGACAACAGGAAATTAAAGCCTATCTTAGAAAAAATAAATAATTACATTTTTTCAGTAATGGCAGTTGAATACCAAAATATTAAATCACCAAAGAAAGGCGGGTTGGTTATTTATTTAATGAAGCAAATAAGTAAAATTGTATGACAAAATTCAAGTGCAGGAACAAAAACTGTACAAACACAGATAAATGTATTTTAGAGAAAAACCTTTTTATTACATACAGTTGTGACCGAAAGTGATGGCACCCTTGATATTGTTTCAGAAAATGAAGTATCTCTCCCAACAAATTATTTCAATTACACATTTATTTTGTGTCTATTTTCTTTGTGTGCACTGGGCAGGGGCGGACTGGGTCGGGTGGCAGGAATGCATTTGCCCCCCGGGCCGGTGCCTAAGCCACTGGACAGGGCGGTTGGAGGACCTGTGATGAGCAGGAACAGGAGGGCGGGACACGCAGCGTGAGCACCTGTGGCTGGAGCCATGGGCGACTTCAGTAATGTGCAGGCTGTGATGAGAGGGGGCAGCTCCTGGCACACAAGGAGGCTGCGTTACTTCCATAGTGATCGCGCGCAGCAGCATCCTCTTCTGTGTGTAGATCTGTCTCCGATGTCTGCTCAGCCAGGCCTGGAGGGGGAGGAGCAACAGCATGCAGACTAGAGCAGCAGCACAGGACGGCAGGACATAGACAAGATGAGAGGAAGCTGCTCTGTGTGCCCACTGCCCAGCACACGCCAGGTAATCTCTCCAGCTGCTCATTTCAACACTTGCTGTGCTAAGTGGCAAGGGGAGGGGGGCACTTAACAAATTAAACATGGCAGGTCAGAGTATGTGTGTTTTCCTGAGTTTGTGTGTGTGTGTGTGTGCGTGCGTGCGTGCGTGCGTGTTTTCCTGAGTGGGTGTGTGGGTGTGTTTTCCTGAGTGTGTGTGTGTGTGTGTGTGGACATGTGCCCGCACAGCAGCAGGGGCAGGAATGGAAACAACACAGGGGGCAGGAATGGAAACAACACTAGGCAAGAATGGAAACCACACAGGGGGCTGGAATGGAAACAACACTAGGCAGGAATGGAAACAACACATGGGGCAGGAATGGAAACAACACATACGGCAGGCATGGAACCAACACTAGGCAGGAATGGAAACAACACAGGGCAGGAATGGAAACATTAAGCAGGAATGGAAACAACACAGGGGGAAGGAATGGAAACAACACTAGGCAGGAATGGAAACAACACAGGGGGCAGGAATGGAAACAACACTAGGCAGGAATGGAAACAACACATGGGGCAGGAATGGAAACAACACATAGGGCAGGCATGGAACCAACACGGGGCAGGAATGGAAACAACACGGGGCAGGAATGGAAACAACACAGGGCAGGAATGGAAACATGGGGCAGGATGTGAGACATGGGGGCATGGGAGACATGGGGACAGGAAGGGGACAAATAGAGCAGGAATATGGAGACAGATGGGGCAGGATGGAGGCAGATGGGGCAGGATCATGGTGCAGGATGGAGACACATGGTGCAGGATCAGGGGGCAGTATGGAGACAGATGGGGTGGTAGGATCATGGGACAGATGGGGCAGGATCATGGGACAGATGGGGCAGGATCATGGGACAGATGGGGCAGGATGCGGAGATCATATGGGCCGGCAGAATGGATCCTCATGAGGGCAGAATGGGAGAACATAAGGCTGGAGCCAGGAATGAGATACACGGGGCCAGGATGGGGGATATTATTACCATAGGGGATAATTAAGGGATATTATTGCTGCAGTGATGTATTTATTTTATTTTTTGAAGATACTGTTTAAAATGAGGTGGCAGTCCTGTTACTGTGCAGAGCGACATTATGTTGCCCTTTTTTCTTCATCTGGTGCAGTGTAGAAGTTGGGAAAAAATTAAGTAAAGTGTTCTGCAAGCGGAGCTCTAGATAAATGTGTTATTTCCTGCAGAGACCCATCCTGGCTGGAAGATGTGATGGCGGTCTGTGCTGGTTGAGGATGAAAAGCGAAGCTGAAGGACTTCACCTAGAGACGTCACTTGTGAGTCAGTGTGTTACCTGTTTACTGACACTATATACAGAGTTCCTGTGTACAATATCACCAGTGATCACTGTATTACCTGTACACTGGCACTATATACAGAGGTACTGTGCACAATGTCACCAGTGATCACTGTATTACATTTACACTGACACTATATACAGAGCTTCTGTGTATATTGTCACTGGTGATCACTGTATTACCTGTACATTGACACTGTATACAGAGCTCCTGTGTATAATGTCACCTGTGATCACTGGATTACCTTTACACAGACACTGCATACTAAGTACAGATCTCCTGTGCATAGTGGCACTTTTGGTGATAGTATTGTGTTTTTTTTTTATTAATGATCAGTATTGTAGTGTTCAGTCACTATGTGGTGGTAATATGTGGTCCAGTCATGGTGTTGCAGTATTTGTCTCTTGTATATGCTATTATTCGGTAACTGTGGTGGTAATATCTGGACTGGTCATGGTGTGGTGGTATTTGTTCCCTGTATGTGGTATTATTGGTCACATGTGGTGGTAATATCTGATCTTGACATGGTGTGATGGTGTTTGTCCCGTGTATGTGATATTAGTCGGTCACTGTGGTGGTAATGTGTGATCTGGACATGGTGTGGCAGTATTTGTTCCTTGTATGTGGTATTATTGTCACCATGTGGTGGTAATATGTGGTCTGGACATGGTGCGGTTGTATTTGTCCCTTGTATGTGATATTGTTGGGTCACTGTGGTGGTAATATGGTGTGTGTTCATGGTACGGCGGTATTTGTCCCTTTGGATGTGACATTATTGGTCAGTTAAAAAATTGAAAAATAAATAAAAATATGCCTAAATTGTATTGCATATTTTAACAATTTTTTAATAGGTTAGCGTAGAGTAGGGCCCGGCCAAATGAGTCTACCTTGTCGTGGTGGCAGATTAGAAAAATCTTTTGGCCAAAACAAAAGCTGCTGGCTATATGTGTGATCTGGCGATGGGAACTGTTAATGTGTGATTGGTGAGAAGTGGAGTTTTTCCAAGAGAGAGCGTTGAAACTGTGTACAGTTTGAGGGGTGGAGAGACGAGGCTGGGGTTGGAGCCTGGGCAGAGTCTCAATAGACCCCAAAAATTTGGCTAGTATGGGGCCTCAAAATTCCTAGTGGCAGCCCTGTTTGAAGGCTCTGTATGGTGATGTTAAGGAGGTACTCTATGGTGGAGTTATGGAGGTTTTGTATGGTGCCGTTATGGAGGTACTGTATGGGCGGTGAACAGCCGGAATGGTGAGCAGTGATCCACATATGTGCTGAAGATTACATGGCCTGACAAGGCGAGAGGAGGGAAGGGAATATTGGGCAAAATGTTTTACTGCTAGCGCATTTCAAGGACTGTGGTGTGTGTGTGTCATTATACAGTGGGGCTGTGCATGTGTGCCATTATACAGTGGGGCTGTGCAAGGTGTTTGTCATTGGTGCATTCACTCTGTGTCATTCTATGTGACTGCAGACTTGTGAATCCTCACATTGCTCGCAGTGCTGTGCTTATTCAGCGGGTGTGTGACTGCAAGTTTGTGATTTGCATACATGCGGTCACATGCCGACTAGACTTGCATGGCCTAATGCAACTGTATTGAACAAGGCCAAAAACAGTCTAGTCGGAAGGTGGCTGGGAATATATATATCGCATGCTTGTGGTCACAAGACCACCTGTTCCCGGCGCCGACACCAGAGAATCTTCACAGCACACAGTGCGCACGATATGAGGATTCACACATAGTGACTGTAGACATGTAGCATAAGATCCGACAACCCCATTAAGGATGGGCCACTACTCATGGGCCAATGCTGTGTCCTTGCCCCCCAGGCTAAAATTTGCCAGCCAGACCCTGGCACTGGGACAATGCAAATAAAAAAACAGAACAAAAAGGCAAATTGGACATAATTTCACACAAAACTTCAAAAATGAGCCGGACAAAATTGTTGACACCCTCAATTTAATATTTGGTTGCCCATCCTTTGGAATAAATAACTGCAATCAGTCGATTCCCATAACCATCAGTGAGCTTCTTACACCTCTCAACTACAACCCCTGGCAAAAATTATGTAGTCACTGCCCTTGGAGAATGTTCATTCAGTTGTTTAATTTTGTAGAAAAAAAGTAGATCACAGACATGGCACAAAACTAAAGTCATTTCAAATGGCAACTTTCTGACTTTAAGAAACAGTAAAAGAAATCAAGAACAAAAAATGTGGTAGTCAGTAATGGTTACTTTTTTTAGTTTCAATAATTTTTTATTTTCATCAGCATAACATTTTTACAACAAATTCCCTCTCTGGGAAAATCAGTGAATTTCCATTTAAATCAAGAAAAAGAGTTGTACATATATAGGTATAAAAATAACTTCAGAGAACTGGTTATAACACGACAAGTACAAGGGGAAACACACATGAGGGATTTAAGGGTTGGAAATTAGGTTTTGTGCAATTCTTCATAATCAAATACATTACAGCCACAGGGCAATTCAGAGTATTGTTCTAATCCACAGGCCCCTCCCCTCCCCCCCTCCCCCCACCGCAAACCCCCAAGTCCACCCATCCCGGACCCCAGGCCACCAGCGTCTGTTGACAGGAAATCAAATGGACAGAGGCAGAGTCTGATCTAGGTTCAAATTTGTGTTAAGGTCCATCCATGGCTTCCAAATCTGGTAAAAGGTGTCCCACATGTCTTCTCTTGTTGCGTGAATGCGTTCATATAGTAGGATTGTATTCATCTTATCTTTGACAGTTTGGATAGAGAGGGGGTCCTCCATTTGGTGGCTATATGAAGCTTAGTAGCCATGCATAGCTGGTTAATCAACCTGTGGAACCGATTAGAGGAACCTGGGTACCTGGCGCCCAGGAGAAAGGTAGTCGGGTCAAGTCGCATCGCCCTTCCAGACATTTGCTCAATCAATAGTCCAACCTCCCGCCACAGGGCCGCGACAGCCGGGCACTCCCACCAAATGTGCCTCATATCCCCTACAACGTTACGACCCCTAAAACATTTATCCGTTACATTAGGGTATATAGCATGCAGTCTGCTTGGGACCTGATACGTCCTATGCAGGAGTCTGATGGATGTCTCCGCCAGGGAGGCCTGATGGCTACCTCTAGTAAGTGTGTCACAGCATCGTCTCCAACCCTCCAAGGTTAGCTGAACTCCCAGGTCTTCCTCCCATTGATTCATGTATTTTAATTTGTCAATTCCGTGTGCGACATTTAGAGACGAGTATAACAGAGAGATGGTTCCTCTACCTAACGGGTCATCTAGACACCTTTGTTCGAAGCCAGTCACTTGAAATGGGGTGCTGCGCTGTAATATTCGTTCCGCGAAATGGAATACCTGACATATGCGCAAGGCCTCTCCGGCGGGGGGGCTGTATTTTTGGAGGAACTGTTGTCTGGATAGAAGTGTGTTGAAAGGTGAACAGAGTTCACAAATGGGGCTAAGTTGTGTAAGTTCTTTGGGAGGGTGTGTGTGGTCCACATAAGGCTATGTAAGGAAAATGGATGCAGGAGGGATGATTCCAGTCCCACCCATCTGGGAGCGCTGTTGGAAGCGCACGCATTGGACAGTTGGGCTATTTGGGCAGACTTATAATACAGGATAAAGTTGGGTAAGGATAACCCTCCCAGTTTTCTGTGTATGAACATAGTTTTTTGCCGGATTCTGGGTTTTTTCCCCTGCCAAATAAATTTTGATATCAATGAGTGTATCTCATGAAGTGTCTTATTAGGCAGCGGAATGGGGAGGGAGCGAAAGAGGTACAGGAATCTGGGTAAGGAGACCATCTTGATTGCGTGCAACCTGCCCAGCCAAGATAGTCTCATAGTGGCCCACCTGGTGAGATCTGCTCGAAGATTCTTTATTAGAGGGAGGTAATTCCACTTAAATAGAGTTGATCGGTGTGAGGTGAGGTTGACTCCAAGGTATGTAATATAATGTTCGTTCTTCGTAAATTTAAATTGGGAGATTATATTTGTTTGCAAATTTTTGGAGGTATTTAGGAACAGAGCTTCGGATTTATCAACATTGATTTTAAGGCCTGAGACCTTCTCAAAGGTATGGAGGACCGAAAACAAATTCGGAAGGGTGGTGATTGGGCTAGAAAGGGTCAGCAGCAAATCGTCCGCGAACAAGCTTGCCTTATATTGTGTATCAAATCCCGTAGGGCCGAGTATGACCGGGTTGAGTCGAATGGTTTCAGCCAGTGGCTCCATAGCCATGGCGAATAAGGCTGGTGACAGTGGGCAACCCTGTCTCGTCCCCCTTTGGATGTTGATAGGAGTGGGTCGGGTGGATGGGAGCTTTAGATATGCTGCGGGTCTGTCGTATAATAGTTGTAGGCACGAGATGAAGTTGTGGGGGATGCCAAATCTAGATAGGACTTCAAATAGGTAGGGCCACGAAACTGAATCAAAGGCTTTCTCTATGTCTAAAGCTAATAGAAGTAGGGATTGCTTATGATGATTAGCCTTATGTATGATATTCAAGTTCCTTCTGATATTATCGGGGCCTTGTCTACTAGGTATAAACCCTACCTGATCACGATGAATGAGGGCAGGTAGCAATCTGTTAAGTCTAGCGGTAATGATGGACGTAAAAATTTTGAGGTCAACATTTAAAAGCGATATAGGCCTATAGTTTTTGGGAAGGAGGTGATCTCTTTTGGGTTTGGGAATCACTGTCACATGGGCATAATAGAATTCTAGGGGCATTTGGGTTCCATTTAGTAAAGCGTTGCAGTAATCTTTGATGTGGGGGGCTAGGATGTCATTGAACTTCTTGTAATAGAGTGCTGTGAGACCGTCAGGTCCCGGGGCTTTATGTTTTTTAAGGTTTTTAATTGTAGTAGATATTTCGTCTGCCGAAATAGGTATTTGGAGTTGGTCTGCCGTAGAGTTGGAGATTTTAGGCATTTTTAGAGCATCAAGGAAGGATGATAGAAGCAACGGCGGGGGGGGGGGGGGGTGCAGTGTATAACTTTTGATAGTAATCCCAAAACATTTCATAGACAACATCTGGGTGGGTCGAAACACGTCCCCCGGAATCCCTAATAGAAGTGACATTATTTAGGAGTTCTTTACATCTAAGCCTACGTGCCATCATGCCAGTCGGTTTGTTGGCATATTTATAAAAGGTGGATTTGGTCCATGTTAGGGCTCTCTCAGTCCTGTTCATCAGAATAATGTCCAGTTGTAGTTTGGTGTCAATAATTTGTTTGGTCAGATAAAGAGAGGTATTATTCTGGTTGGCAATTTCGAGTTTCGCTAGTTTGGTTTCTAGGCGTGTCTGTAGCTCAGACCTTTGTTTTTTTTTGGTGGATGCAATTTTGATTATGGATCCGGTGATAAATTTTTTGTGGGCCATCCACATAACCCCAGGTGAGGATTCCCCTCCAGAGTTAGTTTGGAAGTACAATTCTATTTCTTCTTTAATTTTGGAACGAGCAACTGGATCGGTGAGTAGGGATTCGTTTAACCTCCATTTAAATAGTCTGGAAGTGGTGACATTGAATTTAAATGCTGATAGGACAACATCGTGGTCGGACCACGGCGAAGGGATGTGGCGGGAGTACAGGGCCGAGACAAGCGTATTAGTTGTAGTTAGGTGGAGATCTATTCGCGAATAGGTTTGGTGTGCGGGTGAGAAGTATGTGTAGCCTCTTGTTGGTCCGTTCAGCTCCCTCCATACATCCGCCAGACAGTTAATTTTCATTAAGTGAAGGATTTTTTTTTAATCTGCATTAGTTATATCTGATCTTTTCCGGGCGCTACTATCTAGATTAGGGTTGATGGTGAGGTTAAAGTCACCGCACCAGATCAGATGGTCATACGTAAGGGTGGCTAGCTTTGATGTGATTAATTGGAAGGTCAATGTCTGGGATGCGCTAGGTAAATAGCTATTTACGACGCAAATCGTTTGGCTTCGTGACGTACCGAGGGTGATAACGAATCTGCCTTCGGTATCTGAAAATGTGTGGACAAGCTGAAATGGAAAGCTATTTTTAATAAGGGTAATGACACCTCTCGTTTTTTTATCCCAAGTCGACATGTAGTATTGTGAGTAATTGGCATCAAAATATTTAGGGTGGGATGAATTTGAAAAATGAGTCTCCTGGAGGCAGATGATGTCCGGAGCATGTTTTGAATAGTCAAGAAAGGCCTTCCTACGTTTTGTGGGTGAGTTAAATCCTCGAACATTATGTGAGATAACATTACACATTGTGGAGATAATATTTACCGCTAAGTTTTGGGGAGTCAAGAGTAGTGCCCTGGTTCATGTCTCTGTCGTATAACTGCACAGGCAACTGTAGATCATAGTAGCAACCTCTGTAAGAAAACAAAAGGAAAGATACGAACTGGGGGAAGACAAAGACAAACATAATAAAAAACTTTAACATAAGGATATTTAATCCAGAAAGTATGATGAGCTGGTTTGCCATATCATCGGCAATACCAGGTGTCATCAGGGTCGGGCAGCATGTTACCAACCCACCAGCCAAACCCATACTAAGGAACTGAAAATTAGAGGGCCTGGTAAATTTCCAAAATTGAAACCAAAAAGGACAGACTTTTTAGGCAGTCATATAGAAAATTGAAGTGCCCAAACGGGGCCGGTGGAGGGCAGCCAAACAGTGTAGCCGCTATTTCCCCAGTATCGAGGGCAATCAAGACGTTCTGTGTCGCCTCATGGCCTTCCTGAGGAAGCTAAAGAGGATCTCATATTGATGGGCCAAGTCAGGCAATTTTGGTATTCTGGCTCCTCGTTCTGGGGGTGTTGTGCCACTCTCTTGCTGGTCGTAATTTCCGCTGCGGCATGGCTGGTGTCTCTATGGAAATTGGGATCCCAGCTTTAATCATGACTTGCTTCCCCTCTTCCAGCATACGACAGGTGTGTATTTGGGAGTTAATGGAAAAAATGAGGGCAAAAGGAAATCCCCATCTGTATTTAATTTGCGCCAGTTGTAGGGCTGCAGTAATTGGCTTAAGAGCTCTCCTCCTGGTAAGCATGGCCGTTGCGATATCTGCGTAGATATGTACTGTCGCAGGCAGATCAAGTAATATAGGATTGTCCCTTGCAGCTTTTAAGATTAAATCTCGCGCTTCTTCATAATGCAACTTTAAGATCACATCCCTAGGCATATCGCTGCTGCGTGGCTTACCCAGTGCTCTATGGATCCTGGTGATGTGGAGTCTAGATGGGTCAATGTCCGGGAGTAGTGCATTAAATAGGGCTGACGCTGTGTCCTTAAGTGCTATTATAGATTCAGGGAGCCCCCTGATCCTCAGATTACCCCTGCGGGACCTGTTTTCATAATCCTCGCACCTGAGCTCCAGCTCAGTGATGCGTTCTGTGTGGGTCTTGAGTGCTTCTCTGTCTTCCTCCAGGGCGTCTGCAGTAGCATCCATTTTCTCCTCTAATGTTACTGTGCGCTGCATAATGTCCTGGATTTGTGAGGAGATTTGCTGCATGGCTGAGTTCAACTCCAACCTGAAAGTCTCCTGCAAAGATCTGGTGAGAGCCGCGGTGGAGACCGCCAGTTCCGCCTGTGGAGCAGTGTCCTCTAAGTCTGAGTCACCCCCCATGCTCCCTGCTGCTGCTGAGGGGAGAGATGCTGCGGCGGCCATCTTGGGAGCGTTACCGCCGAGGAGAAGGACTGTAATGGTGCGTCCCGGTGGATGCGCTGGGGTCCCCTTCTTTGGCATCGCCAGATAATATGCTGGCCGTGGAGGAGGTGAGTCCGACGGCGGCGCGTTTTGCAGGCTCTGGGTGCTGGTTAGGGCTTGATTAAGCTGTGTGGGTAGCGGAGCTCAGCCAGACATGTCTGCTCCGGCCGAAGTCCGCGCATGCGCCCATGGTTACTTTTTTTTAACCAAGCATAGGGTAAAAACTATGGAGTCACTCAATTCTGAGGAAAACATTATGGAATCATACTCAAAAGTAACACCTGCATCAAATTAGATCTACTCACTAGTCTGCATCTAAAAAGGAGTGATCACACCTTGGAGAGCTGTTGCACCAAGTGGACTGACATGAATAATGGCTCCAACATGAGAGATGTCAACTGAAACAAAGGAGAGGATTATCAAACTCTTAAAAGAGGGTAAATCAATGTTGCAAAAAATGTTGGTTGCTCGCAGTCAGCTGTGTCTAAAATCTGGACCAAATACAAACAACATGGGAAGGTTGCTAAAGGTGTAATCACCGCTCTTGGAGGATGCTCATTCAGTTGTTTAATTTTGTAGAAAAAAAACAGATCACAGACATGGCACAAAACTAAAGTAATTTCAAATGGCAACTTTCTGGCTTTAAGAAACAGTAAAAGATATCAAGAACAAAAAATGTGGTAGTCAGTAATGGTTACTTTTTTAACCAAGAATAGGGGAAAAACTATTGGGTCAATCAATTATGAGGGAAAAAAAATATGGAATCATAAAAAACAAACAAACAAAAAAACACTCCAACACATCACTAGTATTTTGTTGCACCACCTCTGGCTTTTATTACAGCTTGCAGTCTCTGAGGCATGGACTTAATGAGTGTCACACAGGACTCTTCATCAATCTGGCTCCAACTTTCTCTGATTGCTGTTGCCAGATCAGCTTTGCAGGTTGGAGCCTTGTCATGGACCTTTTTCTTCAACTTCCACCAAAGATTTTCAATTGGATTGAGATCCGGACTATTTGCAGGCCATGACATTGACCTTAGGTGTCTTTTTTCAAGGAATGTTTTCACAGTTTTTGCTCTATGGCAGGATGCATTATCATCTTGAAAAATGATTTCATCATCCCCAAACATCCTTTCAATTGATGGGATAAGAAAAGTGTCCAAAATATCAACATAAACTTGAGCATTTATTGAAGATGTAGTGACAGCCATCTCCCAGTGCCTTTACCTTACATGGAGCCCCATATCATCAATGACTGTGGAAATGTGTATGTTCTCTTCAGGCAGTCATCTTTATAAATCTCATTGGACGGCACCAAACAAAAGTTCCAGCATCATCACCTTGCCCAATGAAGATTCATCTCTGAATATGACTTTCATCCAGTCATCCACAGTCCACAATTGCTTTTTCTTAGCCCATTGTAACCTTGTTTTTTTCTGTTTAGGTGTTAATGATGGCTTTTGTTTAGCTTTTCTGTATGTAAATCCCATTTCCTTTAGGCGGTTTCTTACAGTTCGGTCACAGACGTTGACTCCAGTTTCCACCCATTCATTCCTCATTTGTTTTGTTGTGCATTTCCTGTTTTGGGGACATATTGCTTTAAGTTTCCGGTCTTGATGCTTTGATGCCTTCCTTGGTCTACCAGTATGTTTGCCTTTAACAACCTCCCCATAATGCTTGTATTTGGTCCAGATATTAGACACAGCTGACTGTGAACAACCAACATCTTTTGCAACATTGATTTACCCTCTTTTAAGAGTTTGATAATCCTCTCCTTTGTTTCAATTGACATTTCTTGTGTTGGAGACATGATTCATGTCAGTCCACTTGGTGCAACAGCTCTCCAAGGTGTGATCACTCCTTTTTAGATGCAGACTAATGCGCAGATCTAATTTGATGCAGATGTTAGTTTTGGGAATGAAAATTTACAGGGGGATTCCATAATTTTTTCCCTCATAATTGGGTGACTCCATAAATTTTACCCTATGCTTGGTTACAAAAAGTAACCATTACTGACTACCATATTTTTTTTCTTTTACTGTTTCTTAAAGCCAGAAAGTTGCCATTTGAAATTACTTTTGTTTTGTGCCATGTCTGTGATCTGCTTCTAAACAACTGAATGAACATCCTCCAAGGCCGGTGATTACATAATTTTTGCCAGGGGTTGTGAATGTTGGTCCACTCTTCTTTTCCAAACTGCTCCAGGTCTCTCATATTTGAAGGCACCTTCTAACAACAGCGATTTTAAGATCTCTCCACAGGTTTCAATGGGATTTATATCCGGACTCATTGCTGGACACTTCAGAACTCCCCAGTGCTTTGTTTCCATCCATTTCTGGGTGCTTCTTGAATTGTGCATGGGTTCATTGTGCTGCTGGAAGACCAATAGCCTGGGATGCAAAACCAGCTTTCTGACACTGGGCACTACATTGTTAGAAAAAATCCATTGGTAGTCTGCAGATTTCATGATGTCTTGCACACAGACAAGGCAGAGGCAGGGCCGCCATCAGGGCATTACAGCCGTGACTGGTGTATGGGGCCCGGTGAGCAGAGGAGGCCCGCATCGGGCCCCCTCTTATCTGCTCACCGGGCCCCTACCGGCAGCCGCAGGCTGAACCGGGCCCTTAGCGGCGGCCGGCGCTGCAGCTGTTTATCGCTATTGACGTGCGGGCCCGTCAATAGTTAACAGCCGCCAGCCGCAGCGTGCAGGTCGCCGGCGTCTGACGTCATTGTCAGTCGCCGGCGAGTGCACACTTCAGCTGCGTGGAGAGAGCAGGAGCGCGGCAGGTAAGCAGAACTTGTTTTTTTTTTTCTTTTTTGTTTTGTTTTTTATTGAGAGCGGCGATCCGGGGGGCCCCAGGGCAGTAAAGCTGGACACAGGGAGGGCAGAAAGCTGGACACAGGGGGGGCAGAAAGCTGGACACAGGGGGGCAGAAAGCTGGGCACACGGGGGGCAGAAAGCTGGGCACAGGGGGGGCAGAAAGCTGGACACGGGGGGGCAGAAAGCTGGACACGGGGGGGCAGAAAGCTGGACACGGGGGGGCAGAAAGCTGGACACGGGGGGGCAGAAAGCTGGACACGGGGGGGCAGAAAGCTGGACACGGGGGGGCAGAAAGCTGGACACGGGGGGCAGAAAGCTGGGCACGGGGGGCAGAAAGCTGGACACGGGGGCAGAAAGCTGGACACAGGCAGAACGCTGGACATGGGCAGAAAGCTGCACACAGGGGCAGAAAGCTGGACACGGGCACAAAGCTGGGCACAGGGGCAGAACGCTGGACACAGGCAGAACGCTGGACACGGGCAGAAAGCTGCACACAGGGGCAGAAAGCTGGACACTGGGGCAGAAAGCTGGACACACGGGCAGAAAGCTGGACACACGGGCAGAAGGCTGGACACGGGCAGAAAGCTGGACACGGGCAGAAAGCTGAACACAGGGGGGGCAGAAAGCTGGACACAAGGGGGGCAGAAAGCTGGATACAGGCAGAAAGCTGGACACGGGCAGAAAGCTGGACACAGGGGCAGAAAGCTGGACACAGGGGCAGAAAGCTGCACACGGGGGCAGAAAGCTGGACACGGGGGCAGAAAGCTGGACACAGGGGCAGAACGCTGGACACAGGGGCAGAACGCTGGACACGGGCAGAAAGCTGCACACAGGGGCAGAAAGCTGGACACAGGGGAAGATTGCTGGACACAGGGGCAGAATGGAGAAACGGGGCATGATTAAAGACACAGGGGCAGGATGACAGACATGGCGGCATGACTGGAGACACTGGGGCATGACTGGAGACAGATGGGGCAGAATTGAGACACAGGGGGCATGATTGGAGACGGGGCAGAATGGTGATACGGGCATGATTGGAGACACTGGAGGCAGGATTGGAGACAGATGGGGCAGGATCATGGGGCAGGATGGATATGATGGAGACAGATGGGGCAGGATGGGGAGATCATATGGGGCAGGATGGATACTCATTAGGGCAGGATGGGAGAACATATGGCTGACGCCAGGAATGAGACACACGGGGGCTAGGATGGCGAATATTATTACCATAGGGGCTAATTAAGGGATATTATTACTGCAGTGAGGTATTTATTTTATTTTTTGAGTATACTGTTTTAAATGGGGGGCGGTCCTATTACTGTGTAGAGTGATACTATGTCGCCTTCTTCATGTGGTGTAATGTAGAAGTTGGGAAAATTAAGTAATGTGTTCTGCAAGTGGAACTCGAGATAACGGTGTTATTTCCTGCAGAGACGAGTCCTGGCTGGATGAAGTGATGGCGGTCTGTGCTGGATGAAAGATGAAGGACTTCACCTAGAGACGTCACTGGTGAGTCAGTGTGTTACCTATACACTGACACTATACACTGTATACTATATACAGAGGTCCTGTGTATAATGTCACCAGTGATCACTGGATTACCTATACACTATATACAGAGCACCTGTGTATGTCACTGGTGATCACTGTATTACCTGCACACAGACACTGCATACTAAGTACAGATCTCCTGTGTATAATGGCACTGATGGTGATAGTATTGTGGTTATTTTTTATTATTGATCAGTATTGTAGTATTCAGTCACTATGTGGTGGTAATATGTGGTCTGGTCATGATGTTGTGGTATTTGTTCCTTGTATTTGATATTATTCGATCACTGTGGTGGTAATATGTCATCTGGTCATGGTGTGGTGGTATTTGTGCCTTGTAGATAGTATTATAGGTCACTGTGGTGATATGGTGTCTGGTCATGGTGCTGTGGTATTTGTTCCTTGTATGTGGTATTTATAGGTCATTTTAAAAATTGAAAAATAAATTAAAATATACCTAAATTGTATTGCATATTTTAACAAATATTTAATAGGTTACAGTAGAGTAGGGCCTGGACAAAAGTGTCTACCTTGTCATTTTGGTGGCTTAAAAAATCTTTTGGCCAAAACAAAAGCTGCCGGCTATATGTGTGATCTGGTGATGGGAACTGTTAATGTGTGATAGGTGAGAAGTGGGGTTTTTCCAAGAAAGAGTGGTGGGACTGTGGACAGTTTGAGGGGTGGAGTGTGGAGGCGGGGCTGGGGTGGAGCCTGGGTGGAGTCTCAAGGGGGCCCCGGTAATTTTGCCAGTATGGGGCCCTGAAATTTCTAGTGGCAGCCCTGGCCAGAGGCAGCAACAAACAACCCCAAAACATCTTGGAACTTCCGCCATATTTGATTTTAGGTACTGTGTTCTTTTCTTTGCAGGCCTCATCCCATTTTTGGCATACAATAGAATGATGTGCTTTACCAAAAAGTTCTATCTTGGTCTCATCTGTCCTGAAGATGCTTTCCCAGAAGGATTTTTGCTTACTCAGGCATATTTTGGCAAACTGCAGTCTTGCTTTTTCATGTCTCTGTGTCAGCAGTGAGGTCCTACTGGGTCTCCTGCCATAGTAGTGGACACAATTATAGGAGTTGCGCTAGGTGGGCATAAGGTTACAAGATGCTCTGCTATAAAGGCCTGCACCACACCCTGCTGAGTGCTCCGTTTACCCGCCTGAACTCCTGCCTTTCTCCCATGCACAGCCCTTTATCGCTGACCCGCCCCATGCTCACAAGTGTGAAGGTTGGTCCGGGCCAGAAAACTCTCCCCCGTGCAACAATGGTGACAGTCCCGACAGTTCCGGAACCGGCACAAGAGAGGTACCCCCGGTCCAGTTCATCTTTTTACACCTGGTCTAATGCCTCAAATCTGTACATACTGACACTGGAATAGCCAAACACCTGCATATTCATTGTTAGTGTGTGCAGGGACAAAGTTCTCATCCACTCTCCTGTGTATAGCAGCCATTCACTATGCACAGGATAGCAAAACAGCAGCGTCTGATGCTGACAGAAGAGGGAGATGAGAACGCACACAATGTCAATGTATGTGCATTATCATCTCCCTCTCCTTTGTATAGCGGCCACCTGCTGCTGTGTAATCCTGTGTGCAGCGAGCGGCTGTTACACACAGGAGAGGGAGATGAGAGCACACAAACTGACATTATGTGCTTGTGCTCGCCCCCTGCAGGTCATTGAAGCCATATTGTCATTTCCCTGTCCTCTGTATAGCAGCCACTCACTACTCATAGGGTCATATAGCAGTGGTGGCAGCTATGTAGTGAGATGGACAAGAGAGTCTGAATAACTGTAAGCGAACACCATCATGTGCTGGACCAAACTGAAAGTGACAGTACAAAAAAGAAAGAATTGTGTTAGCAGGAACCCAATTGTGCTGGGAGATTTGCAGGGCGAGTGAATTCACATGCTGAACCTGATCAGGTGACACACGGGAAAGACTTCCTGGATATAAAAGGCCTAGCCAGGCTGAGAAGGGTGGTTGGTGGCAGAACCTGCACAGGGCAAGTTCTATGCCTGTGAGGTTGGCTTGCAGCCACCATTGCCACAGAAGATTCAGAGAGCGGTCAAAAGCCAGGGAAGGCCTGAGTTGTGAGTAAGATCTGTGCCCCGCACAAGTGGAAGGCCGTGACCAGAGCCAAGCCATGCCCAAGGGACGCCATGGTTAAGTTACTGAGACATGCTTGGAGAGCGAGACAGGAGGGAAGTTGTTAGCCAGTGAGCAAGATTCAGATGACCCCAGTCGAAGCCTGGGGCCCAGACTACACTGGTCAAGTACCGAAGACCATAGCAACGCCGGTGAAGACCCAGAACCCAACCAATACCAGTCAAGAGTCGGGGACCGCCCCCCGCTTTACCAGATCACGGAGACGCCCATCGGCGATCAAGCACGGAAGAAACCCAAAGAATACGTGACCAGAGATTTTCACCTCAGCTGGTGATTGGAGGACACGAGTGAGAAGGGCCATTGCTTTCAGCACAGAATCACGGTATCAAGTGTTGGCAGGGGGGAGGTTGCAAATGAAACGGGATCTTGGCTGATGCTAAAACTGTCCAGAAAGAGCTATTAGACTTTGTTATGGCCCGTTAAGCTGCAAGGGTCCCTAGAGACTATTCCAGCTAAATACAGCATTTGTCCCATTCCCGGTTAGACCAAGGTTGGACTGTAGACCCCGAGCTGATCTCGAGGACATATCTCATGCAATGTACTAACCAATATACAGTGGGGGAAATAAGTATTTGATCCCTTGCTGATTTTGTAAATTTGCCCACTGACAAAGAACAGTCTATAATTTTAATGGTAGGTTAATTTTAACATTGAGAGATAGAATATCAAAATAAAATCCAGAAAATCACATTTTATAAATTATATAAATTTGTTTGCATTTTGCAGTGAGAAATAGGTATTTGATCCCCTACCAACTATTAAGAGTTTTGACTCCTACAGACCAGCTAGACGCTCCTAATCAACTTGTTACCTGCATTAAAGACAGCTGTCTTACATAGTCACCTTTATAAAAGATTCCTGTCCACAGACTCAATAAATCAGTCAGACTCTAACTTCTACAACATGGGCAAGACCAAAGAGCTTTATAAGTATGTCAAGGACAAGATCATAGACCTGCACAAAGCTGGAATGGGTTACAAAACTATATGGAGCGGAAATGTGCCCTAACTACTGCATGTGTCATAAAACTGTTATTTCTATAACACACATTAACTAAAAATTACAGTACTAATATGATTTTTATTTCATTATTTCATTTTGGAGGGTGACGGACTTCCTTTAACAATGTATCTAAACTGGTTTTAGTTGGTTCCTTCAAAGAAAGCTATAAAAAGAATCAAGTGTTGGGTAAGTTATATCTATCCAATACTATTTTGATGGATTCAAAGTACTTTGTGCCCTTCCATTTGGTCTATGTAGTTTAATATTTTATTAACTTTTATTTCTTTTCTGCACTTTTCTTTGCACATTTTTACATTTGTCATTTTCACATTTAAAAAGATTTTACCAGATGCAGCCCTTGAGTGGTGATGTTTCTGAACGTAAAATTAGTCTTATATCACAAACTCATTTCATTCCCATAATTATATCATAACTCAAAGCACAAAGAAAAAAAATTGTTGATTTTAATGATATTCAAGATAAATTAAGGCTATGTTCACACGTGGGAAGGGGGCTGCGGGTTCTCCCGCGGGTTTTCCCGCAGCAGATTTGATAAATCTGCAGGGCAAACCCGCTGCGGTTATCCCTGCAGATTTATCGCGGTTTGTGTTGCGGGTTCCGCTGCGAGTTTATCCTGCACTGGTTTTACTATTGATGCTGCATATGCAGCATCAATAGTAATGTTAAAAATAATAAAAATAATGATATACTCACCCTCTGACGTCCCGATCTCCTCGGCGCTGCAGGCGGCGGTCTGGTTCCAGAGATGCTATGCGAGAAGGACCTTCGTGACGTCACGGTCATGTGACCGCGACGTCACGGTCATGTGACCGCGACGTCACCGCAGGTCCTGCTCGCATAGCAAACCTGAGACCGGACGTCCGCGTGCAGCGCTCAGAGGTGAGTATATCATTATTTTTTATTTTAATTCTTTTTTTTTACACAAATATGGTTCCCGGGGCCTGGAGGAGAGTCTCCTCTCCTCCACCCCGGGTACCACCCGCACATTATCCGCTTACTTCCCGCATGGTGGGCACAGCCCCATGCGGGAAGTAAGCGGATCAATGCATTCCTATGGATGCAGAACCGCCGCGATTCTGCACAAAGAAGTGACATGCTGCGGGTTGTAAACCGCTGCGCTCCCACGCTGTTTTTCCCGCAGCATGTGCACAGCGGTTTGCGGTTTCCATAGGGTTTACATGTTACTGTAAATGCAATGGAGACTGCAGCAGACCCGCAGCTGCAAAATCGCCGCGGTTCCGCGGTAAAAACCGCAACGTGTGAACAAAGCCTAACATATTGTGTGTAGGACAAATAAAACAAAAGGGCGATATTACCAAGGAATGGAAGATGTTGAAAGCTGACAGAACACATTAGCGCTCATGAGAACATTTTTTTACTTTAATAAAATCAATGAATAAGTTTGGTCACATCCTTTGCATGCCTCTAGCTGCATCGAAATCAGAATATACGTATTGAGAGTACAGATGATTGCAGTGAAGGGGTTTTGCAGTGTTCTGCTTAAATCAGAAAAATCTCCTGCAGCAGTTTATCCTGAAAGTTAGTGAGATGAGTGCTGAAATGACCATTTCACTGCCATCAGCTGTACTCCAAATGAGTAAATTCTGATATTAATGCAGCTGAAGGCAGATAAATAAAATGGGAAATGAAGGGGTTTTGTTTTTCTTTTACAAGAATGAAGACCAATGCCCTAATTTTTTCTCTTTTTGCTGAACAAAAATTAAAAAATAAATAAATAAAGTTAAACTACTCTTTCAGTACACAGTCAGTTATTTCTGCCAATCCCATAGATGTTCACAGATCCCAAATCATGAGGATTGCAATTTTTGAGTTATCACCTTTCCGGAGGATAGGGAATAAATATTAAAGATTTCTTGCGGCTCACATGTTCACAGATATGAGGATACAGAGACACAGTTAATAAACGACAACTCGTGTTATTGTACTATTATTTACAATTCTCACAGAACAGTTCAGCCAATCCATATATCTCTCTCTCCCAGTGTCCTAGCCAAAATCATGTAAGAGGTTCTGGGAGCAAGATTAGTTGAATGCAGTGAAGGGGTTAACAGAATTTACTAGAACAGGTTATGGTAAGACAAGGAATACTCCATACAGGGAGGCAAGGTCAGCAACTGTATCAACAGGATTTGAATATAAACACAAAACTTAAGAAAAAGGTGTACGGAAAAGAAAACTTATTGCTTGCAGTTCTTGTTGGGGAAAGGCTGGAATATTTTCGATCGTAAGTCGTGAACAATGTCTCTGGCTCTGTTACGGAGGAATGAAAAGCACTGCCTCCCAACCGTGCCGATGTATCAGCTCCCGCTTGACTTGAGTGCGCTGGAACATGGAAACAGTCTTTCCGCCAAATCTCCCTCATTCCCGTGCTCAGTCCCTTTTATCTCCTCCATGCCCACTGCTGTCCAGTGCAAAGGTCCTTCCCCCCAGAAAAACCGTCCCTCGGCAACAGTGGTGACAGTCCCGATAGTTCAGGCACCAAAGTGCACCAAAAACCGCTGACTCTGTCAACTATCAGGAATTTCCATCCTCTGTAAAGATTCTGCAGCTCTTGCTTCACCCACCTCTGATGATTGCCTTGCAGTTCTGAAAACGTTCTCGAAGGGCTTGGCTTTAAGGCAGTGCAGGCTTCGTAATCACAAGTGATTGGTTACAAGTCTGGGTGATGACTGACTTGCTACTCTGATCTGTGTGTCTTTTGCACGTTTCTGCTGCCTCATAGCAGGTCACTTGTGCCTTGCGCCTCTAGCTTCTTCTGTCCTCCTGTTCAAATGCTTCTTAGCCCTTTGTGCCAGTACTCTTTCAGGTTCCTACATCTACTGTCTCTGATCACTAAAAGACAGGATCTACCCACAAATGTCTCACCAAACATTTTGATTATATGGGTCACTCCACTCCTCTTACACACACTTCTAAAGTCCTCCATTACTAGTGCCACATAACACCTCTATCAATGGCTGCACTGAAGAAGACAAGAAATGAAATTACCATACATTTAGCATTCATGATGGTGGTGGAATTCCAGAGTTATAGATTTCAAGAGAAATCCTCAACATGTTGTGACCAACCAAGGTCTATAACGAAAAATGAAAATGGGTGGGAACAAATGGTGGAGAGTAGGGTTGAGCGACCTTGACCTTTTTAGAGTCGAGCCGTGTTTCGCGAAACCCGACTATCTTAGAAGTCGAGTCGAGTGGAATCGGCCGATTTTCGCGAAAAGTCGGGTATCGCCCGAAACACGAAACCCAATGCAAGTCAATGGGGGAGCATAGTCGGCAGTGAGTGGAGGCCAGGAAAACACCTACACTGCCCATTTTAATGGCAAAAACATCCATTCTTGTTAAAGAAGCTTGTCAATCGTATTTTACCTTATAATAATTGGAAGGCATTTGAAATTGGGGGTCATTTGGCTAAAGTTGTGGGGGGTAGGGCTGGTTCAAGTAATTAGTGGGCCCAGTAAATCTGGACCACGTCACGGCAGTGGAGCAGGGAGAGGTAAGTATTTCAACTTTGCAAGTGCTGTGATCCTGAGCAAGCAGGGGGGGCCCACTCGTTGGCATTGGCACTGGCACAGGGCCCCTCAAAGTACAGCGGTGTGTTTGCATGGCGGGGGCGCCTCCCACCGGCAGCAACACTTTTGCGTACTATGAGAGGCCCTGTGCCAGTGACGTCGCCAACTAGTATTCCTCCCCCCACCTGATGAAGGAACCTGCACTTTCATCTGCACCTTCCTCTTTGTCCCCGTGTAAGGTGGTATGGTATGCGGGAAGAGGAACCTGACTTTCAGCAGGGTCACAATCTTGCTATGTAGCGTGCACGGGGAATTTTGCGTTATGGGTCAATGTACCAGCAGACTCATCTATCACTGGCTGGGCAATGGGCAGGATGAGGAGGAAACACAGATATAGGCCCAAAGAATAAAGTTGGCTAAATGCAGTTCAAAATTGGTAACACAGGACTAACCAGGGGGCATTGCAGTGGAGGACAACTGGAATGAGAGGCTGACACAGAGAGTAGGCCCAAATCAGTAAGTAGTCGAAATGCAGTTCAAAATTGGCAACCGTAGTAAACAGGCGGCACAGCTTTGTTCAGTGGAGGAGAACAGCAAGGAGTGGCAGACACCGATAGTAGGCCCCAACCCAACTAGTAGGCCAAATGCAGTCTAACATTAACAACTACTTAACGAGAGCCTGAAAATGGAATTTCAGGACAGGAACCAGGAGAACAGCAAGGAGTGGCAGACACCGATAGTAGGCCCCAAACCAACTAGTACGCCAAATGCAGTTGTTCCGTTTAACCACAATTTAATGAGAGCCTGAAGATAGAAGTTCAGGAAAGGCAACCTGGAGAACACCTTGGAGTGTAACACACCATCTCTCTACACCCCATACCCAATTTGTAGGCCTAATGCAGCGTAGTTTCCAACAACTACTAAACGAGAGCCGGAAGATCGAAGCTCAGGAAAGGCAACCTGGAGAACACCTTGGAGTGGAACACACCATCTCTCTACACCCCATACCCAATTTGTAGGCCTAATGCAGTGTAGTTTCCAAGAACTACTAAACGAGAGCTGGAAGATCGAAGCTCAGGAAAGGCAACCTGGAGAACACCTTGGAGTGGAACACACCATCTCTCTACACCCCATACCCAATTTGTAGGCCTAATGCAGCGTAGTTTCCAACAACTACTAAACGAGAGCCGGAAGATCGAAGCTCAGGAAAGGCAACCTGGAGAACACCTTGGAGTGGAACACACCATCTCTCTACACCCCATACCCAATTTGTAGGCCTAATGCAGTGTAGTTTCCAAGAACTACTAAACGAGAGCCGGAAGATCGAAGCTCAGGAAAGGCAACCTGGAGAACACCTTGGAGTGGAACACACCATCTCTCTACACCCCATACCCAATTTGTAGGCCTAATGCAGTGTAGTTTCCAAGAACTACTAAACGAGAGCATGAAGATCGAAGCTCAGGAAAGGCAACCTGGAGAACACCTTGGAGTGGAACACACCATCTCTCTACACCCCATACCCTATTTGTAGGTCTAATGCAGTGAAGTTTCCAAGAACTACTAAACGAGAGCCGGAAGATCGAAGCTCAGGAAAGGCAACCTGGAGAACACCTTGGAGTGGAACACACCATCTCTCTACACCCCATACCCAATTTGTAGGCCTAATGCAGTGTAGTTTCCAAGAACTACTAAACGAGAGCCGGAAGATCGAAGCTCAGGAAAGGCAACCTGGAGAACACCTTGGAGTGGAACACACCATCTCTCTACACCCCATACCCAATTTGTAGGCCTAATGCAGTGTAGTTTCCAAGAACTACTAAACGAGAGCCGGAAGATCGGAGCTCAGGAAAGGTAACCTGGAGAACACCTTGGAGTGGAACACACCATCTCTCTACACCCCATACCCAATTTGTAGGCCTAATGCAGTGTAGTTTCCAACAACTATTAAACGAGAGCATTAAGATCGAAGCAATGGCGAGGAAACCTGGGGCACACCTTGGGGAGGCAGACACCGTTAGTAGGCCCTACCAAAGTTGTACCCCCAATGCAGTTTTAAAATTCCTAGAGGCTGAAAACAAGACTATTGACGCTCAGCTTTTTTCAAAGGAACACAGCTGAATTGAGTGGCGCAGACAGATACAGGTAGTAGGACTTAACCCAAAAATGTGGCTCACTGCAGCTTAAAAAAGTTACAGGGGTACACAAGCAGCAGTGCTCTGGGCAGTGGAGGACAATTTCAATAGTGGACCGCAGACAGACTTTGTACGCCTACTATTAAAAAAAGGATGCTCTATGCAATTAAAAATAGGTTCCAGGGGTCCACGGGCAGCAGTGGTGTGGTCAGTGGACGAGTATTGGAAGGAGGGACCGCAGACAGGCGTAGTAGGCCTAACATAACAAAATTAGGCTGTAGACACTGTAAAATTGGTTCCAGGGGTACACGGGCAGCAGTGGTGTGGTCAGCGGAGGAAAATTGGAATTAGGGACTGCAGACAGACTTTGTAGGCTGTCCCCTGTGGACCATGCATCCAACACATTAACCCAGTGCGCCGTAATGGACACGTAACTTTTTGTGGACATGCCTACTGGTCCATGCGTCTCTTGTCAGGTGCACCTTTCTACTGTTTGATTGCCTGAGTGCTATGACAATGCAGACTTTTTCATGCCGGTGGAGGGCTGGGATGGCTTTTCTCGCAAAAGAAATGTCGACTGGGTAGCTTGAACCGTTGCACAGCGTAGTTCATCTGGGCTTTCTAAATATAAAACAAAGAAAAAAAGGAGGCTACATGCACTTTCAGCTGGGTTCCAGGGGTACACGGCCAGCATTGGTCTGGTCAGTGGAGAACTATTGGAAGGAGTGACCGCAAACAGGCATCGAAGGCCTAACATAATAACACATTGCTGTTGGCAATTTTAAATTGGTTCCAGGGGAACACGGGCAGCAGTGGCCTGGTCAGTGTAGTAGTAGTAGAAAGAACGGACCGCAGACAGGCATCGAAGGCCTAAAATAAAAAAATTGGGCTGGCTGTAGGCAATTTTAAATTGGTTCCAGGGGTACACGGGCAGCAGTGGTGTGGTCAGTGGAGGCATATTGTAAGGAGTGACCGCAGACAGGCATCGAAGGCCTAAAATAATAACACATGGCTGTAGGCAATTTTAAATTGGTTCCAGGGGTACACGGGCAGCAGTGGTGTGGTCAGTGGAGGCCTAGTGGAAGGAGTGACCGCAGACAGGCATCGAAGGCCTAAAGTAAAAATATTGGGCTGGCTGTAGGCAATTTTAAATTGGTTCCAGGGGTACACGGGCAGCAGTGGTGTGGTCAGTGGAGGCATATTGTAAGGAGTGACCGCAGACAGGCATCGAAGGCCTAAAATAATAAAACATGGCTGTAGGCAATTTTAAATTGGTTCCAGGGGTACACGGGCAGCAGTGGTGTGGTCAGTGGAGGCCTAGTGGAAGGAGTGACCGCAGACAGGCATCGAAGGCCTAAAATAAAAAAATTGGGCTGGCTGTAGGCAATTTTAAATTGGTTCCAGGGGTACACGGGCAGCAGTGGTGTGGTCAGTGGAGGCCTAGTGGAAGGAGTGACCGCAGACAGGCATCGAAGGCCTAAAATAATAACACATGGCTGTAGGCAATTTTAAATTGGTTCCAGGTGTACACGGGCAGCAGTGGCCTGGTCAGTGTAGTAGTAGTAGAAAGAATGGACCGCAGACAGGCATCGAAGGCCTAAAATAAAAAAATTGGGCTGGCTGTAGGCAATTTTAAATTGGTTCCAGGGGTACACGGGCAGCAGTGGTGTGGTCAGTGGAGGCATAGTGGAAGGAGTGACCGCAGACAGGCTTCGAAGGCCTAACATAACAAAAATGTCAATACAATGGTATTGTCAGTGGCAGGCATTGAAGGATGTCAGCGCATAGACTAAACATTGGTGGAGCTGTGAGATAATTTTGCAAGTGGTAGAGCACTGTTTGAGCTGGGGGGGGGAACTGTCTTGTGGCCGGCGGTACAGGCCCAGGGCCCCTCATATTACGACGGTGTGTCTGACGTTGGGTGCGCACCACCACCGCCAGAGACACTTTATTGTACTAGGAGGGACCCAGTGGCAGTGCCGTCGACCAAAAGCGGGCACACCCACCTCTTCAGACAAACAGCACTCTCACGGGTGCTGTCGCCAAGTGTCGATACCACGGCCCCGTGTGGGGAGTTTGGCCATTTAGTGAGGTGTAAACATGTCGTATGCTGGACAATCAGGTGCAGAAAATTACGAGATTGGAAAAGGCATTCAGAATAGTCCACAGGCAAAACCTTTTCATAGGAAAGCTAGGTGTCAGCCGGGCAAGGTGGGGCAAAAGATTTCGAAATCCAGTTGTGGTTCATTTTAATGAAGGTTAGATCATCTACATTTTGGGTAGCCAGACGAGTCCTTTTTTCTGTTAGTATTGAACCTGCAGCACTGAATACTCTTTCTGATAGGACACTAGCTGCCGGGCAAGCAAGCTCCTGCAATGCATATTCTGCCAATTCTGGCCAGGTGTCTAATTTTGATGCCCAGTAATCAAATGGGAATGACGGTTGAGGGAGAACATCGATAAGGGATGAAAAATAGTTTGTAACCATACTGGACAAATGTTGTCTCCTGTCACTTTGAATTGATGCTGCAGTACCTGTCCTGTCTGCGGTCATAGCAAAATCACTCCACAACCTGGTCAGAAAACCCCTCTGGCCAACGCCACTTCTGATTTCTGCCCCTCTAACTCCTCTGGTCTGCTGGCCCCTGCAGCTCGTGTGAGAACGATCACGGGCGCTGTGTGCAGGGAATGCCAGAAGCAAACGGTCAACAAGAGTTGATTGTTTGGTTGCTAATATTAGTTCCAAGTTCTCATGTGGCATTATATTTTGCAATTTGCCTTTATAGCGAGGATCAAGGAGGCAGGCCAACCAGTAATCGTCATCGTTCATCATTTTAGTTATGCGTGTGTCCCTTTTGAGGATACGTAAGGCATAATCCGCCATGTGGGCCAAAGTTCCAGTTCTCAAATCTGCGGTTGTGCTTGGTTGAGGGGCAGTTTCAGGCAAATCCACGTCACTTGTGTCCCTCCAAAAACCAGAACCCGGCCTTGCCGTGCCACCAATTTCCAGTGGCCCCGGAAAAGCTTCCTCATTAAAAATATAATCATCCCCATCATCCTCCTCGTCCTCCTCCTCCTCTTCGCCCGCTAACTCGTCCTGTACACTGCCCTGGCCAGACAATGGCTGACTGTCATCAAGGCTTTCCTCTTCCTCAGCTGCAGACGCCTGATCCTTTATGTGCGTCAAACTTTGCATCAGCAGACGCATTAGGGGGATGCTCATGCTTATTATGGCGTTGTCTGCACTAACCAGCCGTGTGCATTCCTCAAAACACTGAAGGACTTGACACATGTCTTGAATCTTCGACCACTGCACACCTGACAACTCCATGTCTGCCATCCTACTGCCTGCCCGTGTATGTGTATCCTCCCACAAAAACATAACAGCCCGCCTCTGTTTGCACAGTCTCTGAAGCATGTGCAGTGTTGAGTTCCACCTTGTTGCAACGTCTATGATTAGGCGATGCTGGGGAAGGTTCAAAGAACGCTGATAGGTCTGCATACGGCTGGAGTGTACGGGCGAACGGCGGATATGTGAGCAAAGTCCACGCACTTTGAGGAGCAGGTCGGATAACCCCGGATAACTTTTCAGGAAGCACTGCACCACCAGGTTTAAGGTGTGAGCCAGGCAAGGAATGTGTTTCAGTTGGGAAAGGGAGATGGCAGCCATGAAATTCCTTCCGTTATCACTCACTACCTTGCCTGCCTCAAGATCTACAGTGCCCAGCCACGACTGCGTTTCTTTCTGCAAGAACTCGGACAGAACTTCCGCGGTGTGTCTGTTGTCGCCCAAACACTTCATAGCCAATACAGCCTGCTGACGTTTGCCAGTAGCTGCCCCATAATGGGAGACCTGGTGTGCAACAGTGGCAGCTGCGGATGGAGTGGTTGTGCGACTGCGATCTGTGGACGAGCTCTCGCTTCTGCAGGAGGACGAAGAGGAGGAGGAGGGGGTGCGAACGACTACAGCCAACTGTTTCCTAGACCGTGGGCTAGGCAGAACTGTCCCAAACTTGCTGTCCCCTGTGGACCCTGCATCCACAACATTCACCCAGTGTGCCGTGATGGACACGTAACGTCCCTGGCCATGCCTACTGGTCCATGCATCTGTTGTCAGGTGCACCTTTGTGCTCACAGATTGCCTGAGTGCATGGACGATGCGCTCTTTAACATGCTGGTGGAGGGCTGGGATGGCTTTTCTGGAAAAAAAAGTGTTGACTGGGTAGCTCGTAGCGTGGTACAGCGTAGTCCATCAGGGCTTTGAAAGCTTCGCTTTCAACTAACCGGTAGGGCATCATCTCTAACGAGATTAGTCTAGCTATGTGGGCGTTCAAACCCTGTGCACACGGATGCGAGGCTAAGTACTTCCTTTTTCTAACCATAGTCTCATGTAGGGTGAGCTGGACTGGAGAGCTGGAGATCGTGGAACTAGCGGGGGTGCCGGTGGACATGGCAGACTGAGAGACGGTGGGAGATGGTATTGTTGCCGCCGGTGCCCTAGATGCAGTGTTTCCTACTACGAAACTGGTGATTCCCTGACCCTGACTGCTTTGGCCTGGCAAAGAAACCTGCACAGATACTGCAGGTGGTGCGGAAAATGGTGGCGCTACACTGCCGGAAGGGATGTTGCGTTGCTGACTAGCTTCATTGGCCGAGGGTGCTACAACCTTAAGGGACGTTTGGTAGTTAGTCCAGGCTTGCAAATGCATGGTGGTTAAATGTCTATGCATGCAACTTGTATTGAGACTTTTCAGATTCTGTCCTCTGCTTAAGGTAGTTGAACATTTTTGACAGATGACTTTGCGCTGATCAATTGGATGTTGTTTAAAAAAATGCCAGACTGCACTCTTTCTAGCATCGGATACCTTTTCAGGCATTGCAGACTGAGCTTTAACCGGATGGCCACGCTGTCCTCCAACAGGTTTTGGCTTTGCCACGCGTTTTGGGCAAGATACGGGCCCGGCAGATGGAACCTGTTGCGATGTTGATGCCTGCTGCGGCCCCTCCTCCTCCGCTTCAGAACTGCTGCCGCCTGCACCCTGTTCCCCCAATGGCTGCCAATCGGGGTCAAGAACTGGGTCATCTATTACCTCTTCTTGTAGCTCGTGTGCAACTTCGTCTGTGTCACCGTGTCGGTCGGTGATGGGGCAACATAGTCTCATCAGGGTCTGATTCTTGATCATTACCCTGCGAGGGCAATGTTGTGGTCTGAGTCAAAGGACCAGCATAGTAGTCTGGCTGTGGCTGTGCATCAGTGCACTCCATGTCAGATTCAACTTGTAATGGGCATGGACTGTTAACTGCTTCACTTTCTAAGCCAGGGACGGTATGTGTAAAGAGCTCCATGGAGTAACCCGTTGTGTCGCCTGCTGCATTCTTCTCTGTTGTTGTTTTTGCTGAAGAGGACAAGGAAGCGACTTGTCCCTGACCGTGAACATCCACTAACGACGCGCTGCTTTGACATTTACCAGTTTCACGAGAGGAGGCAAAAGAGCTAGAGGCTGAGTCAGCAAGATAAGCCAAAACTTGCTCTTGCTGCTCCGGCTTTAAAAGCGGTTTTTGCTACTCCCAGAAAAGGGAGCGTTCGAGGCCTTGTGTAGCCAGACGACGAACCTGGCTCCACAGCTCCAGACTTAGGTGCAATATTTTTTTTCCCACGACCAGCTGATGCTCCACCACTACCACTACCCTCATTACCAGCTGACAATGAACGCCCCCGGCCACGACCTCTTCCACCAGACTTCCTCATTGTTTTAAAAACGTAAACAAACTAACGGT
This sequence comes from Ranitomeya imitator, assembly GCF_032444005.1. Classification (NCBI taxonomy): domain Eukaryota; kingdom Metazoa; phylum Chordata; class Amphibia; order Anura; family Dendrobatidae; genus Ranitomeya; species Ranitomeya imitator. The sequence goes on from NC_091282.1 coordinate 758,064,008, forward strand.
ATTTGTTGCTGTCACACAACTTACACGGTGAGCTATAACTTCAGTATGATGGAAACAGGAACACATGGGCTACTTGCACAGTGAACAAGTCTGTATGATCATGTTCACACACCACCAAGAAACCTGAAGACACAAAAGAGAATAGTAAAACCAAAAACACTCAGTTTGAAAAAATGTTGCAGTAATCCGCAAGTGCTAGTAAAAGATGTAAAAAACAGGGTATTTGGTTGATACGTTTTTTGCAAAAAATGTATACTAAGCTGCTCTACCAATCTTCACGGTATACCCTTATCAGAGCAGTCCTAACTAATGTATGCAATCCCTATCTGATGTATTTAAAAACCTGATCATCTGTATATAACCTGTGTGAACAGGGTTCAGAGAGGAAAAATCCATGTGTGCGTACAGGGTAGAACAGCTTTTGTGCAGATAGCCCAAGAGGAGTGGTGGAACTCCCCAGTCTTGTAGACACAAGAGAACAATTATGGAAACAGGAACACATGGGCTACTTGCACAGTGAACAAGTCTGTATGATCATGTTCACACACCACCACACAAATACCCTGTTTTTTACATCTTTTACTAGCACTTGCGGATTACTGCAACATTTTTTCAAACTGAGTGTTTTTGGTTTTACTATTCTCTTTTGTGTCTTCAGGTTTCTTGGTGGTGTGTGAACATGATCATACAGACTTGTTCACTGTGCAAGTAGCCCATGTGTTCCTGTTTCCATAATTGTTCTCTTGTGTCTACAAGACTGGGGAGTTCCACTACTCCTCTTGGGCTATCTGCACAAAAGCTGTTCTACCCTGTATGCACACATGGATTTTTCCTCTCTGAACCCTGTTCACACAGGTTATATACAGATGATCAGGTTTTTAAATACATCAGATAGGGATTGCATACATTAGTTAGGACTGCTCTGATAAGGGTATACCGTGAAGATTGGTAGAGCAGCTTAGTATACATTTTTTGCAAAAAACGTATCAACCAAATACCCTGTTTTTTACATCTTTTACTAGCACTTGCGGATTACTGCAACATTTTTTCAAACTGAGTGTTTTTGGTTTTACTATTCTCTTTTGTGTCTTCAAACTTCAGTATGATTTAGCTACCCCTTTACAGGTGAGTGAGACCACAACGAAAATCAGGCACAATCTTACACACTCTGTTGTTGGTGGCAACAAATGAGAGAGATGCCACACACGCAGGACTGTCACTGAAGCACAAATGTAAATATTAATCTCCCACTGATTTGATTTTTTTTTTTTTTCAGGGAGACTTTAGGAAAAAAAAATAATAGAATAAAATGATTTTTTCAGGAAGAATTTAGAAACCAAATAAAATAAAATTATTTTTTCAGGGAGAATTTAGAAAACAAATAAAACAAAAAAAAGCTTTCTATGGCCCACTGAGTGAGAGATGACGCACACAGGAGTCAGGAGTGGCACACAAGCCCAGAGGCCAATATTTATCTCCCACTGATTGATGTAGTGATTTTTTCAGGTAGATTTTAGAACCCAAATCAAGCTAAAAAAATAATAGGCTTTCTATGGCCCACAATTGGAGAGAGAGAGAGAGAGATGGCACACCCAGGAGTCAAGACTGGCACACAAGCAGAAAGGGCAATATTAATCTCCCACTGATTTGCTTTTTTTTTTTTTTTTTTTAGGGAGACTTTAGGAAAAAAAAAAATAGAATAAAATGATTTTTTCAGGAAGAATTTAGAAGCCAAATAAAATAAAATGATTTTTTCAGGGAGAATTTAGAAAACAAATAAAACAAAAAAAGGCTTTCTATGGCCCACTGAGTGAGAGATGACGCACACAGGAGTCAGGAGTGGCACACAAGCCCAGAGGCCAATATTTATCTCCCACTGATTGATGTAGTGATTTTTTCAGGTAGATTTTGGAACCCAAATCAAGCTAAAAAAATAATAGGCTTTCTATGGCCCACAATTAGAGAGAGAGAGAGAGATGGCACACCCAGGAGTCAAGACTGGCACACAAGCAGAAAGGGCAATATTAATCTCCCACTGTTTTGTTTTTTTTTTTCAGGGAGACTTTAGGAAAAAAAAAATAATAGAATAAAATGATTTTTTCAGGAAGAATTTAGAAACCAAATAAAATAAAAAGATTTTTTCAGGGAGAATTTAGAAAACAAATAAAACAAAAAAAGGCTTTCTATGGCCCACTGAGTGAGAGATGACGCACACAGGAGTCAGGAGTGGCACACAAGCCCAGAGGCCAATATTTATCTCCCACTGATTGATGTAGTGATTTTTTCAGGTAGATTTTGGAACCCAAATCAAGCTAAAAAAATAATAGGCTTTCTATGGCCCACAATTGGAGAGAGAGAGAGAGATGGCACACCCAGGAGTCAAGACTGACACACAAGCAGAAAGGGCAATATTAATCTCCCACTGATTTGTTTTTTTTTTTTTTTCAGGGAGACTTTAGGAAAAAAAAATAATAGAATAAAATGATTTTTTCAGGAAGAATTTAGAAACCAAATAAAATAAAATGATTTTTTCAGGGAGAATTTAGAAAACAAATAAAACAAAAAAAGGCTTTCTATGGCCCACTGAGTGAGAGATGACGCACACAGGAGTCAGGAGTGGCACACAAGCCCAGAGGCCAATATTTATCTCCCACTGATTGATTTATTGATTTTTTCAGGTAGAATTTAGAACCCAAATCAACCAAAAACATAAATAGGCTTTCTATGGCCCACTATTTGTGAGAGAGATGGCACGCTCAGGACTGGCACACAAGCCCAGAGGCCAATATTAATCTCCCACTTTTTATTTTTTTTTAGGGAAAATTTATAAACCCAATAAAAAAAATAATAAATAGGCTTTCTATGGCCCACTATCTGAGAGAGAGAGATGGCACGCTTAGGACTGGCACACAAGCCCAAAGGCCAATATTAATCTCCCTTTTTTTTTTTCAGGGAGAATTTATAAAACCAAAAAAAAAAAAAAATAGGCTTTCTATGGCCCACTATTTGTGAGAGAGATGGCACGCTCAGGACTGGCACACAAGCCCAGAGGCCAATATTAATCTCCCACTTTTTTTTTTTGTTCCAGGGAAAATTTATAAACCCAATAAAAAAAATAATAAATAGGCTTTCTATGGCCCACTATCTGAGAGAGAGAGATGGCACGCTTAGGACTGGCACACAAGCCCAAAGGCCAATATTAATCTCCCTTTTTTTTTTCAGGGAGAATTTATAAAACCAAAAAAAAAAAATAAATAGGCTTTCTATGGCCCACTATTTGTGAGAGAGATGGCACGCTCAGGACTGGCACACAAGCCCAGAGGCCAATATTAATCTCCCACTTTTTTTTTTTTTGTTCCAGGGAAAATTTATAAACCCAATAAAAAAAATAATAAATAGGCTTTCTATGGCCCACTATCTGAGAGAGAGAGATGGCACGCTTAGGACTGGCACACAAGCCCAAAGGCCAATATTAATCTCCCACTGATTGATTTATTGATTTTTTCAGGTAGAATTTAGAGCCCAAATAAAGCAAAAAAAAAAAAAAAAAGGGCTTTCTATGGCCCACTGAGTGAGTGATGATGCACACAGGAGTCAGGAGTGGCACACAAGCCCTGAGGCCAATATTTTTCTCCCACTGATTGATGTAGTGATTTTTTCAGGTAGATTTTAGAACCCAAATCAAGCAAAAAAATAAATAGGCTTTCTATGGCCCACTATTTGTGAGAGAGATGGCACGCTCAGGACTGGCACACAAGCCCAGAGGCCAATATTAATCTCCCACTTTTTTTTTTTTTGTTCCAGGGAAAATTTATAAACCCAATAAAAAAAATAATAAATAGGCTTTCTATGGCCCACTATCTGAGAGAGAGAGATGGCACGCTTAGGACTGGCACACAAGCCCAAAGGCCAATATTAATCTCCCACTGATTGATTTATTGATTTTTTCAGGTTGAATTTAGAACCCAAATAAAGCAAAAAAAAAAAAAAAAGGGCTTTCTATGGCCCACTGAGTGAGTGATGATGCACACAGGAGTCAGGAGTGGCACACAAGCCCTGAGGCCAATATTTTTCTCCCACTGATTGATGTAGTGATTTTTTCAGGTAGATTTTAGAACCCAAATCAAGCAAAAAAATAAATAGTCTTTCTATGGCCCACTGACTGAGAGATGGCACACACAGGAGTCAAGAGTGGCACACAAGCCCTGAGGCCAATATTTTTCTCCCACTGATTGATGTAGTGATTTTTTCAGGTAGATTTTATAACCCAAATCAAACAAAAAAATAAATAGGCTTTCTATGGCCCACTGAGTGAGAGATGGCACACACAGGGATGGCACTCTAGCAGAAATGTCAATCTTAATCTCCCACAAAAAAAAAAAAAAAAAAAAAACAGGGAGTGTCCAACAATTACTATCTCCCTGCAGTAGTCTCAGCCAGGTATGGCAGGCAGCAATAAGGAGTGGACTGATGCACAAATTAAATAAAAAGTGTGGACAAACAAAAAAGATAGCTGTGCAGAAAGGAAGGAACAAGAGGATTTGTGCTTTGAAAAAAGCAGTTGGTTTGCACAGCGGCGTACACACAGCAATGCAGCTATCAGGGAGCCTTCTAGGGCAGCCCAATGAGCTACAGCGCTGAGGGGGAAAAAAAATGTAGCTTCCACTGTCCCTGCACACCGAAGGTGGTGTTGGGCAGTGGAAATCGCTACAGCACAAGCGGTTTGGTGGTTAATGGACCCTGCCTAACGCTATCCCTGCTTCTGACGAAGCGGCAGCAACCTCTCCCTAAGCTCAGATCAGCAGCAGTAACATGGCGGTCGGCGGGAACGCCCCTTTATAGCCCCTGTGACGCCGCAGACAGCAACCCAATCACTGCAATGCCCTTCTCTAAGATGGTGGGGACCAGGACCTATGTCATCACGCTGCCCACACTCTGCGTTTACCTTCATTGGCTGAGAAATGGCGCTTTTCGCGTCATTGAAACGCGACTTTGGCGCGAAAGTCGCGTACCGCATGGCCGACCCCGCACAGGGGTCGGATCGGGTTTCATGAAACCCGACTTTGCCAAAAGTCGGCGACTTTTGAAAATGAACGACCCGTTTCGCTCAACCCTAGTGGAGAGGTGTAAGCAGTTGTTCCGACCTTTGTCTATATCTTTGTATTTCAGAGAATTCTAGAGTTTTTATTTTCCTGTGTGGATATATTTAATTAATCTGCCATTTTTACATTCCATGCAGTATCATTTATACATTTCTCCAAAAACTGTAAACATCTCCTAAATAATAAAACAAAATCCCGGCTCCGAGTTGTTCTTTAATTATCTTAAACTTCTAATTAGACACAGTGGAGAAGTTTTAAAACACATTTTTAACTAATTTATGTCAAGCTCATTAGGTCCATGAAGACCTCTTTGTGTCCTCTTGAAGGACTTTCCCGCTGACTTTTAATGATGTCGCCATCGGTTATTGTCGGGGAATTATTTCTTGTCACATTTTTCACATTGCATTCCATAGATATTAAAAAGCGGACCTTACTAACAAGAAAAGTATATTTTGCTTTGGTAATTGAGGGCTAGATGAGAAATATTTAACTATAGTTTTCTTCTTTTTTATGCTAATTTCTTTATTTTAAGTGACTGTTTTGTGTAGAGGTCTCAGATACGTTTCCTTAAGGGCATTATAAAGATCATATTATCTGAATTATGGGACCCTTCAAAGTATCACATAAATTGCAATAATCTCCATTTCCTATTCTACAGCTCTGGCAAAAAGTAAGAGACCACCACATCAAAACCCTGTCATGACCAGCCCAATCTCCAGACCTGAACCCCATTGAAAACCTCTGGAATGTAATCAAGAGGATGATGGATAGTCACAAGCCATCAAACAATGAAGAACAGCTTAAATTTTTGCACAAGAAGCAGTGTGAAAGACTGGTGGAAATCATGCCAAGACGTATGAAAGCTGTGATTAAAAATCATGGTTATTCCACAAAATATTGATTTCTGAACTATTCCTGAGTTAAAACATTAGTATTAATAATAATAATCTTTATTTATATAGCGCCAACATAATCCACAGCACTTTACAGTTTAACAGTTTCAAAAACAACAGTCATAAGTAACAACGTTAACAATACAATAAATAAAGCAAAATAAGACGGCCCTGCTCGTGAGAGCTTACAATCTACAATGAGGTGGGGGAGATACAAAGCACAGGTGTGTATTTACAATTATGTATTTACAATGATGGTCCAGCCATCTTCAGAGGGTGGGGGATAGATGGAGATAGTGAATGGGCTACACACACACAAACATAAAATGACTTTGATTAGTGAACGTAGTAGGCCGCTCTGAACAAAGATGTTTTGAGTTAGCACCTAAAACTATGCAAATTGTGGATGGTCCTAATATCTTGGGGTAGAGCATTCCAGAGAATTGGCGCAGCACGGGAGAAGTCTTGGAGTCGGGAGTGGGAGGTACGGATTAGCGCAGAGGTTAGTCGAAAGTCATTTGCAGAGCACAGTGGCTGGCTAGGCCGATAGACAGAAATGAGGGAGGAGATGTAAGGGGGTGCCGCATTGTGGAGAGCTTTTTGGGTGAGAACAAGTACTTTGAATTGTATCCTGTAATGAATGGGCAGCCAGTGTAACGACTGGCGAAGAGCGGACGCGTCCGAGTAATGATTAGCCAGATGGACGACCCTGGCTGCTGCATTAAGGATGGACTGGAGAGGGGAAAGTCGAGTGAGGGGGAGGCCAATTAATAGAGCATTACAGTAGTCCAGGCGGGAGTGGATCAGGGCGACAGTGAGGGTTTTTGTTGTTTCCATGGTGAGAAAAGGGCGGATTCTAGAGATGTTCTTTAGGTGTAAGCGGCACGAGCGGGCAAGAGATTGTATATGGGAGGTGAAGGAGAGATCAGAGTCAAACATAACACCCAGACAGCGCGCCTGCTGCCGGGGTGTTATGATGGTGCCACCCACGGAGAGGGAAATGTCAGATTTAGGGAGGTTAGTAGATGGCGGGAGCAGAAGAAGTTCAGTTTTGGAGAGGTTGAGTTTCAGATAGAGAGCGGACATGATGTTGGAGACTGCAGACAGACAGTCAGTGGCGTTCTGTAGGGGTAAGGTCAGGGGATGATGTGTATAGTTGTGTGTCATCAGCATAAAGATGTCATCTGGAACCCCAGGTTCTCCCTGTTACATCCTGCTTTTTTAACATGAAGCCTCAATAAAGGAAAGACTTTTTTGCACAGATGGTGAGTGCTCGTTTTCTTGTTATTTTTGCTGTTACAAATATGCTGATGGTCTGTCCAATTGGGGCTATGTAGAGAGAGAAGAGAAGGGGCCAAGGACTGAGCCCTGAGGTACCCCGACAGTGAGAGGAAGAGGAGATGAAGTGGAGCCAGAGAACAGAACACTGAAGGAGTGGTCAGAAAGATAGGAGGAGAACCAGGAGAGAGCAGAGTCCTTAATGCCAAGTGACTGGAGCCTAGAGAGTAGGAGAGGGTGGTCAACAGTGTCAAAAGCTGCAGAAAGGTCAAGAAGAATGACCAGAGAGTGGTCACCGTTACGTTTTGCTGTCAGAAGGTCATTGGTCACTTTGATGAATGCAGTTTCTGTCGAATGTAGGGGGCGGAAACCGGACTGTGAAGGGTCTAGGAGGGAGTGAGTGGAGAGGTAACGGCTAAGGTGGGAGTATATCAGGCGCTCCAAGAGTTTAGAGATGAAGGGGAGATTGTTGTTTCTAAATGATTATGAACTTGTTTTCTTTGCAGTATTTGAGGTCAGAAAGCACCATTTTTTATTTTTTTTTATTTTTACCATTTCTCCTTTTCAGAAAAAAAATATATTTATTGCTTGGAAATTCAGAGACATGTTGTCAGAAGTTTATAGAATAAATGAATAATTACGGTATATTTTACTCAAAAATATACCTATGAAAAGAAAAATCAGGCAAACTGAACATTTTGCAGTGGTCTCTTAATTTTTGCCACAGCTGTATGTGTCTATTACATATTTAAGTGTAATGCACTCTGATCATTTGTCTTTACTGGACCTATATATTCCAAACTGCTTTTGGTCCAATGGCCAAACCAATAAGTCCAGGAACTGTTCCAATTCTCATGCTATAACTTGAAAGCCACTCTTTTTTGAGACTGTGGTACCCCTTCATTGTATGGGGACCTAAGAGTGCCATAAAATCACAACATAACAATACTAATAATATTGATGCTTTTAGTGGCGTAACTTCAACCTCATGGACCCCAATGCAAAATCTACAAAAGGGCTCCCAACTGCCATAGGACTTTAATAGAATTAGTCTTCTCATTTGCACCAAAGGGATTCTTGGGGGGGACCCCTAGGCTCTAGGGTCCAGGTTCGATTGTACCACATGCACCTATTATAGTTACACCCTTGGATGTTTATCAATGTGCAAAATTTATACTACAGTATGTCAATGAAATGGCGCCATCTAATAGTCAAATAATACCATAAAAAAATATACAGAGTACACTATAATAGCAATGTGCCATGCAGTACCTAAATTATAATGCCGTAAAGTTCTAAGATAATACCGTCAGAGATTATGAAAAATACTACCATATTCAGTGTCAGAGTCCTCTTTCTACTTTTGACAATATCTGTTAGGTTTCATTTGGTGTGGTGGATCTTTAAAGGGAATCTGTCAGCAGTTTTTTTTTATGTAATCCATGAGCAGCTTGATGTAGGGAAGAGAGCCTGATTCCCGAGATGTATCACTTACTAGGTTGTGTGTTGGTTTTTCACTAAAATCAGTGTTTTATCGGCAGGATATTTTCACTTCAGGACTAGGTGCTTTGCGCCTCCTAGTCTAACCATGTCACCACCACTGATTGGCAGTTTTCTGTCAATGTACACAGAAAGATCAGTGGTGTGGATGGGGTTATACAGAGCTCTAAATTCTGAGCACCACTAGATTTTCAGCAAAGAAAACTGTGATTGTATCAAATTGACAATATTCAGACCAGTAACTGTTACATCACTGGTGTAATGCAAGTGTCTGGATGTAACGAACAGAGATCATGAGGCAGAAACAGTCAGGGGTTGATATAATGTTTATATACAACAGTAACTTTAGACAATTAGTATTCGTAACTATGCAAATTAATGTAGGAGGGTGGTGCTGTTATGAGCAGTAAGGAACACGCTGTTACTTTAAGAGACTGAATCCCCTTGTCTGGCGTGATGGAATGTTCTTCTCCTCCCCTGCAATAGACTGTATAATGGACTGGACTGTGCAGATGGCAGGGGTGGGGCCTGAACTGTGTGTGTGTGAGCTGAGGCTGCTGGAGAGAGAACTTTGTGCTTATAGCTGCAAGAGAGAAGAACTGTGTCCTGATATAGCTACAAGAGAGGAGCCACAGTCTGTAACAGAGTGGATTTGTGAGATTGGACAGACTTTTCCGGGTGCAACGAGGGTGGCTATCCTGCGTTAGTTCGTGGAGCCACGAGGATACTGAGAAAGTGATTTACAGCATCCAGGAGCACCTCTAGGACCCAGAAGCAAGGAGAAGACCATGTTTCACGAAGCTTCAGAGAGCTGTGCTCACCACCGTACTAGACTGCTGGGGGCCCCGGGACTGGATCTGAGTCCCCAACATCACCGTGAGTTTGTTTCTGTTTTGTGCACATGTTAGGGCCTAGTGTAGGCTTCAGTAGTCAGTACACGGCAGCCGTGTGGCCTGCTTACTGAAGGCCAGGGAGGTTATACGTAGAGTAGCATCATTATTTCTTTATTGTTTGCATTTACTTGTGTGACGTATGTTGATTCTGTAACAGTTGGAGCACCGTGCTATTTTATGGACAAGCTAAAAAATATAACTCTTGTAAATTATGTTTTGCCATTGCATACCCCTGTTTGCATCTTCCTCACCCATTTCATTCCTTGCCTTCCAATAAATCTACCCTTTGTTGTTTGCACCTCATCTTGTGTACGGTAGTCTTCCTGCACCGTGGTGGTCCCCCGGCCATCGCTTCATTAACAGTAGAACGAATGACAATAAGTTTAAAATAACCAAGAAAGTCTTTCACTACTTAACGTTAATTTCCTTTTCACAAAAGTTGGTGCGCCTAATCATCACGTAAGTTCTCTCTGAAGCTCTGGCCCTAGTGGGAGTCACTGGGTTTTCCTGCTAGGCTGCAAGTCTCTACCTGACATAGTCTATTAAAGCCAATTGAGCCTCCCACACATCAACCGGCCTCTTCCAACCTGTAATCCTAGTCACAGCCGACCCCAGTACCGTAGGTGATAGCTGGAAGTCACTGACCTGTTCACTTGTGCAGCGCCCCAGAGTCCTGGTCATTGCAGTAATGTCGCTCTGCCACTAAGGGGAATGATGTTATGTCTGATTGCACTAAAGGAGTTCACCTAACCAGGTATCACAGTCACACATTACACTTCACACTCCGGCCACCAGAGGGAGCAAAAGGCACGATGTATTAGGCCACTCCTCACACTCTGGTAAAACTGGGGGTTGGATAGGAAGTCAGGGAGAACGCAGCCTGGGAGAGCTCCAGGGAGGACCTGTCAGGAGTGCGTTCCTGGCAGGTACCTAGCAGAAAGGACAGAACGTGACGGAGCCGCGCCTGCACTACCTTGCGGTGGCATCCTAAGAAAGGGCACGAAGCAAAGTATATTGTGGAGAAGTGAGAAACGAGATCACAGCACAAGGAGATAGAACCAGTAGGAGTTGTGCCCCGAGAACGGCAACATCCTACTGAGGCGCACAGCCAGTGGCCGGAACGCCAAGGAAGTAACTGACTCCAAGCATTACTTCAGACAGCGGCAGGACAGTTGATTGCAGGTTGGCTGTCTACCTTAAATCACCTAAGCAGACATAGGGGCAAACGTGGAGAGGGGCGTCTCTAGGGTCCCAGAATAGTTCCGAGCCTACCCGTCATACGGGTGCGTCCTAGCCAGATAAACTTGGGGGACGGAGAAGAGAAAGAACTGATACGAGAGTTGTGAGGACTACTGGTGCTCAGCAGGGAAGGACTACAACACACAGGCGCTAGTTGGTAGGCAATGATTTCCACCTGCAAAGGGAACTCTGGATGTGCCTTCGGACCGGCCGGTCTCAGCCAGCCCTGTTAGCAGTGCTCTGGATTGCGGATCCCGAATCCTTCAGTAAAAGGTAAAGAGACTGCAACCCTGTGTCCTCGTTATTAGCTGTGCCTCACATCATCACCATCTACACTACTGGGAAGCCCTGGGGAAGCACTTCACCTATGGGAAGGTATTCCATCTAGCTGCCATAACACCACTCCAGTGGGCCCCAAGCAGCGTCGGTCACCCTGACCGAACACCACAGGTGGCGTCACGAAACCTTGACAAACTTGCATCACCTTTCATTGGACGCCCCTTAGCAGGGTCACGGACCGGGTCCAGCCACCTTGACAACCCTAGAACCGAGACAGGGAGGACCGGTACCGAGTACACCGCGGCCCTGTGTCTGGGGGCACTCCACTTGCACTGCTCCTCCGCAATCAAAGGCATGCCTCTCCTGTCGCTGTCTCCGCATGGCTCTTTTCGACTTGACAGTCGGTGTAAGTCTCTCAGGCTTGGGGCAGAGAGGACTGGAAATCAGCTCTTGACAGGCATAGTCAGGCTTCGGAGGCTTGACCAGCACAGGGAACAGATCCTTGCTCCGACCTGCGTATGCAGTACATGGGGAATTCAGCCTTTGCCAGTCGGTGGCCAGCCCCTGGGTGGTGGGGACTTCGTGCTGAGGCCTATCATAGTGGTCTCAGCAGTCTCTCTTGAGCACGTCTGCCCAGCTCTCTTCCCTGGCGCCAAATCTCCTCATGGTCGGGAGCGCAGGACTTTTATATCAGGTAAGTCCTTCCTGTGAGTCACCTGATCTAGTCAGCACACAAGGTCGTTCCCCTGCAAATTTTCCAGCACACTTTGATTCCGCTTGAGTCTCCCCTCATTAATGGCACTTCCTGCAACAGTGCTCCAGAGATATCATGGCTTCTTGTTACAATGGGATCAGTGTCTCAGTCCCTGCATCATGCTACTCTCAGATGTAGCATGGACAGGTGGCGCACCTGCAGAGGTACGAGCAAGTTGGAACTATGGTATAGGATATGTCAGAGTTGGCACTTTGATAACTTGCATAGCAGAATTGGAACTAGGACAGTGAAGACTGATGCAGCAGAGCTAAATGACATCTAGCAGTGCTGGTTGACTGATGTAATTGACATGATGTAGCAAAGTTGTTACATTGGAGCATGGCAAGACAGCTAAAGTAGCAGATGTGAGTGACAGATGTAGCAGAGCTGAGTGGATAATGTAGCAGAACTCAATATTAATATCAATATCTGATTTAGCAGAAGCAGAATGCAAATTTACTGAATACTCAGGTAGTATTTTGCCTCCTGCGGATGAATGGCTCAACCTGACACACAGAACAGGCCAGCCCAGCCAACAGAAGGGAGTGGCACAAAGTGGAGGAAGGAACTGAACTTTATAACATCTTCAACACTCATAACTTTATTTAAAAAAAACAAGTTTTTTTTCTCTTTTTAAGCAAACTCTATGGCAAACACACAATAATAAAAATGCATTCTAAGGAACTCTAGGTGGAATAACAGGTTCTTTCATATTCCTAGGCCCTTAATTGCCACAGCACACTTTCAACATTACGTTTTTTTTCCCTGCTCAGCTTCCGAGCTGTATAATTTCCTACAATTTCTGGCAGCAATCACGTTATTCACTTTTAGGCATTTTCAATGTCCTTGTCATATGGAAATAGCCGAGCTCACTACAATAATGTCAAGTCGAGTCTACCTGCGATTATACAAGGCGACTCTTTTGTTTGCTGGTTAATAATTCACACTCGGCTTCCAAACATAAATCCTTTGTTATGGTGGCCGTGCTAATTGAGAGGAGTACAATGGCAAGTATTCGAGTATCGCCCCATAGAAGACACAATTGCTTCTTTTTCTGACTTCAAAGATTATTTCTCCTCTGAAATCCATCTCATGCTTTTAAATCAGATCCATTTTTGTCCCTGTCTTCTATCATCTATTAACTTCAAAAACCCGACTAAGACATGAGGGGGAAACACAGAAAACATCTATTTTAGGCGATCGAGTAAATGGCATCGGAAATGCTTTCAGTCATTGAACATGTAACAATACATCCATTATGAATTATTATCAAAGCATGAACCCCTGTGTTGATTGATGGCAGCGGTGAGCGTGAATTATTTGCCTTCTATATTGATGGGAGGAAGATGTAGGCTGATATTAACATTATTATATAGCACCTTTAACCACAAGGATGAATGAAATGCTACACGTACAATAGCCGATAATACTAAAAACGAGATTGCCATTTTTATGTGTCGTAGAGCATATGAGATTGTCTCATTGACAAGGGTCAGAAATACCACTCTTCTCGCCTGAGTAATCCTCACAGCCACAGTCCGGAGTTGCAGCTGTTTTGCAGCTCGGACAGTGATCTAGTTGGAACAATGGGGGCTGCTGCAGAGGACAGCAATAGGGGAGCAGAACTCGAACCACGGGAACAGATAGAGCAGAATTAAAACAGGGTTAACTGGTGTTGTAATCCATAAATGAGCATGGTAGACTCAGCAGTGAGGAACTAGAGAATCACAGCTGAGTTGCACAGGAGGTTCAAAGGCAGAGTGGGTCTAGACTCTTAAGAAAAAGCAAGGTTGACTCAGTGATGGTGCAGAGTTGGTTTTGAAGTTCAATATTGCAAAACTGGATCAGTGATATAGCAGAGCTGAGTCAGTGATTGTAGCAGATCTGAATTTGCAGCCAAGTCCAATATTGCAGAGCTGGCAACAGCGATATAGTAGAACTGAGTTTATAGCAGAATGTAATACTGCAGAACTTTCAAAGGGATATAGCAGAGCTGACTCAGCAATGTAGCAAAGCTGATTTTTCAGCTGTATTCAATCAGGGTTCAATCACAGGAAAGTGATGAAACCACTGTGACGGCAAGGATGCCAGCTTGCTGAATTCTCAGGTGGTGTCCACTTGCTAATCTGGGCTAAATATTCCAAGAGGGTGAAGTTACAGGAGGATGACGTTATGTGCAAAAGAGTATAGAGACCCAGTGAAGGAGAAAGGAGAGGTAAGCAGCAGATACACATCTCGTCTATAACATGTACTTGGACAAGTGTCATAGAACCATAAAATGTTAGAGTTGGAAGGGACCTCGAGGGTCATTGTGTCGAACCCCCTGCTCAATTCAGGATTCACATAACCCTCTTGACATCCAGAGATGTATGACTTGGATTGTCCTACTTGACAACTTTCCGGAAATGCCTAGGAGTCTACCAAAAATAAAAGAGAACTCCCAGACTCTAGGAAGAGTTGTCAAATCTTCTGTGTACTGAAAAACATTCATAGAACCACCTGTAAGCGGCACAACCTTGTAATGCAGGAGGTTGAATGCAACAGACAAAGGAATACAAGGCGGGAGCAATCAATGAGCTATTCATATCCTCAGATATGGCGGGAAATTTTCAGTAGTTATAACAACAGTTAACAAGATACAACAAGTAAATTATGCAATACAGAGCATATACAGTGCTTGCGAAAGTATTCGGCTCCCTGGAACTTTTCAACCTTTCCCCACATATCATGCTTCAAACATAAAGATACCAAATGTACATTTTTGGTGAAGAATCAACAAGTAGAACACAATTGTGAAGCTGAACGAAATTTATTAGTTATCTTACATTTTTGCGGAAATTCAAAATCTGAAAAGTGGGGCGTGCAATATTATTCAGCCCCTTTACTTTCAGTGCAGCAAACTCACTCCAGAAGTTCATTGTGGATCTCTGAATGATCCAATGTTGTCCTAAATGCCTAATGATGGTAAATATAATCCACCTGTGTGTAATCAAGTCTCCGTATGAATGCACCTGCTCTGTGATAGTCTCAGGGTTCTGTTTGAAGCACAGAGAGCATCATGAAGACCAAGGAACACAACAGGCAGGTCCATGATACTGTTGTGGAGAAGTTTAAAGCCAGATTAGGATACAAATTGATTTCCAAAACTTTAAACATCCCAAGAAGCACTGTGCAAGTGATCATATTGAAATGGCAGGAGTATCATACCACTGCAAATCAACCAAGACCTGGCCATCCCTCTAAACTTTCATCTCAAACAAGGAGAAGACTGATCAGAGATGCAGCCAAGGGGCCCATGATCACTCTGGTTGAACTGCAGAGATCTACAGCTGAGGTGGGACAGTCTGTCCATAGGGCAACAATCAGTCATACACTTCACAAATCTGGCCTTTAAGGCAGAGTGGCAAGAAGAAAGCCATTTCTCAAAGATATACATAAAAAGTGTTGTTTAAAGTTTGCAACAAGCCACCTGGGAGACACACCATACATGTGGAAGGTGCTCTGGTCAGATGAAACCAAAGTCAAACTTTTGGCAACAACGCCAAATGATATGTTTATCATAAAGGCAACACAGCTCATCACCCTGAATACAACATCCCCACTGTCAAACATGGCGGTGGCAGCATCATGGTTTGGACCTGCTTTTCTTCAGCAAGGACAGGGAAGATGGTTAAAATTGATAGGAAGATGGATGGAGCCAAATACAGGACCATTATTGAAGAAAACCTGTTGGAGTCTGCAAAAGACCTGGACTGGGATGGAGATTTGTCTTCCAACAAGACAATGATCCCAAGCATAAAGCAAAATCTACAATGGAATGGTTCACAAATAAACTTATGAAGGTGTTAGAATGGCCAAGTCAAAGTCCAGACCTCAATCCAATCGAGAATCTGTGGAAAGACCTGAAACCTGCTGTTCACAAACGATCTCCATCAAACCTCACTGAGCTCGAGCTGTTTGCCCGGGAAGAATGGGTAAGAATTTCAGTCTCTCGATGTACAAAACTGATAGAGAAATACCCCAAGTGACATGCAGCTGTAATCGCAGCAAAAGGTGGCGCAACAAAGTATTAAGTTAAAGGGGCCGAATAATATTGCACGCCCCACTTTTCAGCCTTTGAATTTCCACAAAAATTTTAAATAACCAATAAATTTTGTTCAACTTTTCAATTGTGTTCCACTTGTTGTTGATTCTTCACCAAAAATTTACATTTGGTATCTTTATATTTGAAGCATGATATGTGGGAAAAGGTTGAAAAGTTCTAGGGGGCCAAATACTTTCGCAAGGCACTGTAATGAGTCTTTAAAGTTCACTTTAGACTTTAGGGAAGCTTCTTGCTGATTATACTCTAAGGCCGGCGTCACACTAGCGAGTTTTACGGACTTATGAGCGCATAAAATACGTCCGTAAAACACACACTACACACGGCCCAATGATTCTCAATGGGTCAGGTCCTATCAGCCGTATATTACGCATCCGTATTATACGGCTTTCTACGGCCGTACAAAATCGCAGCATGCTGCGTTTGTCAGCGTATTGCGCAAAAAATACGCCAATGAAAGTCTATGGGGTCACGCAAAATACGGAATGCTTACGGACCATGCGTGTGACTTGCGAGAAATACGCTACACTCTGGCAGATGTCCAGAAATGTCCAAAGGCCTCAATCAGGCAGGTGAGACATGCTAATTAGCTGAAAAAGCCAGACAGTGAACCCGGAAGTCTGCTGCACGCCTCCACGGAGTGAGAATCAGCATGGCTAACATTATAAATGTGGACATGCTTATAATTTTGGTGCAAGAAAGGCCAATAATTTGGGACCAGAGAGATCCCAACTATGCCAACAGGGTCCAAAAAGAGGCAGCATGGAGGAGTGTATGTGGGTCCCTATTCCCACATTTTGAGCAGCAGCCACGTGAGGCACAGAGCCAAATAAGTAAGGACACTCATGTTTGTAATTTAATTTTCTTGTGAAACAGCAGTACCTAACTCCTTTGAAGTATTATACATGAAATTGTTAATTAGTTCAGAAATTAATTTAAAGAACACCAGTACGTACATGGTGCTGTACATGATAAACGGATTAAATAAATGGTTTTTACAGATGTCCCTTACAGTGTTAACAAGCAAAATTACATTCTGGGATAGAGGGTAGCGGACTCTGTCCTTGTGGCCTTACATACAAATTGTATTATTTGATCACAATTACTAATAAATGTATTCAACAAATGCATATTCCTATGCTACACTAAAATCTGTGTAGCCAATTACACCTTGTGTGACCACTGTGCATAATTGGGTAATCAATTTGTTTAATGTATTTTGTTTCAGTGGGTGATGGGATGACAAGATGGCGGAGCATGCGTGATCAGTATAGGATGGAGAGGCAGCAGCATGGCAGGAGTGGGGCAGGCGCACCTCCAAAAAAAAAAAAACATCTATTTTGACCGTTTGACCTTCTTAAATCCCAGCATGGATCTCAGACCGTAAGTACAAACCTCACAACACATTTTCAACATATGGTTTTTTGTTTTTTTTTATCTTTAAAAATTTTAATAAATACTTTCATTACAGAACACAGTCTAACCTCACTGAGAGGGAGACAGGGTCGGATTCGGAGGTGGTCATAGACCCAGTTGGGGAAGGAGAAGAGGTGGCTGGCCCATCTTTTGATCCGTCATGCTCCATCCCTCCAGGCTCCTCGTCATCTGGCCATCCAGCTCCAGCAGCACCAGGACAAGAAGATGCCCCACCATCAACATCATCAGCAGCAGCAGCACAACCAATCCAGGATGACCCTGCAAACAGCAGCAGCCCTACTGTTGCCCTGGAGCACTCACCACAGGCTGCAGTGATCTCAAAGCATGCTCGCCGCAGAAGAGAGCTACTCCAAAGTAGGAGAAAAGTAGATGCTGGGGTGTTGAACTACCTGGCAAGGGTTCGTGAGGATGATGGTGAGGAGGGCTTTACGAGGAGCCTGGCCCGGTATTTACGTCCCCTAGAGCGTGAGGTGAGGCTTCGTGTGAGAGGGTGCATTCAGATCATTATTGATGCATGCACGACCCCAAATAACCCATACCAGCTTATGGAGACTATTGAAAATTGGCAGCTGTCACCACATAATCTCCTGCAGCTGCAAAGATGTCAAAAGGTGCATGCTCAACAGGGATCTGAAGCACCCACTCCACGTGAGCCTATACCTCAACCCCAACGCACACCCAACCCACCATGGCAACCTCAGTCCCATATGGCAGGCTATCAGCAACCATCCCAATATGGCTACTTGTCCAGACCCAGTGCTGGAGGCTGGTCCCAACCTGGCTTTGGACGACATGGCCATATTGGGTTTGGATATGATTCCAGGCCATATTTTCCAGAACATGAGGGATTTGTTCAAAATCCTTATGGCCATTACACAACTGGCCCACATGAGTCCAGGCAGAATGTTCCTCCAGTCCACACATCATCCACACAGGGTGAAGGACAATTGGGCCAACAAAGGCCACCTGATGAGGACCCTGATCTACCCCCATCTCCACCACCTACGTATCAAGATCTGTGATTTTGTAATTTTATTTTTGTAGTTTTGTGGACATATCCATGCGTTCTTTATGTTTATGCTGACATAGCACTTTGTTAATATGTTCTTGTTTTATGCATATATTGCCAAAAATTGAATATGCTTAAAAAAGCAAAATAATTTTGAGTTAAAAAAAAAAGTTACCTCAAAAAGGCTTTTTAGTTAAGTAAAATTGAACATTTAAAAAGCCTAATTATGGTTGTGGTCCAATCATTCTTACATCACACACACATGCTATGCTCATAACCATATGTGAATTAAGTAAATGCAACACACTTTTTTTTTTTGTTTCAAATTTAAATTGTTTTGGAAATTTCAAACATATTTAGAAAGAAAAGAAATCAAACATGAAAAATTGCAGAATTTTGCCAGGGAGTTCCACCTTGAGGAGAAACAAAAAAAATTGGTGAATACATCCCTAACTTTTAGGCCAGAAAGGGGACGCCGTGGAGGAGGGCCATATGGTGTAGGCCTAATCACATTGCTCAACAGGTGTTGACCAATATCAGCTGAGGAACAATCATGTATGCGGGTAAAATTGTGCAAAATAACACAGGCTTTTATTACTTCATTGACTGTAGCCTCGCTGAGCTGAATGGCAGACTGGAGAACACGCCATTTTGCAGCCAGAATCCCAAAGGCGCACTCCACCAGTCTCCGCGCCCTGGAAAGCCTCATATTAAAGACCCTCCGCCGGTGGTCCAGGTTGCGCCGGGGATAAGGCCTCATGACGTGCCTCGTCAGTTGGAAAGCCTCATTTCCAACCAAAACAAAAGGCACTGCTTCCACATTGGAGCCTGGGAGTTGTTGTGGTGGTGGGAGGTCTAACTGGTTGTCACGTAGCCGATGACCCATTATGGACGAATTGAAGACCCTAAAGTCTCCAGTTCGCCCATAGGCCCCAATGTCTACAATTATAAACCTGTAGTTACTGTCAGCAATAGCTAACAGAGCTACAGAGAAAAACTGCTTATAATTGTAGAATTGGGAGCCAGAGTTCGGCGGCTTATGCACCCTGATATGTTTCCCATTCACAGCTCCAATGCAGTTAGGGAAGTCACAAGTGTTCTGGAATCCACTGGCGATTTTGAGCCAATCCTCCTGTTTGGGCTCAGGCATAACAAGTTCCTGAAGTTTCTCCCATATTTGAAAACAGGTTGAACGAACAATGCCAGAAATTGTCGACCGCCCAATCAGAAACTCCAGGTGTAGTCCCGCATACGACAAGCCTGTGGACAGGAAGCTGAAAGACAAATAAAGATAATATTAGGTATTTAACATGAGTACAAAGAAAACATGAAGCAGCACAAGTGCATAGTATATTTACAAAGACATTATTTTCATTAAAAAAAAACAGTTATCTTGGTTACTTTACTACAACATTAACCACAGTTTTGTTGATGTGCTTGTGCCATAATGTCCACATATACTTTCAAAAACATGCTAAAACACAACACATAAAAAAAATATCATCAACATACAGTATGTGAGAATGTTGAATACATACCGTAAGGTTAGGAGAAGACGCTCCTCAGCAGATATGGCTTTTCGCATCCTTGTGTCCTGATAGGTGATACCTGGACGTAAGATCTCCAACAAGATATCAAAGGTACTGATGGTCATGCGACAGTACAGATAGAACTTGTCAGGATGTGACCTCAAAGCTGTATAGAGCCTCTCAAAATGTCCTTTACTGAGGCGTTGGGTCAATAGAGGATGCACCCATAATCTTCGTCTCCTTCTTCGCGGATCAACATTCACCGGATATGGCTGCCCAAAGCGACACGACAGCAGCCAGTGAAACAACACCCGCTGAGTTGTGCTTAAAGACACATGGTCAGACATGTTTGGAAGGTACAACCAACAAAGCCAAAATAAGCACAACAAATAAATGGGCAGATGGGAGGGTGCCACCTGTTGTAGAGGGCTTAAATAGTGTTGTTGATGATGATTTGAATTATTTGCAGGCCAGAGAACCATTAAATGTCCATTTTGTGATGTTGCGTGAAAAATACGCACTACAGATCACATACGGATCACACGCGCAACAGTACATGCGCAAAATACGCGACCACACCTAGGCAACGGACTACCTACGGAGCAATATTTCTGTGACATTTCGGGGTATTACGCGCGTAATACGGCCGTAAAATACGGACCGTATTGTCTTACGCCGAGTGTGATGCCGGCCTAACAGGGGTAAACACACAGTCCTGTGGGATCCACTGTGCAGACTATTCGCATAACATTGGCCCTAGCAGGGGCCTCCGGTTTGTCCTGAAAGGCCACTAATCCTCCTAACAAAATCTATCAAAGCACATTGGGCCTCCTTCACTTCAATTGACCCCTTCCCTGTCCGCTGTCCCAGCCCAGGTCAACCCCTGTATCGTACTTCGGTGCTGAAAGCGACGGACTGGCTCACTCGTCTCTCATGATCAACACCGCAAGCGTCCTCTTCTAGGCGGAGTCTCCTCATGGATCTTTGGTGCTTCACCAACATTGCGTGTCTTCCTGGTCTACAAGAAAGAGAACTGTGCTTTGGCTCTTTACCGGCGTCATCTAGACTCCGTGTCTTGACTGGTGCAGGTCATGGATTCGGTTCTTGACTGGCCTTCTTAGGACTCTGAGTCTTGGCTGGCGCAGATTGGATCTTTGGGTCTTGACCGACACAGACTGGACTGGTCTCACTTTGGTCCACTGTGGTCCTATGTCTAACTGAACAGCAGCCCACTGGCACCCGCTTCTCATACTGGCCTGTCATTCTGGCTGCAGTGTCTCCTGCTGAGCACTTTTGGACAGGTTCTCTACTTTGGCCCTAAAACCCACTCCAGTTTGGCGCACAGACCCTATATATTCATGAACTCCATCATCAATAGAACCTGACTGGGTGTTACATTCAAACTCGTCCCCCCTGTAACTCTTCCTGTTCCGCATGGTCCCATCTGAACAGTACGTGGCAGCCTTCTAGCACCAATGATACACAGTGCCGGGGTTTCACAGCAGTATTGTCACTTCCTCTTATAGCTGATTTATTTTTCTACAAAACCAAGCTCCAACATCCAGAGATAGATTCATGGCACATGTACTTAAGGTACCATCACATTTAGTGACGCTGCAGCGATCTAGACAACGATCCCGATCGCTGCAGCATCGCTGTGTGGTCGCTGGAGAGCTGTCACACAGACAGCTCTCCAGCGACCAACTATGCGAAGTCCCCTGGTAACCAGAGTAAACATCGGGTTACTAAGCACTTGGCTGCTCTTAGTAACCTGATGTTTACCCTGGTTACCAGTGTAAATGTAAAAAAAAAAAAACACTACATACTTACATTCCGGTGTCTGTCCCCCGGCGCTCTGCTTCTCTGCACTGTGTAAGCGCCGGACGGAAAGCACAGTGGTGTTGCTGTGCTCTGCTTTACGGCCAGCTGGCGCTGACAGTGCAGGGAAGCAGAACGCCGGGGGACAGACACCGGAATGTAAGTATGTAGTGTTTGGGTTTTTTTACGTTTACGCTGGTAACCAGGGTAAACATCGGGTTACTAAGCGCGGCCCTGTTTACCCTGGTTACCAGTGAAGACATCGCTGAATCGGCGTCACACACGCCGATTCAGCGATGTCTGCGGGAGATCCAGCGACGAAATAAAGTTCTGGACTTTCTGCTCTGACCAACGATGTCACAGCACGTCACGGATCGCTAGCGATATCGTTGTTAAGTTGGTCAGTGTGAAGGTACCTTTAATGTGGTCTTCCAGCAAGCGTATCCTTGGATTGCGCCAAGTTGGCAAGTATGCCACAAATAAGGCTTCTACTACTTACTAGTAGTGATGAGCGAGTATACTCGTTGCTCGAGTTTTCCCGAGCACGCTCGGGTGATCTCCGAGTATTTGCTAGTGTTTGGAGATTAAGTGTTTATCGCCGCAGCTGAATGATTTACAGCTATTAGCCAGCTTGATTACATGTGGGAATTCCCTAGCAACTAGGCAACCCCCACATGTACTCAGCCTGGCTAATAGTTGTTAATCATTCAGCTGCCATGATGAAAACTTAATCTCCGAAAACTAACAAACACTAGAGATCACCTGAGTATCATCGCAAGATTGCCTTGCGCAGGCGTGTACTACGGAGGGCAGAGAATGAACTTCAATCCAATATTGCGGCCAGCATGCAGCCAGCGGGTAAGGAAAGGGTGAATCAAACACCTGAAAACTCCTCCCATATGACCGAAAACCAGTCCCGCCAAATTCAAGTGACAGGTTCCCTTTAAACTATACTAAAGGACTAACACATGAAAGAGATTAATTATAACAGACGAAAGACAGGGAACAATTTTGGATAGATCCTCACCTTCAACAGATAACCTCTCAGGAAAGCCACAAATGAAATGCTTCCCTTAGAATGACCACTTTCTTGCTTTTACTCTGCCCGCCTAACATGATTGACCTGCATGGGTTCCGCAAGGATGGCTATTTCCGGAAGCTAAGGAACAAGCGGTCTTTGGAAAGACAGAGTCAGATGCGACTGTTTAGTTTCACACGTCACCTCTTTGGTCTGCTCTTGAAACTTGAAATTCAGATTGCCAGGGAGACTAATTAGTCTAGAGTGGCTGGGATGTCTCGTTCAGCCAACTCGTTCATTTCTGGATAAAACCTCCCAGAAGGTGGCTACCAATGCTTTGTCGTTCCATCCAAGTTTGGAAGACAAGGTGCGGTACCGCACAGCATACTGGCTGTTGGACAATTCTCCCTGACACATTCTAAGAAGGGAAGATGCAGTGGAGGATGCAATACCATGTTCGTCAAGACAAAGACCTTTCGGAAGGTCACCAGGAAGATCCCCGCTCTCCGACAAGTGATTAATCCATGCTAGGGCTTCACCTACAAGATGGGACATTAGGAATTCCACTGTAACCCGATCAGTCGGGAACTGATAGGCCAAAAGTTCATAGTTCAAGGTGCACTGGTACAGGAATTCATGGCACTGCTTAGGGTCTCCATTGCATCTTGGTGGAGCCGATAAACAAAGATTAATTACGGAAGCATAGGATGCAGGCAGAGTAGGCTCGGCTATAGCTGCAGCAACCTGAGACAGAGCAATAGAAGCGGTAGTGGTCAGAGCATCCAACAGTCCGCAGATACTACAAAATTTTTCCTTGCTGATCCTGTTGATGTATCAGCTTTTAGTACAGCTCCGATTCCTGGGCAATCTTGGGATCAGTGGGATCCATGGCCTGAGGAAACTGCACGACCGCAGGCGACACACGTGTTTCTTGGACCCACTGTGCCACAGGACAGATACTGCCGAAGCGGTCACAGGTCCAGACATACACTAAATTATACTAAAGGAAAGTGATTAATTATAACAGACTAAGGACGGGGGACCCGGCAACATACAGCTGCACACACCAACACCACTAACACTAAACTATATGGGTTGCTCAGGCAACTCTCTATTGGGGAGGATATCTTTTATACAAGATGCCACCCAGCTGACAGGTGTTCTCTTCTACTAAGATGCCTCCCAGCTGTTGGCTGGGGGCATTTTACTATGTGAGCATGGTCTTTTTAAGAGGAGGGGAGTGCGTGCACAGAGAGGGAAGGAGGAGCACTAGGACACTGCTGTTGCTGGGGCAGTGAGAATGTCTGGTCCCCACATGGAGGGAGGAGGGAAACCATGTGGGGGCACCAGAGATGGGCGTTAGACTTAGTCTTCCTCAACAATGATATAGCCATATGTTGCAAAAACAATCAAATGTTATGATGCGCCTTTCAAATAGGAGACACTAGTGAGCCAATGTTCCTCCTCTAGTAAGAGAAATATTTTGCATACATTTTTCCCGCTGAGCATTACCAGTTTGGCTGTCTTCACAAGAAAAAACATTACCCCAAGGCAAATAATGAGATCACCAGATGTGTAGAAAATGTGTACGTTATTTAAATCCATGTGGCTTCTATAGATATTATGATCAAAGAGGGCATCTACATAGAGTTACTGTAAGGGTATGTGCACACGTCAGGATTTTTTGCAGAAATTTCCTGAAGAAAACCGGAAATTTTCTGCAAGAAATCCGCATTTTTTTTTTTGCGTTTTTTTCCCGGTTTTCTTAGCATTTTGCAAGCGTAATTAGCTTGCAGAATGCTAAAGTTTTCCACGCAATCTGTAGCATCGCTTGGAAAACTGACTGACAGGTTGGTCACACTTGTCAAATATAGTGTTTGACAAGTGTGACCAACTTTTTACTATAGATGCTGCCTATGCAGCATCAGTAGTAAAGGATAGAATGTTTAAAAATAATAAAATAAAATAAAAAAAATGGTTATACTCACCCGCAGACAGCCGATCTCCTCAGCGGCGTCCGTTCCTATGGATGGTGTGTGTGTGCAGGACCTTCCATGACGTCGCGGTCACGTGAGCGGTCATGCGACCAATCACAAGACGACGACGTCATCGCAGGTCCTTCACACAGAGCATCTATAGGAATGGAAGCGGCAGCGTGCACCGCTGAGAGGCAGGAAGACATCGAAGGTGAGTATATCACTGTTTTTTATTTTCATTCTTTTTTTTTTACCAATTATATGGTGCCCAGTCCGTGGAGGAGAGTCTCCTCTCCTCCACCCTGGGTACCAACCGCACATAATCTGCTTACTTCCCACATGGTGTGCACAGCCCCATGCGGAAAGTAAGCAGATCAATGCATTCCAAATTTAATGAACATGTTGGGGTTTTTTTACGCGATGCGATTTTTTCGCAGAAAAAAGGCAACATTTGCACAAGAAATGCGGAATACATTGTAAATAATAGGAGGCATATGTAAGCGGTTTTTTTGCATTTTTTTCCCGTTTTTATCACGTTTTTATAGCAAAAAAACGCGAAAAATACTGTAAGTGTGCACATGGCCTAAGAGCTTCAAGTGGGAATGAGTAGTTCGGCTTATCTCTTCAATATCTGTAAGAAAAAAAACATTTTGACTAGTATCAGATCATACCTTCCCATCGTCAGTGGAGCTTGTGGCCGCCTGTCCTTGGGCCCTCCATCATGAAAGTAATAAGTGATGGTTCGCTCTTGAGTCTGCAAGGAGCCGTAATCCTAAATCAGCCTAGTAGCCACACTCCTATGTTAGGCCACAGCCTTGATGTGTCAGGGTTGATATACAGTATACGCCAGGCAAAAATCCAAAATGTGATCATTTTTTAAATTATAAGAATGTGTCTCTTTGCAATTTATGTTCTTTTCTTCTGATTTATGTCTTTTCATGGTGTTCACCTCTTATTCACCATGTGTTGTAAAGAACATCTGAACTTGTTTTCTATGTGTTGCAATTATAGTGATACCCAATTTTTCCTTTAAATCAGCCCATATGAAGTTATCCACACTATTAAACGGGTTTTTCACTTTAAAAAACAAAACTTTCTTCCTCATCCACTGACCCAGGCTAGTTTTAAGACTTTCCCTCAATGTTCAACACCTAAGCACAAAAAGGTTTCTATCATGCCTAGTGACTTTTTAGAGCATAATAACCATCTTTTTTAATTTTTATCTTATAAATAGTACACGTGAAAATAAGGAACCTTGTAATATATTATCAGAGAAATCTGCTTCTTCTTCTAAACAGATCTTTCACTCTAAATTCATGGGCAACATCTGTAAACTCAGTATTCAGGGTGGAGATACAAGGTGCCTGTCACTCCCATGAAGCAAATGTAATGGATAAAAATAAGCATAAAAGATGTGGCACTCACCCCAAGATTGCTGAACAACAATGTCTTTTAATTCGCTTTATGCAGCATTAGACATCTGTGGAGAGGCGGCAGGTAAAAGTGAGGGGTGCGGGGACAGGAGAACGGATGACGGACGTTTCGCACAAATGTGCTTCCACGGGTCCAGGACTGTATTGTTCTGCTATATGTAGAGCACCGCCCATGGATGCATCAATTGTTGTGTTTTTAAAGGGAAGGTGCCATCAAAAAAAATTTTTTTTCAGAAATTGTAAAAATGTAAAGAATTAATGATTACATTTTCTTAAAAAATATTATCATTTGTTTATAGTTTAGTAAAATATGAAAAATAATTTGAAAAGTTTTGGAATTTCCACTTTTCAACACTAGGGGGAGCAGCTGCTGAAATTTCAGAAAAACCTAGTGTACAACTAGCTCACATTACTGCACTGCAGTAATTATGGGCGGAGTCTGCTGACGTGTGTGATGTCTCCTCTCCTCCCCTTCTGGGTGTTTGCTAAGGGATTAGAGAGGATGATATTCAGGAACCCAGTGAGCAGCCATTTTGTTGGTGACTGCAGAGTATGGCTGCCATCACACCTTCAGTATTTGGTCAGTATTTTACCTCAGTATTTGTAAGCCAAAACCAGGAGAGGAACAATTAGAGGAAAAGTATAATAGAAACATATGCACCACTTCTGTATTTATCACCCACTCCTGGTTTTGGCTTACAAATACTGATGTAAAATACTGACCAAATACTGCTAGTGGATGGCAGCCTTAGGCTACTTTCACACTAGCATTGTTGGCTGTACGTTGCAATGCGTCATTCAGAAGAAAAAACGCATCCTGCAAAGTTGTCTGCAGGATGCGTTTTTTCCCCCTAGACTAACATTACCGACGCATTGCGACGTATTGCCACACGTCGTAACTGTCGTGCGACGGTTGCGTCATGTTTTGGTGGACCGCCGCCACAAAAAAAGTTACATGTAACGTTTGTGCATCGAGTCCACCATTTTCGACCGCACATGCACGGCAGAAACTCCACCCCATCCTCCCCAGACCTTACAATGGGGCAGAGGAAGCGTCGTAAGACTGCTTACGCTGCCCACATCGGGCATTTCTTTCACAGCATGCATCGGTACGACACACTGCGACGGGCCCGTACCGATGCTAGTGTGAAAGCAGCCTTATACTGACAAGTAGACAGTCACCGAGGATGGCAGGCAGCAAGGATTCTGGGAGATATGTGGTGGAGGGAGCAGGGTGACAGCAGCACAGAGTATTTCAGGAGAGCAGTGTGCTGGTCTATGGGGGCCCCCTGTTCGGTGCACGGAGCAGCCAGGGATTGTACATAGAGCGCTGTCTTTTATACACATGGATGGACCGTCTGCTCCACAGAAATCCAGGAAACATTTCTGCGGATTGATGGCCTGTTCTGATCCAGACTTTGCATGCAGACCCCATTCCCCTCCTCAGATCCTGTCTTCTCCATCCTGTCCTGGCAATGTGTGAAGGCGAGGCGACAGGCGCAGTCTGGGGTGACGCTAGGAAGGAAATGTAGCCATATAGTAACAATAAAAATGAGACCCCTCTCTTCAGCCGCCTCACCAGCCTTCCCCTGACTGCACCTAACTGGAGGTCATGCTGCCCCCTCTATTACCCCAGACCCGCGTGCAGGTGCTCAGCCAGAACCACCATAGAATGGGTCCGCTTTCTGAAGATAATACTGCCATAGTGTTCTCACATAATACCACCATATAGATCACACATAATACTGCCAGTGTTCTCACATACCACCATATAGATCACACATAATACCGCCATATAGATCACACATAATACCGCCAGTGTTCTCACATACCACCATATAGATCACACATAATACCGCCAGTGTTCTCACATAATACCGCCATATAGATCACACACAATACCACCAGTGTTCTCACATACCGCCATATAGATCACACATAATACTGCCAGTGTTTTCACATAATACCGCCATATAGATCACACACCGGTGCTCAGGAAGGATATAATGGAACTAGAGAGAGTACAAAGGAGGGCAACAAAATTAATAAAGGGGATGGGAGAACTACAATACCCAGATAGATTAGCGAAATTAGGATTATTTAGTCTAGAAAAAAGACGACTGAGGGGCGATCTAATAACCATGTATAAGTATATAAGGGGACAATACAAATATCTCGCTGAGGATCTGTTTATACCAAGGAAGGTGACGGGCACAAGGGGGCATTCTTTGCGTCTGGAGGAGAGAAGGTTTTTCCACCAACATAGAAGAGGATTCTTTACTGTTAGGGCAGTGAGAATCTGGAATTGCTTGCCTGAGGAGGTGGTGATGGCGAACTCAGTCGAGGGGTTCAAGAGAGGCCTGGATGTCTTCCTGGAGCAGAACAATATTGTATCATACAATTATTAGGTTCTGTAGAAGGACGTAGATCTGGGGATTTATTATGATGGAATATAGGCTGAACTGGATGGACAAATGTCTTTTTTCGGCCTTACTAACTATGTTACTATGTTACACACAATACCACCATATAATTCTCACAATACTGATCAAGCATAATACCACCATACAGATCACATAATACCGTCATATAGATCTCACATAATGCCATAATACAGCATGACGCCCGCAGCTCCTGTTATCGCACGCATTGAGTTGTGTGTGCAATGGGGAAAGATATGCAGGGGGGAGAGGAGTGCATAGGAGAGGATTAGATACACGGTTCACCAGACAGTATCACACAGGAGAGGATTAGATACACGGCTCAGCAGACAGTATCACACAGGAGAGGATTAGATACACGGCTCAGCAGTCAGTATTCCACAGGATTAGATACACAGGTCAGCACAGGATAGGATTAGATACACGGCTCAGCAGACACTATCACACAGGAGAGGATTAGATACACGGCTCAGCAGTCAGTATTCCACAGGATTAGATACACAGGTCAGCACAGGATAGGATTAGATACACGGCTCAGCAGACACTATCACACAGGAGAGGATTAGATACACGGCTCAGCAGTCAGTATTCCACAGGATTAGATACACAGGTCAGCACAGGATAGGATTAGATACACGGCTCAGCAGACACTATCACACAGGAGAGGATTAGATACACGGCTCAGCAGTCAGTATTCCACAGGATTAGATACACAGGTCAGCACAGGATAGGATTAGATACACGGCTCAGCAGACACTATCACACAGGAGAGGATTAGATACATGGCTCAGCACAGTATAGTGATAGATGCAGGGTCTGATGTCCTGTGAGGAGCTGCAGTGAGGTCCGAGCAGCACAGAGCCTCCCCATCCCCCTCTGTTACCTCTCTGCAGCTCCTGATAAGAGAACATCAGACCGCAGCACTTCAGACTCTCTAGCGATTCTAGAGATTCAGCCACACACCAGGCAGCAGAGGACAGGGAATGGCCGCTGAGTGTGAGGGGAGACAGATGGAGCTGCTCCTCCAACAGCACAGCTCTCAGTCACAGTGGAGCTCACAGGTACACTGTGGGCTGAAGCAAGATGGCGCCGATCTCCTGCCTCTGCTGTGATGTGGAGAAAGCCGAGGGGGCGTGGCCACATCAGAGCAGAGAGAAGCTTATAATGGTAGCTATGGGGTCGCCTTCCGACTACAGATCTCTATGTCCAGGGCAGCCGTATGTGAAGACTGTAAGTGTCGTGCAGCTACACTTACAGTCCTGAAAATGAAAATGGCGGCGCCCAGTGGCAGAAAAAAAAATGAATAAAAAAAAAAACAATAAATACTATGCACTTGAAAATAACTTATAAAAATAAGGAATTAAAGAGGTTTTTTTTTTTTTTACAATATTAAAACACGGCACCTTCCCTTTAAGTCTGATGGAAAGCCGGTCCCGTATGTTCTATAGCCTGTGAAGATTGCTAGTTACCTGGTGCCGCTCAGTTCGGAATCTTGTTTGTTTGGCATAATGGATAAAAATAGTGGCAAAAATAATTATGGAAATAATTTTTTTTTAAAAGGAAAAAAAAAAATATTACACATAACGCTTTCCGGCTGTGATCAGTCTTTCTCAGGGGACACTAAAACGCATTGAACTTTTTAATAATATATATATTTAATTTTTTCAATTATTTCCATAATTATTTTTGGCGCACTTTTTAACCGTTGAATTTGCCATCAAAGGAGCGCCATTCACCTGTTATCTCTACCATTATTGCACATTGCCGGAACTTCCTTGGAGGATTTTCCTACCGCACACCAGATCGGCTACACCTATTGGATCTAACACATGTGTTTTTGTGCACAACTTAACCGGGTGAGAAAATTCCCAATCCTTGGTTTTAACAATTTTAATTTTACTACACTCAGTGCAGTTCTAATCTAATTTTTCTTCAAGGGAACATCATTATTGGTATAAACTCAGTATTCAGTAAAGATTTGTAGACTACTATGATAGAATTTTAGAAGCACCAACTGTTATCTCCTCTGTTGGAGGTGAGGAGTTAGAGGCGACACATCCATTCTACTACAAGTTCTCCATAGAACTTTATGAGCATCAACTGTCATCTCCTAAATCAGTAATGGGAATTTTGAGCATAATGGATCAGTACAGGAGGACAAAAGATAAATGTCAAAGTTTCTTTATGAAAGGTTATTCATTGAGCATCTCCTATCTTGTTTGCCATTTTTTTATTCTCCAGCCTGCCCTGATCTTTTACATTTATACAATATTAAACAAATTCTACCTGCCCCAAAATACAAACTAGTGACTGCAATTTTTCAAGTCCAGATTCCCTTACAGTTGGCCATTTCTTATGGAGCCTGGATTATGGCCATCTCTCTACTAGAGATGAGCGGTGTTCGAGTCGAACTGTTCGCCAATTTCAAATTCGAGCTGTTTTGGGCGGTGTTCGAGTCATTAGACGAACTCTAACAATTTGCTTAAAATTCGGCTATTCGAGTTTCTGTTCGATAACTGTTCATTCACCAAAAGCCTAACTTGATTTGCACATTAAAACTGTTTATCATTGTTAATAGACTGTTTCAATGCATAGTGGGCAGGGGGGCGGGGGAGGCGGGGGATAGATCTGTGCTGAAATAACGCCGATTTCCATTTTTTTTCTTTCCCGCATTTACAGTGTGGCGATGCAGTCTCTCAGCCTATCAGCAGTGCAAACACACACAGCAATGTGCATGTGATGCACACAAGCAAGGGCATGTGTCATTGGCTGTGTATGTCACATGTCCTTGCCCTATAAGAACCAGCCATTTGCCCCGTCGCCACCATTTCCTCACTGCTGCAGCTTAGTGTTAGACTGCACCGCTGCTGCTGTGGGCGCTATACAGTCTAAGAGTGTTTTTTTTGAGCGAATTTTCAGAGAGATAGGTTTAGGGAGTCGGGAGGAGTCGGGACTAGTTGTAATATCAGCCCTTTTCAGGGTAGGTTACAGCAGTTCATAGCACTGTTTGCCAGGCAGGTCTGTGCCAGTGCTGTGCAAGTGTTTGTCACAGCATTTGGTGTAATCTAGCTCAGCCAATCCTTTTGGGCTAGTAGCATTGTCTGATAGTCATCTGAGTAACCCGCCTGTGAAGCTAGCTACACCACCTGTGTATCTCTATTTTTACTGCATCTAATCCAGTTAATATTTTGGGGCCTAGGAGCAGTGTCTGCACGTCAGCAGAGTAGCCCGCCTGTGAAGCTACACCGCCTGTGTATCTCTACTTTTACTGCATCTAATCCAGTTAAAATTTTTGGGCCTAGGAACAGTGTCTTCACGTCAGCAGAGTACGCCTGTGAAACTAACTATACCGCCTGTGTATCTAAATTTTTACTGCATCTAATCCAGTTAATATTTTTGGGCCTAGGAGCAGTGTCTGCACGTCAGCAGAGTAGTCTGCCTGTGAAACTAACTACACCGCCTGTGTATCTCAATTTTTCCTGCATGTAACCCAGTTAGTAACCACATAAACCTCTTAGACATATTTTGTCAAATATACAGGCTAAAATTAGCCTATCCAGCAAAGAAATCTACCCACTCGAGGCAGCATATTAGAACAGGAGAAAATACGAGCTATAATAGGTAAGTATAGGTAAAACAAGCTAATTTTTATTGAAAGTTGACATAATTCATATTACACATACATAATATTCAAATAAATACATATAAAGTGATACAAGTGCAAAGATCGAAAACTTCAGGGTAACCCCAGACCGCCAACCAGCCCTATAATATGCCTGTTAGTAACCCTTTAAAGTGCATGTGCATAGTACTCAAGCATAGACCGGGTTGCCTACCACAGGAGCCTGTATACTGGCATTCTATCATAGTCTAACATGAATGGTGCATAGACAATGAACCAAAAGACTCACCGATGGTAGGGGTTGGAAAGTCAGGGGTGGGGTGTGTTAGAAAGCCCCCCGACGCGCGTTTCGCGTCCCTTCCTGGCCACTTTGTCAAGGGAGTGCCATGTGACCGGCACGCGACCAATCAGAAGCCGCGACGTCATTCTCATTCACAAAACTGCTAATTCTAGGAATTGAGGACCTGCGAATGATGTCGCGGCCTCTGATTGGTCGCGTGCCGGTCACATGGGCGGCACGCGACCAATCAGAAGCCGGGACGTCATTCACAGGTCCGAAAGGCGCGCTTTTTAAACAAAGAAGCCTCCCGGTTAGCAGTGTGAAGTCCAGGGGCCGCCGGAGAGGTGAGCATATCAATATTTTTTATTTTAATTCTTTATTTTACACATCCCTATGGATCCCAGGGCCTGAAGGAGAGTTTCCTCTCCTTCAGACCCTGGGAACCATGAGAATACCTTCCGATACTTGATGTCCCATTGACTTGTATTGGTATCGGATATCGGTATCGGCGATATCCGATATTTTTCGGGTATCGGCCGATACTATCCGATACCGATACTTTCAAGTATCGGACGGTATCGCTCAACACTATTGAGCACTCTTTGACATCGACACCACATTTTGATCAAGGCAACATAACATCTCCGCCTGCACCTTCCTCACAGACCAGAAGTTTGCCGGGGACACTCAACTCCGTCTAAGCACGGCAGCCAGCCCTCAGTCCCTCAGATGTGGACAAGTAAAAGACCATTTCCTCCTAGCCATGACAAAGCTAAGAGGTTGAATTTCTCCATCTGCAAGCTGTTGGGTACAGAAATGCTGCCTTTCCGCCTGGTGGACACTGAGGATTTTCGAAACCTTATGTCCGTCGCAGTGCCCCAGTACCAGATGCCCAGTCGCCACTACTTCTCAAAGAAAGCTGGGCACTACACCAGCATGTCGCACACAACATCACCGCTTCCTTGAGAAACTCTGTGTGTGGCAGGGTGCATTTCACCACAGACACTTGGACGAGTAGACATGGACAGGGGCGTTACATGTCGGTGACTGGGCACTGGGTAACTATGGCAACATCAGGAGAAGGGGCTGCTGCCTAAGTCTTGCCATCCCCACGAGTTGCTCGTCGATCCTCTGTATCTAGAAGTTCCTCCACTGCTTCTGCCTCTTCAACCTCCTCTCGGTCCTCCACCTGCACCCAAAGCCTGTCTGGTAATGCCACCCGCGTTGTAACTGCGCAGAAGGAATCCTGCACACCTCCTCACTATGCTGTCACCAGGGCTCAACGGCATCAGGCAGTGTTTACATTGAAATGTCTGGGAAATGTGAGTCACACAGCTGAGGAGTTGTAGTCAGCTCTGGAGACCGAGTTCCATCAATGGTAGTCTCCACTCAACCTGCAGCCAGGGAAGGCTGTGTGCGACAATGCTGCAAACCTGGGTGCGGCCCTTCGCCAGGGCAATGTCACACACGTGCCTTGTATGGCTCACGTTTTGAACCTGGTTGTCCAGCAATTTTTATCCCACTATCCCGGACTAGATGGGCTTCTGCAGAGGGCACGGTGTGCTCACTTCCGCCGTTCGCATCCCGCAGCTCAATGACTTACATCTCTACAGAAGTCGTTGGGCCTGCCAGTTCACTGGCTGAAATGCGATGTGCCCACACGGTGGAATTCAACTCTGCACATGTTGCAGCGACTGTGGCAGCACCGACGATTCCTGGTGCAATACGTTATGACGTATAGCCTGGGCCAACGAGATCAAAAGGTGGGGCAAATCACGCTGCAGGAGTGGTCTCAGATCAGGGACCTATGCACCCTTCTGCACAGTTTTGAAATAGCAACAAAGATGTTTAGTGCTGACGATGCCATTATCAGCATGACCAATCCAGTTATTTACATGCTGGAGCACACCTTACACAGTGTTCGGAGTCAGGTGGTGGAACAAGAGGAGGAGGAGGAACAGGAGGAGTCGTATGCGGAAGGAATACCTCCAAGGTCAAGAAGGTTGGCAGCACCAAGGCGGCTAGCATTGGAGGCTGGGGGAGAGGGATTACCGAGGGTGCATGGTAGCAGCCAAACTGTTTAGGAAGGTGCAGGAGGCGAGGAAGAAGTGGAGGACGAACTGGCGCTGGGCATGGAAGACTCATCACATGAGGGAGACCTTGATCAAATTTCTGTTGTGCGAGGTTGGGGGGAGACGGCAGACGAAGGAAGCATGATTCTCACCTCGCCACCACCAAGACAACAAGGACTTGGTCCTCCTGGATGCGCAAGACACATGAGTGCCTTCTTGCTGCACTACCTGCAACATGACCCTCGGATTGTCAGAATCCGAAGTAATGCCGACTACTGGGTTGCCACACTCTTACATCCCCGGTACAAAAGCAAATTTGGCAAAATAATTCCTGCCATAGAAAGGGATTCACGCATGCAGGAGTATCAGCAGAGACAGTTACAGAATCTAACATCTGCTTTTCAACATCAGTGGTGCAAGTAGTGAATCTCTGAGTTCTAACTTGCCAACCATGGGACTATTGAGTCATCACTCAAATCGTAACAGTAACATTCTATCTGGTGGTAACAGCAATTTTTTCCAATCGTTTCAAGATTTTTTTAGACCATCCTTTGCAAGGCCACAGGAGACAAGAAGTCTGACGCACAGCCAACGCCTAGAGAGGATGGTACAAGAGTATCTCCAAGTTAACATCGATGCCATGACTGTGGAACTGGACCCTTGCTCATTTTGGGCTTCCAATCTTGAAAAATGGCTGAGCTCGCCACTCACGCCTTGGAGATCTTGTCGTGCCCCGCAGCCAGCGTTCTCTCTGAACATGTGTTCAGCGCTGCTGGTGGTGTGCTGACAGATAAGCACACGCGGCTGTCCAGTGACAATGTAGACAGACTAACGTTCATCAAGATGAACAAATCCTGGATCCGCAAGGACTTTTCTACCCCTGTGTCATCTTGGGGAGAGTAAAAGCTTGATGATTTTTCAAAATCACCTCACCAACCGTTTAAAAAAAAACTCTGGCGAAATTGATGCCACTTAAGTGGTGTCTGTGGCCGAATTTTTGGAAAAATGGAGACTCTTTATTTAGTCCCCTTGCTGAGTTTTACATGACGTTGCCATCGTCAATTCCAGGTGGGTGGGGTCGTCTGCAGATTTGCTTACTCATACTATGGCCTGGGATTCAGAGGTCTGCTCCAAAGCTTCAGTGTCTGCTAGTCAGCAGAGTAGCCCAGCCACCCACCACCTGTTTATCTAAGTAGTATTTTAACGGCATCTGGCCCAGGAAATCCTTTTGGGCCTAGTAGAATTTAGTGCTACTCAGCAGCGTACCCCCCCCATGAAGCAAGCTACACCGCCTGTTTACCTAAATACTATTTTATAACGGCTTCTAGACCAGGAAATCGTTTTGGGCCTAGTAGAATTTAGTGCTATTCAGCAGCGTACCCCACCCATGAAGTAAGCTACACCGCCTGTTTACCTAAGTACTATTTTTTAACGGCATCTGGCCCAGGAAATCCTTTTGGGCCTAGTAGCAATTTCTGCTACTCAGCAGAGTACCCCACCCATGAAGCAAGCTACACCACCTTCTTCTTTTCTCAATCTCACCCCTCGGCTCTGGGGCGTCCACTCTCCCTCCAGCTCTCTCCTTCTCACAGGTGGACTACCGCGTGTTTGTACACTGTGGCGAATCTTTTGGGCTCACGCATAAGAAGTCGTCGAGGTAATGGATAATATGTGCCGCCTTACAAACGTCCATGACGACACATTCGAGGAAGCAACTAAACGCCTCAAATAGTGATCAGGATATGGAGCACCCCATGGGCAAACAGCGATCTATGTAGTATGCTCCTTCACAGAAGCAGCCCAATGGGAGGACACTATTCGGAGGCACAGGTAGTAACCGGAATGCCCCCTCAATGTCTGTTTTGGCCATTAGGGTGCCCCTTACCAACTTCTTGACCCACCTGATTGCCTCGTCAAAGGAGGTACAGTACATAGTACTGTACTTGGTTCCGCGTCGATGTTGTCGTTTACTGACCTGCCCCTTGGATATGACAAATGGTGGATTAGTCTGAATGTATTGAGTTCATTTTTTGGCACAACTCCCAATGGGGGTACCACTACGTCTTCTAAGGAAAGTGTTCTGAATGGACCCGCCGCCATTCTACCTAAATATATTTATTTTTTTATTTTTTTTGTCAAGAAGTCTGGGTGTTGGTAGAGTGATTTTAGATTTTTACTCCAGCCTTTCTTGATTTTAGAAGGGCATGACATGCCTATATCAGTGTCTCATCCTCTTTTTACTCCTCCACCTCTTTTCTTTTCGCATGACTATATGTAGTTGTGACTTTTCCATGTGTTTGTTGTGTCTTCTGAGCACTTTGTCAGCTTTTGGACATCTTTTAATGTGTTTACTATGTGTTTTCTATGTGTTTGTATGGGTTTGTGTTTGCCTGCCATTGGTTTCAATGGGTTCGACGGTGTTTGTCGAACGTTCGACGAACATTCGTCGAACACGTCCCTGTTCGACGAACTGAACCCGAACACTAGGGAGGTGGTTCAACAGGTAGTCCTCATTACAACTGGTTTTGACCTAAAATCCAAAAATAGGGACTCATTATCCCTATGGCCATGTAAACTTACAGCGTGAAGCCCACATACTAGCAATGCAATAACTTCCTGTTAGAGTTCCCATTCATGTTGTTCGAAAAGCAGAAGCATCTATAATAATAGTGTAACTCATGTAAGACAAAATATTGGGCTTTAATAAAGCACACTGGGACAGGTGGATAAAAAATAGACATAAAGGATGCGCCTTTAATGATCGTAGGTGTGTTGTCCAGTTTCATCAAAAAGTCAGATAGAGACTTTTAACAGTTTTCTACCGAGAGCATAAATTATGTAGAAGATGTAAAATTATGCAAAGCGTCCTCCGTGCGGCGCATATAATCGTATAATTGTGCCGGGTGCTATTGATTAACAGCGCTGGAGTCAAACATAAATGCTTCTGGCTACTGATAAAACTTTAACTTCAAAAGGCACAAAAGCAGCATGAATGGTATTTAAATTCAGCAGGCGAATCACACTGGTCATTTTATCTATTCATTTACCAGAGCCAACAAAGGCGGCCACACCACAGGCGTGGATCAGGGACGCACCGCATGAGGTGGCTCCGAAGGACCCATGGGAACCAGCATTTTTTTTTTAAACTCCATGATACATTATAAAAACGGACAGAAAAGTGGGAGCGGAGAACTCCTTTCATAAATGATAACTAGAGGGAAAAAAATGTTGTGCATTGGAGAAAAAAAAGATAAAAATCGACCATTTCCAATCAATAGGGGACAATGGAAGATGCTTACCTGGAGGAGGACAACGACACAGAGCTGCTAAGTATAGCAATCCTAATTACTATGACTAGTTCCTATGTTATCTTTCACTGTGACAACGACTAATGGTGACAATTATGTAGTATCCAATTGCTACATCTGCACCTCCTAACAGGAATTTGGCACTGTGTTTTAACGTGCAATCAGTTGGTATGGTTTTGTAAAGTAAAAATGATACCTTTTTGTAAATCCGATGTGCCAGCAGTGTCGGGCTGGGGTGCCAAGGGCCCATCAGTAGCTAACTCCAGGACCCCACTTTTCAACTACATCCTCAATCACAATTTATATAACAATGAACTGGGTAGATTGATAAATTAATAAGATGCTGCCTTTGTCTGTACATAGTGATTAAAGTATATTGTGCCAAGTACTGCTCGTATAAAAGGGTGGTGGCCCACTCTCTCAAAATGGCCCACCAGAGGATTCTCCTGTTCTGTGGACCAGTCATGAGAAATCTAGTATATAAACCATATGCATATCAGGTTGAAAGTGCACTGAAGGGTGTCAATGCACTTAGGAGAAGCAATGCATCTGCACTAACAAGCCACTAGCCTGATTTCTAAAAATATATATACTATATATATAATTTTATTAATTTTATTGGAGGAAAAGCACCTACAGTGTAGACAATAAGTACCATATATACTGGAGTATAAGACGACCCGAGTATAAGCCGAGACCCCCAATTTTGCCACAATAAACTGGGAAAACTTAATGACTCAAGAATAAGCCTAAGGTGGAAAATGCAGCAGCTACTGGTAACTTTCAAAAATAAAAATAGATATCAATAAAAGTAAAATTAATTGAGACA
Organism: Ranitomeya imitator; assembly: GCF_032444005.1. Lineage (NCBI taxonomy): Eukaryota > Metazoa > Chordata > Amphibia > Anura > Dendrobatidae > Ranitomeya > Ranitomeya imitator. Next base: position 758,102,820 of record NC_091282.1, read on the forward strand.
TCAGTAGGTTAAGTGTTTTTGAATATCCATATTGAATCAGGAGCCCCATATAATGCTCCATACAGTTCATGATGGGCCCATATAATGCTCCATAAAGTTCATGATGGCCTTATCCCTAGAAAATATGCCACATATAATGCCCATCATATCAGTCTAGTTTATGCTGATATGATTAACGTCTTATATATCTGCTGCTGCGATAAAAAAGAAAAAGACATACTCACCTCTCGTCGCTGCCCGCTGTTCCTCAGCGTCGCCGGCTCTCTGCAGTGACTGTTCTGGCAGAGGGCACACACACTAATCATGTGATCGCACCTTTGACCCGAACGTCTCAGCCAGCGTCGGACTGGAGCACCTTGGGCCCACCAGAGAAAATAATTTTGGGACCCACTATGTAGCTACATAGAAATACATTCAAGACCACTAATTGTGTAGTAAAACACGCTAATATCAGGGTATAATATAAGGTAGTACACGTCTTAATTATGTAGCAGGGGTTGGCGTAGCCCCCTCATAGAATATAAAGTAGCCCCCCTCGTAGAATATAATGTAGCCTCCCTCATGGAATATAATGCAGCCCCCCTCATAGGGTATAATACAGCACCCCATAGAATATAATGTAGCACCCTCATAGGGCATAATGCAGCTCCCCTCATATAGTATAACGGTTTAGCAATACTAGAAAAATTATTGATGAAGCGACGATAAAAATTAGCAAAGCCCAGGAACTTTTGCAGACTCTTCAGAGATGTTGGCTGAGTCCAATCATAAATGGCCTGAACTTTAACAGGGTCCATCTCGATAGTAGAAGGGGAAAAAATGAAACCCAAAAATGAAACCTTCTGAACACCAAAGAGACACTTTGACCCCTTCACAAACAAAGAATTCACACGCAGGACCTGGAACACCATTCTAACCTGCTTCACGTGAGACTCCCAATCATCCGAGAAGACCAAAATATCATCCAAGTATACATGGACCCGTAGAAGCGCCGTAGCGCGAAACGGCCGTCGTCCGGTCTCTCCTCACTCCCGCTCCCTCACAGATCACTGCGTATGCCGGTTCATACTATGCATAGTATGTTTTGCTGAATAAAGAGCACACTTGGAAGAAGCGCAAGGGTGAGTGCTGCATCATTTTTCTTCTCATTATATAGTCTCATCCAAGTATACAATCAGGAATTTATCCAGGTACTCTCGGAAGATGTCATGCATAAAGGACTGAAATACTGATGGAGCATTAGAAAGCCCAAATGGCATAACCAGGTACTCAAAATGGCCCTCGGGCGTATTAAATGCTGTTTTCCATTCATCGCCCTGTTTAATACGCACAAGATTATACGCACCACGAAGATCTATCTTGGTGAACCAACTAGCCCCCTTAATCCGAGCAAACAAATCAGATAGCAGCGGCAAGGGGTACTGAAATTTGACTGTGATTTTATTTAGAAGGCAGTAATCAATACAAGGTCTCAGCGAACCATCCTTCTTGGCCACAAAAAAGAACCCTGCTCCCAATGGCGACGACGACGACGGGCGAATATGACCCTTCTCCAAGGATTCCTTTACGTAACTCCGCATAGCGGCGTGCCCAGGCACAGACAAATTAAACAGTCGACCTTTAGGAAACTTACTACCAGGAATCAAATCGATAGCACAATCGCAATCCCTATGCGGAGGTAGGGCACTGGACTTGGGCTCATCAAATACATCCCGGTAATCCGACAAGAACTCTGGGAACTCAGAAGGGGTGGATGATGAAATAGACAGAAATGGAACATCACCATGTACCCCCTGACAACCCCAGCTGGACACAGACATTGATTTCCAATCCAATACTGGGTTATGGACTTGTAGCCATGGCAACCCCAACACGACCACATCATGCAGATTATGCAACACCAAAAAACTAATATCCTCCTGATGCGCAGGAGCCATGCACATGGTCAGTTGGGTCCAGTACTGAGGCTTATTCTTGGCCAAAGGCGTAGCATCAATTCCTCTCAATGGAATCGGACACTGCAAGGGCTCCAAGAAAAACCCACAGCACCTAGCAAACTCCAAGTCCATCAAATTCAGGGCAGCGCCTGAATCCAAAAATGCCATGACAGAATAGGATGACAAAGAGCAGATCAAAGTAACGGACAAAAGAAATTTCGACTGTACCGTACCAATGGTGGCAGACCTAGCGAACCGCTTAGTGCGCTTAGGACAATCGGAGATAGCATGAGTGGAATCACCACAGTAAAAACACAGCCCATTCTGACGTCTGTGTTCTTGCTGTTCAGCTCTGGTCAAAGTCCTATCGCATTGCATAGGCTCAGGTTTATGCTCAGATAATACCGCCAAATGGTGCACAGTTTTACGCTCACGCAAGCGTCGATCGATCTGAATGGCCAAAGACATAGACTCATTCAGACCAGCAGGCATAGGAAATCCCACCATGACATCCTTAAGGGCTTCAGAGAGACCCTTTCTGAAAATTGCTGCCAGTGCACATTCATTCCATTGAGTGAGCACAGACCACTTCCTAAACTTCTGACACTATATCTCTACCTCATCCTGACCCTGACACAGAGCCAGCAAATTTTTCTCTGCCTGATCCACTGACTTAGGTTCATCATAAAGCAATCCGAGCGACAGAAAAAATGCATCAATATTACATAATGCAGGATCTCCTGGCGCAAGGGAAAATGCCCAGCCTTGAGGGTCGCCACGTAATAAAGAAATAATGATCTTAACTTGTTGAACTGGGTCACCAGAGGAGCGGGATTTCAAAGCCAGAAACAGTTTACAATTATTTTTAAAACTCAGAAACTTAGCTCTATCTCCAGAAAACAAATCAGGAATAGGAATTCTTGGTTCTAACATAGAATTCTGAACCACAAGGTCTTGAATATTTTGTACTCTTGCAGTGAGATGATCCACACAAGAAGACAGACCTTTAATGTCCATCACTACACCTGTGTTCTGAACCACCCAAATGTCTAGGGGAAAAGAAAGACAAAACACAGTGCAGAGAAAAAAAAAAGGTCTCAGAACTTCTCTTTTCCCTCTATTGAGAAGCATTAGTACTTTGGTCCTCCAGTACTGTTATGAACTGGTGATTCAGAACCACAACGGACCTAGTGGTTAAGAGCACACAAAGTGACCTGATAGTTACTAATAACATAGGAGGAGCTCTGAGACGTGGGAACTCTGCTGACCGCAATCCCTAATCCTATCATACAACACTAGAGGTAGCCGTGGAGCGCTCCTGACCAGACCTAGGCGCCTCGGGCACAGCCTGAGAAACTAGATAGCCCTGAAGATAGAAAAATAAGCCTACCTTGCCTCAGAGAAATTCCCCAAAGGAAAAGGCAGCCCCCCACATATAATGACTGTGAGTAAAGATGAAAATACAAACACAGAGATGAAATAGATTTTAGCAAAGTGAGGCCCAACTTACTGAATAGACCGGGGATAGGAAAGATAGCTTTGCAGTCAGCACAAAAACCTACAAACAACCACGCAGAGGGCGCAAAAAGACCCTCCGCACCGACTAACGGTACGGAGGTGCTCCCTCTGCGTCTCAGAGCTTCCAGCAAGCAAGAAAAACCAATATAGCAAGCTGGACAGAAAAAATAGCAAACAAAAGTAACACAAGCAAAACTTAGCTTATGCAGGGCAGACAGGCCACAAGAACGATCCAGGAGAGAGCAAGACCAATACTGGAACATTGACTGGAGGCCAGGAACAAAGAACTAGGTGGAGTTAAATAGAGCAGCACCTAACGACTTAACTTCGTCACCTGAGGAAGGAAACTCAGAAGCCACAGCCCCACTCACATCCACCAGAGGAAGCTCATAGACAGAACCAGCCGAAGTACCACTCATGACCACAGGAGGGAGTTTGACCACAGAATTCACAACAGCCCCCCATAGAATATACTGTAGCCCCTCATAGGGCACAATGCAGCTCCCCTCATATAGTATGATGTAGCCCCCTCAGAGAATAATGCAGTTCCCCACAGAATTATAATGTAGCCCCCTCATAGGGTATATTGCAGCCCCCCTGAAAGGGTATAATGCAGCCCCTCCACCATCATCATTGTTCTCCCCCTCCACCATTGTACTCATTACCATCTCCATCATTGCCTTCTCATCCACCAGTGCCACCACATCCATCATTGCCTCCTCCCCCACCACCATTGTACTTTCCACCACTACCATCTTTGCCCTTTACACCACAACCATGATTGCTTTCTTCCTCACCACCTCCATCATTGCTCCCCCACCACCATCATCATTGCCTTTCCACACCATCATTATCATTGCCTCCCCCACCACTATCATCATCATTGCCTCCCACACCACCATCAACATCATCATTGCCTCCCCCACCACCATCACCATTGTCTCCCCCACCACCATCATCATCATTGCCTCCCCATCACCACCATCATCATTGCCTTCTCCACCACCATCATCATTGCCTCCCCCACCACCATCATCATTGTCTCCCCCACCACCACCATCATCATTGCCTCCCCCACCACCATCATCACATTACCTCTCCCACCACCATTATCATTGCCTCCCCCACCATCATCATCATTGCCTCCCCCACCACCATCATCATTATTGCCTCCCCCAGCACCATCATCATCATTGTATCCCCAACACAATCATCATCTTTGCCTCCCCCATCCCCACCATCATCATTGCCTTCCCACCACCATCATCATTGCTTTTCCCATCGCCACCATCATCATTGCCTCCCCACCACCATCATCATTGCCTCCCCCACCACCACCATCTTCATTGCCACTCCCACCAACATCATCATTGCCTCCCCCACCACCATCATTGCCTCCCCCACCACCATCATCATTGCCTCCCCCACCACCATCATCATTGCCTCCCCCACCACCATCATCATCACTGCCTCCCCACCACCATCATCATCATTGCCTCCCCCACCACCATCATCATCATTGCCTCCCCATCACCATCATCATCATTGTCTCCCCCACCACCATCATCATTGCCTCCCCCATCACCACCATCATCACTGCCTTCCCCACCACATGATCATTGCCTCCCCCACCACCACTATCATTGCCTTCCCCACCACCATCATCATCATTGCCTCCCCCACCACCATCATTGCCTCCCCGCCACCATCATCATCATTGCCTCCCCCACCAACATCATCATCATTGCCTGCCCCACCACCATCAACATTATTGCCTCCCCCACCACCACCATCATCATCATTGTCTCCCCACCACCATCATCATTATTGCCTCCCCCATCACCACCATCATCATTGCCTTCCCCACCACCATCATTGCCTCCCCCACCACCATCATCATTGCCTTCCCCACCACCATAATCATTGCCTCCCCATCACCACCATCATCATTGCCTTTCCCACCACCATCATTGCCTCCCCCACCACTATCATCATTATTGCCTCCCCCACCACTATCATCATCACTGCCTCCCTACCACCATCATCATCATTGCCTCTCCCACCATCATCATCATTGCCTCCCCCACCACCACCATCATTGCCACTCCTGTTGTGAATTCTGTTGTCAAGCTCCCTCCTGTGGTCATGAATGGTACTTCGGCTGCTTCTGTCCATGGGCTTCCTCTGATGGTTGTGAGTGGGGCTGCGGCTTCTGAGTTTCCTTCCACAGGTGACGAGGTTAATTCGTTAGCTGGCTGCTCTATTTAACTCCACTTAGATCATTGCTCCATGCCACCTGTCAATGTTCCAGTATTGGTCTGTTCGCTCCTGGATCGTTCCTGTGACCTGTCTTCTCCAGCAGAAGCTAAGTTCCTGCTTGTGTTTCTCTTGTTTGCTATTTTTCTGTCCAGCTTGCTATTTTGATTTTTTGTCTTGCTTGCTGGAAGCTCTGGGACACAGAGGGGCGCCTCCGCACCGTGAGTCGGTGCGGAGGGTCTTTTTGCGCCCTCTGCGTGGTTTTTTTTGTAGTTTTTGTGCTGACCGCAAAGTCACCTTTCCTATCCTCTGTCTGTTCAGTAAGTCAGGCCTCTCTTTGCTAAATCTATTTCATCTCTGTGTTTGTGATTTTCATCTTAACTCACAGTCATTATATGTGGGGGGCTGCCTTTTCCTTTGGGGAATTTCTCTGAGGCAAGGTAGGCTTTATTTTTCTATCTTTAGGGCTAGCTAGTTCCTTAGGCTGTGACGAGTTGCATAGGGAGCGTTAGGAGCAATCCACGGCTATTTCTAGTGTGTGTGATAGGATTAGGGATTGCGGTCAGCAGAGTTTCCACGTCCCAGAGCTGGTCCTGTATTTTTGTAACTATCAGGTCTTTCCGTGTGCTCTTAACCACCAGGTCTATTATTGTCCTAACCACCAGGTCATAACAGTACAGGTGGCCCAAAGTATTAATGCATCTCAATAGAGGGATAAGAGAAGTTCTGAGACCATTTTTTTTTCTTTGCACTGTGTTTTGCCTTTCTTTTCCCCTAGACCTCTGGGTGGTTCAGGATACAGGTGTAGATATGGACATTCAAGGTCTGTCCTCTTGGATGGATAATCTCACTGCAAGGGTACAAAACATTCAAGATTTTGTGGTTCAGAATCCGATGTCAGAGCCTAGGATTCCAATTCCTGATTTGTTTTTTGGGGATAGATCTAAGTTTCTGAATTTCAAAAATAATTGTAAATTGTTTCTTGCTTTGAAACCTCGCTCCTCAGGTGACCCTGTTCAACAAGTGAAAATCATTATTTCTTTGTTACGTGGCGACCCTCAAGACTGGGCATTTTCCCTTGCGCCAGGAGATCCGGCATTGCGTGATGTTGATGCGTTTTTTCTGGCACTTGGATTACTTTATGATGAACCTAATTCAGTGGATCAGGCAGAGAAAATCTTGCTGGCTCTGTGTCAGGGTCAGGATGAGGTAGAGATATATTGTCAGAAGTTTAGGAAGTGGTCTGTACTCACTCAGTGGAATGAAGGTGCCCTGGCAGCAATTTTCAGAAAGGGTCTCTCTGAAGCCCTTAAGGATGTCATGGTGGGATTTCCCATGCCTGCTGGTCTGAATGAGTCTATGTCTTTGGCCATTCAGATCGATCGACGCTTGCGTGAGCGTAAAGCTGTGCACCATTTGGCGGTATTATCTGAGCATAGACCGGAGCCTATGCAATGTGATAGGACTTTGACCAGAGCTGAACGGCAAGAACACAGACGTCGGAATGGGCTGTGTTTTTACTGTGGTGATTCCACTCATGCAATCTCCGATTGTCCTAAGTGCACTAAGCGGTTCGCTAGGTCTGCCACCATTGGTACGGTACAGTCGAAATTTCTTTTGTCCGTTACTCTGATTTGCTCTTTGTCATCCTATTCTGTTATGGCATTTGTGGATTCAGGCGCTGCCCTGAATTTGATGGACTTGGAGTTTGCTAGGCGCTGTGGTTTTTTCTTGGAGCCCTTGCAGTATCCTATTCCATTGAGAGGAATTGATGCTACGCCTTTGGCCAAGAATAAGCTTCAGTACTGGACCCAATTGACCATGTGCATGGCTCCTGCACATCAGGAGGATATTCGCTTTTTGGTGTTGCATAATCTGCATGATGTGGTCGTTTTGGGGTTGCATGGCTACAAGTCCATAATCCAGTATTGGATTGGAAATCTATGTCTGTGTCCAGCTGGGGTTGTCAGGGGGTACATGGTGATGTTCCATGTTTGTCTATTTCGTCATCCACCCCTTCTGAAGTCCCGGAGTTTTTGTCGGATTACCGGGACGTATTTGATGAGCCCAAATCCAGTGCCCTACCTCCTCATAGGGATTGTGATTGTGCTATTAATTTGATTCCTGGTAGTAAGTTTCCTAAGGGCCGACTGTTCGATTTATCTGTGCCAGAACACGCCGCTATGCGGAGTTATATAAAGGAATCCTTGGAGAAAGGTCATATTCGCCCGTCGTCATCACCGTTAGGAGCAGGGTTCTTTTTTGTGGCCAAGAAGGATGGTTCTTTGAGACCTTGTATTGATTACCGCCTTCTTAATAAAATTACAGTCAGGTTTCAGTATCCTTTGCCACTGCTGTCTGATTTGTTTGCTCGTATGATTTGTTTGCTCGTATTAAAGGGGCTAGTTGGTTCACCAAGATAGATCTTCGAGGGGCGTATAATCTTGTGCGTATTAAACAGGGTGATGAATGGAAAACAGCATTTAATACGCCCAAGGGCCATTTTGAGTACCTGGTTATGCCATTCGGGCTTTCCAATGCTCCATCAGTATTTCAGTCCTTTATGCATGACATCTTCCGAGAGTACCTGGATAAATTCCTGATTGTATATTTGGATGATATTTTGGTCTTCTCGGATAATTGGGAGTCTCACATGAAGCAGGTCAGAATGGTGTTCCAGGTCCTTCATGCGAATTCTTTGTTTGTGAAGGGGTCAAAGTGTCTCTTTGGAGTTCAGAAGGTTTCATTTTTGGGTTTCATTTTTTCCCCTTCTACTATCGAGATGGACCCTGTTAAGATCCAGGCCATTTATGATTGGACTCAGCCAACATCTGTGAAGAGTCTACAAAAGTTCCTGAGCTTTGCTAATTTTTATCGGCGCTTCATCAGTAATTTTTCTAGTGTTGCTAAACCGTTGACTGATTTGACCAAGAAGGGTGCTGATGTGGTCAATTGGTCTTCTGCGGCTGTGGAAGCTTTTCAGGATTTGAAGCGTTTTTCCTCTGCCACTGTGTTGTGCCAGCCAGATGTTTCGCTCCCGTTTCAGGTCGAGGTTGATGCTTCTGAGATTGGAGCAGGGGCTGTTTTGTCCCAAAGAAGTTCTGATGGCTCGGTGATGAAACCCTGTGCCTTCTTTTCTAGAAAATTCTCGCCTGCTGAGCGCAATTATGATGTGGGCAATCGGGAGTTGTTGGCCATGAAGTGGGCATTCGAGGAGTGGCGTCATTGGCTTGAAGGAGCCAAGCATCGCGTGGTGGTCTTGACGGATCACAAGAATTTGACTTATCTCGAGTCTGCCAAACGGTTGAATCCTAGACAGGCTCGTTGGTCGCTATTTTTCTCCCGTTTTGATTTTGTGGTTTCGTACCTTCCGGGCTCTAAGAATGTGAAGGCTGATGCCCTGTCAAGGATGTTTTGTGCCCGACTCTCCGGGTGTTCCTGAGCCGGCGGGTATTCTCAGAGAGGGGGTAATTTTGTCTGCCATCTCCCCTGATTTGCGGCGGGTGCTGCAAAAATTTCAGGCTGATAGACCTGACCGTTGCCCAGCGGAGAAACTGTTTGTCCCTGATAAATGGACTAGTAGAGTTATCTCTGAGGTTCATTGTTCGGTGTTGGCTGGTCATCCTGGAATCTTTGGTACCAGAGATTTGGTGGCTAGATCCTTTTGGTGGCCGTCTTTGTCACGGGATGTGTGTTCTTTTGTGCAGTCCTGTGGGACTTGTGCTCGGGCTAAGCCCTGCTGTTCTCCTGCCAGTGGGTTGCTTTTGCCCTTGCCGGTCCCGAAGAGGCCCTGGACGCATATTTCTATGGATTTTATTTCGGATCTCCCTGTCTCTCAAAAGATGTCGGTCATTTGGGTGGTTTGTGATCGCTTCTCTAAGATGGTCCATTTGGTACCCTTGTCTAAATTGCCTTCCTCCTCTGATTTGGTGCCATTGTTTTTCCAGCATGTGGTTCGTTTACATGGCATTCCGGAGAACATCGTTTCGGACAGAGGTTCCCAGTTTGTTTTGAGGTTTTGGTGATCCTTTTGTGCTAGGATGGGCATTGATTTGTCTTTTTCCTCGGCTTTCCATCCTCAGACAAATGGCCAAACCGAACGAACTAATCAGACTTTGGAAACATATCTGAGATGCTTTGTTTCTGCTGATCAGGATGATTGGGTGTCCTTTTTGCCTTTGGCTAAGTTCGCCCTTAATAATCGGGCCAGCTCGGCTACTTTGGTTTCGCCGTTTTTCTGCAATTCTGGTTTCCATCCTCGTTTCTCTTCAGGGCAGGTTGAGTCTTCGGACTGTCCTGGTGTAGATACTGTGGTGGATAGATTGCAGCAGATTTGGACTCATGTGGTGAACAATTTGACATTGTCCCATGAGAAGGCTCAACGTTTCGCTAACCGCCGGCGTTGTGTTGGTCCCCGACTTCGGGTTGGGGATTTGGTTTGGTTGTCATCTCGTCACGTTCCTATGAAGGTTTCCTCTCCTAAGTTTAAGCCTCGTTTCATTGGTCCGTATAAGATTTCTGAGGTTCTCAATCCTGTGTCAATTCGTTTGACCCTTCCAGCTTCTTTTGCCATCAATAATGTGTTCCATAGGTCGTTGTTGCGGAGATACGTGGCGCCTATGGTTCCCTCCGTTGATCCTCCTGCCCCGGTGTTGGTCGAGGGGGAGTTGGAGTATGTGGTAGAGAAGATTTTGGATTCTCGTGTTTCGAGACGGAAACTCCAGTACCTGGTCAAGTGGAAGGGTTATGGTCAGGAAGATAATTCCTGGGTTTTTGCCTCTGATGTTCATGCTGCCGATTTTGTTCGTGTCTTTCATTTGGCTCATCCAGATCGGCCTGGGGGCTCTGGTGAGGGTTCGGTGACCCCTCCTCAAGGGGGGGTACTGTTGTGAATTCTGTTGTCAAGCTCCCTCCTGTGGTCATGAATGGTACTTCGGCTGCTTCTGTCCATGGGCTTCCTCTGATGGTTGTGAGTGGGGCTGCGGCTTCTGAGTTTCCTTCCACAGATGACGAGGTTAATTCGTTAGCTGGCTGCTCTATTTAACTCCACTTAGATCATTGCTCCATGCCACCTGTCAATGTTCCAGTATTGGTCTGTTCGCTCCTGGATCGTTCCTGTGACCTGTCTTCTCCAGCAGAAGCTAAGTTCCTGCTTGTGTTTCTCTTATTTGCTATTTTTCTGTCCAGCTTGCTATTTTGATTTTTTGTCTTGCTTGCTGGAAGCTCTGGGACGCAGAGGGGCGCCTCCGCACCGTGAGTCGGTGCGGAGGGTCTTTTTGCGCCCTCTGCGTGGTTTTTTTTGTAGTTTTTGTGCTGACCGCAAAGTCACCTTTCCTATCCTCTGTCTGTTCAGTAAGTCGGGCCTCTCTTTGCTAAATCTATTTCATCTCTGTGTTTGTGATTTTCATCTTAACTCACAGTCATTATATGTGGGGGGCTGCCTTTTCCTTTGGGGAATTTCTCTGAGGCAAGGTAGGCTTTATTTTTCTATCTTTAGGGCTAGCTAGCTCCTTAGGCTGTGACGAGTTGCATAGGGAGCGTTAGGAGCAATCCACGGCTATTTCTAGTGTGTGTGATAGGATTAGGGATTGTGGTCAGCAGAGTTTCCACGTCGCAGAGCTGGTCCTGTATTTTTGTAACTATCAGGTCTTTCCGTGTGCTCTTAACCACCAGGTCTATTATTGTCCTAACCACCAGGTCATAACACACTCCCACCACCATCATCATTGCCTCCCCCACCACCATCATTGCCTCCCCCACCACCATCATCATTGCCTCCCCCACCACCATCATCATTGCCTCCCCCACCACCATCATCATCACTGCCTCCCCACCACCATCATCATCATTGCCTCCCCCACCACCATCATCATCATTGCCTCCCATCACCATCATCATTGCCTTCCCCACCACATCATCATTGCCTTTCCCACCACCATCATTGGCTCCCCACCACCATCATTGCCTCCCCCACCACCATCATTGCCTCCCCCACCACCATCATTGCCTCCCCACCACCATAATCATCATTGCCTCCCCCACCAACATCATCATCATTGCCTCCCCCACCACCATCAACATTATTGCTTTCCCGACCACCACCATCATCATCATTGTCTCCCCACCACCATCATCATTATTGCTTCCCCATCACCACCATCATCATTGCCTACCCCACCGCCATCATCATTGCCTCCCTCACCACCATCATCATTGCCTCCCCCACCACCACATCATCATTGCCTCTCCCACCACCATCATCATTGCCTCCCTCATCACCACCATCATCATTGCCTTCCCCACCACCATCATCATTGCCTCCCCATCACCATTGCCTTTCCCACCACCATCATTGCCTCCCCCACCACTATCATCATTATTGTCTCCCCCATCACCAGCATCATCACTGCCTCCCTACCACCATCATCATCATTGCCTCTCCCACCACCGTCATTGCCTCCCCACCACCATCATCATTGCCTTCCCCACCACCATCATCATTGCCTCCCCCATCACCACCATTATCATTGCCTTTCTCACCACCAACATTGCCTCCCCCACCACTATCATCATTATTGCCTCCCCACCACCATCATCATCACTGCCTCCCCACCACCATCATCATTGCCCCCACCACCATCATCATCATTGCCTCTTCATCACCATCATCATCATTGTCTCCCCCACCACATCATCATTGCCTCCCCATCACCAACATCATCATTGCCTTCCCCACCACATCATCATTGCCTCCCCCACCACCATCATCATTGCCTCTCCCACCACCATCATCATTGCCTCCCCACCACCATCAATTCCTCCCCCACCACCATCATTGCCTCCCCTACCACCATCATCATTGCCTCCCCACCACCATCATCATCATTGCCTCCCCCACCACCATCATCATCATTGCCTCCCCCACCACCATCATCATCATTGTCTCCCCCACCACCATCATCATTCTTGCCTCCCCCATCACCACCATCATCATTGCCTTCCCCACCACCATCATCATTGCCTCCCCCACCATCATCATCATTGCCTTCCCCATCACCACCATCATCATTGCTTTCCCCACCACCATCATCATTGCCTCCCCACCACCATCATCATTGTCTCTCCCACCACCATCATCATTGCCTCCCCACCACCATCATTGCCTCCCCCACCACCATCATTATTGCCTCCCCCACCACCACCATCATCATTGCCTCCCCCACCACCATCATCATCATTGTCTTCCCTACCACCATCTTCATTATTGCCTCCCCATCACCATTATCATTGCCTTCCCCACCACCATCGTCATTGCCTCCCCCACCATCATCATCATTGCCTTCCCCATCAAAACCATCATCATTGTTCTCCCAAACACCATCATCATTGCCTCCCCCACCACCATCATTGCCTCTCCCACCACCATTATTGCCTCCCCCACCACCATCATTGCCTCCCCCACCACCATCATTGCCTCCCCCACCACCATCATTGCCTCCCCACCACCATAATCATCATTGCCTCCCCCACCAACATCATCATCATTGCCTCCCCCACCACCATCAACATTATTGCTTTCCCGACCACCACCATCATCATCATTGTCTCCCCACCACCATCATCATTATTGCTTCCCCATCACCACCATCATCATTGCCTACCCCACCACCATCATCATTGCCTCCCTCACCACCATCATCATTGCCTCCCCCACCACCACATCATCATTGCCTCTCCCACCACCATCATCATTGCCTCCCTCATCACCACCATCATCATTGCCTTCCCCACCACCATCATCATTGCCTCCCCATCACCATTGCCTTTCCCACCACCATCATTGCCTCCCCCACCACTATCATCATTATTGTCTCCCCCATCACCAGCATCATCACTGCCTCCCTACCACCATCATCATCATTGCCTCTCCCACCACCGTCATTGCCTCCCCACCACCATCATCATTGCCTTCCCCACCACCATCATCATTGCCTCCCCCATCACCACCATTATCATTGCCTTTCTCACCACCAACATTGCCTCCCCCACCACTATCATCATTATTGCCTCCCCACCACCATCATCATCACTGCCTCCCCACCACCATCATCATTGCCCCCACCACCATCATCATCATTGCCTCTTCATCACCATCATCATCATTGTCTCCCCCACCACATCATCATTGCCTCCCCATCACCAACATCATCATTGCCTTCCCCACCACATCATCATTGCCTCCCCCACCACCATCATCATTGCCTCTCCCACCACCATCATCATTGCCTCCCCACCACCATCAATTCCTCCCCCACCACCATCATTGCCTCCCCTACCACCATCATCATTGCCTCCCCACCACCATCATCATCATTGCCTCCCCCACCACCATCATCATCATTGCCTCCCCCACCACCATCATCATCATTGTCTCCCCCACCACCATCATCATTCTTGCCTCCCCCATCACCACCATCATCATTGCCTTCCCCACCACCATCATCATTGCCTCCCCCACCATCATCATCATTGCCTTCCCCATCACCACCATCATCATTGCTTTCCCCACCACCATCATCATTGCCTCCCCACCACCATCATCATTGTCTCTCCCACCACCATCATCATTGCCTCCCCACCACCATCATTGCCTCCCCCACCACCATCATTATTGCCTCCCCACCACCACCATCATCATTGCCTCCCCCACCACCATCATCATCATTGTCTTCCCTACCACCATCTTCATTATTGCCTCCCCATCACCATTATCATTGCCTTCCCCACCACCATCGTCATTGCCTCCCCCACCATCATCATCATTGCCTTCCCCATCAAAACCATCATCATTGTTCTCCCAAACACCATCATCATTGCCTCCCCCACCACCATCATTGCCTCTCCCACCACCATTATTGCCTCCCCCACCACCATCATTGCGTCTCACACCACCATTATTGCCTCCCCCACCACCATTATTGCCTCTCCCACCACCATTATCATTGCCTCCCCCACCACCATCATTGCCTCCCCCACCACCATCATCATTGCCTCCCCCACCATCATCATCATCATTGGCTCACCATCATCATCATTGTCTCCACCACCATCATCATTGCCTCCCCATCACCACCATCATCATTGACTTCCCCACCACCATCTTTGCCTCCCCCACCACCACCATCATCATTGTCTCCCCCACCAACATTATTATTGCCTCCCCCATCACCATCATCAATGCCTTCCCCACCACCATCATCATTGCCTGCCCCACCATCATCATCATTGCCTTCCCCATCACCACCATCATCATTGCTTCCCCCACCACCATCATTGCCTCCCCCACCACCATTGTTATTATTGCCTCCCCCACCACCATTATTGCCTCTCCCACCACCATCATTGCCTCCCCCACCACCATCATCATTGCCTCCCCCACCATCATCATCATCATTGGCTCACCATCATCAACATTGTCTCCACCACCATCATCATTGCCTCCCCATCACCACCATCATCATTGACTTCCCCACCACCATCGTCACTGCCTTTCCCACCACCATCATCATTGCCTCCCCCACCACCACCATCTTTGCCTCCCCCACCACCACCATCATCATTGTCTCCCCCACCAACATTATTATTGCCTCCCCCATCACCATCATCAATGCCTTCCCCACCATCATCATCACTGCCTCCACACCACCATCATCATCATTGCCTCCCCCACCACCATCATCATTGCCTCCCCATCATCATCATCATCATTGTCTACCCCACCACCACCATCATTATTGCCTTCCCCACCACCATCATCATTGCCTCCCCCACCACCACCATTATCATTGCCTCTCCCACCACCATCATAATTACCTTCCCCACCACCATCATCATTGCCTTTCCCACCACCATCATCATTGCCTCCCCCATCACCACCACCATCATTGCCTTTCCCACCACCATCATTGCCTCCCCCACCACTATCATCATTATTACCTCCCCCACCACCATCATCATCACTGCCTCCCTACACCATCATCATCATTGCCTCTCCCACCACCATCATTGCCGCCCACACCACCATCATCATTATTGCCTCACCCACCCCCATCATCATCACTGCCTCCCTACCACCATCATTATCATTGCCTCCTCCACCACCATCATCATCATTGCCTCCCCATCACCATCATCATCATTGTCTCCCCCACCAACATCATCATTGCCTCGCCCATCACCACCATCATCATTGCCTTCCCCACGACATCATCATTGCCTCCCCCACCACCACCATCATTGCCTCTCCCACCACCATCATCATTGCCTCCCCCACCACCATCATCAGTGCCTCCTCACCACCATCATTATCATTGCCTCCCCCACCACCATCATCATTTTTGCCTCCCCCACCACCATCATCATCATTGTCTCCCCACCACCATCATCATTATTGCCTCCCCCATCACCACCATCATCATTGCCTTCCCCACCACCATCATCATTGCCTCCCCCACCATCATCATCATTGCCTTCCCCATCACCACCATCATCATTGCCTCCCACACCACCATCATTGCCTCCCCCACACATCATCATTGCTCCTCCCACCACCATCATCATTGCCTCCCCCACCACCGTCATTGCCTCCCCCACCACCATCATCATTGCCTCCCCCACCACCATCATCATCACTGCCTCCCACCACCATCATCATCATTGCCTCCCCACCACCATCATCATCATTGGCTCCCCATCACCATCATCATGTCTCCCCACCACCATCATCATTGCCTCCCCATCACCACCATCATCATTGCCTTCCCCACATCATCATTGCCTCCCCCACCACCACCATCATTGCCTCTCCCACCACCATCATCATTGCCTCCCCCACCACCATCATTGCCTCCCCCACAACCATCATCATTGCCTCCTCACCACCATCATTATCATTGCCTCCCCACCATCATCATCATTTTTGCCTCCCCCACCACCATCATCATCATTGTCTCCCCACCACATTCATCATTATTGCCACCCCAATCACCACCATCATCATTGCCTTCCCCACCACCATCATCATTGCCTCCCCCACCATCATCATCATTGCCTTCCCCATCACCACCATCATCATTGCTTTCCCCACCACCATCTTTGCCTCCCCCACCACCATCATCATTGCCTCTCCCACCACCATCATCATTGCCTCCCCCACCACCATCATTGCCTCCCCCACCACCATCATCATTGCCTCCCCCACCACCATCATCATCACTGCCTCCCACCACCATCATCATCATTGTCTCCCCACCACCATCATCATCATTGCCTCCCCATCACCATCATCATGTCTCCCCCACCACCATCATCATTGCCTCCCCCATCACCACCATCATCATTGCCTTCCTCACCACCTTCATCATTGCCTCCCCCACCACCATCATCATTGCCTCTCCCACCACCATCATCATTGCCTTCCCCACCACCATCATCATTGCCTCCCCATCACCATCATCATTGCCTTCCCCACCACCATCATCATTGCCTCCCCCATCATCATCATCATTGCCTTCCCCATCACCACCATCATCATTGCTCTCCCCACCACCATCATCATTGCCTCACCCACCACCATCATCATTGCCTCCGCCACCATTGCTTTTCCCACCATCATCATTGCCTCCCGCACCACCATCATCATTGCCTTCCCCATAACCACCATCATCATTGCTTTCCCCAAAACCATCATCATTGCCTCCCCCACGACCATCATCATTGCCTCCCCCACCACCATCATCATCACTGCCTCCCACCACCATCATCATTGCCTCCCCCATCACCGCCATCATCATTGCTTTCCCCACCACCATCATCATTGCCTCCCCCACCACCATCATCATTGCCTTCCCCATCACCACCATCATCATTGCTTTCCCCACCACCATCATCATTGCCTCCCCCACCACCATCATCATCACTGCCTCCCCACCACCATCATCATCATTGCCTCCCCCACCACCATCATCATCATTGCCTCCCCATCACCATCATCATTGCCTTCCCCACCACATCATCATTGCCTTTCCCACCACCATCATTGGCTCCCCACCACCATCATTGCCTCCCCCACCACCATCATTGCCTCCCCCACCACCATCATTGCCTCCCCACCACCATAATCATCATTGCCTCCCCCACCAACATCATCATCATTGCCTCCCCCACCACCATCAACATTATTGCTTTCCCGACCACCACCATCATCATCATTGTCTCCCCACCACCATCATCATTATTGCTTCCCCATCACCACCATCATCATTGCCTACCCCACCGCCATCATCATTGCCTCCCTCACCACCATCATCATTGCCTCCCCCACCACCACATCATCATTGCCTCTCCCACCACCATCATCATTGCCTCCCTCATCACCACCATCATCATTGCCTTCCCCACCACCATCATCATTGCCTCCCCATCACCATTGCCTTTCCCACCACCATCATTGCCTCCCCCACCACTATCATCATTATTGTCTCCCCCATCACCAGCATCATCACTGCCTCCCCACCACCATCATCATTGCCTTCCCCACCACCATCATCATTGCCTCCCCCATCACCACCATTATCATTGCCTTTCTCACCACCAACATTGCCTCCCCCACCACTATCATCATTATTGCCTCCCCACCACCATCATCATCACTGCCTCCCCACCACCATCATCATTGCCCCCACCACCATCATCATCATTGCCTCTTCATCACCATCATCATCATTGTCTCCCCCACCACATCATCATTGCCTCCCCATCACCAACATCATCATTGCCTTCCCCACCACATCATCATTGCCTCCCCCACCACCATCATCATTGCCTCTCCCACCACCATCATCATTGCCTCCCCACCACCATCAATTCCTCCCCCACCACCATCATTGCCTCCCCTACCACCATCATCATTGCCTCCCCACCACCATCATCATCATTGCCTCCCCCACCACCATCATCATCATTGCCTCCCCCACCACCATCATCATCATTGTCTCCCCCACCACCATCATCATTCTTGCCTCCCCCATCACCACCATCATCATTGCCTTCCCCACCACCATCATCATTGCCTCCCCCACCATCATCATCATTGCCTTCCCCATCACCACCATCATCATTGCTTTCCCCACCACCATCATCATTGCCTCCCCACCACCATCATCATTGTCTCTCCCACCACCATCATCATTGCCTCCCCACCACCATCATTGCCTCCCCCACCACCATCATTATTGCCTCCCCCACCACCACCATCATCATTGCCTCCCCCACCACCATCATCATCATTGTCTTCCCTACCACCATCTTCATTATTGCCTCCCCATCACCATTATCATTGCCTTCCCCACCACCATCGTCATTGCCTCCCCCACCATCATCATCATTGCCTTCCCCATCAAAACCATCATCATTGTTCTCCCAAACACCATCATCATTGCCTCCCCCACCACCATCATTGCCTCTCCCACCACCATTATTGCCTCCCCCACCACCATCATTGCCTCCCCCACCACCATCATTGCCTCCCCCACCACCATCATTGCCTCCCCACCACCATAATCATCATTGCCTCCCCCACCAACATCATCATCATTGCCTCCCCCACCACCATCAACATTATTGCTTTCCCGACCACCACCATCATCATCATTGTCTCCCCACCACCATCATCATTATTGCTTCCCCATCACCACCATCATCATTGCCTACCCCACCACCATCATCATTGCCTCCCTCACCACCATCATCATTGCCTCCCCCACCACCACATCATCATTGCCTCTCCCACCACCATCATCATTGCCTCCCTCATCACCACCATCATCATTGCCTTCCCCACCACCATCATCATTGCCTCCCCATCACCATTGCCTTTCCCACCACCATCATTGCCTCCCCCACCACTATCATCATTATTGTCTCCCCCATCACCAGCATCATCACTGCCTCCCTACCACCATCATCATCATTGCCTCTCCCACCACCGTCATTGCCTCCCCACCACCATCATCATTGCCTTCCCCACCACCATCATCATTGCCTCCCCCATCACCACCATTATCATTGCCTTTCTCACCACCAACATTGCCTCCCCCACCACTATCATCATTATTGCCTCCCCACCACCATCATCATCACTGCCTCCCCACCACCATCATCATTGCCCCCACCACCATCATCATCATTGCCTCTTCATCACCATCATCATCATTGTCTCCCCCACCACATCATCATTGCCTCCCCATCACCAACATCATCATTGCCTTCCCCACCACATCATCATTGCCTCCCCCACCACCATCATCATTGCCTCTCCCACCACCATCATCATTGCCTCCCCACCACCATCAATTCCTCCCCCACCACCATCATTGCCTCCCCTACCACCATCATCATTGCCTCCCCACCACCATCATCATCATTGCCTCCCCCACCACCATCATCATCATTGCCTCCCCCACCACCATCATCATCATTGTCTCCCCCACCACCATCATCATTCTTGCCTCCCCCATCACCACCATCATCATTGCCTTCCCCACCACCATCATCATTGCCTCCCCCACCATCATCATCATTGCCTTCCCCATCACCACCATCATCATTGCTTTCCCCACCACCATCATCATTGCCTCCCCACCACCATCATCATTGTCTCTCCCACCACCATCATCATTGCCTCCCCACCACCATCATTGCCTCCCCCACCACCATCATTATTGCCTCCCCCACCACCACCATCATCATTGCCTCCCCCACCACCATCATCATCATTGTCTTCCCTACCACCATCTTCATTATTGCCTCCCCATCACCATTATCATTGCCTTCCCCACCACCATCGTCATTGCCTCCCCCACCATCATCATCATTGCCTTCCCCATCAAAACCATCATCATTGTTCTCCCAAACACCATCATCATTGCCTCCCCCACCACCATCATTGCCTCTCCCACCACCATTATTGCCTCCCCCACCACCATCATTGCGTCTCACACCACCATTATTGCCTCCCCCACCACCATTATTGCCTCTCCCACCACCATTATCATTGCCTCCCCCACCACCATCATTGCCTCCCCCACCACCATCATCATTGCCTCCCCCACCATCATCATCATCATTGGCTCACCATCATCATCATTGTCTCCACCACCATCATCATTGCCTCCCCATCACCACCATCATCATTGACTTCCCCACCACCATCTTTGCCTCCCCCACCACCACCATCATCATTGTCTCCCCCACCAACATTATTATTGCCTCCCCCATCACCATCATCAATGCCTTCCCCACCACCATCATCATTGCCTGCCCCACCATCATCATCATTGCCTTCCCCATCACCACCATCATCATTGCTTCCCCCACCACCATCATTGCCTCCCCCACCACCATTGTTATTATTGCCTCCCCCACCACCATTATTGCCTCTCCCACCACCATCATTGCCTCCCCCACCACCATCATCATTGCCTCCCCCACCATCATCATCATCATTGGCTCACCATCATCAACATTGTCTCCACCACCATCATCATTGCCTCCCCATCACCACCATCATCATTGACTTCCCCACCACCATCGTCACTGCCTTTCCCACCACCATCATCATTGCCTCCCCCACCACCACCATCTTTGCCTCCCCCACCACCACCATCATCATTGTCTCCCCCACCAACATTATTATTGCCTCCCCCATCACCATCATCAATGCCTTCCCCACCATCATCATCACTGCCTCCACACCACCATCATCATCATTGCCTCCCCCACCACCATCATCATTGCCTCCCCATCATCATCATCATCATTGTCTACCCCACCACCACCATCATTATTGCCTTCCCCACCACCATCATCATTGCCTCCCCCACCACCACCATTATCATTGCCTCTCCCACCACCATCATAATTACCTTCCCCACCACCATCATCATTGCCTTTCCCACCACCATCATCATTGCCTCCCCCATCACCACCACCATCATTGCCTTTCCCACCACCATCATTGCCTCCCCCACCACTATCATCATTATTACCTCCCCCACCACCATCATCATCACTGCCTCCCTACACCATCATCATCATTGCCTCTCCCACCACCATCATTGCCGCCCACACCACCATCATCATTATTGCCTCACCCACCCCCATCATCATCACTGCCTCCCTACCACCATCATTATCATTGCCTCCTCCACCACCATCATCATCATTGCCTCCCCATCACCATCATCATCATTGTCTCCCCCACCAACATCATCATTGCCTCGCCCATCACCACCATCATCATTGCCTTCCCCACGACATCATCATTGCCTCCCCCACCACCACCATCATTGCCTCTCCCACCACCATCATCATTGCCTCCCCCACCACCATCATTGCCTCCCCCACCACCATCATCAGTGCCTCCTCACCACCATCATTATCATTGCCTCCCCCACCACCATCATCATTTTTGCCTCCCCCACCACCATCATCATCATTGTCTCCCCACCACCATCATCATTATTGCCTCCCCCATCACCACCATCATCATTGCCTTCCCCACCACCATCATCATTGCCTCCCCCACCATCATCATCATTGCCTTCCCCATCACCACCATCATCATTGCCTCCCACACCACCATCATTGCCTCCCCCACACATCATCATTGCTCCTCCCACCACCATCATCATTGCCTCCCCCACCACCGTCATTGCCTCCCCCACCACCATCATCATTGCCTCCCCCACCACCATCATCATCACTGCCTCCCACCACCATCATCATCATTGCCTCCCCACCACCATCATCATCATTGGCTCCCCATCACCATCATCATGTCTCCCCACCACCATCATCATTGCCTCCCCATCACCACCATCATCATTGCCTTCCCCACATCATCATTGCCTCCCCCACCACCACCATCATTGCCTCTCCCACCACCATCATCATTGCCTCCCCCACCACCATCATTGCCTCCCCCACAACCATCATCATTGCCTCCTCACCACCATCATTATCATTGCCTCCCCACCATCATTATCATTTTTGCCTCCCCCACCACCATCATCATCATTGTCTCCCCACCACATTCATCATTATTGCCACCCCAATCACCACCATCATCATTGCCTTCCCCACCACCATCATCATTGCCTCCCCCACCATCATCATCATTGCCTTCCCCATCACCACCATCATCATTGCTTTCCCCACCACCATCTTTGCCTCCCCCACCACCATCATCATTGCCTCTCCCACCACCATCATCATTGCCTCCCCCACCACCATCATTGCCTCCCCCACCACCATCATCATTGCCTCCCCCACCACCATCATCATCACTGCCTCCCACCACCATCATCATCATTGTCTCCCCACCACCATCATCATCATTGCCTCCCCATCACCATCATCATGTCTCCCCCACCACCATCATCATTGCCTCCCCCATCACCACCATCATCATTGCCTTCCCCACCACCTTCATCATTGCCTCCCCCACCACCATCATCATTGCCTCTCCCACCACCATCATCATTGCCTTCCCCACCACCATCATCATTGCCTCCCCATCACCATCATCATTGCCTTCCCCACCACCATCATCATTGCCTCCCCCATCATCATCATCATTGCCTTCCCCATCACCACCATCATCATTGCTCTCCCCACCACCATCATCATTGCCTCACCCACCACCATCATCATTGCCTCCGCCACCATTGCTTTTCCCACCATCATCATTGCCTCCCGCACCACCATCATCATTGCCTTCCCCATAACCACCATCATTGCTTTCCCCAAAACCATCATCATTGCCTCCCCCACGACCATCATCATTGCCTCCCCCACCACCATCATCATCACTGCCTCCCACCACCATCATCATTGCCTCCCCCATCACCGCCATCATCATTGCTTTCCCCACCACCATCATCATTGCCTCCCCCACCACCATCATCATTGCCTTCCCCATCACCACCATCATCATTGCTTTCCCCACCACCATCATCATTGCCTCCCCACCACCATCATCATTGCCTACCCCATCACCACCATCATCATTGCCTTCCCCACCACCATCATCATTGCCTCCCCCACCATCATCATCATTGCCTTCCCCATCACCACCATCATCATTGCTTTCCCCACCACCATCATTGCCTTCCCCACCACCATCATCATTGCCTCTCCCACCACCATCATCATTGCCTTCCCCACCACCATCATTGCCTCCCCCACCAACATCATCATTATTGCCTCCCCCACCACCATCATCATCACTGCCTCCCCACCACCATCATCATTATTGCCTCCCCCACCACCATCATCATCATTGCCTCCCCATCACCATGATCATCATTGTCTCCCCACCACCATCATCATTGCCTCCCCCATCACCACCATCATTGCCTCCACCACCATCATCTTTGCCTCCACCACCCTCATTGCCTCCCCCACCACCACCATCATTGCCTCCCCCACCACCATCATCATTGCCTCCACCACCATCAGAATCCTTTAGCCCTTGCCAGTTGTCAATGTTTCTTTGGAAGTGTTGGATCTCTGCCTGGCCTCTCCTGCTTATCTGCCAGTTCAGCAAAGATAAGTGTCTGTTTCTTTTCCTGTGGCACACATGCTGTGTGCTTATTTTCAGTACTGTTCGTTTGTTTTTCTTTTGTCCAGATTAGACTGTGTCTGTGTTTTCTCAGTCTGGTTGGTTTCACTGGAGTTGCAGATATACGCTCCTACATCTTTAGTTGGATGTAGGAAGTTTTTTGTATATTCTGCTGTGGATTTTTTGAAGGGTTTTAATACTGACCGCACAGAACTCTGTCCTTTTCTGTCCTATCTAGCTAGAGTGGCCTCCTGTGCTAAATCCTGTTTTTTCTGCCTGTGTATGTTTTTTCATCTCCGACTCACCGCCAATATTCGTGGGGGGCTGTCTATCCATTGGGGATTTTCTCTGAGGCAAGATAGTATTCCGATTTCCATCTTTAGGGGTATTTAGTCCTCCGGCTGTGACGAAGTGTCTAGGTATGTTAGGTACACTCCACGGCTACTTCTAGTTTCGGTGTTAAGTTCAGGGTTGCTGTCAGTATAGTGGCCACTTTCTCCAGTGAAAGTTCTCATGCAGCTCCAAGGTCACCGGATCATAACACTCCCCTACCACCATCATCATCATTGCCTCCCCACCACCATTATCATCATTGTCTCCCCCACCACCATCATTGCCCCCACCACCATCATCGTGCCTCCACCACATCATCATTATTGCTTCCCCCACCACCATCATCATTGCCTCCCCCATGCACAGCCGCACACACGCAGGCAGGGACACACAGCGCACATACACACACAGCTGCACACATGCAGCCAGGGACACACAGCACACACACGCAGGCAGGCAGAGACGGACACACACAGATACACACCCATCCGTACACATGCAGGCAGAGACACACACACAGCACCCACTCACCTCTCCGCATGTTCCCAGCAGCCGCAGCTTCCTCTCTGAAACAGCCACGCTGAATGATGACATCATCCAGCCGCGCTGAGTCAGACAGGAAGTGCCGGGCAGGAAGGAGGACAGCGTGGATCCCTGCAGCTCCGCTCCAGTCCCAAGCTGCAGGGACCTTCGGGGCCCCCATTCAGCAGCACCGATGGGCAGTGTTAGGCTCAGCCTGCAGCAAACGCTGCCCACCATTAAAGTGATATGGTATTCACTTTCACTCCTCTCCATGCCCATGGGGGTGTGGGAAAGCGTGAATATTAATTTCTCTTTAGCAGCAGGGACAGGCTCTTGTCCAGCTGCTGCTTTCTGGCATCAGGAGGGTCCCCTTTACTCTGGGGCTCCATAGCAGCTGGGTGTGCCACTATTAGCAACATGCCACTAGCTGGGGGCCCCTGGAGCAGTGGGGGCCCTAGGCAGCTGCTCGCCAATATGCCAGCAGGTGTCAGTGCCTGGGCCCACCGGAGAATCCTCCAGTTCTCCGGTGGGCAAGTATGACGCTGGTCACAGCCAGAGGACGCAGAAGACACAGCACAGTGGTGGATCGGGGACAGGTGAATATAGCAAGTGCTGGTGTCCTGAGCAAGCGGCAGCACAGGCACATGGCCCCCATAGTGCGCCTGTGTCCCTACCTGCTCAGGACCCTGGCACTTGTCCCGGTGCCAACGCCGACCGCCGGCCCTGTCAGCAGCCTCCGGAACACTTACCAAGGCTGCACGGGAGTGCGGACATGTTTCAGAGACGCTGGGGACCTCCGTACTGGGACCATGACTTGTGTATAAGCCGAGGGGGTTCTTTTTCAGCCAAAAAAGGGGCTGAAAAACTCGGCTTATACACGAGTGTATACGGTATTTGATACACTGCCGATTTTGCAAGTTTTCCCACCTACAAAGAATGGAGAGGTCTGACTCTGTAATTTTTATCGTAGGTACACTTCAACTGTGAGAGACAGACTCTTAAAAAAATTCTCAAAATCACATTGTAAGATTTTTACATGGTTTATTTGCATTTGATTGCATTAAATAAGTATTTGATGCGATAGAAAAACAGAACTTGATATTGTTAGCAGATATGCAACAGATACAGACTTATTTGTGTGCAGGAGGAGTTTACACTTTTCTGACAGTAGATGGCGATGTTATTACTGTTACAGTATATGCTTAGTGAATATACTTGTACTTTAGTTTCATTTTCTCTCTAGTAAAAGGTCCTTCAAACTTCATATTATGCTGTGTTAAGAAGCTCATGCATGTACCTCATGTTCTGTGAAGATAAATGTTGAATTACCCCATTTAGTCTACTCTCACAAGTTTCTTCTGTGACCAAACTATGCAACAGATATTTGGCACAGAAACCTTTGTTTGCAATTACAGAGGTCAGACGTTTTCTGTAGTTCTTGACCAAGCTTTCACACAGTGCAGCAGGGATTTTGGCTCACTCCTCCATACAGATCTTCTCCAGATCTTTCAGGTTTTGGGCTGTCGATGGGCAACATTGAGTTTCAGCTTCCTCAAAAGATTTTCTATTTTGTTCAGGTCTGGTGACTCGCTAGGCCACTCCAGGACCTTGAAATGCTTCTTACCAGGTGTTTCGGGTCATTGTCTTGCTGGAAGACCTAGCGACGACCCATCTTCAATGCTCTAACAGAGGGAAGGAGCTTTGAAGGTTGTTGACAAATATCTTGCATTTCATGACCCCATCCATCCTTCCATACAGTGCAGTCATCCTGTACCCTTTGCAGAAAAGCACCTCCAAAAGTATGATGTTTCCCCCACCATGCTTCACAGTTGGGATGGTGTTCATGGAGTTGCACTCATCCTTCTTCGTCTTACGAACACAGCGAGTGGAATTGACACCAAAAAGTTCTATTTTGCTCTCATATGACTACATGACCTTCTCCCATGCCTCCTCTGAATCATCCAGATGGTCATTGGCGAACTTCAAACAGGCTTGGACAAGTACTGGCGTTAGCAGGGGGACCTTGTGTGCCCTGCAGGATTTTATTCCATGAAGTTGTAGTGTGTTACTAACGGTAATGTTTGAGACTGTGGTCCCAGCTCTCCTGAGGTCATTGGCCAGGTACTCCCACGTAGTTCTGGGCTGATTTCTGACCTTTCTCAGAATCATCTTTACCCCACGAGGCAAGACCTTACATGGAGCCCCAGATTGAAGAAGATTGACAGTTATCTTATCTTGTGTTTCTTCCATTTTCTAATAATTGTGCCAACAGTTGTTGCCTTCCCACCAAGCTGCTTACATTGTCCCGTAGCCCATCCCAGCCTTGTGCAGGTGTACAATTTTGTCCATGGTGTCCTTGGACAGCTTTTTGGTCTTGGCCATGGTAGAGAGGTTGGAATGTGATTGATTGTGTGGACAGATGTCTTTTATACAGGTAATGAGTTCAAACAGGTGCAATTAACACAGGTAATAAGAGCAGAGTAGGAGGCTTCTTAAAGAAAAACTAACACGTCTGTGAGAGTCAGAATTCTTGCTGGTTGGTACGTGATCAAATACTTATTTCATGCAATAAAATGCAATTTAATTATGTTAAAATCATACAATGTGATTTTCTGTTTGTTTATTTTTAGATTCTGTCTCTCACAAGTGAAGTGTACCTACAATAGAAATTACAGACCTCTCAACTCTTTGTAGGTGGGAAAACTTGTAAAATCTGCAGTGTGTCAAATACTTATTTTCTACACGGTATATAGCCTCACCACTACTTCCATAAGTGCGGATAGTTTCCCTTTAAATTGCCCATGCATTCCCAAAAGCTCTACATATGTTCATCATTCAGCAAACAGATTTTTTGCCCGACCGCTTCATACACAAGTATGACCATGTTGCCTGAAAATGCGTCTGTTCTTTAAGTGGAGGGGGGCAAGGCCACTGTCAAAATCTCCCTAGTTGCAGCTTATCTCCTCTGAGAACAAAAGGATCAGGCATAACTTTTCAACATGCCTGATCAAGCACATTATGTTAGGGGAAGTTGGAGAAGATAGCCAGGTTTGCCTGACCTATATTGACACTTTAATATATGCGCTAATTTCCTGGGAACATTCATGAGACTCCAGGAAAAAATGGGAGAAAATCTATAAAGATGGTGCATGACATATGGATTTAAAAAAACAATGCAGAATCTCCCTGTAATGCTGTGTACGCCGTCATAGAGAATGTTTTCCATTTGATAATTTGCTTCCTATATGCAAAGTTAACCAAACAGTTTTAATTAAAAATGTTAAAATAAAAAAATGTTAAAATTTTTTGTTTCTGTAGTTGTGCATACCGTATATACTCGAGTATAAGCCGACCCGAGTATAAGCCGACCCCCCTAATTTTGCCACAAAAAACTGGGAAAACTTATTGACTCGAGTATAAGCCTAGGGTAGAAAATGCAGCATTTACCGGTGAATTTCAAAAATAAAAATAGATGCTCCATACCGTTCATTATTGCCCCATTGATGCTCCATATACAACTGTGCTATATAGAATGCTCTGCACCGTTGATTATGGCCCCATAGATGCTCCTTATAATGCTGTGCCATATATGCTCTGCACCTTTGATTATGGCCCCATAGGTGCTCCTTATAATGCTGTGCCCCATATATGCTCTGCACCTTTGATTATGGCCCCATAGGTGCTCCTTATAATGCTGTGCCCCATATATGCTCTGCACCTTTATGGCCCCATAGGTGCTCCTTATAATGCTGTGCCCCATTTATGCTCTGCACCTTTATGGCCCCATAGGTGCTCCTTATAATGCTGTGCCCCATTTATGCTCTGCACCTTTATGGCCCCATAGGTGCTCCTTATAATGCTGTGCCCCATATATGCTCTGCACCTTTATGGCCCCATAGGTGCTCCTTATAATGCTGTGCCCCTTATATGCTCTGCACCTTTATGGCCCCATAGGTGCTCCTTATAATGCTGTGCCCCATATATGCTCTGCACCTTTATGGCCCCATAGGTGCTCCTTATAATGCTGTGCCCCATATATGCTCTGCACCTTTATGGCCCCATAGGTGCTCCTTATAATGCTGTGCCCCATATATGCTCTGCACCTTTATGGCCCCATAGATGCTCCTTAGAATGCTGTGCCCCATATATGCTCTGCACCTTTATGGCCCCATAGGTGCTCCTTATAATGCTGTGCCCCATTTATGCTCTGCACCTTTATGGCCCCATAGGTGCTCCTTATAATGCTGTGCCCCATTTATGCTCTGCACCTTTATGGCCCCATAGGTGCTCCTTATAATGCTGTGCCCCATATATGCTCTGCACCTTTATGGCCCCATAGATGCTCCTTAGAATGCTGTGCCCCATATATGCTCTGCACCTTTATGGCCCCATAGGTGCTCCTTATAATGCTGTGCCCCATATATGCTCTGCACCTTTATGGCCCCATAGGTGCTCCTTATAATGCTGTGCCCCTTATATGCTCTGCACCTTTATGGCCCCATAGGTGCTCCTTATAATGCTGTGCCCCATTTATGCTCTGCACCTTTATGGCCCCATAGGTGCTCCTTATAATGCTGTGCCCCTTATATGCTCTGCACCTTTATGGCCCCATAGGTGCTCCTTATAATGCTGTGCCCCATATATGCTCTGCACCTTTATGGCCCCATAGGTGCTCCTTAGAATGCTGTGCCCCTTATATGCTCTGCACCTTTATGGCCCCATAGGTGCTCCTTAGAATGCTGCTGGTGCTGCCATAAAAAAAAAAAAATCACATACTCACCTCTCTTCTCAGGACGCCGGCGCTTTCAATAATTACCTGCTCCTCTGCGGCTCCGTCTCCAGCACTGACGCTCAGCAGAGGGTGCGCACTGACTACGTCACAGCGCCCTCTAACCTGAGCGTCACTGCTAGAGGACGCTGCAGACGGAGCCGCACCGGAGCGAGGAGCAGGTAATTATAGCGCTGCGCTCCCCTTACCTGCTGTGGCGCGGTCCATGCAGTCCCTGGCTTCTCCGGCGCTGCAGCTTCTTCCTGTAATTGAGCGGTCACATGGCACCGATCATTTACAGCAATGAATATGCGGCTCCTCTCCTATGGGGGTGGAGCTGCCTATTCATTTCTGTAATGAGCGGTGCCATGTGACCGCTCAGTGCAGGAAGAATCTGCAGCGCCGGAGAAGCCAGGGACTGCAGGGACCGCGCTGGGAGCAGGTAAGTATGATTACACAGCCCCCGCTCCCCCTCCCCTGCTGACACCCGGGTATATGACTCGAGTATAAGCCGAGAGGGGGACTTTCAGCCCAAAAAAATGGGCTGAAAATCTCGGCTTATACTCGAGTATATACGGTAAGTTCTTTATCTAGCTCCAATCTTTGATACGATGTTACAAATTTATCAGTGCTGCTCCTTTTTCTCTCTGGTTTCCCTTCTCTCAGTGTTTGTAATAGCAGAAGGAAGGGAGTTTTACATACAGTACAGACCAAATGTTTGGACACACCTTCTCATTTAAAGATTTTTCTGTATTTTCATGACTATGAAAATTGTACATTCACACTGAAGGCATCAAAACTATGAATTAACACATGTGGAATTACTGTATATACTAAACAAAAAAGTGAAAAAACTGAAATTATGTCCACAGAAAAATCGATGAATCCAGCAGGAATGTAGTAAAATCAATAAATTTATTTCTTCATTTTTTTTTAAAAAAGGAAAGGGTTGTATCCTATGGTACACCACTTGTAAATAAGTATAATTTCTTACAGCATTATGCACACATGGCAGCGTTCTTCCGACGCGTTTTGACTAACGTCTTAATCATGGTGTGGAACAGGTGTGGAATAGCCGATATTCAAGTGAGCTGACTATCTTTTGTTTTTTTGTGGATATAACTGAAATTATGTCTTATATTCTAGGTTGTTCAAAGTAGCCACCTTTTGCTTTGATGACTGGTTTGCACACTCTTGGCATTCTCTTGATGAGCTTCAAGAGGTAGTCACCGGGAATGGTCTTCCAACAATCTTGAAGGAGTTCCCAGAGATGCTTAGCACTTGTTGGCCCTTTTGCCTTTACTCTGCGGTCCAGCTCACCCCAAACCATCTCGATTGGGTTCAGGTCTGGTGACTGTGGAGGCCAGGTCATCTGGCGTAGCACCCCATCACTCTCCTTCTAGGTCAAATAGCCCTTACACAGCCTGGAGGTGTGTTTGGGGTCATTGTCTTGTTGAAAAATAAATGATGGTCCAACTAAATGCAAACCGGATGGAATAGCATGCCGCTGCAAGATGCTGTGGTAGCCATGCTGGTTCAGTATGCCTTCAATTTTGAATAAATGCCCAACAGTGTCACCAGCAAAGCACCCCCACACTATCACACCTCCTCCTCCATTCTTCACGGTGGGAACCAGGCATGTAGAGTCCATCCGTTCACATTTTCTGCGTCGCACAAAGACACGGTGGTTGAAACCAAAGATCTCAAATTTGGACTCATCAGACCAAAGCACAGATTTCCACTGGTCAAATGTCCATTCCTTGTGTTCTTTAGCCCAAACAAGTCTCTTCTGCTTATTGCCTGTCCTTAGTAGTGGTTTCCTAGCAGCTATTTTACCACGAAGGCCTGCTGCACAAAGTTTCCCCGTAACAGTTGTTGTAGAGATGTGTCTGCTGCTAGAACTCTGTGTGGCATTGACCTGGTCTCTAATCTGAGCTGCTGTGAACCTGCGATTTCTGAGGCTAGTGACTTGGATAAACTTTTCCTCAGAAGCAGAGGTGACTCTTGGTCTTCCTTCCCTGAGGCAGTCCTCATGTGAGCCAGTTTCTTTGTAGCGCTTGATGGTTTTTGCCACTGCACTTGGGGACACTTTCAAAGTTTTCCCAATTTTTCGAACTTACTGACTTTCATTTCTTAAAGTAATGATGGCCACTCGTTTTTCTTTACTTAGCTGCTTTTTTCTTGCCATAATACAAATTCTAACAGTCTATTCAGTAGGACTATCAGCTGTGTATCCACCAGACTTCTGCACAACACAACTGATGGTCCCAACCCCATTTATAAGGCAAGAAATCCCACTTATTAAACCTGACAGGGCACACCTGTGAAGTGAAAACCATTCCTGGAGACTACCTCTTGAAGCTCATCAAGAGAGTGCCAAGAGTGTGCAAAGCAGTCGTCAAAGCAAAAGGTGGCTACTATGAAGAACCTAGAATATAAGACATAATTTCAGTTGTTTCACACTTTTTTGTTAAGTATATAATTCCACATGTGTTAATTCATAGTTTTGATGCCTTCAGCGTTAATGTACAATTTTCATAGTCATGAAAATACAGAAAAATCTTTAAATGAGAAGGTGTGTCCAAACTTTTGGTCTGTACTGTAGAACTGCATTGTAGAGGAGAGAAAGTATCTGGGAGGGCAGAGAAAACAGGCTGTAGATCAGGAGGAAAGCACATGAAGAGAAAATAAGTGCAGGATAGAAACTGTGATGGTATACAGGCTAGTGAAGACAGAAGAAACCTGGAAACACACAGAACTCACATCCAGCGTATCTCGAACAGACACTTCTACAATAGAAAAATCGGAAACTTGGATCAAGCTGCAAACTGCATACTGTATAAGGAGGACTGAGAATGAAAATAGATTGCAGACTAAAACGTAGAGCATTGTTATGAAATGAAATTACCAGTAACACCGGTAAAAATAATTTATCAATATCAAGGGTATTGAAAGCCTTAAGCCCTGGACTAGACATAACACAGAATATCAGTCTTCTTGTAGTGTTCCTTTAAATGAATAAAAGCACACATAGGAATCTGGAAATGTGTGTACAAGCCGTATATCTGGGATTATCAGCATCAGTGCTTCCACGATCTTACTGCAAATTACAATAAGCCTGAAACTAATGGCATCGATCCCATCTGCTGTTCTGATATTGATTACCTTTTATTTCTTATTTGTCTTTGTCTTCCAGGAGAAAATGAATGACACGAATAAGACTATGACCAGATTGGCAGATTCAGTTTGCGTTGTCATCTCAGGAATTGCGTCTATTACATCGTTGAAAAAAAGGGACAACCAAAAGACAAAACATTTAGATATTGTCTAGATCCCAGATCCCAATGGAATATCCCTCTTACCATGCGCCATTTATAATAGAGGTAGTCTGGCTGGGATAGCACGCGTGCGGGTTCGCGTGTGCAACAGATTTTAAGTGCAACAGTTTAAAGTGCTTGGCAGTTAGAAAATGGCATTGAAGCTGATGTTCCTCTCTTCTCTTCTTCACACAGGTATTTTATCCA
The DNA here is from genome assembly GCF_032444005.1 of Ranitomeya imitator. Classification (NCBI taxonomy): domain Eukaryota; kingdom Metazoa; phylum Chordata; class Amphibia; order Anura; family Dendrobatidae; genus Ranitomeya; species Ranitomeya imitator. The sequence goes on from NC_091282.1 coordinate 758,136,360, forward strand.
TCCATCCATTTGTGTGCTGACTGCAAGTGTGAACTGAACCATATTTAGCAAGCTATGCGCATGGTATTTTATCAATCAATCCATTTGTGTGCTGGCTGCAAATGTGAACTGAACCATATTTAGGAAGCTTGACACATGGTATTTTATCCATCACTCCTGTGTTTTTCGTTTTTTTGCTGTTTTTGGTTTCTGATTTAAAGTTTTCAAAGCTTTTTTTTTTCCTTTTGTCCCACTGCTTTATGGCCTTGTTCAGCATTGGTTGTTTACCCTACATAGTAATGCCTGCTCTGGCCTTATGCTAATTGGTTGATTGCTGATTGTGGCCATTTGGTTCCTGAAACTAGCAGTCATTTCATTTCATATATATTTAGTCTGGCTGGGATAGCACGCGTGCGGGTTCGCGTGTGCAACAGTTTAAAGTGCTTGGCAGTTAGAAAATGGCAGTTGGACAGGGTAGGAGACAGCTAAGGTGCATACGTTTTTCAAACAATCATGCTTCTTGGTCAGTCATACTACATTATGCATTGATCATATCAATCTGCTTCTTATTTGTTTTTACTTCTGCTTTCTCACAACTCGCCCGCCCTTAAACACATTCTGTGCACTCTCTCTATATTATTATTATTATTATTATACATTTTTATAGCGCCATTTATTCCATGGCGCTTTACATGTGAATACGGGGCAAATATAGACAAATACATTAAACATGAGCAGATAACAAGGCACACGAGTACATAAGGAGGGAGGACCCTGCCCGCGAGGGCTCACAGTCTCCTCCCTTCTCCCCTCTCCCATGTATAACTCTGAGGCTCTACTGACATTTCTTACCCACTCCAAACCAGCCACTACCACCATGCAGCACTCAAAACGTTCATACAAATCATCCCACCACCTGCTTTTTCTGTTTTTTTCCTTCTACTAGTTGCAGGTGATATCTCCCCAAACTCTGGGCCTCCCTCCACCAGCATACATTACTCTCCTCCAGCTACATATAGAAACCCTGCTAATCTTATTAACATTCAGTGCATGCCTTCTCATATCGCTCTACACTGTGCTCTCTGGAACGCACGGTCTGTGTGTAGCAAACTAACTTACATTCACAATCTTTTCCTCTCTAATTCCCTTAACCTTCTGGCTATTACAGAAACCTGGATTCAGCATTCTGACACCACCGCCGCTGCTGCACTCTCGTTTGGTGGGCTGAAATTTTCACATACCACCAGACCTGAGAACAGACAGGGTGGAGGTGTTGGTTTGCTCCTTTCATCACAATGTTCTTTCCAGGTCATCCCCCCGGTTCCCTCACTCACATTTCCTTCCATTGAAGTCCACGCCGTCAGACTCTTTAAGCACTTCTCCTTGCGAGTGGTGGTTCTTTATCTCCCTCCAGGCTCCTCACGCCAGTTTCTAGACCACTTTGCCACCTGGCTTACTCACTTTCTATCCTGTGACATCCCCACCCTCATCATGGGAGACTTTAACATCCCCATCAATGATCCCCTCTCCCAATCTGTCTCTCATCTTCTTTCTCTAATTCTTCATTCGGCCTCTCACAGTTTACTAATTCTCCTATGCATGAGGACGGGAATACTCTGGACCTGGTTTTCTCCCGTCCCGGCTCGCTGCACAACTTTACTAACTGCCCTCTCCCGCTCTCGGACCACAACCTTCTTTCTTTCTCTGTCAAGAATTGTCTCCTCACCCGGGACACCCCCACTTACAACACTTATCGGAATACACGTACCATTAATACCCAGAAGCTTGTGGACAATCTCCACACATCTCTAGCCCCCATCTCCTCCCTCTCCTGTCCAGACTTAGCATTGTCACACTTCAATAATACACCGAAGAATGCCCTAGATAAAGCAGCACCTTCTACACGCAGAAAGACCCGACACAGACAACAGCAGCCCTGGCACACTATGCAAACACGCTTTCTTCAGCATTGCTCAAGGTGTGCAGAGCAACAGTTCAGAAAATCTCTCTTAGCAGAAGACTTCATTCACTATAAGTTCATGCTCAAAACCTATAACTCTGCCCTTCATCTGGCCAAACAATCCTACTTCACCACCCTTATCACCTCACTATCCAACAACCCAAAATGACTTTTTTAAACCTTAAACTCCCTTCTGAAACCTAAAGTACAGGCCCCCATCACCAACCTCAGCGGTGAGGATCTGTGTTGTGAATTCTGCTCTTGGGCTCCCTCCGGTGGTTGTAAGTGGCACTTTTGTGAGTTCTGCTCTTGGGCTCCCTCTTGTGGTTTCAAGTGGTATGGCTGCTCCTTGGAGTTAGCTGTCATCAGCTGCCTCCACTTATCGTCTCTTCTGCTCGGCTATTTAGGCCTGGCTGTTCCTTCAGCCAGTGCCACTTGTAAATGGTTCCTGGTTGGATTCACATCTCTTTGGATTTCCCTGTTATCCTGACCAGTTCAGCAAAGCTAAGTTTTTGCTTGCGCTTTTCTGTTCACAGATTGTGGACTTATCCGTTCATTGCTTTCTATGTTTGTCCAGCGTTATCAGTAGGAATTAATTCTGTCTTGCTGGAAGCTCTGGGAAGCAGATTTACCCTCCACACCTTTAGTCAGGTGTGGAGATTTTTTTGTAAACTCTGCGTGGATTTTTGTAGTGTTTTATACTGACCGCACAGTATTCCATCCTATCCTATCTATCAAGCTAGACTGGCCTCCTGTGCTCATCCTGGTTTCATTCTGTGTATGTCTTTTTCCTCTCCACTCACAGTCATTATTTGTGGGGGGCTAATCTATCATTTGGGGATTTTCTCTGAGGCAAGATAGTTTTCCTGCTTCTGTCTTTAGGGGTAGTTAGCTCTTAGACTGTGACGAGATGCCTAGGGAGAGTTAGGAGCATTCCACGGCTACTTCTAGTGTTGTGTTGAGCTTAGGGACTGCGGTCAGTACAGTTACCACTTCCTTCTAAGCTTGTTCCATGTTGCTCCAAGACCACGGCATCATAACAGTACAAGTGGCCGAAAATGAATTAAATGCATCTCAAAAGAAGGAAAAGAAAGTTCTGAACCATTTTTTTTTTCTGTGCTCTGGTTTGTCTTTTTTTTCCTCTTGATATCTGGGTGGTTCAGGATATATGCTTTGGCATGGATGTTCAGGGTTTGTTTTCTCGTGTGGATCAACTTGCTGCAAGAGTACAGAGTATCCAGGACTATGTTGTCCAGACTCCGGCTTTAGAGCCTAGAATTCCTACTCCTGATTTGTTTTTTGGGGACAGATCCAAGTTTTTGAACTTTAAAAATAACTGCAGATTGTTTTTTGCTTTGAAACCCTGTTCTTCTGGTGATCCCATTCAGCAAGTAAAAATCATCATATCCTTGCTGCGTGGTGACCCTCGAGACTGGGCTTTTTCCCTTGAAACAGGGGATGCGGCATTATTGAATGTTGATGCATTTTTTCAAGCACTCGGATTATTGTATGACGAACCTAATTCTGTGGATCATGCAGAAAAAACCCTGTTGGCCTTGTGTCAAGGTCAGGAAGCGGCAGAGTTATACTGCCAGAAATTTAGAAAATGGTCTGTGCTCACTAAATGGAATGAAGAGGCTCTGGCTGCTATTTTCAGAAAAGGTCTTTCTGAAGCCCTTAAAGATGTTATGGTGGGCTTTCCTACGCCTGCCGGTTTGAGCGAATCTATGTCTCTAGCCATTCAGATCGATCGGCGTCTGCGCGAGCGCAAAGCTGTGCACCATATGGCAGTATCCTCTGAGCAGAGTCCAGAACCTATGCAATGTGATAGGATTTTGACTAGAACAGAACGGCAGGAATTCAGACGTCAGAATAGGCTGTGTTTTTACTGTGGTGATTCTGCTCATGTTATCTCTGATTGCCCTAAGCGTACTAAGAGAGTCGCTAGGTCTGTTACCATTAGTACTATACAGCCTAAATTTCTCTTATCTGTGACCCTGATTTGCTCATTGTCGTCCTTTTCTGTCATGGCATTTGTGGATTCAGGTGTAGCCCTGAACTTAATGGACTTAGAATTCGCCAGGCGCTGTGGTTTTTCCTTGCAGCCTTTGCAGAGCCCTATTCCTTTGAGGGGTATTGATGCTACACCCTTGGCCAAGGATAAACCTCAGTACTGGACACAGATGACTATGTACATGGCTCCAGCACATCAGGAAGATTGCCATTTTCTGGTGTTGCATAACCTGCATGATGTTGTTGTGCTGGGTTTTCCATAGTTACAGGAACATAATCCGGTGCTGGATTGGAAAACTATGTCGGTGACTAGTTGGGGTTGTCAAGGGGTACATAGTGACGTTCCTTTGATGTCAATTTCCTCTTCCCCCTCTCCTGAGGTCCCTGAGTTTTTGTCGGATTTCCAGTATGTATTTGATGAGCCCAAGTCCAGTTCCCTTCCTCCGCTCAGGGACTGTGATTGTGCTATTAACTTGATTCCTGGTTGCAAGTTCCTTAAGGGCCGACTTTTCAATCTGTCTGTGCCAGAGCATACCGCCATGCGGAGCTATGTTAAGGAATCTTTGGAGAAAGGGCATATTCAGCCGTCTTCATCACCATTGGGAGCGGGTTTCTTTTTTGTTGCTAAGAAGGATGGCTCCTTGAGACCCTGTATTGATTATCGTCTTCTTAATAAGATCACGGTCAAATTCCAATACCCCTTGCCTTTGCTTACTGTTTTGTTTGCTCAGATTAAGGGGGCTAGTTGGTTTACTAAGATTGACCTCCGAGGGGCATATAATCTTGTTCGTATTAAACAGGGTGAGGAATGGAAAACTGCAGTTAATACACCTGAAGGCCATTTTGAATATCTTGTGATGCCATTTGGGCTCTCTAATGCTCCATCTGTGTTACAGTCTTTCATGCATGATATTTTCCACAATTATCTTGATAAATTCATGGCCGTATATTTGGATGATATTTTGATTTTTTCCGATGATTGGGAGTCTCATGTGAAGCAGGTCAGGATGGTGTTCCAGATCCTTCGTGATAATGCATTGTTTGTGAAGGGGTCTAAGTGCCTATTCGGAGTTCAGAAGGTCTCTTTTTTGGGTTTTATCTTTTCTCCCTCGTCTATAGAAATGGATCCTGTTAGGGTCCAAGCTATTCATGACTGGATCCAACCCACATCGGTGAAGGGCCTTCAAAAATTCGCTGTTTCATTGCCAACTTTTCCAGTGTGGTTAAGCCACTTACTGATTTGACGAAGAAAGGCGCTGATGTGACGAATTGGTCCTCTGAGGCTGTTGAGGCCTTTCAGGAGCTTAAACGCCGATTTACTTCTGCCCCTGTGTTGCGTCAGCCGGATGTTTCTCTTCCTTTTCAGGTTGAGGTGGACGCTTCTGAGATTGGGGCAGGGGCCGTTATGTCTCAGAGGGAGTCTGATGGTTCTTTGATGAAACCGTGTGCTTTTTTTTCCAGAAAGTTTTCACCTGCAGAACGCAATTATGATGTCGGCAATCGGGAGTTGTTGGCTATGAAGTGGGCATTTGAGGAGTGGTGACATTGGCTTGAGGGAGCTAAACACCGCGTTGTGGTCCTGACCGATCATAAGAATCTGATTTACCTCGAGTCGGCCAAGCGGCTGAATCCTAGACAGGCTCGATGGTCCCTGTTTTTCTCCCGTTTTGATTTTGTAGTCTCGTATCTTCTGGGATCTAAGAATGTTAAGGCTGATGCCCTCTCTAGGAGTTTTTCGCCTGATTCTCCTGGAGTCCTTGAGCCGGTTGGCATTCTTAAGGAGTGGGTGATTCTTTCTGCTATCTCCCCTGATTTGCGGCGGGTGCTTCAGGAATTTCAGGCTGATAGGCCTGACCGCTGTCCAGTGGGGAAGCTGTTTGTTCCTGATAGATGGACAAGTAAGGTTATTTCTGAGGTTCATTGTTCAGTGTTGGCTGGTCATCCTGGGTTTTTGGTACCAGAGATTTGGTTGCTAGGTCCTTTTGGTGGCCTTCCTTGTCGCGTGATGTGCGTGCTTCTGTGCAGTCCTGTGGGACTTGCGCCCGGGCCAAGCCTTGCTGTTCCCGCGCTAGTGGGTTGCTTTTGCCTTTGCCGGTCCCTGAGAGGCCCTGGACGCATATTTCCATGGATTTTATTTCAGATCTTCCTGTTTCCCAGAAGTGTTATGATGCGGTGGTCTAGGAGCAACATGGAACGAGCTCTGAGGGAAGTGGTAACTGTACTGACCGCAGATCCTAAGCTCAACACAACACTAGAAGCAGCCGTGGAATGCTCCTAACTCTCCCTAGGCATCTCGTCACAGCCTAAGAGCTAACTACCCCTGAAGACAGTAGCAGGAAAACTATCTTGCCTCAGAGAAAATCCCCAAAGGATAGATTAGCCCCCCACAAATAATGACTGTGAGTGGAGAGGAAAAAGACATACACAGAATGAAACCAGGATGAGCACAGGAGGCCAGTCTAGCTTGATAGATAGGACAGGATGGAATACTGTGCGGTCAGTATAAAACACTACAAAAATCCACACAGAGTTTACAAAAAATCTCCACACCTGACTAAAGGTGTGGAGGGTAACTCTGCTTCCCAGAGCTTCCAGCAAGACAGAAAATACTTCAAACTGATAATGCTGGACAAAGTAAGCACAGAATGGATAAAACCACAAACTATGGACAGAAAAAGTAAACAAAAACTTAGCTTTGCAGAACTGGTCAGTATAACAGGGAACTCCAAAGAGATGTGAATCCAACCAGGAACCATTTACAAGTGGCACTAGCTGAAGGAACGGCCAGGCTAAAATAGGCGAGAGAGGAGATGATAAGTGGAGGCAGCTGACCACAGCTAACTCCAAGGAGCAGCCATACCACTTGAAACCACAAGAGGGAGCCCAAGAGCAGAACTCACAAAAGTGCCACTTACAACCACCGGAGGGAGCCCAGGAGCAGCATTCACAACAGTACCCCCCCTTGAGGAGGGGTCACCTGTTGTGAATTCTGTTGTTGAACTCCCTCCTGTGGTCGTGAATGGTACTTCAGCGAGTTCTGTCCATGGAGTCCCTCTGGTGGCTGTGAGTGAAGCTGCTGCTTCTGAGGTTCCTTACACAGGTGACGTGGTTTATGCTTTGGTTGGCTGCTCTATTTAACTCCACTCAGATTGTTACTCCATGCCAGCTGTCAATGTTCCTGTGCTGGTTCAGTTCGTTCTTGGATCTTTCTGGAGACCTGTCTCTTCCTGCAAGTCCTGCTAAGTCCCCGTTTGTTATTTTCTGTTCATGGTTTTCTAGTCCAGCTTGCTTTCATGATTTTGTCTTGCTAGCTGGAAGCTCTGGGATGCAGGGTGGCGCCTCCGCACCGTGAGTCGGTGCGGGGGTCTTTTTGCACACTCTGCGTGGTCTTTTGTAGTTTTTGTGCTGACCGCAAAGATACCTTTCCTATCCTTTGTCTATTTAGTTAGTCTGGCCTCCCTTTGCTAAACCTGTTTCATTTCAAGTTTGTGACTTTCATCTTTACTCACAGTTAATATTTGTGGGGGGCTGCCTTTTCCTTTGGGGAAATTTCTCTGAGGCAAGGTAGACTTTATTTTCTATCTCTAGGGCTAGCTACTTCTTAGGCTGTGCCGAGGCGTCTAGGCCTATTAGGTACGCTCCACGGCTATTTCTAGTGTGTGTGATAGGATTAGGGATTGCGGTCAGCAAAGTTCCCACTTCCCAGAGCTTGTCCTGTGAGTTTAACCATCAGGTCATTCCTGGTGCTCCTAACCACCAGGTCATAACAGTCACCGAACCCTCACCAGAGCCCCTAGGCCGATCAGGACGAGCCAAATGAAAAGCACGAACCAAATCGGCGGCATGGACATCGGAGGCAACAACCCAAGAATTATCCTCCTGGCCATACCCCTTCCACTTGACAAGATACTGAAGCCTCCGCCTCGAAAAACGAGAATCCAAAATCTTCTCAACCTCATATTCCAACTCCCCCTCAACCAACACCGGGGCAGGAGGGTCAACCGAGGGAACAACGGGCACCACATATCTCCGTAACAAAGATCTATGGAAAACATTATAAATGGCAAAAGAGGCTGAAAGAGCCAAACGAAAAGACACCGGATTAATAATTTAAGAAATTTTATAAGGACCAATAAACCGAGGCTTAAACTTAGGGGAGGAAACCTTCATAGGAACATGACGAGAAGACAACCAAACCAAATCCCCCACACGAAGCCGGGGACCAACACACCGACGGCGGTTAGCAAAACGTTGAGCCCTTTCCTGAGACAACGTCAAATTGTCCACCACATGTGTCCAAATCTGCTGCAGCCTGTCCACCACAGAATCAACACCAGGACAATCAGAAGGCTCAACCTGCCCAGAAGAAAAACGAGGATGAAAACCAAAATTACAAAAGAAAGGTGAAACCAAAGTAGCCGAACTAGCCCGATTATTAAGGGCAAACTCGGCCAATGGCAAGAAAGACACCCAATCATCCTGATCAGCAGACACAAAGCATCTCAAATAGGTCTCCAAGGTCTGATTAGTTCGCTCAGTTTGGCCATTAGTCTGAGGATGAAACGCCGAAGAAAAAGACAAATCAATGCCCATCCTAGCACAAAAGGCCCGCCAAAATCTAGAGACAAACTGAGAACCTCTGTCAGAGACAATATTCTCCGGAATGCCATGCAAACAAACCACATGCTGAAAAAATAATGGAACCAGATCCGAGGAGGAAGGCAACTTAGGCAAAGGTACCAGATGGACCATTTTAGAGAACCGGTCACAAACAACCCAGATAACAGACATTTTCTGGGAAACAGGAAGATCCGAAATAAAATCCATAGAAACATGCGTCCAGGGCCTCTCAGGGACCGGCAAAGGCTTGGCCCGGGCGCAAATCCCACAGGACTGCACAAAAGCACGCACATCGCGCGACATGGAAGGCCACCAAAAGGACCTAGCAACCAAATCTCTGGTACCAAAAATCCCAGGATGACCAGCCAACACTGAACAATGAACCTCAGAAATTACCTTACTTGTCCATCTATCAGGAACAAACAGCTTCCCCACTGGACAGCGGTCAGGCATATCAGCCTGAAATCCCTGAAGCACCCGCAGCAAATCAGGGGAGATAGCAGAAAGAATCACCCCCTCCTTAAGAATGCCAACCGGCTCAAGGACTCCAGGAGAATCAGGCGAAAAACTCCTAGAGAGGGCATCAGCTTTAACATTCTTAGATCCCGGAAGATACGAGACCACAAAATCAAAACAGGAGAAAAACAGGGACCATCGAGCCTGTCTAGGATTCAGCCGCTTGGCCGACTCGAGGTAAATCAGATTCTTATGATCGGTCAGGACCACAACGCGGTGTTTAGCACCCTCAAGCCAATGTCGCCACTCCTCAAACGCCCACTTCATAGCCAACAACTCCCGATTGCCGACATCATAATTGCGTTCCGCAGGCGAAAACTTTCTGGAAAAAAAAGCACACGGTTTCATCAAAGAACCATCAGATTCCCTCTGAGACAAAACAGCCCCTGCCCCAATCTCAGAAGCGTCGACATCAACCTGAAAAGGAAGAGAAACATCCGACTGACGCAACACAGGGGCAGAAGTAAATCGGCGTTTAAGCTCCTGAAAGGCCTCAACAGCCTCTGAGGACCAATTCGTTACATCAGCGCCTTTCTTCGTCAAATCAGTAAGGGGCTTAACCACACTGGAAAAATTGGCAATGAAACGGCGATAGAAATTAGCAAAGCCCAAAAATTTTTGAAGGCCCTTCACAGATGTGGGTTTGATCCAGTCATGAATAGCTTGGACCTTAACAGGATCCATTTCTATAGACGAGGGAGAAAAAATAAAACCCAAAAAAGAGACCTTCTGAACTCCGAATAGGCACTTAGACCCCTTCACAAATAAAGCATTATCAAGAAGGATCTGAAACACCATCCTGACCTGCTTCACATGAGACTCCCAATCATCGGAAAAAATCAAAATATCATCCAAATATACGACCATGAATTTATCAAGATAATTGCGGAAAATATCATGCATGAAAGACTGGAACACAGATGGAGCATTAGAAAGCCCAAATGGCATCACAAGATATTCAAAATGGCCTTCGGGTGTATTAAATGCAGTTTTCCATTCGTCACCCTGTTTAATACGAACAAGATTATATGCCCCTCGGAGGTCAATCTTAGTAAACCACCTAGCCCCCTTAATCTGAGCAAACAAATCCGTAAGCAAGGGCAAGGGGTATTGGAATTTGACCGTGATTTTATTAAGAAGACGATAATCAATACAGGGTCTCAAGGAGCCATCCTTCTTAGCAACAAAAAAGAAACCCGCTCCCAAAGGTGACGAAGAGGGCCGAATATGCCCCTTCTCCAAAGACTCCTTAACATAACTCCGCATGGCGGCATGCTCCGGCACAGACAGATTGAAAAGTCGGCCCTTAGGGAACTTGAAACCAGGAATCAAGTTAATAGCACAATCACAGTCCCTGTGCGGAGGAAGGGAACTGGACTTGGGCTCATCAAATACATCCAGGAAATCTGACAAAAACTCAGGAACCTCAGGAGAGGGGGAAGAGGAAATTGACATCAAAGGAACGTCACTATGTACCCCTTGACAACTCCAACTAGTCACCGACATAGTTTTCCAATCCAGCACCGGATTATGTTCCTGTAACCATGGGAAACCTAGTACAACAACATCATGCAGGTTATGCAACACCAGAAAATGGCAATCTTCCTGATGTGCTGGAGCCATGTACATAGTCATCTGTGTCCAGTACTGAGGTTTATTCTTGGCCAGGGGTGTAGCATCAATACCCCTAAAAGGAATAGGACTTTGCAAAGGCTGTAAGGAAAAACCACAGCGCCTGGCGAATTCTATGTCCATAAAGTTCAGGGCAGCGCCTGAATCCACAAATGCCATGACAGAAAAGGACGACAATGAGCAAATCAGGGTTACAGATAAGAGAAATTTAGGCTGTATGGTACTAATGGTAACAGACCTAGCGACTCTCTTAGTACGCTTAGAGCAATCAGAGATAATATGAGTAGAATCACCACAGTAGAAACACAGCCTATTCTGACGTCTGAATTCCTGCCGTTCTATTCTGGTCAAAATCCTATCACATTGCATAGGTTCAGGACTTTGCTCAGAGGATACTGCCATATGGTGCACAGCTTTGCGCTCGCGCAGACGCCGATCGATCTGAATGGCTAGAGACATAGATTCGCTCAAACCGGCAGGCGTAGGAAAGCCCACCATAACATCTTTGAGGACTTCAGAAAGACCCTTTCTGAAAATAGCAGACAGAGCCTCTTCATTCCATTTAGTGAGCACAGACCATTTTCTAAATTTCTGGCAGTATAACTCTGCCTCTTCCTGACCTTGACACAGGGCTAACAGGGTTTTTTCTGCATGATCCACAGAATTAGGTTCGTCGTACAATAATCCGAGCGCTTGAAAAAATGCATCAACATTCAATAATGCCGCATCCCCTGCTTCAAGAGAGAAAGCCCAGTCTTGAGGATCACCCCACAGCAAGGATATGATGATTTTTACCTGTTGAATGGGATCACCAGAAAAACGGGGTTTCAAAGCAAAAAACAATCTGCAGTTATTTTTAAAGTTCAAAAACTTGGATCTGTCCCCAAAAAACAATTCAGGAGTAGGAATTCTAGGCTCTAAAGCCAGAGTCTGGACAACATAGTCCTGGATGCTCTGTACTCTTGCAGCAAGTTGATCCACACGAGAAAACAAACCCTGAACATCCATGCCAAAGCATATATCCTGAACCACCCAGATATCAAGAAGAAAAAAAAAAAGACAAACTAGAACACAGAAAAAAAATGGTTTAGAACTTTTTTTTCCTTCTTTTGAGATGCAGTTAATTCATTTTTGGCCACTTGTACTGTTATGATGCGGTGGTCTAGGAGCAACATGGAACGAGCTCTGAGGGAAGTGGTAACTGTACTGACCGCAGACCCTAAGCTCAACACAACACTAGAAGCAGCCGTGGAATGCTCCTAACTCTCCCTAGGCATCTCGTCACAGACTAAGAGCTAACTACCCCTAAAGACAGAAGTAGGAAAACTATCTTGCCTCAGAGAAAATCCCCAAAGGATAGATTAGCCCCCCACAAATAATGACTGTGAGTGGAGAGGAAAAAGACATACACAGAATGAAACCAGGATGAGCACAGGAGGCCAGTCTAGCTTGATAGATAGGACAGGATGGAATACTGTGCGGTCAGTATAAAACACTACAAAAATCCACACAGAGTTTACAAAAAATCTCCACACCTGACTAAAGGTGTGGAGGGTAACTCTGCTTCCCAGATCTTCCAGCAAGACAGAAAATACTTCAAACTGATAATGCTGGACAAACAAAGAAAGCACAGAATGGATAAGACCACAAACTATGGACAGAAAAAGTAAACAAAAACTTAGCTTTGCAGAACTGGTCAGGATAACAGGGAACTCCAAAGAGATGTGAATCCAACCAGGAACCATTTACAAGTGGCACTAGCTGAAGGAACAGCCAGGCTAAAATAGGCGAGAGAGGAGATGATAAGTGGAGGCAGCTGACCACAGCTAACTCCAAGGAGCAGCCATACCACTTGAAACCACAAGAGGGAGCCCAAGAGCAGAACTCACAAAAGTGCCACTTACAACCACTGGAGGCAGCCCAGGAGCAGAATTCACAACACAGAAAATGTCTGTTATCTGGATTGTTTGTGACCGGTTCTCTAAAATGGTCCATCTGGTACCTTTGCCTAAGTTGCCTTCCTCCTCAGATCTGGTTCCATTATTTTTTCAGCATGTGGTTTGTTTGCATGGCATTCCGTAGAATATTGTATCTGACAGAGGTTCTCAGTTTGTCTCTAGATTTTGGCGGGCCTTTTGTGCTAAGATGGGCATTGATTTGTCTTTTTCTTCGGCGTTTCATCCTCAGACTAATGGCCAAACTGAGCGAACTAATCAGACCTTGGAGACCTATTTGAGATGCTTTGTGTCTGCTGATCAGGATGATTGGGTGGCTTTCTTGCCGTTGGCCGAGTTTGCCCTTAATAATCGGGCTATTTCGGCTACTTTGGTTTCACCTTTCTTTTGTAATTTTGGTTTTCATCCTCGTTTTTCTTCTGGGCAGGTTGAGCCTTCTGATTGTCCTGGTGTTGATTCTGTGGTGGACAGGCTGCAGCAGATTTGGACTCATGTGGTGGACAATTTGACGTTGTCTCAGGAAAGGGCTCAACGTTTTGCTAACCGCCGTCGGTGTGTTGGTCCCCGGCTTCGTGTGGGGGATTTTTTTTTGGTTGTCTTCTCGTCATGTTCCTATGAAGGTTTCCTCCCCTAAGTTTAAGCCTCGGTTTATTGGTCCTTATAAAATTTCTGAAATTATTAATCCGGTGTCTTTTCGTTTGGCTCTTCCAGCCTCTTTTGCCATTCATAATGTTTTCCATAGATCTTTGTTGCGGAGATATGTGGTGCCCGTTGTTCCCTCGGTTGACCCTCCTGCCCCGGTGTTGGTTGAGGGAGAGTTGGAATATGAGGTTGAGAAGATTTTGGATTCTCGTTTTTCGAGGTGGAGGCTTCAGTATCTTGTCAAGTGGAAGGGTTATGGCCATGAGGATAATTCTTGGGTTGTTGCCTCCGATGTCCATGCCACCGATTTGGTTCGTGCTTTTCATTTGGCTCATCCTGATCGGCCTGGGGGCTCTGATGAGGGTTCGGAGACCCCTCCTCAAGGGGCGGGTACTGTTATTAATTCCGCTCTTGGGCTCCCTCCGGTGGTTGTAAGTGGCACTTTTGTGAGTTCTGCTCTTGGGCTCTCTCTTGTGGTTTCAAGTGGTATGGCTGCTCCTTGGAGTTAGCTGTCATCAGCTGCCTCCACTTATCGTCTCTTCTGCTCGGCTATTTAGGCCTGGCTGTTCCTTCAGCCAGTGCCACTTGTAAATGGTTCCTGGTTGGATTCACATCTCTTTGGATTTCCATGTTATCCTGACCAGTTCAGCAAAGCTAAGTTTTTGCTTGCGCTTTTCTGTTCACAGATTGTGGATTTATCCGTTCATTGCTTTCTATGTTTGTCCAGCGTTATCAGTAGGAATTATTTCTGTCTTGCTGGAAGCTCTGGGAAGCAGATTTACCCTTCACACCTTTAGTCAGGTGTGGAGATTTTTTGTAAACTCTGCGTGGATTTTTGTAGTGTTTTATACTGACCGCACAGTATTCCATCCTGTCCTATCTATCAAGCTAGACTGGCCTCCTGTGCTCATCCTGGTTTCATTCTGTGTATGTCTTTTTCCTCTCCACTCACAGTCATTATTTGTGGGGGGCTAATCTATCCTTTGGGGATTTTCTCTGAGGCAAGATAGTTTTCCTACTTCTGTCTTTAGGGGTAGTTAGCTCTTAGTCTGTGACGAGATGCCTAAGGAGAGTTAGGAGCATTCCACGGCTACTTCTAGTGTTGTGTTGAGCTTAGGGACTGCGGTCAGTACAGTTACCACTTCCTTCTGAGCTTGTTCTATGTTGCTCCTAGACCCCCGCATCATAACAGATCTGGCCACTTATTTCTTAGAAAAAATCAACCACATCCATCAGAATATCTCAGCGCAATCTCCTCAGTGCCTAGATCCCCTTCCCTGCCGCACCTCAAGCTCACTAGACATCTTTGAGCCTGTTTCAGAAGAAGAAGTTTCCAAGCTCCTCGCTTCTGCTCCGCCTACAACCTGCAACAGTAACCCCATTCCTTCACATATCCTGCAGTCTCTCTCACCAGTGGTCACCACTCACCTGACTAAAATATTTAACCTCTCTCTTTCTACAGGTATCTTTCCCTCCTCATTTAAACATGCCATCATTACCCCTTTACTTAAAAAGCCATCCCTGGACCTGAACTGCACTGCTAACTACAGACCTCTCTCTAACCTTTCCTTCATCTCTAAACTCCTGGAACGCTTCGTCCACTGTTGTGAATTCCGCTCTTGGGCTCCCTCCGGTGGTTGTAAGTAGCATTTTTGTGTGTTCTGCTCTTTGGCTCCCTCCTGTGGTTTTGAGTGGTATGGCTGCTTCTTGGATTTAGCTTCAGCAGCTGTTTTCACTGATCGTCTTTCTGGCTCGGCTATATTAGTCTGGCCTTATCCCTTATTCAATGCCAGTTGTCATTTGTTCCTGCCTGGAGTCATTGCTCTTAGGACTTTCCTGACACTCTGACCAGTTCATCAAAGCTAAGTCTTTGCTTGTCCTTTTGTGGTTCTCTTGTTGTGGACTTTGTTGTTCAGCACTTTCTTTGTTTTTGTTCATTTGTCCAGCTTTTCAGTATGGATCTATTCAGCTAAGCTGGAAGCTCTGGGCAGCAGAGTTTGCCCTCCACACCTTTAGTCAGGTGTGGAGATTTTTGCATTTCTCTGCGGTGGACTTTTTCTAGTTTTTATTACTGACCGCACAGCGTTCTGTCCTGTACTATTTTCTATCTAGCTAGAAGAGGCCTCCTGTGCTAAATCTTGTTTCATACTACGTATGTCATTTCCTTCTCCTCTCACAGTCATTATTTGTGGGGGGGCTAATCTATCCTTTGGGGATTTTCTCTAAGGCAAGATAGTTTTCCTGCTTCTAGCTTTAGGGGTAGTTAGCTCTTAGGCTGTGACGTGATGCCTAGGCAGAGTTAGGAGCATTCCACGGCTACTTCTAGTGTTGTGTTGAGCTTAGGGACTGCGGTCAGTATAGTTGCCACCTGCTCAGAGCTAGACGCATGTCGCTCCTTAATCACTAGATCATAACAGTACAACTGGCCAAAAATGAACTGAATGCCTCTCAAAAGAAGGAAGAGAAAAAGAGTTCTGAGCCATTTTTTTTTTCTTTAGTTTGTTTTGTCTTTTTCCTTCCTCTTGATCTCTGGGTGATTTGGGATTTGGATGCAGGCATGGATGTTCAGGGTTTGTTTTCTCGTGTGGATCAGCTTGCTGCAAGAGTACAGAGTATTCAAGATTATGTGGTTCAGACTCCGGCCTTAGAGCCTAGAATTCCTACTCCAGATTTCTTTTACGGGGATAGATCTAAGTTTTTGAGCTTGAAAAATAACTGCAAATTGTTTTTTGCTCTGAAACTCCATTCCTCTGGTGACCCCATTCAGCAAGTAAAGATAGTTATTTTTCTACTGCGTGGCGACCCTCAGGACTGGGCATTCTCACTTGAGTCAGGGAATCCGGCATTGCTTAATGTAGATGCATTTTTTCAATCGCTCGGATTATTGTATGACGAACCTAACTCTGTAGAGCATGCTGAGAAAACACTGTTGGCCCTGTGTCAGGGTCAGGAAGCGGCAGAATTTTAACTGCCAGAAATTTAGAAAATGGTCTGTGCTCACTAAATGGAATGAGGATGCTCTGGCAGCAATTTTCAGAAAGGGTCTTTCTGAAGCCCTTAAAGATGTTATGGTGGGGTTATCCATGCCTGTTGGTTTGAGCGAATCTATGTCTCTGGCCATTCAGATTGATCGGCGCCTGCGCGGACGCAAAGTGGTGCACCATATGGCAGTATCCTCTGAGCAAAGTTCTGAGCCCATGCAATGTGATAGGATTTTGACTAGAGCGGAACAGAGGGGATACAGACGTCAGAATGGGCTGTGTTTTTACTGTGGTGATTCTGCTCATACTATTTCTGTACATCAAAGAAGAAAAATACCTGCCTAGTAACGTGGCAATGCTTCAAATAACTATAGACATCCAAAAAAAAGAACAAAAAGCAATTTTGACCATAAAACAATGAAACTTTATTATACACACTAGAATACATAAAATAGAATTCCATAAAAGGTGGAAAAAATATGCAAAAGAGATTGCCACCATAAGGCAAAAGCGTGGATGCCAATATTACCATATACAAAAAAGTAGACAGAATGAATCCTTATAGAATGTGGTAATACTTGCACAGTACAGAGCAGAAAGTATACAGAATAAGGTAAAAAAAAATGATTGCAAAAAAATATAGATATACAGTTAGGGCCAGAAATATTTGGACAGTGACACAATTTTCGCGAGTTGGGCTCTGCATGCCACCACATTGGATTTGAAATGAAACCTCTACAACAGAATTCAAGTGCAGATTGTAACGTTTAATTTGAAGGGTTGAACAAAAATATCTGATAGAAAATGTAGGAATTGTACACATTTCTTTACAAACACTCCACATTTTAGGAGGTCAAAAGTAATTGGACAAATAAACATAACCCAAACAAAATATTTTTATTTTCAATATTTTGTTGCAAATCCTTTGGAGGCAATCACTGCCTTAAGTCTGGAACCCATGGACATCACCAAACGCTGGGTTTCCTCCTTCTTAATGCTTTGCCAGGCCTTTACAGCCGCAGCCTTCAGGTCTTGCTTGTTTGTGGGTCTTTCCGTCTTAAGTCTGGATTTGAGCAAGTGAAATGCATGCTCAATTGGGTTTAGATCTGGAGATTGACTTGGCCATTGCAGAATGTTCCACTTTTTGGCACTCATGAACTCCTGGGTAGCTTTGGCTGTATGCTTGGGGTCATTGTCCATCTGTACTATGAAGCGCCGTCCAATCAACTTTGCAGCATTTGGCTGAATCTGGGCTGAAAGTATATCCCGGTACACTTCAGAATTCATCCGGCTACTCTTGTCTGCTCTTATGTCATCAATAAACACAAGTGACCCAGTGCCATTGAAAGCCATGCATGCCCATGCCATCACGTTGCCTCCACCATGTTTTACAGAGGATGTGGTGTGCCTTGGATCATGTGCCGTTCCCTTTCTTCTCCAAACTTTTTTCTTCCCATCATTCTGATACAGGTTGATCTTTGTCTCATCTGTCCATAGAATACTTTTCCAGAACTGAGCTGGCTTCTTGAGGTGTTTTTCTGCAAATTTAACTCTGGCCTGTCTATTTTTGGTATTGATGAATGGTTTGCATCTAGATGTGAACCCTTTGTATTTACTGTCATGGAGTCTTCTCTTTACTGTTGACTTAGAGACAGATACACCTACTTCACTGAGAGTGTTCTGGACTTCAGTTGATGTTGTGAACGGGTTCTTCTTCACCAAATTAAGTATGCGGCGATCATCCACCACTGTTGTCATCCGTGGACGCCCAGGCCTTTTTTAGTTCCCAAGCTCACCAGTCAATTCCTTTTTTCTCAGAATGTACCCAACTGTTGATTTTGCTACTCCAAGCATGTCTGCTATCTCTCTGATGGATTTTTTTTTTTTTTCAGCCTCAGGATGTTCTGCTTCACCTCAATTGAGAGTTCCTTTGACCGCATGTTGTCTGCTCACAGCAACAGCTTCCAAATGCAAAACCACACACCTGGAATCCACCCCTGGCCTTTTAACTACTTCATTGATTACAGGTTAACGAGGGAGACGCCTTCAGAGTTAATTGCAGCCCTTAGAGTCCATTGTCCAATTACTTTTGGTCCCTTGAAAAAGAGGACGCTATGCATTACAGAGCTATGATTCCTAAACCCTTTCTCCGATTTGGATGTGGAAACTATCATATTGCAGCTGGGAGTGTGCACTTTCAGCCCATATTATATATATAATTGTATTTCTGAACATGTTTTTGTAAACAGCTAAAATAACAAAACTTGTGTCACTGTCCAAATATTTCTGGCCCTAACTGTATATGCACTGCGCAGAAAAAAGTCTCAACCAGGCATGCTAAATGGTTCTACCAATATCCTCATAGAAATATATAAAGCATAGTAAATAAGATCCTAAAGTTGGACCATATATGGATAATGTGCTTGAAATTTAAACCTATATCAAAGGAACAGATAATCCCTAACAAACTAAGACCGGCCTAATTATAAATAATAGTAGCCTAATAGTAAATATAGCAGCAAAAAATCATGCTTGCAATTCAAAGAGGCCAAGTGGTTAGAGGACATATATAGCCAGGTAACAATAATAAAGGATCAATAAGGACAGGGAACCTATCTCAATATAAGCTCAAATATGCAGGATGCATAGGTAAGGTGAATGTGAGGATAGCAGCCCAGTAAATTACCTGATGGTGGTGACAGCAACCCGACGCGCGTTTCGCGTTAAGCTTCGTCCGGGGATGAAGCTTAACGCGAAACGCACGTCGGGTTGCTGTCACCACCATCAGGTAATTTACTGGGCTGCTATCCTCACATTCACCTTACCTATGCATCCTGCATATTTGAGCTTATATTGAGATAGGTTCCCTGTCCTTATTGATCCTTTATTATTGTTACCTGGCTATATATGTCCTCTAACCACTTGGCCTCTTTGAATTGCAAGCATGATTTTTTGCTGCTATATTTACTATTAGGCTACTATTATTTATAATTAGGCCGGTCTTAGTTTGTTAGGGATTATCTGTTCCTTTGATATAGGTTTAAATTTCAAGCACTTTATCCATATATGGTCCAACTTTAGGATCTTATTTACTATGCTTTATATATTTCTATGAGGATATTGGTAGAACCATTTAGCATGCCTGGTTGAGACTTTTTTCTGCGCAGTGCATATATATCTATATTTTTTTGCAATCATTTTTTTTTACCTTATTCTGTATACTTTCTGCTCTGTACTGTGCAAGTATTACCACATTCTATAAGGATTCATTCTGTCTACTTTTTTGTATATGGTAATATTGGCATCCACGCTTTTGCCTTATGGTGGCAATCTCTTTTGCATATTTTTTCCACCTTTTATGGAATTCTATTTTATGTATTCTAGTGTGTATAATAAAGTTTCATTGTTTTATGGTCAAAATTGCTTTTTGTTCTTTTTTTTGGATGTCATACTATTTCTGATTGCCCTAAGCGTATTAAGAGGGTCGCCAGATCTGTTACCATTAGTACTGTGCAGCCTAAGTTTCTCCTGTCTGTGACCCTGATTTGCTCATTGTCATCTTTTTCTGTCATGGCATTTGTGGATTCAGGCGCTGCTCTGAACTTAATGGACTTAGAATTCGCTAGGCGCTGTGGTTTTTCTTTGCAGCCTTTGCAGAGTCCCATACCCTTGAGGGGTATTGATGCTACACCATTGGCCAAGAATAAACCTCAGTACTGGACGCAGATGACTATGTACACAGCTCCTGCACATCAGGAAGATTGCCGTTTTCTGGTGTTGCATAATTTACATGATGTTGTTGTACTGGGTTTTCCATGGTCACAAGTACACAATCCAGTGCTGGATTGGAAATCAATGTCTGTGACTAGTTGGGGTTGTCAAGGGGTACATAGTGACGTTCCTTTGATGTCAATTTCCTCTTCCCCCTCTTCTGATGTTCCTGATTTTTTGTTAGATTTCCAGGATGTATTCGATAAGCCCAAGTCTAGTTCCCTTCCTCCACATAGGGACTGTGATTGTGCTATTGACTTGATTCCTGGTTGTAAGTTCCCTAAGGGCCGACTTTTCAACCTGTCTGTGCCAGAGCACGAGCTATGTTAAGGAGTCTTTAGAGAAGGGGCATATTCGGCGGTCTTCGTCACCATTGGGAGCAGGATTCTTTTTTGTTGCCAAGAAGGATGGCTCCTTAAGACCCTGTATTGATTATCGCCTTCTTAATAAGATCACGGTCAAGTTCCAATACCCTTTACCTTTGCTCTCTGATTTGTTTGCTAGGATTAAGGGGGCTAGTTGGTTTACCAAGATTGACCTTCGAGGGGCATATAATCTTGTTCGTATTAAACAGGGTGACGAATGGAAGACTGCATTTAATACGCCCGAAGGCCATTTTGAATACCTTGTGATGCCATTTGGGCTCTCTAATGCTCCATCTGTGTTCCAGTCTTTCATGCATGATATTTTCCGCAATTATCTTGACAAATTCTTGATTGTGTATTTGGATGATATTTAGATTTTTTCCGATGATTGGGAGTCTCATGTGAAGCAGGTCAGGATGGTATTCCAGATCCTTCGTGATAATGCTCTATTTGTGAAGGGGTCTAAGTGCCTATTTGGAGTTCAGAAGGTCTCTTTTTTGGGGTTTATTTTTTCTCCTTCGTCTATAGAAATGGATCCTGTTAAGGTCCAAGCCATTCATGACTGGATTCAACCCACATCTGTGAAGAGCCTTCAGAAATTCTTGGGCTTTGCTAATTTTTATCGCCGTTTCATTGCCAACTTCTCTAGTGTGGTTAAACCCCTGACCGATTTGACGAAGAAAGGCGCTGATGTGACTAATTGGTCCTCTGAGGCTGTTGAGACCTTTCAGGAGCTTAAACGCCGATTTACTTCTGCCCCTGTGTTGCGTCAACCGGATGTTTCTCTTCCTTTTCAGGTTGAGGTTGATACTTCTGAGATTGGGGCAGGGGCCGTTTTGTCACAGAGGAATTCTGATGGTTCCTTGATGAAGCCATGTGCCTTCTTTTCCCGAAAGTTTTCGCCTGCGGAACGCAATTATGATGTCGGCAATCGGGAGTTGTTGGCTATGAAGTGGGCATTTGAGGAGTGGCGACATTGGCTTGAGGGAGCCAAGCACCGCATTGTGGTCTTGACCAATCATAAGAATTTGATTTACCTTGAGTCGGCCAAGCGGCTGAACCCTAGACAGGCTCGGTGGTCCCTGTTTTTCTCCCGTTTTGATTTTGTGGTCTCGTATCTTCCAGGATCTAAGAATGTTAAGGTGGATGCCCTCTCTAGGAGTTTTTTGCTGGATTCTCCTGGAGTCCTTGAGCCGGTTGGCATTCTTAAGGAAGGGGTGATTCTTTCTGCCATCTCCCCTGATTTGCGGCGGGTGCTTCAGGAATTTCAGGCTGATAGGCCTGACCGCTGTCCTGTGGGGAAGCTGTTTGTTCCTGATAGATGGACGAGTAAGGTGATTTCTGAGGTCCATTGTTCAGTGTTGGCTGGTCATCCTGGGATTTTTGGTACCAGAGATTTGGTTGGTAGGTCCTTTTGGTGGCCTTCCTTGTCACGCGATGTCCGTGCTTTTGTGCAGTCCTGTGGGACTTGCGCCCGAGCCAAGCCTTGCTGTTCCCGCGCTAGTGGGTTGCTTTTGCCTTTGCCCGTCCCGGAGAGGCCTTGGACGCATATTTCCATGGATTTTATTTCGGATCTTCCTGTGTCCCAGAGGATGTCTGTTATCTGGGTGGTTTGTGACCGGTTCTCTAAAATGGTCCATTTGGTACCTTTGCCTAAATTGCCTTCCTTCGCTGATTTGGTTCCATTGTTTTTTCAGCATGTGGTTCGTTTGCATGGCATTCCGGAGAATATTGTGTCTGACAGAGGTTCCCAGTTTGTTTACAGGTTTTGGCGGGCCTTTTGTGCTAGGATGGGTATTGATTTGTCTTTTTCTTCGGCTTTCCATCCTCAGACCAATGGCCAAACTGAGCGAACTAATCAGACCTTGGAAATCTATTTGAGATGCTTTGTATCTGCTGATCAGGATGATTGGGTGACTTTCTTGCCGTTGGCCGAGTTTGCCCTTAATAATCGGGCCAGTTCGGCTACTTTGGTTTCGCCTTTTGTAATTTTGGTTTCCATCCTCGTTTTTCTTCAGGGCAGGTTGAGCCTTCTGATAGTCCTGGTGTTGATTCTGTGATGGACAGGTTACAGCAGATTTGGACTCATGTGGTAGACAATTTGACGTTGTCCCAGGAAAAGGCTCAGCGTTTTGCTAACCGCCGTCGGTGTGTTGGTCCTCGGCTTCGTGTGGGGGATTTGGTTTGGTTGTCCTCTCATGTTCCTATGAAGGTTTCTTCCCCTAAGTTCAAGCCTCGGTTTATTGGTCCTTATAAGATTTCTGAGCTTATCAATCCTGTGTCTTTTTATTTGGCCCTTCCAGCCTCTTTTGTCATCCACAATGTTTTCCATAGATCTTTGTTGCGGAGATATGTGGTGCCCGTTGTTCCATCTGTTGATCCTCCTGCCCCGGTGTTGGTTGAGGGGGAGTTGGAATATGTGGTTGAGAAAATTTTGGATTCTCGTTTTTCGAGGCGGAAGCTTCAGTATCTTGTCAAGTAGAAGGGTTATGGCCAGGAGGATAATTCTTGGGTTGTTGCCTCCGATGTTCATGCCACCGATTTGGTTTGTGCTTTCCATTTGGCTCATCCTGATCGGCCTGGGGGCTCTGGTGAGGGTTCGGTGACCCCTCCTCAAGGGGGAGGTACTGTTGTGAATTCCGCTCTTGGGCTCCCTCCGGTGGTTGTAAGTAGCATTTTTGTGTGTTCTGCTCTTTGGCTCCCTCCTGTGGTTTTGAGTGGTATGGCTGCTTCTTGGATTTAGCTTCAGCAGCTGTTTTCACTGATCGTCTTTCTAGCTCGGCTATATTAGTCTGGCCTTATCCCTCATTCAATGCCAGTTGTCATTTGTTCCTGCCTGGAGTCATTGCTCTTAGGGCTTTCCTGACACTCTGACCAGTTCATCAAAGCTAAGTCCTTGCTTGTCCTTTTGCGGTTCTCTTGTTGTGGACTTTGTTGTTCAGCACTTTCTTTGTTTTTGTTCATTTGTCCAGCTTTTCAGTATGGATCTATTCAGCTAAGCTGGAAGCTCTGGGCAGCAGAGTTTGCCCTCCACACCTTTAGTCAGGTGTGGAGATTTTTGCATTTCTCTGCGGTGGACTTTTTCTAGTTTTTATTACTGACCGCACAGCATTCTGTCCTGTACTATTTTCTATCTAGCTAGAAGTGGCCTCCTGTGATTTTCTCTGAGGCAAGATAGTTTTCCTGCTTCTATCTTTAGGGGTAGTTAGCTCTTAGGCTGTGACGAGATGCCTAGGCAGAGTTAGGAGCATTCCACGGCTACTTCTAGTGTTGTGTTTAGCTTAGGGACTGCGGTCAGTATAGTTGCCACCTGCTCAGAGCTAGACGCATGTCGCTCCTTAATCACCAGATCATAACAGTCCACTCCCGTCTAATCCGCTGTCTCTCGGATAACTCTCTTCTTGACCCCTTACAATCTGGTTTCCGCTCTTTACACTCCACTGAAACTGCCCTCACTAAAGTCTCTAATGATCTAATAACAGCTAAATCCAAAGGTCATTGCTCTCTGCTGATTCTCCTGGATCTCTCTGCCACATTTGACACTGTGGATCACTAGCTCCTCCTCACTATGCTTTATAGGCCTCAAGGACACAGCTCTCTCCTGGTTCTCCTCCTACCTCTCTGACCGCTCCTTCACTGTATCTTTTGCAGGCTCCTCTTCCTCTCCTCGTCCCCTTACTATCGGGGTTCCGTAAGGCTCAGTCCTAGGCCCCCTCCTCTTCTCTCTTTACACGGCCCCTATTGGACAAACAATCAGATTTGGGTTCCAGTATCATCTTTATGCTGATGACACCCAATTATACACTTCTTCCCCCGACATCACTCCTACCCTAACTCAAAATGCCAAGGATTGTCTGTCTGCTGTCTCTAACATCATGTCCTCCCTCTACCTGAAACTAAATCTCTGCAAAACGGAACTTCTTGTGTTTCTCCCTTCTACTAACCTCACTCTACCCAACATCGAAATTACCCTGGAGGGTTCAACCATAACTCCCAAGCAGCATGCCCACTGTCTTGGGGTCATATTCGACACCTAACTTTCCTTTACTCCCTATATCCGATCACTCACTTGCTCTTGTCACCTGCATCTTAAAAACATCTCCAGAATCCGACCTTTTCTCACCGTTGAAACTGCTAAGACTCTTACTGTCGCTCTTATTCATTCCCGTCTGGACTACTGCAACTCTCTTCTGATCGGTCTCCCTCTTACCAAACTTTCTCCTCTCCAATCCATCTTGAATGCTGCAGCCAGAGTCATATTTCTGTCCAGCCGCTTCACCGATGCCTCCATCTTGTGCCAATCATTACACTGGCTACCCATTCGCTACAAGGTCCAGTATAAACTCATCTCTCTCACCCAAAAAGCTCTCCACAGTTCTGCACCGCCTTATATCTCCTCTCTCATCTCTGTCTATCGCCCTACACGTGCCCTCCGTTCTACAAATGACCTAAGACTAACATCCCCTGTAATCCAAACCTCACATCTCCGTCTCCAAGACTTCTCTCGTGCTGCACCAGCTCTCTGGAATGCACTTCCCCAGACGATCAGACTGATACCTAGCCCCGACCTATTCAAGCGCACTCTGAAAACCCATCTCTTCAAACAAGCCTACCACATCAACTACTCAGTAAACTAACTTTGCCCTGTTCCCTCCTTCCAAATATTACTCTGAATCTGCACCCTACTATTCATCTGTCTCCACACCCTCCATGCACATGATAACTGCACTTGATACTTGACTATTGCACTTAAACACACGGGCTAATGACCGGATCATGCAGCTTTGTATGAAAATCCCTATTTATTATAATTGCCAGACCTGAAATAACAAGCACTTTCACCTATTGTGTCCCCTGTTGTGAATTCAGCTTTTGGGCTCCCTCCGGTGGTTGTAGAGGGTAATGCAGTTGTGCCTGGATTGCAGGAGTGGACATGTGTATCTACTAATTGCAGGACTGACTGGGGTATATAGCTTTGCAGGATTCTTTAGTCAGTGCCAGTTGTCCATTGTTCTTGAAGGATTCACTTCCCTGCTGGTCTCTCCAGTTTGCTGTGTATTTCTACAAAGATAAGTCCTGGCTTTGTTTTTGCTGTCCACCTGCAGTGGACCTTATAGTTCTGTGCATTTTCATGTTTTTGTCTTGTCCAGCTTGGTCTGTGAAGGATTTTTTACAGCCTAGCTATTTCTCTGGAGATGCAGATATACCCCCCATGTCTTTAGTCAGATGTGGTGATCCGTATTTTCTGCGGTGGATATTTTCTAGTGTTTTTATACTGACCGCATAGTACTCTGTTCTATTCTTTCTTTTTAGCTGGTATGGCCTCCTATGCTAAGATCTGATTTCATATCTGCGTATGTTTTTTCCCTCTCCTCTCACAGTCAATATTTGTGGGGGGCTATCCTTTGGGGATTTTCTCTGAGGCAAGATAGGATTCCTGTTTCTGTCTTTAGGGGTGGTTGGATCTTGGGCTGTGCCGAGGGGTCTGGGGAGTGTTGGGTACCCCCCACGGCTACTTTTGGTTGCGCTGCTAGGTTCAGGGTTTGTGGTCAGTACAGGGACCACCTTCTCCAGAGTACGTCTCATGCTGCTCCTAGGCCACCAGTTCATAACAGTACAACTGGCCAACAATGAGTTAATTGCATCTCAGAAGAAGGGTGGAAAGATTTTGAACCATTTTTTTTTCCTTAGTCTGTTTGGTCTGTTCCTCCCTCTTTACTTCTGGGTGGCTACGGAGTCTAGTATTAACATGAATGTTCAGGAGTAAGTTTCTCGGGTGGATCAGCTTGCTGCTAGGGTACAGGGTATTTCAGATTTCATTGTTCAAACTCCTGCCTTAGAACCTAAGATTCCCACTCCTGATTTATTCTTTGGTGACAGATCCAAATTTTTGAGTTTCAAAAATAACTGTAAACTGTTTTTTGCATTAAGACCCCGGTCTTCTGGTGATCCTATTCAGCAGGTTAAAATCTTCATATCTCTGCTGCGTGGTGACCCACAGGATTGGGCATTTTCCCTGGAATCTGGCAATCCTGCTTTGCTTAATGTTGATTCGTTCTTTCAGGCATTGGGGTTGTTGTATGATGAGCCTAATTCTGTGGATCAGGCTGAGAAAATCTTGTTAGCCCTGTGTCAAGGTCATGAAGCGGCAGAATTGTATTGCCAGAAATTTAGAAAATGGTCTGTACTGACTAAATGTAATGAGGATGTCTTGGCGGCAATTTTCAGAAAGGGTCTTTCTGAATCCGTTAAAGATGTTATGGTGGGGTTCCCCACGCCTGCTGGTCTGAGTGATTCTATGTCTCTGGCCATTCAGATTGATCGGCGCTTGCGCGAGCGCAGAATTGTGCACACTGTGGCGTTGTCCTCTGAGCGGAGCCCTGAGCCTATGCAGTGTGATAGGATTTTGTCTAGAGCTGAACGTCAAACATTCAGGCGTCAGAATGGGTTGTGTTTTTACTGCGGCGATTCTGCTCATGTTATTTCTGATTGCCCTAAGCGTACTAAGAGAATCGCTAGTTCTGTTGCCATCAGTACTATACAACCTAAATTTCTGTTATCTGTGACCTTGATCTGCTCATTATCATCATTTTCTGTCATGGCATTTGTGGATTCAGGCGCCGCTCTGAACTTAATGGACTTAGAATTTGCCAGACGTTGTGGTTTTCCCTTGCAGCCTTTGCAGAACCCTATTCCTTTGAGGGGCATTGATGCTACACCGTTGGCTAAAAATAAACCTCAGTTTTGGACACAGCTGACCATGCGCATGGCGCCAGCCCATCAGGAAGATTGTCGTTTTCTGGTGCTGCATAATTTGCATGATGATATTGTGCTGGGTTTTCCATGGTTGCAGCTACATAATCCGGTGTTGGATTGGAAATCCATGTCTGTGACTAGTTGGGGTTGTCAGGGGGTTCATGATCAGGTTCCTTTGATGTCAATCTCCTCTTCCCCCTCTTCTGAAGTTCCTGAGTTATTGTCTGACTTCCAGGATGTATTCGATGAGCCCAAATCCAGTTCCCTTCCACCGCATAGGGACTGTGATTGTGCTCTTGATTTGATTCCAGGTTGTAAGTTCCCTAAGGGCCGACTTTTCAACCTGTCTGTGCCTGAACATACCACCATGCGGAGCTATATTAAGGAGTCTTTGGAGAAAGGGCATATTCGGCCATCTTCTTCACCGTTGGGAGCGGGGTTCTTTTTTGTTGCCAAGAAGGATGGCTCCTTGAGACCCTGTATTGATTATCGCCTCTTGAATAAGATCACGGTCAAATTTCAATACCCCTTGCCTTTTCTTACTGATTTGTTTGCTATGATTTAGGGGGCTAGCTGGTTTACTAAGAATGACCTTCGAGGGGCATATAATCTTATTCGTATCAAGCAGGGTGACGAATGGAAAACTGCATTTAATACGCCTGAAGGCCATTTTGAATACCTTGTGATGCAATTCGGACTCTCTAATGCCCCATCTGTGTTCCAATCCTTCATGCATGATATCTTTCGGAGTTATCTTGATAAATTCATGGTTGTATATTTGGATGATATTTTGATTTTTTCCAATGATTGGGAGTCATGTGAAACAGGTCAGGATGGTATTTCAGATCCTCCGTAATAATGCTTTATTTGTGAAGGGGTCAAAGTGCCTCTTTGGAGTGCAGAAGGTTTCTTTTTTGGGTTTCATTTTTTCTCCCTCATCTATAGAAATGGATCCGGTTAAGGTGCAGGCCATTCATGATTAGATTCAGCCCACATCTGTGAAATTCTTGGGCTTTGCTAATTTTTATCGTCGTTTCATTGCCAACTTCTCCAGTGTGGTTAAACCTCTGACCGATTTGACCAAGAAAGGCGCTGATGTGACGAATTGGTCCTCCGTGGCTGTTTCTGCCTTTCAGGAGCTTAAACGCCGATTTACTTCTGCTCCTGTGTTGCATCAGCCAGATGTTTCTCTTCCATTTCAGGTTGAGGTTGACGCATCTGAGATTGGGGCAGGGGCCATTTTGTCTCAGAAGAATTCTGATGGTTCCTTGATGAAACCGTGTGCCTTCTTTTCTCGGAAGTTTTCGCCTGCGGAACGCAATTATGATGTCGGCAATCGGGAGTTGTTGGCTATGAAGTGGGCATTTGAGGAGTGGCGACATTGGCTTGAGGGGGCCAAGCACCGTATTGTGGTCCTGACCGATCATAAGAATCTGATTTACCTCGAGTCTGCCAAACGGCTGAATCCTAGACAGGCTCGATGGTCCCTGTTTTTCTCCCGTTTTGATTTTGTGGTCTCGTACATTCCTGGTACTAAGAATGTTAAGGCGGATACCCTCTCTAGGAGTTTTTTTCCTGATTCCCCTGGGGTTCTAGAGCCGGTCGGCATTTTGAAGGAAGGGGTGATTCTTTCTGCCATCTCCCCTGATTTGCGACGGGTTCTTCAGGAATTTCAGGCTGATAAGCCTGACCGCTGTCCTGTGGGGAAACTGTTCCTGATAGATGGACTAGCAAAGTGATTTCTGAGGTTCATTGTTCTGTGTTGGCTGGCCATCCTGGGATTTTTGGTACCAGAGATTTGGTTGGTAGGTCCTTTTGGTGGCCTTCTTTGTCGCGGGATGTGCATTCTTTTGTGCAGTCCTGTGGGATTTGTGCGCGGGCTAAGCCTTGCTGTTCCCGCACTAGTGGGTTGCTTTTACCATTGCCGGTTCCTGAGAGACCTTGGACGCATATTTCTATGGATTTTATTTCCGATCTTCCTGTTTCCCAAAGAATGTCGGTTATCTGGGTTGTCTGTGACCGATTTTCTAAGATGGTTCATTTGGTGCCTTTGCCTAAATTGCCTTCTTCTTCTGATTTGGTTCCGTTGTTTTTTCAGCATGTGGTACGTTTGCATGGTATTCCGGAGAACATTGTGTCAGACCGATGCTCCCAGTTTGTTTCTAGGTTTTGGCGGGCCTTTTGTGCCAAGCTGGGCATTGATTTGTCTTTTTCCTCTGCGTTTCATCCTCAGACAAATGGCCAGACTGAGCAAACTAATCAGACCTTGGAGACCTATTTGAGATGCTTTGTGTCTGCTGATCAGGATGATTGGGTGGCTTTTTTGCCATTGGCCGAGTTTGCCCTAAATAATCGGGCTAGTTCGGCTACTTTGGTTTCGCCTTTTTTTTGTAATTTTGGTTTTCATCCTCGTTTTTCTTCTGGGTAGGTTGAGCCTTCTGACCTTCCTGGTGTGGATTCTGTGGTCGACAGGTTGCAGCAGATTTGGGCTTATGTGGTGGACAATTTGGTGCTGTCTCAGGAGGAGGCTCAGCGTTTTGCTAACCGTCGTCGGTGTGTTGGTTCCCGGCTTCGGGTTGGTGATCTGGTTTGGTTATCTTCCCGTCATGTTCCTATGAAGGTTTCTTCCCCTAAGTTTAAGCCTCGATTTATTGGTCCTTATAGGATTTCTGAGATTATTAATCCGGTGTCCTTTCGCCTGGCGCTTCCGGCCTCGTTTGCTATTCATAATGTCTTCCATAAATCTTTGTTGCGGAAATATGTGGAGCCCGTTGTTCCCTCTGTTGATCCTCCGGCCCCTGTATTGGTCGATGGGGAGTTGGAATATGTTGTTGAGAAGATTTTGGATTCTCGTTTTTCGAGGCGGAAGCTTCAGTACCTTGTCAAGTGGAAGGGTTATGGCCAGGAGGATAATTCTTGGGCTTCTGCCTCTGATGTCCATGCCGTTGATTTGGTTCGTGCCTTTCATCGGGCTCATCCTGATCGGCCTGGGGGCTCTGGTGATGGTTCGGTGACCCTTCCTCAAGGGGGGGGTACTGTTGTGAATTCAGCTTTTGGGCTCCCTCCGGTGGTTGTAGAGGGTAATGCAGTTGTGCCTGGATTGCAGGAGTGGACATGTGTATCTACTAATTGCAGGACTGACTGGGGTATATAGCTTTGCAGGATCCTTTAGTCAGTGCCAGTTGTCCATTGTTCTTGAAGGATTCACTTCCCTGCTGGTCTCTCCAGTTTGCTGTGTTTTTCTACAAAGATAAGTCCTGGCTTTGTTTTTGCTGTCCACCTGCAGTGGACCTTATAGTTCTGTGCATTTTCATGTTTTTGTCTTGTCCAGCTTGGTCTGTGAATGATTTTTTGCAGCCTAGCTATTTCTCTGGAGATGTAGATATACCCCCCATGTCTTTAGTCAGATGTGGTGATCCGTATTTTCTGCGGTGGATATTTTCTAGTGTTTTTATACTGACCGCATAGTACTCTGTTCTATTCTTTCTTTTTAGCTAGTATGGCCTCCTATGCTAAGATCTGATTTCATATCTGCGTATGTTTTTTCCCTCTCCTCTCACAGTCAATATTTGTGGGGGGCGATCTATCCTTTGGGGATTTTCTCTGAGGCAAGATAGGATTCCTGTTTCTGTCTTTAGGGGTGGTTGGATCTTGGGCTGTGCTGAGGGGTCTGGGGAGTGTTGGGTACCCCCCACGGCTACTTTTGGTTGCGCTGCTAGGTTCAGGGTTTGCGGTCAGTACAGGGACCACCTTCTCCAGAGTACGTCTCATGCTGCTCCTAGGCCACCAGTTCATAACAGTCCCCCCATTTCCTTGTAGATTGTAAGCTTGCGAGCAGGGACACCACTCCTAATGTCACTGTTTAAATTGTCTTAAACTAGGAACCTCATGTTCAGTTTTGTAAATTTTTGCTTGGCCACAGTAGTGTATGTATGAGTTTTGGATGTACAGTCCATGACTTTCTCTGCAACTATGCCCAATATTAACCCCTTAACCCTTGGAGCTTTTTTCTTTTTCGTTTTTCACTCCCCTTCTTTCCAGAGCCATAACTTTTTTATTTTTCTGTCATTATGGCCATGTGAGGACTTATTTTTTGCAGGACGAGCTGTACTTTTGAACGATACGATTGGTTTTACCATGTTGTGTAAGAGAAAACGGGAAAAATTCTAAGTGTGATGAAATTGCAAAAATAGTGCAATCCCACACTTGTTTTTTGTTTGGCTATTTTTCTAGGTTCACTAAATGCTAAAACTAACCTGCCATTATGATTCTCCAGGTTATTACAAGTTCATACACACCAAACATGTCTAGGTTCTCTTTTATCTGAGTGGTAAAAAAAAATCCAAATTTTGCTTTAAAAAAAATTGCGCAATTTTCCGATACCAGTAGCGTATCCATTTTTCTTGACCTGGGGTCGGGTGAGGGCTTATTTTCTGCGTGCCGAGTTGATGTTTATAATTATACCACTTTTGTGCAGAATGGTTCTTTTGATCGCCCGTTATTGTATTTTAATGCAATGTCGTGGCAACCAAAAAAGCATAATTTTGGCGTTTTGATTTTTTTTCTTGCTACGCCGTTTAGCGATCAGGTTTATCCTTTTTTTATGATAGATCAGGCAATTCTGAACACGGCGATACCAAATATGCGTAGGTTTGATTTGTTTTTATTGTTTTATTTTGATTGGGGGGAAAGCGGGTGATTTGAACTTTTGTATATATATAAATATATATATATATATATATATATATATATATATAATTTTTATATTTTTAAATATTTTTTTTAAATTTTGTCACGCTTCAATAGCCTCCATGGGAGGCTAGAAGCATGCACTACTTGATTGCCTCTGTTACATAGAGGTAATGCATAGATCACCTCTACGCAGCAGAATTACAGGCTTGCTATGAGCGCCGACCACTGGGTGGCGCTCATAACAATCTGCCATCAACAACCATATAGGGTTGTGATGGCAACGCACCGATGACCCCCGATCACGTGATGTGACGGCCGCCAGCACTTGTTAAATGCCGCTGTTAGAGTTTGACAGCGGCATTTAACTAGTTAGTGGGCACGAGCGAATCGCGATTCTGCTCGCGCCCATTGCAGACACATGTCAGCTGTTGAAAACACCTCGCGTCTTTGAGGTGGGCTCACCACCGGAGCCAACCTGAAAGCGGGGGAAACTGCCAGCTGATGTACTATTCTGTCAGCTTTCAGAAAGGAGTTAAAGAGATCTCTTGGTATAGTCCTGGTATTAAAATGAGAATTTATTACGTCTGCTGAAGATTAACAGTGCTCAGGTATCCATGTGTTCAGTTTTTTCCTACCCAGCCTGACTGACAGCTTGTACTGAGCGATGTGAGATATCAGCAGGGAAGAGGAGTACTGAGGCACTGTCAATCATGCTATGTGAGTGGAGATTAAACAACAGCAGGGAGAAAGGACACTGAGAGAATGTCAATTTGGCAACCAGGACATAGATTAAACAGCGGCAGGAAGGAGGGACACTAAGGGTACCGTTACACTATACGATTTACCAACGATCACGACCAGCGATACGACCTGGCCGTGATCGTTGGTAAGTCGTTGTGTGGTCGCTGGAGAGCTGTCACACAGACAGCTCTCCAGCGACCAACGATGCCAAGGTCCCCGGGTAACCAGGGTAAACATCGGGTTACTAAGCGCAGGGCCGCGCTTAGTAACCCGATGTTTACCCTGGTTACCAGCGTAAAACAAAATAACACTACATACTTACATTCCGGTGTCTGTCCCTTGCCGTCTGCTTCCCGCACTCACTGACTGCCGGCCGTAAAGTGAAAGCACAGCACAGCGGTGACGTCACCGCTGTGCTCTGCTTTCACTTTACGGCCGGCAGTCAGTCAGTGCGGGAAAGCAGACGGCAAGGGACCTGACGGACACCGGAATGTAAGTATGTAGTGTTTGTTTTTTTTTTACATTTACGATGTTAACCAGGATAAACATCGGGTTACTAAGCGCGGCCCTGCGCTTAGTAACCCGATGTTTACCCTGGTTACAAGCGAACGCATCGCTGGATCGGCGTCACACACACCGATCCAGCGATGACAGCGGGAGATCCAGCGACAAAAGAAAGTTCCAAACGATCTGCTACGACGTACGATTCTCAGCAGGGTCCCTGATCGCTGATGCCTGTCAGACACAGCGATATCGTATGGATATCGCTGGAACATTACGGATAGTACCGTCATAGCGACAAAAGTACCACTGTGGTACCCTAAGGCAATGTCAATCAAAATGGTTAGTGATACTTTAGCAGCAAGGAGGTGGGGCACTGAGGAGCGGTCATTGAGAAAGGTAAGCAAAGATACAGCAGCAAAGAGAAGGGGCAGATGGAGCGCCCCATGGGGCCATGGGGTACTCGGCGTTGTTTTTGTGGTAAATGGAAAATGAGAAATCGGAATAAAGTTTATGGGGAAAAAGGGGAAGAGAGACTTATTAAATAATGTATGCAGATTGTATTATGTAATCCGGAGATAGAGCCACTTTAATGTCCAATCTTTCCATGTGAAAATTTGGGACAATCCAGATAAACTTTGCAAGACCTAAGTTAGGCGGACAGTGATGTGCTCTTTATCATAATAAACGATGTGGTCAAAATGACCATGAAAAGCACAAGGGTTACCGAATATGCTGCAAAACACAATGCTAAGAGCCGAGCGTGGCTTTCAAGGCCGATGTTTTACCTGACATTCTTATCAAAAGGTTACTTTGCTGTAAGATAATAACAAAAAAAGCATATATTACCAAATGCAATCAAATACTTCCAGCAAAATTCAATACTAAAGCCGCTATCGTACCGAGGACAGTGGGTTATTGAAAAGATGTATTGTGAGGTGGCCACTTCAACCTCAAGCTGCTGGTGAATTTATAATGGACCCCATACACATGACTGTAGTGTTCTCTCAGCGTGAATTCTCAAATAATTGGTCTTCCAAATACAGTTCAATGCAAGGAATCGGGGCTGCACAGCCGCTGGAGAAGGAGCGTATCAATCACACTGATGTGCCCAGCCACTTTCTTATTTTAAAACCTACTAAACATTTCAAAGGTGTCATTTATTACTATGTTTATTTTCCATCATTTCTTCCCAGGCTATTTTTTTAACTCCTTCCCTTCACAATACAATGTGTCATTCCATTTACATTGAAAGCACTGTAGAATAGAGATGAGAATTAAAGGGACTTTCCATTAATTGTTTTTAAAAATTCCTTGACATAGAAAGATATCCGTGGTCATTAAATTTGTCATCACTTTCTTAAAAAACAGGTGCCGTTAATCAACTGATTGGCATAATTGCTCTTCGGATTTTGATTTATAACTCTTCTTCCAGACATAAATTTTGCCCGCAGCAGCCCCTTCAGGAAAAAATATGGTACTGCATCCTGGACCTTTTAAATGAATGATGCAAATGATAAATAGGTGGTAATCTTGCCCTTACTGCTTGTCGATCTGTAGGATTTTTTCTATTTTCTTGTAGAAATCCTACAGAAAACACAGGGCCTTATTTGGTGGTAATCAATTCCATTTTGGACTGTTAAATTAGACTTAGCCAAAGGGGTGGAGTTTCACATTGTTTGTATTTTCTGGCTCATTTATACAATCCAGTAAACGGAAATACAGTCATTTTTGGCTATTGACCAATCGAAAAAGACCGGAAACGCGCTCATTCGTCAGGTGCAATAATTATTAGAGATGTTCTGCCAATAACTTTATATTCTCTTGGCACAGAATGATTGTGTTAACGATCATTCTGTGC
The DNA here is from genome assembly GCF_032444005.1 of Ranitomeya imitator. Classification (NCBI taxonomy): domain Eukaryota; kingdom Metazoa; phylum Chordata; class Amphibia; order Anura; family Dendrobatidae; genus Ranitomeya; species Ranitomeya imitator. The sequence goes on from NC_091282.1 coordinate 758,171,345, forward strand.
ACATAGAACATTTGTCTGTCGGTGTAAATTTATATATAGCCGATCGAAAGTCCTTTATTGGCCTAGATAGTGCTGAGAAAACTTACCATTCCTGTAGACAAAGTAGAGGGGAGAGGATCCTGCTGCAGTCATTTGACTATAAATAGATAAATAAACAAACAGACAGAAGTTAGAGAGATAGAAAGACAGATATGACAGATATGTAATAGTTATATTGATCAGTGATAATAAAAATGCACAGCAACATCACAAATAGAAACTTCCTTCTGTTTTCCATTGTTACACAGTACAAACACACAAAAACCAAGAAAAAAAATTTTGAATATACCCTACAGTAAGTAAATCAGTAAATTGTATTAGTACATGTAAACAGCATAGGGTACTTAGATAATGTTTATTTTGATTTTTAAAAAAGCATAAAAGTCATCCTACCGCGACAAGGTGTACCCATCCAGATGGCCCTAATCTGTCTCTAGTGTTAAAATCTTACCATATGAAATCAAATGACGTCAATGTGAATAAGGGCAGAGCAGGACAGGGGCCCAACTGAGACACCCATCCATGGGAAGCTACAGTTGGGAAAAAAAAGGATTTAGTCAGCCACCAATTGTGCAAGTTCTCAAACTTAAAAGATGAGAGAGGCCTGTAATAGACATCATAAGTAGACCATAACTATGAGAGTCAAAATGAGAAAATACATCCAGAAAATCATCTTGTCTGATTTGGCAAGATTTATTTTGCAAATTATGATGGAAAATAAGTATTTGGTCATTAACAAAAGTTAATCTCAATACTTTGTTATATATCCTTTATTGGCAATGACAGAGGTCAAACGTTTTCTGCAAGTCTTCACAAGTTTGGGTTGGCACACACTGTTGTTGGTATGTTGGCCCATTCCTCCATGCAGATCTCCTCTAGGGCAGTGATGTTTTGGGCCTGTCGCTGGGCAACACTGACTTTCACCTCCTTCCAAAGGTTTTCTATGGGGTTGAGATCTGGAGACTGGCTAGGCCACTCCAGAACCTTCATATGCTTCTTACGATACCAGCCCTTCATTGCCCTAGCGGTGTACTCAGGGCCGTATTTGCCACTAGGCACTTGAGGGCACGTGCCTAGGGCGGGGCAATGTGAAGGGGGCGGCACCTGAGCAAGTTTAAAAAAAAAAAAAATTTTTTTTTTTAAGGTTCGGGGGTCACCCCGCCCACCGACCTACCTCAGCCACGGCTGCTGCGGGGGGAGGAGGTCTCGGGCGCAGGGCCGCCCGCAATCCGGGCATTACTTATTAGTGTGCATCTGGCGTCCAGAAATGGGTGCTGTACCTTTAAGCAGCAGGCAGGCCAAAGTGCATCATGGTCCTGACGCCGGTCATGTGACATGCTGCGCGCTCTTCTTAATGTAGGAGCACTGGAGCAGACTGCAGAGCTGAGCAGCATGCCATGTTTGTGGGAGAAGATACTGAAGTCGGCGGCCGGGGAGCAGGGAGAGGAGGCGGGCAGTGTGAGAGGAAGCTGCAGAGAGAAGTGAGGTGAGAGAGGAGACGGGAGTCTGCTGATGTGAGTGAGGAGAGGCTGCAAAGGAGAGGAGATGAGAGGCTGCAAAGGGGAGGTGAGAGGCTGGTGAGGGGAGGCTGCTAAGGGGGGATATGAGAGGCTGGAGAGGAGATGAGAGGGGAGGCTGCTAAGGGGAGAGGAGAGGCTGGTGAGGGGAGGCTGCTAAGGGGAGGATATGAGGAGATGAGAGGGGAGGCTGCTAAGGGGAGAGGGGAGGCTGGTGAGGGGAGGCTGTTAAGGGGAGGATATGAGAAGCTGGAGAGGGGAGGCTGCTAAGGGGAGAGGAGAGGCTGGAGAGGGGAGGCTGCTAAGGGGAGGAGAGAGGCTGGTGAGGGGAGGCTGCTGAGAGGAGAGGCTGGTGAGGGGAGGCTGCTAAGGGGAGGATATGAGTGGCTGCTGAGGAGAGGAGATGAGAGGCTGGAGAGTGGAGGCTGCTAAGGGGAGAGGAGAGGCTGGTGAGGGGAGCCTGCTAAGGGGAGGATATGAGAGGCTGCAGATGAGAGGGGAGGCTGCTAAGGGGAGAGGAGAGGCTGGTGAGGGGAGGCTGCTAAGGGGGGATATGAGAGGCTGGAGAGGAGATGAGAGGGGAGGCTAAGGGGAGAGGGGAGGCTGCTAAGGGGAGGATATGAGAGACTGGAGAGGAGATGAGAGGGGAGGCTGCTAAGGGGAGGATATGAGAGGCTGGAGAGGAGATGAGAGGGGAGGCTGCTAAGGGGAGAGGAGAGGCTGGTGAGGGGAGGCTGCTAAAGGGGGATATGAGAGGCTGGAGGGGAGATGAGAGGGGAGGCTGCTGAGAGGAGAGGCTGGTGAGGGGAGGCTGCTAAGGGGAGGATATGAGAGGCTGGAGAGGAGATGAGAGGGGAGGCTGCTGCTGAGGAGATGAGAGGCTGGTGAGGAGAGGGGAGGTTGGTGAGGAGAGGGGAGGTTGGTGAGGAGAGGGGAGGTTGGTGAGGAGAGGAGGCTGGTAAGGAGATGAGGGGGGCTGCTGAGGAGGGAGGCTGCTGAGAAGAGGGGAGGCTGCTAAGGGGAGAGAGGAGGCTGCTAAGGGGAGGATCTGAGAGGCTGGAGAGGAGATGAGAGGGGAGGCTGCTAAGGGGAGAGGAGAGGCTGGTGTGGGGAGGCTGCTAAGGGGAGGATATGAGAGGCTGGAGAGGAGATGAGAGGGGAGGCTGCTAAGGAGAGAGGAGAGGCTGGTGAGGGGAGGCTGCTAAGGGGAGGATATGAGAGGCTGGAGAGGAGATGAGAGGGGAGGCTGCTAAGCGGAGAGGAGAGGCTGGTGAGGGGAGGCTGCTAAGGGGGGATATGAGAGGCTGGAGAGGAGATGAGAGGGGAGGCTGCTAAGGGGAGAGGAGAGGCTGGTGAGGGGAGGCTGCTAAGGGGAGGATATGAGAGGAGAGGAGAGGCTGGTGAGGAGATGAGAGGGGAGGCTGCTGCTGAGGAGATGAGAGGCTGGTGAGGAGAGGAGATGGGAGGCTGGTGAGGAGAGGGGAGGCTGGTGAGGAGAGTGGAGGCTGGTGAGGAGAGGGGAGGCTGCTGAGAGGAGGCTGCTGAGGGGAGGCTGCTGAGAGGGGAGGCTGCTGAGAGGGGAGGCTGGAGAGGAGAGGCTGGTGAGGAGAGGGGAGGCTTTTGAGGAGAGGAAAGGCTGCTGGTGAGGAGAGGAGAGGCTGGTGTGGAGAGGAGAGGCTGGTGAGAGGGAAGGCTGGTGAGGAGAGAAGAAGGGAGGCTGGTGAGGAGAGGGGAGGTTGGAGAGGGGAGGCTGGTGAGAGGGGAGGCTGGTGAGGAGATGAGAGGCTGCTGAAGAGAGGCTGGTGAGGAGATGGGAGGCTGGTGAGGAGATGAGAGGCTGGTGAGATGAGAGGCTGCTGAGGTGGCTGCATTCGGCAGGTGGAGGCTGCATTCGGCAGGTGGAGGCTGCATCTGGCAGGTGGAGGCTGCTTACGGGAGTGAGGAGAGGCTGCTGAGGGAAGTCTGCGTCCTGCATCCAACAGGGTGAGGCTGAAGAGGGGGTTCCCTTTAGAAATCTGTCAAACCTTGCAACCATGGCAGAATCAACTGACCATGTAATGTGTATGAGATTCACCAGATTCTCACATGACAACTGGAAAGGTTTGCTAAGGCTACTTTCACATCAGCAATTTTCTCCGTTCGCGGCAGATACTGCAGTTTTTCCGCATCTGCCGCGTAACGTATCAGTTACGGGCCGGCAACTCTGCGTTCGGCCTCATTCATTCCCTATGGGACTTGCGGACATGTGCGGCACTTGAGGTTTTGCACTTGAGGCGAGACAAAAAAACACGGCTAGCAGCATTTTTTTTCCCTGTTGCTGCAAGTACCGCATTTGCCGGATCGCGGCAAAACCGCAAGTGCCGCGCCGCACATGTCCAAGTCCCATAGGGAATGAATGAGGCCGAACGCACTGTTGCCGTAAGTGATCCGTTACAGATGCGGAAAAACTGCTGCAAATGTCAAAAATCGCTGATGTTAAAGTAGCCTAAGTCACTGCCGATAGTGTCATACTCACCAATGGGGGAGGCAGCACGAAAAGTGCCTAGGGCAGCAGAAACTCTAAATACGGCCCTGAGTGTACTTGGGATCATTATCATGCTGAAAGACTCATCTGCGTTTCATCTTCAATGCCTTTGTTGATGGAAATAGGTTTGCACTCAAAATCTCACAAAACATGGCCCCATTCATTCTTTCATGTACACGGATCAGTCATCCTGGTCGCTTTGCAGAGAAACAGCCCCAAAGCATGATGTTGCCACCCCAATGCTTCACAGTAGGTATGTTGTTCTTTGGATGCAACTCAGCATTCTATCTCCTCCAAACACGACAAGTTTTGTTTCTACTAAACAGTTCAACTTTGGTTTCATCCGACCATATGACATTATCCCAATACTCTTCTGGATAATCCAAATGCTCTCTAGCAAACTTCAGATGGGCCTGGACATGTACTGGCTTAAGCAGGGGAAAACGTCTGGCACTGCAGGATCTGATTCTCTGGCGGCGTAGTGTGTTACTGATGGTAGCCTTTGTTATGGTGGTACCAGCTCAATGCAGGTCATTCACGGGTCATTCTGGGATTTTTGCTCACCCTTCTTGTGATCCTTTTGACCCCAAGAGGTGAGATCTTGCATGGAGCCTTAGATCGAGGGAGATTATCAGTGGTCTTGTATGTCTTCCATTTTCTGATTATTGCTCCCACAGTTGATTTCATCACACCAAGCTGCTTGCTATTGCAGATTCAGTCTTCCCAGCTTGGTGCAGGGCTACAATTTTTTTTCTGGTGTTCTTTGACAGCTCTTTGGTCTTCACCATAGTGGAGTTTGGAGTGCGACTGTTTGAGGTTGTGTGTAGAGGAGCTGCGGAGACACCATCACGTGTTTCTCAACGCAGGCAGTGAATAGCCAGGTCTTTCCCCGGGAAGGAACAACCAAGGGAAGGGCAGCATCCAATAAAGGAAAACATCCAATAAAGGAAAACCACCTATGCCAAGCATGGTATCCATCCACAAACAGCTTTTTCGGGTTTTTTGCCCCTCATCAGTATGGAGTAGGAAACTGGCTATCAGGAGCAGTGCCTAGTAGAAAGTCTATAAAGGCATGGATGATTGACCTCGTGGAGACCAAAACATCCAATACCGCGGAGACACCATCACGTGTTTCTCAACGCAGTGATCCAGAACACTGCCCCCAAATATGCAAATGCATGTAGAGGAGCTGGGGAGACACCATCACGTGTTTCTCAATGCAGGCAGTGAATAGCCAGGCCTTTCCCCGGGAAGGAACATTCAAGGGAAGGGCAGCATCCAATAAAGGAAAACATCCAATAAAGGAAAACCACCTATGCCAAGCATGGTATCCATCCACAGACAGCTGTATTGGGGTTTTTGCCCCTCATCAGTGTGGAGTAGGAAACTGGTACTGCGTTGAGAAACACGTGATGGTGTCTCTGCGGTGTTGGATGTTTGGTCTCCAGGGGGTCAATCATCCGTGCCTTTATAGACTTTCTACTAGGCACTGCTCCTGATAGCCAGTTTCCTACTCCACACTGATGAGGGGCAAAAATCCCGAAACAGCTGTCTGTGGATGGATACCATGCTTGGCATAGGTGGTTTTCCTTTATTGGATGTTTTCCTTTATTGGATGCTGCCCTTCCCTTGGTTGTTCCTTCCCGGGGAAAGGCCTGGCTATTCACTGCCTGCGTTGAGAAACACGTGATGGTGTCTCCGCAGCTCTTCTATATGCATTTGCATATTTGGGGGCAGTGTTTGAGGTTGTGGACAGGTGTCTTTGATACTGATAACAAGTTCAAACAGGTGCCATTTCTACAGGAAATGAGTGGAGGACAGAGGAGCCTCTTAACGAAGAAGTTACAGGTCTGTGAGAGCCAGAAATCTTGCATGTTTTTAGGTGATCAAATACTAATTTTTCATCATAATATGCAAAATAAATCTTGCAAAATCAAACAAGGTGATTTTCTGGATTTGTTTTCTCAATTTTGACTCTCTCTGTGGTCTACCTATGATGTCAATTACAGGCCTTTCTCATCTTTTTACATGGGAGAACTTGCACAATTGGTGGCTGACTAAATACTTTTTTTCCCCACTGATGGAATACTTAGCTCAGAAAGGGCAGTCATGTCCTCTGTACAAAATTCAAGAGATAACAGCAAAACTGAAAAACTGAGCTGGACTATAAGGTAGTATACAAGCAAAGTGTAAGAGAACGTTCACACTATGTATTTCATCTGTATAGCGTCCTGTTGATGGGTGTCTCAGTCTGGCACCATCCTGTTCTGTCCTTACTCACACTGACATCATTTGGTACATGGTAAGATTTTAATACTAGAGACAGGTTAGGACCGTCCCGATGGATATACCTTGACACGGTGGGATGGCTTTTATGCTTTTTTGAGCAAAATAGTGTTAACTACCTATGTATATTATTTACATGTACTAATGCCATTTATGCTCATAGTTCAGTTCATACGCTAAGTTTTTCTATAATTAATTGCAGTTTGAGTAATATATTAGTATAATCCATTCTCTGAATTTGATGCAATTAGATGGACGTCTTTACATCACCCTGATCATCCCATGAAAATTAACATTCTAATCACTGAGTCCGAGCTGAGCATGAGATGCCTCGCTGGCCTTACTGCTCCTTAATAGCCTAACCTAACTATTCACACAGCTCGACTAAAGAGGAATAAAACCTGCAGAATAATGTGAGCTAAAATTACACAGGACACAATGGAAACGTCCTTGATATTTAACCCTGAGCACGCGCTCGCCTTTTGTGAGGTTTGATACTTGCCATTCTTTCTATGCATTCTGTATGCAGGGAGCAATGCACTTTATGTTATTTATGCGCTCTGTTATTGCCTGATTTATACATTAAAGGCAGTAAAATGGGCTTGTTAATGTATACTTATTGATTCACATGGCTGCTGCTGGGTAGGAAACTGAAATCAGTTGTTGCATAATATAATATATAAAGGAATGTTAACTCTTCTGTAACCATAGCAAATATATTTCACATCTTTTATGTATTTTATTTTATATTTCTGCCGTTGTTTGCTGTTACAGCATTTTTAGAATTCGGGTTAAAGAAATGGTCACAGCAGAAGATGTAGTATATTGATCGTGTGGGAAAAAGTTATCTGTGCGTTCATACTGAGGAAATTGTCCAATCCCGAAAACTCATTTTTGGATCCCATTCTCATAGGCACAAACCGAAGGACCTGACTTCTCCTATGCTACAGAAGCATCTTATTGATTAGAATTTGAACTGTGTAATGCCTAGTTTTCCCTGTGGGGGTGCTACAGGAAAATTGATCATTTGCCACCTGGTCTCCCACAGACTACAGCTGATCCCAGATATGATGTACTGTGATCTACTTATTGTGAAAAGTCCTTTGCAGCAAGTTAAGGGAAGGGTTTTGGTACACAATTCAATGTAGCTCATCAGAGCAAAGAATGAAAGCAGCAAGAGAAACCTCTCTACAGTCGTCACCCCAGACCAAGGCCTGCCCAGGACTTCTCCTACTCAACCAGAGACTGCCCAAATGTAGGCAGTGTAGGTTTAAACCCCATCTCATTTCAGCCTTGGATACCACTAAATTTACAGTGACTATTTCTGAGAAATATGGACAGGCCTGTTAAATCTGGGTTTGTTGGCAAGTATGTGTGTAATTGTTTTAATAAAGAATTGGACGTCATTAGGGTCGGCGCTGCAGTTACTTACTACAGTTGCATTGCCACCCTTTGAAGATGTTCTGAATCCATGGTGATTGAAGCTGTGGAAGAGGTGAGTGCAGCACCCAAAGTCTACTTCTTTCTCTGCTGCTGTAGCTTCTATGAGACAAGGTATCATCATGGGGCAGAGATAGAAGCACTAAGTGACACCATTACCACTCCTAAGCTTCTATCACCGCCCTCAAATGAATTGTCATCAGGGAGCAGAGATAGAAGCAGTGCGAGTGACACCAGTGCCTCTTCCCTTATGACATCTTGCTAAAAAACTGTGGCGGAGGTAGAATCACAGTGCCAGCGCTGCACTCGCCTCTCCCACAGCTTCTACCACCAATTGATCCAGGGCATCTTCAGAGGGTGGCAATGCAAGAAACTGTAGTAAGTAAATGCAGCACCGCCCCCGATGACGTCCTGTTCAAGAATGGGTGTTGGAAGTGGCAGAGAAGTGAGGGCAAATCTATCCTCCTGTGACATCCTGTTTGAGATGCCTGTCAAACGAAAAGTCACAGTAAGTGAAGTAACAAAAAAACACATTTAGTGATTAGCAGGATAGGTAGACATGTAGCGTATTGTATAATAATGCCAATTACAAAACTGGTTTGGGTGTAAAGATAGATATTTAGAAAGGACATTTTAGGGACTAGAACACCTCTTTAAAGTGTAGAAGAGTGTTAGGAAGAGAGGAGATGTATACAATAACCAAGAAAAAGGAGAAGAAGAGGTGAAGCTTAGTCAAGCACCTCATTCAGCTAGCCAGAACCTGCTTGGCATTGTTGAACGGCTAGTACCCTGAATCAGATGCCTGCAGATGGGTGTCCGGCTTGACCAATAATAGGTAGCTGCCTCTATTTGCAGTACTACCAACATAGTTTTTTTCCTTTCCAGGACACATCAATTTTGCATAGCACTTTCAGTATAATTTTCTATCTCTGCAAAAAGTCATATATCTCCATTTTAACATATGAGACATCACCCACACCCCATGCAAAAGTGCGAACAACGTGACAGCAGCCGCTAAAATGAGATTTGGAAATCAGATGAAAACCAGCTGTTCAGAGGCTTCTTGCTGGCAAGCATGGGGCACTCGGAGCAGAGTAGATGTTCTCTGCAGTCACCTCCTGCCCTCGGAGTATGATAGACTAGTGTTTAGAGCCCTACACTTCATCCCAGACAGCGGCAGTCCCGTGTTTGATGCTGAATTACGGGCATTTTGTTGCTATCTATTGTACTTAGTATCTCATCAGCCGCTCTCTCCATCACAGCAACACCCTCTGAGCCAGGCATTACCACTGTTTTTCAAGAGCCATTGTCAAAATGAAGTTATTACTTTGAAGAGGTTTAATGTAAGCAGAATGCAGCGCTGTTCAAAGGCCCGTAATAGAGAAAATAATAATCCACATAATACCCCAACAACAAAATTATGTTTGGAGTGCAAATAACTGTCTATACAGCTGCATTCCCGCTCTTTGTGAACATGTAGGAAAGCTCTCTTCTCTTAAAGGCAAGGATCAAAATAGCTTTTTCGGCAAAAATTCTGTAATACTTTATTCCATTTCCTACTTCCTATAAGCACGATAAATTAATAGAAAGCCAAAATAAAACATTGGTACGACACTCACTTGGTCTCAAGGAGGTCATCTTTGAGGGGCGAATGTCCAATCTTATGCACCTAGTTCTAATTCTACTGTTAAAATTCTAAAACCTTAAAGGGTGTCCCGGGACTTTAAAGTGGTGAAGTGGTGCTTCTAATCTAAAGTCCCTGACCCTACTCTCATACTCATTTTCTGCCATCTTCTCCTTCTATTGCTGTGACTCCCATCGGTCTCCCGCAGTTTGTAGCCTGCTAGATTGCTTCAGTTTTTGTGGGAGTGAGCCGGAGGTCACAGCTCAATTTAAGATTCTGAGAGCCTCGTTCTGGCTCTCATAGACTTGCGCTGAGTGCCTGTGGCATAACCGCTGACTTCCGGCCAGTGAGTAGTTGCATTCACAAGATGGCGCCGCGGGACCGGAGCGGTGCTGAAAAAAGGTGAAGATGGCGGAGGGTGAGCATAAGACCAGCGGCAGGGACCGTACAGCAGAAGCACCACTCCAACACTGAAAAAGAAAAATGCTAGAGTGGCTCTTTAATATTGATGATATCGGTGGGATCGCCTGTAGTACACTGGAACTTCCACAACTCTGGGAGAGACATGTGAAGTTCTCTAATAGAGTAACTGTCCTTGTTGCCCATAGCAACCAATTGTAGTGAAACTTCCAAACCTTTCAAACTCAAACTGGAAATGTGGTCAGTTGCTACAGGCAACAAAGTCAATTATTTTATTAAACACTTCTCAAAAATCTGCCCTGTTGTTGTATTTTAACCCCTTAGCTTCAAAGGCTTTGTCCAGACAGTCAATAATGTTAGCCTATCCATAAGTTAAGGTCATCAATATTTGATTGGATGGGGTCCGACACCAGCCACTTTTGTAAGCTCCAGCTCCATTTAAAGTGTTTACACCCTTATAAACAGCTGCCAATGTCGTGCCCTATCTGACCTTATATTTATGATCAACCCTATGGATACTTCTTCAAAATCTTCTGACAGGACAGTCCCTCTAATGACCTCAGTGAACAAACTCATTTTTCTTTCTTTCTTTTTTTTTCACGCCTTTGAGATTGAAGTGTGTGTATTTGTGTGATGGGGGTCTTTGTCAACTTTTACGGGACTTTTCATTAAATAGGAACAATAATAAGTCGTGGTATTAAAGCGAAAACTGATAAATGCTGACATTTGCAAAGGAGAATGCTAACAGGACGTGAAGTATGGAGTAATGAAGGCAATTGCATTCTGTTTGCGAGTGGAGGACAAAGAGTGAGTGACTTCTGACTGCATGCAACGCGGAGCCAGCCTATAATTAGAATATCCCCAGAAACCTGTGACACCACTCGGCACAGACGCTGCATGACAATGACTCGGCCAGACTGCCAAGTTCACCGTGTGTCCGTAACGACTTGGTTGAAAGTAAAGGGGACAAGCGATTTTTCATTGTAGGGTAAATATAAGGCAAATAATTCCTGTTACGTATGTATGAGGTGCCCACTGAATCAATGCATTTAATTACGACAATGCCATGTCTTTGCAAGGAAGAAGTACAGTATTAAACAAGTAAATTCTACATATTGACAATTCAAATTAATAAAGCATCTTGTTGCATTATTGATGGGTCCACTTCTATGTAACACTCATCAGACAATTTGGGCAGTATATGTAGTAACTCTGTGATCCCCAGAAGTATGTTCACTCATATCCTCAGAGGTGGAATAACCAGTCGGGCATAAAAACACATATTAATGACTTTAGGAGATGTTAAGGAGACCATAACCTTAAAAACTCAAGTGTCTAGATACGTGTCTATCAACCTTTTCAAACCAAGAATTCCCTTGTGGCAAGAATTTTCAACCCTGTACCCCAAGAAATATGTAACCCATTGTCATAGAGGAAGATTAAAATCCATAAGACATCTCCAGAAGGAGAAGGAGCTGACACTCAAACTGTTTGAAGTAGAATTACACAGTGGACATATGGGGGAAGAAATTAGTCATAGCTAGGGAGAGAAAAACTCAAAACAAGATATGTTAAGATATGAATATTGGATTTTGTATTGATCTGATCTTTATGGGATATAGATTTTCAGCATCGTACCGAAGGGACGGACGTGAAGCATTAACTCACATCTGTGTAGGGCCACTAGAATGCCTCCAATTAAATAAAGGTCTTATAGATAGGGCTATATCTGTCATTTCTGGACTCTAAAGGTAAAATCATGATAGGAAAGATGACAGTAATATCTCCCGCCTATGATTTTTGGGATGGAAATATCCTCAAAGTTGGAAATCTCAGAATTTTCTGAAACTGAAGCCACATCCCATGACCAGCCTGTTAAGAATCACCAGAGGGGAGGTAACTTGTGTTAATAAAAGGTAAATGCCAAATGTCGGTCCTCATCAGTCCTTGGGGGTGCAGCAACCCGTGGGTCCTGTTCCTTTTCTTTCTGAAGTACCTCCCTCCATAAATCTGATGCCATTGCAGCGACATCAGGTTAAGGCTACTTTCACACTAGCATCGGTACGGGCCCGTCGTAGTGCGTCGGGCCGACGTACCGATGCATGCTATGAAGTAAAATAACAACGGGGGCAGCGGATGCAGTTTGACAACGCATCCGCTGCCCCATTGTAAGGTCCGGAGAGGAGGGGGTGGAGTTCCAGCCACGCATGCGCGGTCGGAAAAAGCGGACCCGACGGACAAAAAAACGTTGCAAGCAAAAACACGTCGCATCCGTCGCACGACGGATGCAACGTGTGGCAATCCGTTGCAATGCGTCGCTAATGAAAGTCTATGGAGAAAAAACGCATCCTGCAGGCAACTTTGCAGGATGCATTTTTTCTTCAAAACGACGCATTGTGACGTGCGTCGAACAATGCTAGTGTGAAAGTAGCCTAAGTCAATTTCTTTTGTTTAATCTATTTTATGTAATTGTATATGCTGCATTGTTTTGTCTCCTTTGTAAAATCTTTTGTATATTTTTATAAATACTGCCTATCTTTCTGACTAAATATAACATTTTATAGTTCTGTTCTTCTTGCTCTGTAAATCGCACCCCAAAGCCATACGCTACCTGTAATGGATGTTCAATCAGCCTGTAAAATAATTGGTGGTGGCAGCTAATAATCTTTCTTGGCTTAATGTGAAGTTGTTCAAAAAATGTCCACAAATAACTATATGCAAATTGCCTCTTCTGAGAAAAAGAGGACTTAAACTCTATAGCGCCACCTGTTGGAAGTAGCGATCCTACAAGTCACAATCAACTTTTACACGAGTCGTGCAATATGACTTAGGATAAAAGCCAAATTAGTTTCTCAATTCGCAGACACGGTGTTTCGGGCTGTTGGCCCTCGTCAGTGCGAAGCATGAGAACTAATTTGGCTAGGTGAGAGGCTCTGGACTGGGGTCTAAGGGGTATCATTTCTCCTTATGGAGAGTGACATACCATCTCTGGCTTGTCAAGTTAAGGAGGCTTATTCGCCGGGCAATGCTCCTCTAGGAAATATAATATGCAAATTGCCTCTTCTGAGAAAAAGAGGACTTAAACTCTATAGCGCCACCTGTTGGAAGTAGCAATCCTACAAGTCACAATCAACTCTTTAACGAGTCGTGCATTATGACTTAGGATAAAAGCCAAATTAGTATCTCAATTCGCAGACACGATGTTTCGGGCTGTTGGCCCTCGTCAGTGCGAAGCATGAGAACTAATTTGGCTAGGTGAGAGGCACTGGACTGGGGTCTAAGGGGTATCGTTTCTCCTTATGGAGAGTGACACACCATCTCTGGCTTGTCAAGGTAAGGAGGCTTATTCGCCGTGCAATGCTCCTCTGGGAAATATAATATGCAAATTGCCTCTTCTGAGAAAAAGAGGACTTAAACTCTATAGCGCCACCTGGCTCTGCACACTATTCAGGCCATAGGTCTATTTCTGGTGCACGCTGAGACCTATCTGTCTCACTGACAGGTACCTGTCACGGTCCCTTCAACTTAGCCCCTCCCACTCTGGGCTAGTCCAAAATATTAACTCTAACTCTCCTTATGATCTGGTGCAATACATCTGGTGCACTATCACTTCTAATGCATTTCGCAATACACATTACACATCATAACTACTCATGTCTTCAAGGGGGAACTTGGGCAGTATGTTTATCTCCTTACAGATTGGCTGGAGGTTAAGAGCTCACTGATACCAGCGCCATTCTGTTAAAGGAGCCATGAGGTTACAAATCCGTTTGTTGTGACACCCTAGGTGTCACTGGGGCTGCCTAGGGGGCGCTGATGGGCGGGCACATGAATAAACATAGGGAGAGCAGAAACAAAGCACACCTAGCTCAAGGGCCTTAAACTAATGCAGTGAGCAGGACCTGGCACTGAGAAGTCACGTGACCAGGGGGCGGAGCCACCGCACACAAATGTAGCGAAGACACAGAACACACAGAGTGCAGGGCACAGACAGAAAACGTAGTCAAGGATAGCCAAGGGTCAAAGCCAGGAGGGAGCGAAGTATCTAAGAATAAGACAAAGAGTAAATAGGGACAAGCCAAAGCGTCTAATTACCGGGAGAGACAGAACAGTATAAAGCAGAATGCAAAGGCAGAAGTAAGGGGACAGAACCGAGTCATACACAGCAAGGCACACAAGCACAGAGGCACAAAGTTTACGGACGAGCAAACCTGGGTCAACAACCACTAACCGAGTATACAGAAGTATCACCGACACACAATCCAGCAACTGCCAACATTAAATAGCCGCCCCAGAAACAAAGAGAGGTGGATTAATATGAACCTTAGTTTTTGCTGTTAGAGTAGGACTGGCAAGCGTGAGGACCCGTGACGTGGGTTGCCAGCTTACGTATTGTGGCCATAATATTAACTAATACCTTACATATTTTGATATGTTCTTGTGCACTTTTTTATTTTTACTATTTGAGGTGCAGTTGGGCCCTGATGGCTTTGTAAGTTGTGGCTTCTGTTCACACGGGACGCATTACAGTTAGCACTGGGCAGCCCGCCACAGGGCGTTACTAATAGGCTATCATCCAGATGCTGTGCATACTCGGTATGAACACTGCTACAGATAATTTATCTGCACTGGTGTGCCAAGCGCCCAATCCATGATTGTAGGCTGGCTGTCTCATTTGGTGTTGCCGCACCTGTGTAGTCGCCATCTTTACTTGGGCCTGCTGATTTGAGGCCTAAATCTTCTCCTATCACTTGTGAGTGATGTTATTGAGAACTTGACTTGCTGGTCACAGTCAGGAACTCAGCACAATCCAACTCCTTTCAACTAGAACAGAGATTGTGAACCCGTCCTCCGGCCACCATCAGGGCCTGACCTCACAAATGTTCTTCTGTTTGAAAGGGCAATTCATTCACTCTTCTAGAAACTCTTCTCAGTAGAGCAAAAGCCAAGTAGTTTCCAAGCCACTAGGTTCACATTAATGTCTATGGAGTAGAATGAGAGGTCAGAAAAGCTCCTGTAGGTGTAATGTGAAGGGGCACATACTTTTATTATGATCCATATAATATAGATGACTATATGACATTTTCATAAAGTAATGAGCAGATTACATTAGCGAAGCCTTCTGCAGCAAATGGGAGGCAAAAGTGCTTGATTTATAGAATCTCACATATGTTGTGTGGGCAAAATGTGATTTGTTTTTACCTGGAAGCCCTAACAGAAGGTCACCGTGTGATTTAGGAATGTATGGAGTACAGGGGCTCTGTTTTCTTGCAACCAACCATATGCAGGATGTGTCTGACCTCATAATTTCCTTTCTATGGGGACACATAATATAATATTCCAGATGCCACCAACCATGCAGAAGAGATAGAAAACCAACCTGCTTGAATTGAAGAAAACCTTCCAAGAAGAAATTTCCGCTCCCTTCTTCCAGGCAGATACCATTCTCCATAGCAAAGATTTGCCACAGTGTCGCTCATATTATTTGAAGCAGAAGACACAGGGACCAGTCAAGGAAACATTGGTTGAAGGTCTGAGGAGGGAAGATCTGCAAAAAGGGCTACATGGATCCCAGCGCATGACTGCCCTTATGCTTCTGTAAATGTAAGACCTGCTGATGCCAGTGTACTTACTCTGAAAATTCATGCCAGAGGGGCTGCAAAATGCTCAAACTACAATTAACATTTTATCAATCCACCTAAACTGTGGGAAAGCTCATGAGTCCAAGTAGATTCAGTCTCTATCCATCCAGCCTGACAGAGGGCTGCAGCTTTTACTGAGCAGTGTGAGATCTCAGCAGTAGCAGGCAGGAGAGACACTGAGGCATGACTAGTAAATAAGGCTAGGTGGGTGGAGAGTCAGCAGCAGGGATGGTGGACAATGATCAGGATAAACTGGTGGAAATTCAGCGGTAGCAGGGAGGAGAAACAGTGAGGAGCTGTTGATACAGATAGGTAGTTGGAGGTTCAACAGAAATGGAGGAGGGACACAATGTAAATGTGAATCAGGCTGGGTGGAGATTCAGTAGCAGGGAGAAGGGACACTGAGGAGATGTCAATCAGACTGGGTAGACGGAATATATGTTTATAAAAAGTATACTATTATACTATGTATGTACACTAATTTAACAAGAATATTCAATGTAAGATTAGCCTCATCAGCTCTAAGACATCTATGTAATAATGTATGCAGTTTGCAACATTAAATCTGGTGATAGATCCACTTTATTGACCCATGTATACATATAAATAATCATTTTAATAGCACCATTGTCGGGTTAAAGTTACTTGTTGTTTAATGTTTATTAATGTTTTCAGGAGGGGAATAAAAAAAAGGAATTCTGCCATAGATGTTAGCTTTTCTTTTTTTCCCAAGTGGCGAAAATAACATTTTAACTTGTTACCATGGCTGATGACATCCAAGGGGTGAAACTGGGGTGATCTGAGTTATCAGGAGTCCGACTCTGCAGTACTGCCATGGTTCTGCCATTGTGCCAGTACGATCACAGTGCCCACACAATCCGAGCACCATCAGGTCCTACAGGGGTAGTACTATTATGCTGCTGGAGTGCTGGGTATTGAGGAGTTAAAGGAAGACTCCATGTAAAAATTGATAAGCTGTATAATACCAGGTGCATGAGCCGAGCTGAAAGGACACTAGACAGGGAACTCATGCACAACACTGCACTGGGCATAACACAGTAAAGACAACAATACCTAATGGTTGGTGTGAAGCGAGTTCATCCTGGAAAGTTTACTCTAAAAATGTTAGTGGGAAAAAGTGCTGAAGGTATCCGGCGTCTTCACCTATATATTCAGGCTGCTGTTGAAATCTTCATTTTGTCAGGTCTGTTAAGGCAGCGAGCGAGGACCTGCGGGTATGCCAGGCGCCTTTCTTCTCTGTCAGTGAATTGGGAATAATTTGCATTGTTTTAAAATGAAATATGCTATGAAAAAATAATGAATAGCAATTAGCAATTATGACAGGAGCTTCCTGGACATGGAGATTGTAATTAGCAAAATGTTCAGACAGACTATATTAATAACTTGGGAGACGGTCCCGGACGGGCACACCTTGGGGACATTTTTTTTATCTTAAATGTATATATTTTGGGTAACAAAAAAAAATAATTTTTTTCAGTATTATTTCATTTAAAATTTTGGAACATGTTTCATCTACATCCTTTATGTTTGTCTGTACATAGGAGTATGCAGAATGAGGGACTGTGTCAGTGATCTCGTCTGATGGCAATGCCTGTGACACTTATCTTTGTTCTCCTTAACATTTTTACCACCTGATAGCGGTAAGATGTAGGTGCAGAGGCTCTGATTCCAGATATGTATCAATTTGCTGCTTCTTGCAGTTTTAATTATTATGCCCTGTTTTCTCTGCTGCAGACCCTGCAGTTCTCTGAATGCTGAGCTCTGTATTACCCCACCCACAACCACTGATTGGCCGCTTTCTGTATACACTGAGCATAATCAGAAAGCTACCAATCAGTGGTTGTGGGTGGGGTTATACAGAGATCATGAATATCGAGGACTAGAGGGCAATAGGTTTACTAGTCCTTCAGTGATAATATCCTACTGATAAAATGGTGATTTTATGAAAAGTAAGACATCACTGAAGTCAATGTCTCTGTCTATGTATCATGCTGCTTTAGGATTAGGAGGCAATAACCTGGTGACAGATTCCCTTTAATTCATTCTCCGATTTGTTTCTAGAGAAAGCGCTCTTTGCAGCTGTTCTCCTTCATAGGGGGTCCTCAGGCAAGAGAATATACCCTAAGGTTATGTTCACATGTTGCATTTTTGCCGAGGTTTTTTCTCCAGGCAAAACTTGCTCTTTTGCCGTAATGGAGCTGATTACAAAATGCAGGTTTTTCTGCATTTTTTGTTGCATTTTTGCTGCCTCCTGTGCATGCTGATGAAGTTTAGTGCCCCCCAAAAATCATGTTGCAACCTCCTTAAAGTTTTTGCCTCCAAAAAAGCAACAAACCCTGATACATGCATTTTTGCTGCATTTTTGCACCTATTCATTGCTTTCTATGGGTGGAAAAAACTCTGAAAAAACACTGAAAGAAGTGACCTGCTGCACTTCGCAAAAACGCAGCATTTTTCCAAATCGGTCAGGAAAATAAAATCAAAGTGTGTGCATGAGATTTCTAAAATCTCATAGCTTTTGCTGGTTCTGTGACACGCAGGTTAGAATCTGCATAAAAAAAAAAAACGCAACAAAAACTCAATGTGTGAACATAACCTAAGTATGTGCATAAAAGTTTCCTTAATCAGACAACCCCTTCAATGAACCAAAATGAATTTTCACACATAGCTAGAATTTAAAAAAAAAGTTTGCTTATTGATTGTTTCCACTTTGCAATACATTTACTCTATCGAATACAATAAATACGAAGTGAAAAGTAACTAAAAACAAAAACAAAGAAAAATACAAAAATCACATAGAAACTGATTATAATGAACTGAGGTGTCTTGGATATCACACAAGCCATAATAAAATCTTCAATTCTGCGTACTGATGGTTTCCACATGACAATAACCTTTTTTTCTTTAAAATACAAGAAATACAGGGTAAAAAATATCTAAAAAAAATTCTAAATATGTAGTTCAGGGGGCACACAGTATACTGATGTGGTTGAGTTGTGCTGCCTTCTTAAACCAGGTGCTTATGTATTCTCACACGTTGTCTTACTGCAATGGCAGTTTCCAATTACATAAAATGGGCCATTTAAATTACCGATGGAACCTCAGGCAATTAGAAACTCAGATTGAATCGTTGTGCACTCGGAGACACCAATCCAAAGGTAATTTTAGGCATTTTAGGAATACAGTAAGAGGTTATGCCACTGCCACCCACGTCCCTAGACTTTATCGTACACGTGTATCTTAGAAGCCAATATCTGAATCCGTACATAGCGCAGATTGACCTGCTCCACACCTCTAATCCTTATCAACAGCCACATTAATATTTGATGCCGTGCCTCACCATGGAATTATTGATCCGTCAGTACATTGGTATTCATGATTAACACGGCCGCATCGATTCAGAAAGTTATGATGAATTAAGTCATAATGAGAAAGACATCCTTGTTTGTACTTTAAAAGCTTCATAGATTTATGGGAAAATAGATACATTGTTCCGGCATCATACAAGAATGATACATGCTTGCATTTTGTATCTCACCTCCCTTATTGAATTGATTTCTTCTGCTTTTTTTCAACAAAGCCCAAATTCTAGAGACCAGCCAATCAAAAAAAAAAAAATCCCATGTTGCAGGAGTTTGCAAAATTTGTTAACCCCCTTGGATTTTAAAGGGAGACTGTCGGCACAAAATGACTGTTCAAACCAACCATACTTGCTTGGAGCACCCTGTTTAGTGCATCTTCCCACCTACTTATTTTCGGTCTATGCCCTCCTCTGTCTGTAAAGCCGGAGCTTTCAATCAAGGAAGATGGAAGCAAAGATATAATCAAAACCAGTTGGGTCGATGAGAAGATGTTTGGCCATCCAAGGGTGCGCAAAGTGCTCGTGCTTGGTTTGAACAGTCATTTTGTACTGACAGGCTCCTTTATGGAAACCTCTTGCAGGTACATGATATCTCTTCATCTGGTTTTCCAATACCACTTATCTAAGGACTCGGCACATGGATCCATCTCGTCTACACAATGCAATGCAGTGCTTATGAGTTGAAAGGGTATTGGGATTGTGGATAACATCCTAGGGGTTTGACAACTGGGACCCTACCAACCCCAAGAACTGGAGATCCGTAGAATCCGGTGTAAATAGAGCAGTGGTCAATCATGCACACTGCCATTCCATTCACTGCTATCGGTGTGCCAAAGACAAACTGAGTGCAGCACGTGGTCGTCTCCAGCAGTCCCTAGAGCGTCAGTGCCCATGATTGACCAACGCTTTATTCACACTGGGATTCTCCAGACCCCAATTCTCAGGATCAGAGAAGGTCCCAATAGTCGGACTCCAGTGTTCATACAATTATCCCCTATCCTATGAATTGAGGATAGCTTACAAACAAGAGCACATCCCTTCAACGGAACATCAGTGATCCTCTGAGGGCACATTACAGTGTCATACAGAGGTACCACATGGCGGCACATGTAGAATCTACAGCTCCATGGTGTATGGGTTCTTAGATCATTTCCTTATACTTCATTTAGCACTGGAGATTGGAAGAGGTAAAATTACCACACGGGTCTCCAAAAGAGGTAGATCCATCATGGCCGCCTCTGACGATGGAGAGTGATGAACATCCAAACTTACCTGGTTTCTGCCTGCTAAACTATTCACCAAAAAAAAGACTGAAGGATTTCCTGAAAATTAATGTATTTTTATTTAATTATAGTTGAACCTCCTTTCTTAGTACATTTTTTGTTAAAATGTGTTTTTATGGTATAATATTGACCATACGTTGTCTGTGACATAAATTTGTGACCCTGCTGGTCCATTCCACAGTAGTCACCACTCAGAAGAAAGAGTCCCCGTGCTTGATCTCCTCATATAGCACCATTCTCGTCGATATGGTTGTGACCGGTACTGTCATTTGCTTGTATGGGCTGAGCTATCGTACCTGAACTGGTCACCAGTGCTACTGAAGGTGCATAAAAATGAGATATTCCATTTTTCCCCTTTGAAAATACATGTATGTGTGGCTTTGCTTTTATGGGGGAGTCAGGAGGGCTTCTGACAGCTATCTAGAGTGTATGTGTGGCACCCCTGAGGGTCCAGAGGTACTGCACCTCATCCAGAGGTGTGGTATCCCACTCTCATGTAAGGGGGCACTACCCAGGACTCTAACACTCACACCCAACACATACCATTTCAGTCGGGGCACCTGGGCTTACCCTTAGGGAGGATGGCCTCATCTCAGGCTGGATAGGAATGGGTGGTGGGAGTGGGTGGGGTAGGTAGGAAAAAGGGGAGCAGCTTAGAAGGTGAGAGGACAGTGTCTAGAGCAGTTGGTCCAAGGAGACCAAAGGGAGAGGAGTGAAGAACGAAGATGAGAAGAGAAGTGTGAGGGAGAGACAGAAGGAAGCTCCCCGGAGAACAGAAGGGGGTCCTAGGGGCACAGGAAGTGCAGAAGCCACCGGTGGGACCCGCATCCACACTGACCATAGTTGGGTGGAGGGACCAGGTCGCAGTCAGGGGACCGGCTCCAACTTAGTGGAAATCTTCAAGTTCAGCTAAGAAACTGGAGGCTGTGGCATCTGTAGGAGACACAGCCACATCCATCCATAACTCTCCAAAAAGGCAGCCGGATAGAATCCAGGGGATTCAGAGGACGTTGCCCAGGTTCGTGGCTGCTGGCTCGGGACACTCTGGGTGAGATGCTGGGCAGGAGCAGTGGAAGCCAGTGTAGTGAGACGGCCAGAGAAAGGCATAAGAATGGAGTCCTGGAAAGGTGAACCCCAATTCACCTGGCAGTTTGCTGGAACGCTGACTCGGGGATCACAGCATCCGGCTGGCGTTTGTGGACTGGAGAACTGTAAGTAAAAGTGGAAGCTGCACCTTACTGTGTCCTTTGAGTTGTTCCTGCATCACCTGCCCGCCATCGCCACAACCACCATCCTAACACTTAACCCTATAGCTAGTTTTCCCTTCAACTAACAGGGTTATTTGTGGGAGTGGCTGTATTTTGATTGACCAGCATCAGAGAAGAAAGTGCACGTCCACAGAGAATTTCTGTTGTATCTCTTATTGGTTGAAGGAAAAATGTGCACTGTTATTACCAGGGGGAATAAATTTGGAATGGAGAGCAGCAGAAGAACAAGAAAAACTGGTCCAGAATCAGTGGAGCAGTACCAATTGGACGAGGTGCTCATTTAAATTAAAAATTATGATGAAAGATCCCCTTTAACTCAGGCTGTAAAATAAATTGGCTGTTTAGTTCGCATAACATGTCTTCTTTAAAAACATTTCCCGTAAAAAGAGGAATGCAAATTGGTAAAGTTTAATTTTTAGAACAGAGCACAACAAGTTCACTTCTTCTGTATCTTTTCTTCGAGCAGTGTGTGAATATTGTCTTAGGAGATTAAAAAAACAATTAGTCACAAGCAAAAACATGTCAGAGCGACTTAATGCAATAAAACAGCGGGGGCCTCAAATGACGTTTTATTTTAATTACCTACAGATCCATCTGTATCTGACTAAGGAGTGGGAGCGCCATCACTGAAGGGGCACCAGAGATGAGTTTTTAGGCTGTTCCTATAATCTTTGTGACTAATGTCTATTCAGGGAGCAGAAAAGCACTTAAAGTGCTAAGGAAAAAAGAGAAAATATTTGGATTAGAACGTTGTGTGCCAATTAGAGATTTCGAGAAGAAGCTGTGAGTCGGATGAGGAAGGTAAACGCGAGCAATGTGGTAATCCATATAATTGTGTAATGGGGGAGCGGGACTCACTAGTTTTATTGGAATAGATATAATAAATCTTTTTAATATATTTCTTACTTATGTTTTTATTGCTCCATCCGGTTGTTAAGAGTATGGAGATAGTGATTGGCAAAACAGTAGGAGGTGCAGGTGCCTGCCTGAGGGTAAGGGATAAGGAATTATCAACTTTTGGGGACTTTTTTTTTTTTACTTAAACGGACTCTGTCACCTGAATTTGGCGGGACTGGTTTTGGGTCATATGGGCGGAGTTTTTGGGTGTTTGATTCACCCTTTCCTTACCCGCTGGCTGCATGCTGGCTGCAATATTGGATTGAAGTTCATTCTCTGTCCTCCATAGTACATGCCTGCGCAAAGCAATCTTGCCTTGTGCAGGCGTGTACTATGGAGGACAGAGAATGAACTTCAATCCAATATTGCAGCCAGCATGCAGCCAGCGGGTAAGGAAAGGGTGAATCAAACACCCGAAAACTCCGCCCATATGACCCAAAACCAGTCCCGCCAAATTCAGGTGACAGGTTCCCTTTAAAAGCATGTATTTGGGGTTAAAATATATTTTTTCAATTGGGTTTTATTGAAAAGGTTGCACCCTTTGTTTTTTACAGTTTTTTTTCCCTGTACATTCAACTTTGATGTGGTTTGTGGTGGTAAATCAGGTGAGAGGAGCTCAGAAAAAGACAAACAGAATAACTACAAACTCGACGTCACACCATCATAGCGAGCTCACTGAAGCAATCTTAGTTAACTCATTCTGTAGCCAGCAATAAACAGAGCATTACAAAGCCCATGGAAGGCAAACGGTGCAAAATATATAATGCATCCAAATTGCAAACATTATTTTTAGCTCCAACAAATGTAATTAAATAAAGAAAAAATTGTCCCTAAAGGTGGACAGCCCTTTTAAAGTGCTCTCGATCACATACATAGGAAAACGCCAGCATTAGGAACAGAATATAACTGGCGGGCACCCTGTTACAGATTTCGTGTGGCACTACTGTTAGAAAAAAAACTTGTTTATTACTGTACACAAACTAGAACGATGACCTTCGGCACTCAGAAAGTCACAGAGAGATTTACGTTTTAAAGTGGTTTCCAATTTAATAAACAGCCGACATAGTAGGATATACAGACATCAATCCATCCAACGTTTCGGCGTAAATGCCTTTATCAAGGGTGTCTGTGCAGGGTATATGTCAAACGTGCTCCAACGTTTTGGTTATGAAGTGGGGGGGACCGTACCAAGTTGCAAAATGCAGGAGCAGTCCATGTGCTGTGTGTCAATGCTGGCGTGCTTCCGGTGTCAGGATGCGGTGAGGTCAACACCATTCTCTTATATAGAATGCACCACTTTTGACCAACTTTATTTATTACTAGAGAACACAATTATCAAATCATCAGTTACAAAATGATTTTTGTGAGTAATATGAACACTTTTGGTGAGATTTGTTTTATTGTATTTTAGTCTAAAAATCATTTCGCAACAGGGTTTCATTAAAAATGTGGGATCAATCGTCTTCTACAGCCTCTATGTATTACTCTGCACAGCAGACTGCAGAATTAATAAATCCATCAGTTAGCTTTTTCTGACAGGAGATTCTGTAACCCTTATCTATCTTCTCCTGAGGCAGCTTCTAAGCTAAGCTGACCAGTTGAAGGTTATACTTTGATTTGGTATAAATCAGTTTAGATCAGATGTAATGAAGACTAGAGGTAACAGTTATAGATTCCTGCTATCAAAATTAGACCACTGATGCAACCCGTCATTCTGCAGTTTTTTATACACCATTATACATAGAGTTTTTAGAAGCCAAACAATCCAACATTTTTAACAAAATCCTATTGAAAAAAATAATTGGGCCTTAATTCAGCTGAAAAGAAATAAGGATTACAGATCTCAGATTAATTCACTGATAGATCCACTTATTTTGCAGTCTGCTATGTACAGTGATACATAGAAGCTGTGGAAGACAGATGATCCAGCATTTTAAAGGAAACTATTTCTAAAATGTTTTAGCGAAAAAAAAGTGCATTTAAGTTTTATATTCAGAATTGTCTCTAAAAGGGTCCATGTCCTAAAGTTAGCATGCCATTTACCTGTTTTCATATATGTTTTTTTTCAGCACCATGGAAAGCGGCAGAAATAACTGGAGCATTTTCAAATTAATGACAAATATTACGTTTTATAAAGTCAATAATTTGGAAACATTTAATCTACATTTTTTGGTATATTCCGTGGTCAGAATAGTTATTTAACCAGAATCCTTAGCCCGTCACAATCACAATCCCCCCATGCTTAGTATAGTTACTCTATGTTTGTTATACTGGAGAATAGTTCTTTAGGCACTGTTGGAGTCGGGATTTTGTGTCCTGCTTAAAAACAATTAAAGATGCAGTATAAAGCATAGAGGATGGGCAGATCAATATGTTTGCAATTGCATGAAACTCCAATGTGACGCTTACTCGATCTGTTGTCCACCTTGTATCAGACTGTCAGCATTGCACTGAGACTATACCTGCATTGTGCTGATGGCATTTAGGGGGATATCATAGGAAATGTGATTTTCCCTGCATCAGTGCAGACTTCATGGCATTACACCCATTCTATTAGTAACATCATATGCAGAAAATGTAATTTTACAGCATTATACGGTGCGCCATGAAAAACAGAACTCTGCTTGTTGCAGAAAGAAACAATAAGCTCAGAATCACTCAACTGTGCATACAATTGCTGGAAGACGTCCATGTACACGACTGGGTTCATTTTTTTTTGCACACACCAGGCGCCATTTGCTCTGTGAATGGTCACACTGGTTATATCGGACTCCAGTGGACATAGATGTGCCAAATAGCCATCTATTTTACTATCTGGTAGCTAATTACAATACGCCCCATGTGGCACACCCCAATTTACTCGGTCCTGAGGTTCCAGAGGTCCCTCATAGAAAGGGGGTACTGTCATGGGGTTGACCGCAAAAGAGAGGAGCCAGAAGACCGCAGCGTCTGATTGCTCCCACTCCTGCGCTGAGAAGAAGAACTTCTTTGTTTTAATGGTGTTTATTCCTTTTGGCAGAACAGGGGTTAATCAGTCATGTTGGAAAACCTCGAGCTCTCAGCTGAGCTCAGTTAGCCACTCCATCCCCTTTATAAACTGGCTTCTGATTCAAATCCATGTCAGAGCTAGCATTTGCTGCATGACTTAGGAGAGGAGTTCATATGATAAGGAGTGCTGTAGGAGTTATCTGTGACTGTTGCATGGTTTTTAAGTGTGGTAATTCCCTTTCCTCCTCTACTTATATGTGAGTGAAAACAAGATCCATAGAACAGAAAACATAATAACATCAATAAGACCCTATGCCAAGTGGTGCCACAGGTCTAAATATTACAGGACACTCTCATATATATCATGAAATGCATAGAGAAAAAAAAGAGAAAATAAGTCCGAAACAAAACGTAACTCATTTTATTAGACATATAATTTTAAAACCACAATGTACATATATAAGTACAGACATTTTTTTTACAAAGATGGACAGTGTGGAACAATGGTGCAAGCAGCACACAGACCCAAAAGGATTATGTATAAGGTGAATGGGGAAGCAGTGGAAATAGCAGCGTTACATACAGTTAGGGCCAGAAATATTTGGACAGTGACACAATTTTCGCGAGTTGGGCTCTGCATGCCACCACATTGGATTTGAAATGAAACCTCTACAACAGAATTCAAGTGCAGATTGTAACGTTTAATTTGAAGGGTTGAACAAAAATATCTGATAGAAAATGTAGGAATTGTACACATTTCTTTACAAACACTCCACATTTTAGGAGGTCAAAAGTAATTGGACAAATAAACATAACCCAAACAAAATATTTTTATTTTCAATATTTTGTTGCAAATCCTTTGGAGGCAATCACTGCCTTAAGTCTGGAACCCATGGACATCACCAAACGCTGGGTTTCCTCCTTCTTAATGCTTTGCCAGGCCTTTACAGCCGCAGCCTTCAGGTCTTGCTTGTTTGTGGGTCTTTCCGTCTTAAGTCTGGATTTGAGCCAGTGAAATGCATGCTCAATTGGGTTTAGATCTGGAGATTGACTTGGCCATTGCAGAATGTGCCACTTTTTGGCACTCATGAACTCCTGGGTAGCTTTGGCTGTATGCTTGGGGTCATTGTCCATCTGTACTATGAAGCGCCGTCCAATCAACTTTGCAGCATTTGGCTGAATCTGGGCTGAAAGTATATCCCGGTACACTTCAGAATTCATCCGGCTACTCTTGTCTGCTCTTATGTCATCAATAAACACAAGTGACCCAGTGCCATTGAAAGCCATGCATGCCCATGCCATCACGTTGCCTCCACCATGTTTTACAGAGGATGTGATGTGCCTTGGATCATGTGCCGTTCCCTTTCTTCTCCAAACTTTTTTCTTCCCATCATTCTGGTACAGGTTGATCTTTGTCTCATCTGTCCATAGAATACTTTTCCAGAACTGAGCTGGCTTCTTGAGGTGTTTTTCTGCAAATTTAACTCTGGCCTGTCTATTTTTGGTATTGATGAATGGTTTGCATCTAGATGTGAACCCTTTGTATTTACTGTCATGGAGTCTTCTCTTTACTGCTGACTTAGAGACAGATACACCTACTTCACTGAGAGTGTTCTGGACTTCAGTTGATGTTGTGAACGGGTTCTTCTTCACCAAATTAAGTATGCGGCGATCATCCACCACTGTTGTCATCCGTGGACGCCCAGGCCTTTTTGAGTTCCCAAGCTCACCAGTCAATTCCTTTTTTCTCAGAATGTACCCAACTGTTGATGTTCTGCTTCACCTCAATTGAGAGTTCCTTTGACCGCATGTTGTCTGCTCACAGCAACAGCTTCCAAATGCAAAACCACACACCTGGAATCCACCCCTGACCTTTTAACTACTTCATTGATTACAGGTTAACGAGGGAGACGCCTTCAGAGTTAATTGCAGCCCTTAGAGTCCATTGTCCAATTACTTTTGGTCCCTTGAAAAAGAGGACGCTATGCATTACAGAGCTATGATTCCTAAACCCTTTCTCCGATTTGGATGTGGAAACTATCATATTGCAGCTGGGAGTGTGCACTTTCAGCACATATTATATATATAATTGTATATCTGAACATGTTTTTGTAAACAGCTAAAATAACAAAACTTGTGTCACTGTCCAAATATTTCTGGCCCTAACTGTATAAAGTGCCGGTGCTTCATGTCATTCCTGACCACTAATCCTTTGACGCAGTGAGTCAAAGGCCATGTGCACACGTTCAGTATTTTTTGCGTTTTTTTTGCGTTTTTCCGCTATAAAAACGCGATAAAAACGCGAAAAAAACGCTTACATACACTTACTTACAGTGTATTCCGCATTTCTAGTGCAAATGTTGCATTTTTTTCCGCGAAAAAATCGCATTGCGGAAAAAAAAGCAACATGTTCATTAAATTTGTGGAATTGCGGGGATTCCGCACACCTAGGAATGCATTGATCTGCTTACTTTCCGCATGGGGCTGTGCACACCATGCGGGAAGTAAGCAGATTATGTGCGGTTGGTACCCAGGGTGGAGGAGAGGAGACTCTCCTCCACGGACTGGGCACCATATAATTGGTAAAAAAAAAAAGAATTAAAATAAAAAATAGTGATATACTCACCCTCTGATGGCCCCGGAGTCTTCCCGCCTCTCATCGGTGCACGCGCCGCTTCCGTTCCTATAGATGCTCTGTGTGAAGGACCTGCGATGACGTCGCCGTCTTGTGATTGGTCGCGTGACCGCTCATCATCGAACGTCCTGCACACACACCATCTATAGGAACGGACACCGCTGAGGAGATCGGCTGTTTGCAGGTAAGTATAACCTTTTTTTTTTATTTTTTTTATTATTTTTAAACATTCTATCTTTTATTATAGATGCTGCTAAAGCAGCATCTATAGTAAAAAGTTGGTCACACTTGTCAAACACTATGTTTGACAAGTGTGACCAACCTGTCAGTCAGTTTTCCAAGCGATGCTACAGATCGCTTGGAAAACTTTAGCATTCTGCAAGCTAATATCGCTTGCAAAATGCTAAAAAAAAACGCGAAAAAAACGGGGAAAAAACGCAAAAAAAAAATCCGGATTTCTTGCAGAAAATTTCTGGTTTTCTTCAGGAAATTTCTGCAAGAAATCCTGACGTGTGCACATACCCAAATACATTTAGAGTCTCAGTAAGAAAAGTAGGTATCCAGAGTCAGTACTCAGTGCTAATAACCAACAGGCTGAAATGAAAGGGACAGATGGAGAGCACTAGAGATTAGGCAGTATATGCTGCTATAGCCATTGGGATAAAAATCTTACCCATAGTCTCCACCCATGGTCTGGTGCTGGCAGTGAATGTTTTGTATGCCAGGTTTTCTGAGTATACCCTTGTTTGTGTAGCCTTGTTTGTCAGGTTGGTGTACGGCGGTGCACAGTACCAGCCCTCTTCCCTGGGTGGGGGAAGAGAACAGACAAAGGGCTAACTCAGGAGATAAGGCATGGGTGGCGGCCCCGGCGTCTTCACTTTCAGAAGCGCAGGGCCGCGCTTAGTAACCCGATGTTTACCCTGGTTACCATCCTAAAAGTAAAAAAAAACAAACACTACATACTTACCTACCGCTGTCTGTCCCCGGTGCTGTGCTCTGCACTCCTCCTGTACTGGCTGTGAGCGTCGGTCAGCCGGAAAGCAGAGCGGTGACGTCACCGTTCTGCTTTCCGGCCGCTGTGCTCACAGCCAGTACAGGAGGAGTGCAGAGCACAGCGCTGGAGGACAGACAGCATTAGGTAAGTATGTAGTGTTTGTTTTTTTTACTTTTAGGATGGTAACCAGGGTAAACTTTGGGTTACTAAGCGCGGCCCTGCGCTTAGTAACCCGATGTTTACCCTGGTTACCGGCATCGATGGTCGCTGGAGAGCGGTCTGTGTGACAGCTCTCCAGCGACCAAACAGCGACGCTGCAGTGATCCGGATCTTTGTCGGTATCGCTGCAGCGTCGCTTAATGTGAAGGGGCCTTAAGAGTCTTAGCAGTTTCAAAGGTGAGAAAAGGTCGGATTCTGGAGATGTTTTTAAGTTGCAGGTGACAGGAGCGAGTGAGTGATCGGATATAGGGAGTAAAGGAAAGTTCGGTGTCAAATATGACCCCAAGACAGCGGGCATGCTGCTTGGGAGTTATGGTTGAACCCTTCAGGGTAATTTCGATGTTAAGTAGAATGAGGTTAGTAGAAGGGAGAAACACAAGTAGTCCCGTTTTGGAGAGATTTAGTTTCAGATAGAGGGAGGACATGATGTTAGAGACAGCAGACAGACAATCCTTGGTATTTTCAATTAGGGTAGGGGTGATGTCAGGGGAAGAAGTGTATAATTGGGTGTCGTCAGCATAGAGATGATACTGGAACCCAAATCTGCTGATTGTTTGTCCAACAGGGGCAGTGTATAGAGAGAAGAAGAGGAGACCTAGGACTGAGCCCTGCGGAACACCGATAGTAAGGGGACGAGGAGAGGAAGAGGAGCCAGCAAAAGATACAGTGAAGGAGCGGTCAGAGAGGTAGGAGGAGAACCAGGAGTGGGCTGTATCCTTGAGGCCTATTGAGCGGAGCATAGTGCAGAGGAAGGCAAAAAAAAACCATGTGGCAAAGAGTAAGCTCCACATTGGGGAAAAAAATTCCTTTCAGACTCCACATACGGCAATCAGACTAGTTCCCTGGATCAACGCCCTATCAAGGAATCTAGTATATATAACCTGTAACATTATACTTTTCAAGAAAGGCATCCAGTCCCCTCTTAAATTTAAGTAACGAATCACTCATTACAACATCATACGGCGGAGAGTTCCATAGTCTCACTGCTCTTACAGTAAAGAATCCGTGTCTGTTATTATGCTTAAACCTTCTTTCCTCCAGACATAGAGGATGCCCCCTTGTCCCTGTCTCAGGTCTATGATTAAAAAGATCATCAGAAAGGTCTTTGTACTGTCCCCTCATATATTTATACATTAAAATAAGATCACCCCTTAGCCTTCGTTTTTCCAAACTAAATAGCCCCAAGTGTAATAACCTATCTTGGTATTGCAGACCCCCCAGTCCTCTCATAACCTTGGTCGCTCTTCTCTGCACCCGCTCTAGTTCAGCTATGTCTTTCTTATATACCGGAGACGAGAACTGTGCACAGTATTCTAAGTGTGGTCGAACTAGTGACTTGTATAGAGGTAAAATTATGTTCTCCTCATGAGCATCTATGCCTCTTTTAATGCATCCCATTATTTTATTTGCCTTTGTAGCAGCTGCCTGACACTGGCCACTGAATATGAGTTTGTCATCCACCCATACTCTGAGGTCTTTTTCATTGACAGTTTTGCCCAGAGTTTTAGAATTAAGCACATAGTTATACATCTTATTACTTCTACCCAAGTGCATAACCTTACATTTATCCCCATTAAAGCTCATCTGCCATTTATCAGCCCAAGCTTCTAGTTTACATAAATCATCCCGTAATATAAAATTGTCCTCCTCTGTATTGATTACCCTGCAGAGTTTAGTGTCATCTGCAAATATTGAAATTCTGCTCTGAATGCCCCCTACAAGGTCATTAATAAATATGTTAAAAAGAAGAGGGCCCAATACTGACCACTGTGGGACCCCTGTGGACATGTCTGTCATCACATCATCTTTTTAAGTGGGAGAACTTGCACAATTGGTGGCTGACTAAATACTTTTTCCCCATTGTATAAATATATATAATGAAGAATGGCAGCAATTCGATTAAAAAAGTGAAAAGTTGTATTTAATACAAGCCCATGTACACAATATTTCGGCTACGGCAATTTTCGGCTACGGCAATGAGCCTTCTTCAGCCTTAAAAAAAGCTAGTTGCCAAAGCCAAAACATTGTGTACACGGGCTTGTAATAAATAAAAATTTTCCCCATTTTCTAAAATTGGAGTTCTGTCATTCTTCATTATTTGTATTTTATAATACAGTGGTCCGGACTCTTTGGCTTGCACCCACACTTTTTATTGGTGCTGCTTTATCCCCTTTTTTGATAATTTTACAGTGTACACACGGTGTTATTTTAGATAGGTGCATATTTAGTACGTGATATATGTTTTGACAGTAGCCACGCTTATACCGAGCTGCATCGTTGCGGTAGATATATAGCCTAATATATTGAAATTATGACATTTATCATCATGTCATATGAACATCCTTAATGTAATTGATAAATCTCATTACAATTAGTCGTGTCACATTTTAAATATATTTTATTCAATCTGTTTAATTTGCTCCAATTACCAAGTAAATTAGAGAAGCACGAGAGATGCTTCGGGTGAAGCCTCTGGATCTGGATGCAGTGATATAGCTTAGTTGCATTTCAGAAATGTACATGTTATTGTTACATATGTTTCCAAATAAGCAAAGCAGAATATCTTACAATTATTATTATTTACTATTTTTCCTTTATATTTTCCTTTTTTTTAAGATCTATTCTTGGGAGGGTTCATATTCACAAATTAGAGCGGCAGGTGTCATTTCCTTAGTAGGGTCCTTAAAGGAGTTTCTATTATCAGTTGTGCCAGTAATCTGCTGATCGTTACAGGTTTGGAAGGCAAATATTCCAAAATGAATCAGATGTCAATTAGTGCCAATTTTTCCTGCAGTGGGATCAGTTTATTGTTAGTTGTTTTTTTAGAGGATTATCCAGTTGACAGCCCCTTTAACTAGAGAGAGTCATTGCTTTATTACAGACTCCCACAATACTGAAAAATCCCCTACTAGTTTAGTCACCTATAATTCAGGTATAATTACAATTTCCTGAAATCCCTTTTCCTTGGATCTAACCATATGTAATATTTGCCTCCTGTTGTAAAACTATCTGGAGCTGAAATCCCAGAGTAAAATTATTTTTTTAAATTGAGTAATCAATTAACAAGGAATCAAGCCACTGTTTCAAATGTCCACTTGGAAGAGCTATAATGAAGATTAATATAGCCCATGACTGAACCATACAGTCTTCAATTTTCTCAGGACTGCTCGAAATCATAAATCAATCTGTGCTATTCTCGAAGGAATTGCTAAGACCTTTTTAGTAGCAAAGCTGAGCGCAGAACCCTAAGCAACCATGGAAAAGAAGACGTCTGCAAACTTCACTGATGTCCCTATTTAACACAGAAAAGAAGAGACTAAATTCTCCCTTTTTTATTAACTTTTTTAAACAGCTGCAAGCATTTATTTTATTTTCCAGATTTTGTATCTTACTTGCAGATTTAGGATCTTTATCCTTCCATCTATTGTTTTCTACATTGACTTCTTTTACCATGCTCTGACCAAGTGGGTAGACTTTCAATGGTGGTAACTAAGATCTGGGCTGTATTATCACAACCAATCACATCGCAGTAAAAATGCACCACATTGATAGTGATCTTCTCTAAATCGAGGAACAGGGGGAGCAAGGGTGCCCCTAGTGTTAGGGGCAGCATGGAAGGACCCCCTGGTCTTGAGACACCTGACAACTGAATCGTGACAGATCCTCTTTGTGTCTAATATGCTTAGGGCTCTCTTCTCTGCCATATATTTCATGGGTGTCCTATGTGGGGCTCCTTTGGGACTAAGGGCACAAAATAAATAGTTCAGTGCCCTGGATACCCATGAATGACACCTTAAGGATGAGTGACTTGAGAAATTGCTTTGTGTGGTTTGTATTCACTAAGTAAGAAACTGCAACTACATCTCCCTCCTCTCCCTCTTTTTTGTCTTCTATATGATATCTTACTTAATAAGGACTCCTGGTGACTGAAGAGGTTATTGTACCATCATAAGGCCAACCTGAAAAGATGAAGAACCTTTGAGTTGACAATAGACTAGATGTGGACCAAACCGTGGACTCCATGGTAATTATCCTTTAACCTCTGTACATAGATCTAAATTTCCTGGCGGAAAATTCCCTGGTCATTTCACAGAGTTTGGATGAATAGAACAGACAAATGCACAGCACCAAAAGTGTAGAAAGATGTCACAAGTCAGGGAAGGCTAAGTTGGTTCTCTACAGAAGACAAGTCAACATTTGACAGGTTAAGTATAGGCACAACAGGCAGAAGATCATCATGAGCAGTGAACGGGAACACAGGGTTAAAAGACAAAAAGGGTCCATCACTTTAAAACAGAATGAGTTCCACTTTAACAGAGTTTTGAACCAATTGGACCTTGGAGGACGAAGGTGGGTATCTAAAAAGACTATGAACTTCCGGTATCCGTGCCGGTTGTAGAATATAGTGCAAAAGAATCGGAGTAGTAACAGGTGAGGTATCAGCTGAATATTGGATTATTAATAGTCAAGCCGGACACTAATAATTAATATACGGTATACCACCCTGTAACATTTTAGTGAGTCAGCCCCTACTGTTGCAGTTTTATTTATTGTGTTTCGCTCTGTGGATACCTGTGGTCACTGTCTGTGGACTAATCAGGCAGGAGTGATGTGGACAGAAGTAGCATTGATACATATGACTTTTGGATATGGGATGGACCCCACTCCTTCTTAAAACCACCATAACTACTGTAAACCTAGGTACTAAAATAAATACACAAAACACATTATTTTGGTTGTCAAAATGGCCACAGCTTTTATTCAAATCACAGGATTAAATAATCACAGTAGGAGTCAGGTGGAGTGCTAGTACATTGAGATTCACAAGTACTGCGATATCCCCAGCTGTCTGACATATAGCACCAGGACAGACCACCATAAAGAGGCGGCACGCACTGGCTTGCCATTCAAACAGAGCCAGTAAACTTTCAGGGCACCAATGACCCTATTATCCTCACTCCTGTGCTTTACCACTGTGCCCGCCCCTGATTGATGTTACCATTACAACGTCCTTGAGGCTGGCCACCAAAGCCGAGCCTGCTCACCACCATGAGGTTTTACATCCTCTATTAGTTAAAATGAGTCTACCTTAACTTGTCTGCAACTTCCACCTGACTCCTAAACCGCAAAGCCGTGAAGGGTTATAAATTCCAAGTCTCATTTGACACTTTTTTTTTTTTAATAATTAAATCATTTTTGTACACTTAAAAACTAGAAGTCCCTGCGAAACCTCCAGGGAACCATGGCTGAAGGATTGCCCTTCCCTTGGGCTTAAAGGTTACCGCAAATAATAACTCTTTATAGCCAATATACAATTGAACCTGGTACAAGATATACAATGACAAATTCAAAAATACAATAAAGCATTTATCATTATACAAGCAATAATTAACCCCTTCCCGACCCATGACGCCACGTAGGCATCATGAAAGTCGGTGCCAATCCAACCCATGATGCCTATGTGGCGTCATGGAAAGATCACGTCCCTGCAGATCGGGTGAAAGGGTTAACTCCAATTTCACCCGATCTGCAGGGACAGGGGGAGTGGTGCTTTAGCCCAGGGGGTGGCTTCACCCCCCCTCCCTGTGGCTACGATCGCTCTGATTGGCTGTTGAAAGTGAAACTACCAATCAGAGCGATTTGTAATATTTCACCTAAAAAACTGGTGAAATATTACAATCCAGCCATGGCCAACGCTGCAATATCATCGGCCATGGCTGGAAACACTGATGTGCCCCCCCCCACCCCACCGATAGCCCCCCCAGTCCTCCGATCTGTGCTCCGCTCCCCTCCATCCTGTGCTCCGCTCCCCCGTCCTCCTGCCCACTTTCTCCGTGCTCCTATGCCACCCCCCGTGCTCCGACGCCCCCCGTGCCCCGATCTCCCCCCCCTAATACTTACTGAGGCTCCCGGTGTCTGTCCGTCTTCTCCATGGGCGCCGCCATCGTCCAAAATGGCGGGCGCATGCGCAGTGCGCCCGCTGAATCTGCCGGCAGATTCGTTCCATGTACATTTTGATTACTGTGATAAAACCTATCACAGTGATCAAAATAAAAAAAAAAGTAAATTAACCCCCCCTTTTTCACCCCCATAGGTAGGAACAATAATAAAATAAAGAAACATTTTTTTTTTCCACTACAGTTAGAACTAGGGTTAGGGTTAGGGATAGGGTTAGGGAATGTGCACATGTATTCTGGTCCTCTGCGGATTTTTCCGCAGAGGTTTTTATAAATCAGCAGTGCAAAACCACTGCGGATTTATCGCGGATTTACTGCGGTTTTTCTGCGGATTTCACAGCGGTTTTCTATTGGAGCAGTTGTAAAACCGCTGCGGAATCCACAGAAAGTGAAATGTGCGAAATGTAAACCGCTGCGTTTCCGCGCAGTTTTTTCCGCAGCATGTGCGCAGCGTTTTTTGTAAACTCATGGGAAACTGCTGCGGACCCGCAGCGGTGGAAACGCTGTGGATCCGCAGCGTTTTCCGCATCGTATGCACATACCCTTAGAATTAGGCTATGTGCACATCATGCGGATTTGGCTGCGGATCCGCAGCGGATTTGGCTGTGGATCCGCAGCGGATTGGCCAATCCGCTGCGGATTCGTAGCAGTTTTCCATCAGCTTTACAGTTCCATGTAAACCTATGGAAAACCAAATCCGCTGTGCCCATGGTGCGGAAAATACCACTGTGTTGTATTTTCTACAGCATGTCAATTCTTTGTGCGGATTCCGCAGCGTTTTACACCTGTTCCTCAAAAGGAATCCGCAGGTGAAATCTGCACAAAAAACACTGGAAATCCACGGTAAATCCGCAGGTAAAAGGCAGTGCCTTTTACCCGCGGATTTTTCAAAAATGTTGTAGAAAAATCTCACACGAATCCGCAACGTGGGCACATAGCCTTAGGGTTAGGGTTGGAATTAGAGTTAGGGTTGGAATTAGGGCTAGGGTTGGAAATAGGGTTAAGATTAGGCTTGTGGTTAGGGTTTTGGTTAGGGGTGTGTTGGGGTTAGGGTTGTGGTTAGGGGTGTGTTGGGGTTAGGGTTTGGATTATGTTTAAGGTTGGGATTAGGGTTAGGGGTGTGTTGGGGTTAGGGCTGTGGTTAGGGGTGTGTTGGGGTTAGGGTTGTGATTAGGGTTATGGCTAGAGTTGAGATTAGGGTTAGGGGTGTGTTGGGGTTAGTGTTGGAGTTAGAATTGAGGGGTTTCCACTGTTTAGGCACATTAGGGGTCTCCAAACGCAACATGGCGCCACCAGCTAATCTTGCGTTCAAAAAGTCAAATGGTGCTCCCTCCCTTCCGAGCCCCGACGTGCGCCCAATCAGTAGTTTCCCCCCACATATGAGGTATCAGCGTACTCAGGACAAACTAGGCAAATATTATTGGAGTCCAATTTCTCCTGTTACCCTTGTGAAAATAAAAAATTGCTTGCTAAAACATCATTTTGAGGAAAGAAAAATTATTTTTTTATTTTCACGGCTCTGCGTTGTAAACTTCTGTGAAGCACTTGGGGGGTCAAAGTGCTCACCACATATCTAGATAAGTTCCTTGGGGGGTCTAGTTTCCAAAATGGGGTCACTTGTGGGGGTTTCTACTGTTTAGGCACATCAGGGGCTCTACAAATGCAACATGACGCCCGCAGACCATTCCATCAAAGTCTGCATTTCAAAGCATCACTACTTCACTTCCGAGACCCGACGTGTGCCCAAACAGTGGTTTACCCCCACATATGGGGTACCAGCATACTCAGTGCAAACTGGGCAACAACTATTGGGGTCCAATTTCTCCTGTTACCCTTGTAAAAATAAAAAATTGCTTACTAAAACATCATTTTGAGGAAAGAAAAATTATTTTTTTATTTTCACAGCTCTGGGTTGTAAACTTCTGTGAAGCACTTGGGGGTTCAAAGTGCTCAACACATATCTAGATAAGTTCCTTGGGGGGGTCTAGTTTTCAAAATGGGGTCACTTGTGGGTGGTTTCTACTGTTTAGGCACATCAGTGGCTCTGCAAACGTAACATGATGCCCGCAGACCATTCCATCAAAGTCTGCATTCCAAAACGTAACTACTTCCCTTCTGAGCCCCGACGTGTGCCCAAACAGTGGTTCTCCCCCCCCCCCCCCCACATATGGGGTATCAGCGTACTCAGGAAAAACTGGACAACAACTTTTGGGGTCCAATTTCTCCTGTTACTCTTGTGAAAAAAAAAATTGCGGGCTAAAAAATAATTTTTGAGGAAAGAAAAATGTGATTTTTTATTTTCACGGCTCTGCGTTATAAACTTCTGTGAAGCACTTGGGGGTTTAAAGTGGTCACCACACATCTAGGTTAGTTCCATGGGAGGTCTAGTTTCCAAAATGGGGTCACACGTGGGGGAGCTCAAATGTTTAGGCACACAGGGGCTCTCCAAACGCGACATGGTGTCCGCTAACGATTGGAGCTAATTTTTCATTCAAAAAGTCAAATGGCGCCCCTTCCCTTCCAAGCCCGGCCGTGTGCCCAAACAGTGGTTTACCCCCACATGTGAGGTATCACTGTACTCAGGAGAAATTGCCCAATAAATTTTAGGATCCATTTTATCCTGTTGCCCATGTGGAAATGAACAAATTGAGGCCAAAATAAATTTGTGAAAAAAAAGTACTTTTTCATTTTTACGGATCAATTTGTGAAGCACCTGGGGGTTCAAAATGCTCACTATGCATCTAGATAAGTTCCTTGGGGGGTCTAGTTTCCAAAATGGGGTCACATGTGGGGGAGCTCCAATGTTTAGGCATACAGGGGCTCTCCAAACGCGACATGGTGTCCGCTAACGATTGGAGCTAATTTTTCATTCAAAAGTCAAATGGCGCTCCTTCCCTTCCGAGCCTTGCCGTGTGCACAAACAGTGGTTTGTAACCACATATGAGGTATCGGTGTACTCAGGAGAAATTGCCCAACACATTTTAGGATCCATTTTATCCTGTTGCCCATGTGGAAATGAACGAATTGAGGCTAAA
This sequence comes from Ranitomeya imitator, assembly GCF_032444005.1. NCBI lineage: Eukaryota > Metazoa > Chordata > Amphibia > Anura > Dendrobatidae > Ranitomeya > Ranitomeya imitator. Next base: position 758,209,495 of record NC_091282.1, read on the forward strand.
AGACATTTTTTGTGAAAAAAAAAGTACTTTTTCATTTTTACGGATCAATTTGTGAAGCACCTGAGGGTTCAAAGTGCTCACTATGCATCTAGATAAGTTCCTTGGGGGGTCTAGTTTCCAAAATGGGGTCACATGTGGGGGAGCTCCAATGTTTATGCATACAGGGGCTCTCCAAACGCAACATGGTGTCCGCTAATGATTGGAGCCAATTTTTCATTGAAAAAGTCAAATGGCGCTCCTTCCCTTCAGAGCCCTGTCGTGCGCCCAAACAGTAGTTCCCCCCCACGTATGGGGTATCGGCGTACTCAGGACAAATTGTACAATAACAATAATTTTGGTGTCCAGTTTCTCTTCTTACCCTTGGGAAAATAAAAAAATTGTTGCTAAAAGATCATTTTTGTGGCTAAAAAGTTAAATGTTAATTTTTCCTTTCATGTTGCTTCTGCTGCTGTGAAGCACCTGAAGGGTTAATAAACTTCTTGAATGTGGTTTTGAGCACCTTGAGGGGTGCAGTTTTTAGAATGGTGTCACTTTTGGGTATTTTCAGCCATATAGACCCCTCAAACTGACTTCAAATGTGAGGTGGTCCCTAAAAAAAATGGTTTTGTAAATTTTGCTGTAAAAATGAGAAATCGCTGGTCAACTTTTAACCCTTTGTTTCCAAAATTGCGCTGATATAAAGTAGACATGTGGGTAATGTAATTATTAACTATTTTGTGTCACATAACTCTCTCGTTTAACAGAATAAAAATTGCGAAATTTTCAAATTTTTAGCCAAATTTCCATTTTTTTCACAAATAAACACAAAAATTATCGACCTAAATTTACCACTAACATGAAGCCTAATATGTCACGAAAAAACAATCTCAGAACCGCTAGGATTCGTTAAAGCGTTCCTGAGTTATTACCTCGTAAAGGGACACTGGTCAGAATTGCAAAAAACGTCCAGGTCATTAAGGTCAAAATAGGCTGGGTCAAGAAGGGGTTAAAAAGTTTAAGGACAGAGATTATAAACAGGGCAGGAGGGAGGGTAATGTTTCCTCCTGTCCATCCTGTGAGAGAAAGAGGGAGATCCAGAGTTGCCTCCCCTATATAAGCCCCACCCTCCTCACAGTAATACACCAGGCACAAACATCTAAACTTCCTCTTAAAGCAACAACTCTCTTGTTTAAAATCTACACCGCAATACAAACAAAAGCTGCAGGAGTTCTCGGTCCACCCATCCCCAAATCATGTCCACCTCCGTCTAGTCTCTGGTGGTTTCTGGAAGTGTTGTGCTATTCTGTATGTTCAGAGTCCTGATAGTTGAGATGAGTGACATAGGGTATCAGCCTGAGCAATACATGGTATAAAATCCACAACGGAAGAACCCAATCTTCTGATTTTAATGCTTTTGTGATTACTTTGCACGCTTCCTACACCGCGCACGGGTACCGGAAGTTCATCACATCATTAGAGGACCATCAACGTTTGGTTTCGTTTAAGGAGTCCAGCTGAACAGGAGAAAAGGAGATCCAGAAAGAAGGACCATTTCCAAGCAGCGCCAGGACTGAGGAGCAGACAACACCGAACAAGGTGGCCACCGAGCGAGTGAGTATGAACTTCTCCACACTAAAACACCTCTCTAAAAACAGCACATTTAACCCCATACTTCCCAACACTTACAAGTCCACAGAGATGCTCTCGTTAGCTTTGCTGGACCAGGCATACGCACATGATAAATTATGTATCAGCAAAAGTATGTTCCACAAAACAAACAAACGCCTCCAAATGATGGCTAAATTGGTGTACACCTTTGAGGACAGCATTTGCAGGCCAGAACATGTGTAAACACTTGCTAACACAAGGAAGGCAGAGGAAGTTTCCAAGCCGGATAGCTTTTACTGCCATTTCTGTGTGGAAAACAAAAAGGTAAACAAACTCGAAACACATTTACAAAAAAGTGACCAGTCTACAACAGGGAGATCTGTGTGTTGGAAAGTAGACTCATTGAGAATAAGACCTATTATTCCAACATAAAAAATACACATGCCACTGATGCATATCAATACGGCCTATTTTTAGGGAAACACTCTATACTGGACATAAGAAATGACAAGGAACAACTCCACTATACAATAAATCCTACAAAGAAAATACGGAGTATCAAAGAACCCAAACGTAACAATCTAAAAAATATAACAAATTTTATTAAATAACAATATCAGAAACAATAATAACAGACATAACATACAAGAGACACGTCTAGCACATGTACGGCAGACAGCAGCCACTGCAAATAACACCACGGGTATCGAAAGGGCAGGAACTATAGATAGTGTATAGGAGGCATGTTAATCCATGATAAATATCTAGATAAAGTGCATAGTGCTCTTAAAGGACCTATATATACCTCCTCTCTCCGCAAGACATTAATACAAATCAAACCTAGAATAGGTAAATGTAACGATCATCACTGCTTTGCCCATCTTACCCGGAAAAATGTGGTGCCAGTGTGTGTCCGGCGGCCCCGACGCGCGTTTCGCGTGGGCTTCCTCGGGGGGTCGTACATTTTTCCGGGTAAGATGGGCAAAGCAGTGATGATCGTTACATTTACCTATTCTAGGTTTGATTTGTATTAATGTCTTGCGGACAGAGGAGGTATATATAGGTCCTTTAAGAGCACTATGCACTTTATCTAGATATTTATCATGGATTAACATGCCTCCTATACACTATCTATAGTTCCTGCCCTTTCGATACCCGTGGTGTTATTTGCAGTGGCTGCTGTCTGCCGTACATGTGCTAGACGTGTCCCTTGTATGTTATGTCTGTTATTATTGTTTCTGATATTGTTATTTAATAAAATTTGTTATATTTTTTAGATTGTTACGTTTGGGTTCTTTGATAATCCGTATTTTCTTTGTAGGATCTATTATTCCAACATGGACATAGAGAGCGCCTCCAACTGTACTCTGAGATAAATCTGTTTAAAAACAGTCACATCCACAGATGCACTAGTGAATAACCTTAGAGAGGATCTGGCTGCAAAGAGCCAAACCATTGCGGATTTGCATCAGGTCATCTCTAATCTCGGCCTGGTATGAATAGCGTGATGCTTTTGCCCACAAAACAGGTTTGTATTTCGGGAACGGCACAGGAGGAGACGGTGGCAGCAGAGTCCACGTCTCCTGTGAATCAAAGATCCGAAACTTCAGAGACCAGAGGACAGGTGGAACTGATATTACAATTCACTTCAACACCATTGGAGAACATATATAGCAGCTATTTCCAGGGCCAGGACACTAGTTGGGGATATGGAAGGGGGTGGGCAATGGATCACACCATTTCCAATCCGCCAAATTGTCCGGAAAGACTGGAGGAATTTTATCCTAAACCTAGTATGGAAAGGATAGAATTCCTGTTATGGATCAGTAAGGAGATCCCAAAATATGATCCCAATGTGGATCCGTTAACTGCATGCGATATATTCAAGTGTCATTGCAATAAATATAATAATATGGCCCCTGAATATTGCATGGAATTGTTCAAACTGTGGTTGCCTACACACTTGGTGCAGGACAAATATCTTTCCTTACTGATAAGACTGGCAACCGGACACTGGGATGTTACTCTGGAAATCCTGACAAAGTTCAAACCCACGATACACGATGAGCCTCTTTCTCTGTGTTGTCGGTTTGAAGCGATGTACAGGAAAGTTGCAAAGTATCAAGGCATCGGAATTCCACATTATGTGATCCGCACTTTTGTGGAAAAATTCCCATACCTTGACACTGCAATTCGGCTGAGTGCAGCTAGGGAACCATCGCTTACTAATGCGGCCATCATTATTGAGCAGTGTAGACAAGATCTACTGCTCAATAATAAGTCCGTAAAAGTAAGGGAGCATGTACACGTTAGATCACAAGATGAATGTGTACACAATGCTCAAAATAAATCTACTGTTTGCCCAACGGCTCAGCCATTTTAAAGGACAGGGAGCATACATTGCTTTCAGTGCTTACAATTCGGACACATGAGGAGAAATTGTCCTCAATGGATACGGAACCGTGACGACCCTGAGAAATCTGGCAATAATAATGGTTTCAAGATGAAACCTAATTATGCCAGAACAGAGGGGAACAGACAGATGGTTATCAGGAATATTTTCAAGGGCTGGCACCAACACATGTGGCCATTGTAAATGCTCCAGCTCAAGGTACAGTGGGTGTGGAATCTAACGATTCCACAAAAAGAATCATGGTCGAGAACCCACAAGTGGCAGTAGGTATCTACTGGGAGTCTTGTTGACATCAATTGACAAGTAGGAGATCCCTGAAGATCTGGCGCCAGTATGTAACGTCATACTGGATGCTTCTGGGAGACCCCACATAAAGGCCAGAATCAAAAATCAGGACACTAAAATCATGCTTGACACTGGTGCGGAAATTTCCATTACTAATGACAAACATGATTTACAAACCAATAGTCCTCAGTGTATGGTGGTCGGATTTGATCACCAACAAGGGAGGGGGGAGGCTGAAGGCCCACAGAATCAATGAAGTCATCATCCAGATTGCCAAATAAATAATCCTCAGAATCCCAATGTGGTATTACACCGGTTCTGACAACATCATCGGAACTGATGTAATGACACAAAATGGATGGATGATAGATTTAGCAAACTTCATTGTATGGAAGGGACCCAGACAATCCACCTTGTGTATCATACAACACTAGTGTCTGGGACCACCCTTGCCAGCAATGGAAAGCTCAGCATATGTGCTGGAGCACAAATGGCCTGAGATCACACACAACATAGACCTCAAACCCATTGTGTACGAACTTCCTGATCTGTGGGCTCAGAGTTAAAATGACTGTGACAGATTGATTGGTGTTCAGGTGGACATACAAGGGCCAGACCCATCACCTCAATGCCAATACCACTTCCCTCCAGAAATGACCCAGTCGACACTCAGTACTGTCTTGGAATTGGAGACCAGGGGTGTGGTCATAGAGGGAAATTCAAGGTGCAACAACCCTCTAAGGCCAGTGAGGAAGAAGGACACCAATGCGTAGTGTCTCACTATAGACCTATGTATCCTGAACAAATGCACCCCAATGTCTGCCCCTGTAGTTGCACAGACTCGTGACATAATGGCAAGGATAAGTGGCAAAAGCCACATATTCTCGACTGTTAATGTTGCCGTTGGGTTCTTTTCTATTGAACTCACTGAAAGCTGTAGTTACAAATTTGCCTTCACTGTGGGGAACAAACAGTACATTTTTGGTGTACTTCCCCAGGGGTTCCACAGCAGTCCTACATATTTTCACCAGGCATTGACGGCTGTGCTGAGCGTGTTTTCTCTGCCGAATTGTCTCCTACAATACGCAGATGACTTGCTCCTGCACACAGAAACCATGGAAGAACACTCGGTTCTGTTAAGGGAGCTGTTGAGACTTCTAGTGAGATCCAGACTCAAGCTGAGTCCTCACAAGGCAAATTTGGCCAGGTAAGAGGTAACTTTCCTTGGGGTTCAAATTTCTTTTGGGAAAGTTCCTGGGAGTGGTCAACTTCATGAGAGAGTTCATAGAGGATTTTGCTGCCAAAGCGAAACCCCTCTATGAACTTCTCAGAGGAGAAAAACCCTAACTTAAAGGCTGGTCAGAAGCACAGGATGAGGCCCTTTCAACTCTGAAAAGAGACCTCTGCACCTGTATTGTCCACCCCCAAACCAGATTGGGAAATGGCCATCCAAGCGCATGCTAGGACTGAGTCTATCTCTGTTGTCCTTCTACAGCAGATAGGACTCGACAATAAACCACTGGGATACATTTCCCGGCTCCTCTCACCTGTTGAACAGGGGTTCGACAAATGTGCCAAGCAATTGGTTGCTATATATTATGCTATCAAAATGACAGAGCATATTGTAGGCTTCAGGCCCCTCACTTTATAGACTCCGCATTCTCGTTTGGTCCTCCTGCTCCGAGATACACTTCCTGGCATTTCCCAATAGGGATTCGGCAGGTAGAAGCCATTCCCATGGTTAATATTTTGGCTACCACCACTGTCCAGGTTCTCTGGGAACAGGTTCTATCATGATGGGGTATCCCCAGAGTGATAGAATCAGACAGAGGGACACATTTCACGGGTAAGGTCATGAAAGCTCTTTGTGGACTTCTGGACATAAAGCAGAGGTTTCATGTCCCTTACCACCCTCAGTCAGCCGGCATTGTGGAGCGAATGTGCCATACCCTCAAAACATGGCTTTCTAAAGCACTGTTGGAGAGGAGTTCCTCATGGGTAACGTCCCTTCCAGCAGTGCTGATGGGTATCCGGGCAACAGAGGGAACCAGTACCGGTATTTATTATTATTATTTATTTATATAGCACCATTAATTCCATGGTGCTGCACATGTGAAAAGGGTTTACATACAGGGTAATAGATATCATTAACAGTAAACAAATTTACAATGACAGACTGGTACAGAGGGGAGAGGACCCTGTCCTTGCGGACTTACATTCTTCGGGATAATGGGGAGTATCACTCCATTCGAGCTGATGACTGGACGTAAAATGCCATTGTGTCTAACCAACAAGCCCCAAGTGTCTGAGCCCATGAAAAATGCCATTGCCAGAGACATGTTCCTCCAACAGGTTCAACAAAACCTGAAGGAGTTGCTGCCCCTTGCTGCTTTATGGTTGCACAAACCATACCTACAGGGGGAGACACCAATGCCCTCTGTAGATGAAAAGGTAATGGTGAAAATTTTTCGCTGATCTGGACCCTGGGATGCAAACTGGGAAGGATCTTAACAGGTCCTTGAAGTAATGGGCGACAGCATGCTACAGGTACAGAGGCCGATGACAACAAAAAGAAATACCGTAGACAGCAGAAAACCATTTGGATCCACATCGACCAAGCAAAGGCCACCCAAGCCTCCTCAACTCGATAACAGCTACACAAATAGAGTTGGGTGGGGGGGTTGGTAGGTCGAAGGTCAATCCCTAAGTTATCATACAATTCACATACATATAATACTGTATTCATTCTACAGCTCACAGGATGGTGGACCACCATGATGTCAAGTAGCCAAAGCAACAGGGATCATCTGACCGAAGTCTTCAATCTGTCAAACCGTACCTGGACTATTGCAATGTTTCTACTCATCAATTGGCAGATTCCATAGCTCCTAAACTGTCATCCCCATGGAAGATCATCACAGGAACAAAATTCGTCATGGAATTTCCGTAGATGGTTTCACAGTAGATCATTCTGCCTGCTGAAGCGTTTTTGTTTTTTTTTATTTAGTACTAGTTGGCCCGTGCAAAATTTTCAAACATTGGTTGTCAGGGGCAAATGTAATTTCAGGAAAATCAAGCTGGTCAAATGTAAATGTATTTAATGAGATGACGAACGCAGAAAGATATGTGTCTCACTGATATATACAGTATATATATTTTTTTTCACAAATATTTGAGCCCATGGATCCATTATATGTCCATTTTGCAAGCCTGCGAGAAAATCTCGCCATACTGATGTCATACGGATGTCACACCGATACTTACATGTGAGAAAATCGCATCCTCGCACTGCACACGGATGACATACGAATCACTGTTCAGGGAACATTTCTGCGATTGTCAACCGTGTAAAACGGACCGATTTTTTTTTTCTACGTTGTGTGTGACTCCAGCCTAAAGGAGATCCCCCAACATTAGACATAATGTTATTTTACTTACTGATCAAAAGGGGTCTGATTGTCAGGACCTTGCAAAAGAACAGGGGCAGCAGCATTTTTTTCCCCTCCACAGCAGCACTGCCATCTATCTGCAGTGAGGGAAGTGCAACACAGCCCTATGTATGTGAACGGAGCAGCTCCCTGTACAGCAATGCCACTTTGACAGTAAAAATGATGGAGAATTGACCCCATAACTGAGCGTATTTACACCATTGTATAATAATTGGGAATATCCCTTTAAAAAAAAAAAGTAATATCTGCAGATTATTTTACCTTTTTTTCCCTACGGTTGGATTTTTTTTTTCAATTTTTGCAAGGTTGTTTCCACCAATCTCTCCCATCGGGAAACAATGTACAGTCTGAGTTATGTCAATGCTGCAGTTTTTTTCTTGGAACCAGAGGTGACTCCAGGTCACCAATAAGCTGCAACCTTAGAAGGAAGATAGACTTTTCAATGGCTGTCCAATAATACGGAAAATCTGATGGTTCGGAACCTGTCCGGTCCCTTTTAGGCTATATTCATTTATATTTTCAGTTTTAAAGCTGAAGTCTTAAACAGGTAAAGTTTTACTTTTATTCTACTTCCACATATGTAGCAAATATTTTATATGTACCTGCCTAAAATCGGCTGGGCAAGGAGTTCGGCAAGCTGGAAAGCCCCCAAGGCAAATGTTAGGATTTGTTTCAACTTTGTGGTATTGTGCTTTTGGGGTAGTGAGGTGCCACCTGCAGGTCATTTTTCCTTACTGCATGTTTATGAAAATTAATGTTTAAAATGTATTTTGTGATAACATCGTGGATGTGTGATTTGTTTGGCTATTTTCTTGCTGAAGGGGGCAAGTTTACCTTTCAAATGGTGTATAAATTGTGTGTGTGGGTGCAGTATGAACGGAGATACAAAGGAATCACCGAAAAAGAGTGTTTTGAAATAATATAGAAGGATGTGATGGTTTTCATTATACAAACTAGGGGGCAGGTCAGTGAGGGAGCAGTGATCTGTCAGCAGTATGCATTTTGAATACCTAATCAGAGCACCACATACCCCAGCCTACCTTAGGACACGAGCATGTCATTAACACAAAACTAACAATAAAGATGAAGAAACAGCCATCAACCCAGGTATCATTTTACTCAGTATAACAGCGCTGACCCGACACTGTGTGTAGGTTACTGTGCACAACCCTGCTGACAGGTTCCCTTTAACCCCTTCCATTCATCCCTGCAAGAACAAATAGCCAAACCGCCTCATCTTCAAGTATCACTGCTATTTTTTAACCTTTTCCCCATAGGCATAGTTGTAATAGTTGGATGAGCTGTAGTTAATATGTGTATGCTTTAGGTAAGTGGGTGGGTAGTATAATTAGGTTATTGTGGGTGTAATTATACAGTGTTATGATTGTATACTGTTATTGTGATAATTCACTAGTGCATTTAACTGTAGACGTGTGTGTAATAAATAGCTTTTAATTGATATACTGGTTTTGTCTCAGTTAGTCGTCGTTGTAGAATACAGTGCAAAGGGATCTGAGTAGTAACAGGTGAGGTATTAGCCGAATATTGATTATTAATAGCCAAGGTATACTGCCCTGTAACAACTAGGAATTCTGCGCATCATCCACTTTAGCTTGAACGAGCCCTTTAAGAAGGTTAGAGACAAAGGGTAGTGGTAGTGATTAAGACTCTATTTTCAGGGCAGGAGAGCACCATCAGAGAGTAAAGGATCCAGACCATGGTTCAGAGGCTCCAAGGTGGTGAAACATCAGTCACAAGCCATAAGCAATGTAGAAGGACAGCATTGTCCGCCATACAGCAGGGCCGGGTGTCCTTCTAACCAGTAGTCAGATTAGGCAACTATAGTTATCCAAAACCCATGAGAAACCTGGAAATTTTTAGCGGTTGATAATTATGTTCATCATATTTATCATCTTCTTTATTTTATGCATCATATACGAGATAATATATTACTTTAATGCCAATGAGAATTACCCCAATCTTCCATAGGATGCCGGCACCGTGCGAGAGATCGAGCCAGGAGGCAAGCAGATCCCATTTTGCCTGGAAAGCATTTAGCAAACAGTATTTAGAAATGTCATATTGTTTACCAGAGCTGTTTAGCGGCGAGATTCTGCAAGTGTCAGATGTTTTGCTCGGATGAACGTGAAAATCTCTGTACTCCGTAGACGCAATGTGCAGTCTATCCAGTCTTTGAAATGTAAAATCCTCTATCAGAACAGAAGACAGCTCCAGGATCCAAGCCTCTGGGCCCACACAGATGCTATTAACTTTTGACTTGTTTTTCTTCTCTTATATTCATAGGAATCATGCATTTTGGTAGCCCTGCTGTGTTTTTATACAGAGGACACTTTGCTTCATCCATATTTTAAACTTTATTCTGAAAAAAATAAGAAAAGGGTTTATTCACACTGCCTTTGCAATGTCTATTTGGCGTATTGGACCTCCCGACACATATGCCAAATTTGTCCATAGAGTTCCATTCACCTCGTATTTAGAGAACCAAAACTGTTTCTGATTTATTTTGGGGAGACATATATGAGCTTTTGTTGCAGGACTAATATGAATTTTTCTAATCCTTTTTCTTCATGAGAAAAGCTATCACCGAAAAACAGCAATCATTTACACTTTTATGCTTCGTGGGTGGGGGTATATATTTTTGAAAAACAATTTATATTCAAGTTTCTTTTTCTGCCTAACAGCTTAGATGCTGCGGTCACTATTGGCTGTAGCATCTTAGGGGGTAAACTTTTCAATACCTGTATAACACCTGACAAGGCTCATCTCCTATACTCGCTCCATACACTTTACGTACATATGTGACATGCTTACATGCTTTGTGTCACTAAGAGGTTAAATTTTAATGGAGGGAGTGACATGCAAGTGAAATCAGCTCTCTTATAGCTTGAATAAAGCTACTAAATAGACGCCAGGAGGGCCCTGCCTTTCCGAGAGGTGGGAAAGTCAGAAGATAGCGCCTATTAAGTGAAGATAAGTCTGCACATGGCTTGAAAATAAACATATGACGGCAGATTGTTTGGGGCACACCCTGTATGTAGGAGAGACCATTGGGTACCCAATAAGGTGGAGGTCTCGTGTCATGCAGCTCCCTCTATAGCTCAGCCTTGATAAGCTTTGTTATTGGATCTACTTGACTCTTGCAAGAAAATTATATGTTTCTTTTTGAGAAGATCCAATAATCCAGAGTCTTCAATATTCCAGTACTTATCCAGAATTACAGGAATGGGAAATAATGATTCAGAGGAGTATGAAGTCTTACAGGCAATGTTCAATGGGAGAAAAAGTATGCAAATGGGATCAACTGCTGTACATAAGTGACTATCTCTCAAATTACCACTAGTGATGAGCGAGTATACTCGTTGCTCGGGTTTTCCCGAGCACGCTCGGGTGACCTTCGAGTATTTGTTTGTGTTCAGAGATTAAGTTTTCATTGCGGCAGCTGAATGATTTACAGCTTTTAGCCTGGTTGATTACATGTGATGATTCCCTAGCAACCAGGCAGCCCCCACATGTGCTTAGCCTGGCTAATAGCTGTAAATCATTCAACTGAGGCGATGAAAACTTAATTTCCAAACACTAACAAATACTTGGAGGTCACCCAAGCGTGCTCGGGAAAACCCGAGCAACGAGTATACTCGCTCATCACTAATTACCACCTAGGAGGGAAAACTGTCATGTAAGTCAATATCAGTGCCACAAGCCAGTCACGTCCTCCTGGGAGATCTGGGGTCAGAAAATCACTACATATTGTGAGTCGCAGATCTTCCACCTAGCTGATCTGTTCGTGTTTCATATAAAATCAATTCCATTTCCTTTGGTGCTGAAGAGGTTAATGACCCTTTCTATGATGGTTAGAAACTTGCAATTTCATCTCCCAGCTGTTCCTGACCTGGTCATTTCCTCTCCCTATAAAATGTGGTCAGACCTTCTATCTTTCAAGTAAAAGCTTTGCTTCCCATCTCCTTGGAGATGCTGAGCTGAATTGGAGATCGTTGTTGATATTGGATATTGTTGTGTGCTGGTTTTGGGTGTATGCTTTCCTCATTGTCCTATTCCCATTTGGTTGGTACAGTCCTATAATTCCCTGTATACCATTCTACCTTTGGCGCGTGTTTGTATGTTTGTTCCTTTCTGTTATCGCTGTCGGTCTTATGCAGGGTCGGACTGGCCCACCGGGATACCGTTGAAATGCCCGGTGGGCCCCGACCCAGAGAGGAGGAGGAGGAAGAAAAAAAAAGAGACGTGGGCCCTTTAAATCTTCGGGCGGCGCCAACCTCCGCCATGACCAGGGCACGCCCCCCTCCCCCGGTGCCAGCGCTGGCATTGGGCCCCCCTTACTCACCTCTCCTGGTTCCTGCGGCAGCTGCAGCGTCTTCAGCGCCCTCTGACTCTGCGATGTCTCAGGGCAGAGGGCGCGATGACGTATTCACTGCGCGCTCAGCCTCTCTGTCCTGAGCATTGCAGAGCCGGAGAGACGCTGAGCGCACCGGACCTGCGCTGGGAACGGGACAGGTGAGGATTTTACTTTTTTTTTTTCTTTATGTCTGACTCTGTCTGTCTGGGGCCAATGCTGGACACACTGGGGCAATGCTGGAGACGCTGGGGCAGATTGCTGGACACACTGGGGCAGATTGCTGGACACACTGGGGCAATGCTGGAGACCCTGGGGCAGATTGCTGGACACACTGGGGCAATGCTGGACACTGGCACAGATTGCTGGACACACTGGGGCAATGTTGGAGACCCTGGGGCAGATTGCTGGACACACTGGGGCAATGCTGGAGACCCTGGGGCAGATTGCTGGACACACTGGGGCAATGCTGGAGACCCTGGGGCAGATTGCTGGACACACTGGGGCAATGCTGGACACTGGGGCAGATTGCTGGACACACTGGGGGCAATGCTGGACACACTGGGGCAATGCTGGACACTGGGGCAGATTGCTGGACACACTGGGGAAATGCTGGAGACCCTGGGGCAGATTGCTGGACACACTGGGGCAATGCTGGACACTGGGGCAGATTGCTGGACACACTGGGGGCAATGCTGGACACACTGGGGCAATGCTGGACACTGGGGCAGATTGCTGGACACACTGGGGGCAATGTTGGACACACTGGGGCAATGCTGGAGACCCTGGGGCAGATTGCTGGACACACTGGGGCAATGCTGGACACTGGGGCAGATTGCTGGACACACTGGGGGCAGTGCTGGGCATACTGGGGCAGATTGCTGGATACACTGGGGGTAATATGCTGGACATACTGGGGCAGATTGCTGGACACACTGGGGGTAATATGGTGGACATACTGGGGCAGATTGCTGGACACACTGGGGGTAATATGCTGGACACACTGGGGCAGATTGCTGGACAACCTGGGAGTAATATGCTGGACACACTGGGGGTAATATGCTGGACACACTGGGGCAGATTGCTGGACACACTGGGGGCAATGCTGAACACTCTGGGGCAATATGCTGGACATACTGGGGCAGATTGTTGAACACACTGTCTGGGGGAAATGCTGGATACACTGGGGCAATATGCTTGACATACTGGGGAAGATTGCTGTACACACTGGGGCAATATGATGGACATACTGGGGCAGATTGCTGGACACACTGTCTAGGTGAAATGCTGGACACACTGGGGCAATATGCTTGACATACTGGGGAAGATTGCTGGACACACTGTCTGGGGGCAATGCTGGACACACTGGGGCAATATGCTGGACATACTGGGGCAGATTACTGGACACACTGGAGGTAATATGCTGGACACACTGGGGCAGATTGCTGGACACACTGGGGCAGGTTGCTGGACACACTGTCTGGGGGCAATACTAGACACACTGGGGCAATATGCTTGACATACTGGGGCAGAATGCTGGACACACTGTCTGGGGGCAGTGCTGGACACACTGGGGCAGATTGCTGGACACACTGGGGGCAGGACTGGAGGCATGGGCAGAATGTAGATACGGGGCATGATTGGAGACACGGGGCAGAATCAAAGACATGGGGCAGGATTGGATCATGGGGAAGGATGGATACGATGGAGACTGATGGCGCAGGATGGGGAGATGATATGGGGTAGAATGGATACTCATGAGGGCAGGATGCGAGAACATATGGCTGACGCCAGGAATGAGATAAACGGGGCCAGGGTGGGGAATATTATTACCATAGGGGCTAATTAAGGGATGTTATTACTGCAGTGATGTATTTATTTTATTTCTTGAGTATACTGTTTTAAATGGGGGGCGGTCTGGTTACTGTGCAGAGTGACACTATATCGCCTTTTTTTCTTCATGTGGTGTAATGTAGAAGTTGTGAAAAATTAAGTAATGTGTTCTGCAAGCGGAGCTCGAGATAACTGTGTTATTTCCTGCAGAATCGAGTCCTGGCTGGAAGAAATGATGGCGGTCTGTGCTGGATGAAAGATGAAGGACTTCACCTAGAGACGTCACTGGTGAGTCAGTGTTACCTATACACTGACACTATACACTGTATACTATATACAGCGGTCCTGTGTACAATGTCACCAGTGATCACTGTATTACCTATACATTATATACAGAGCCCCTGTGTATAATACCACCAGTGATCTCTGTATTACCTCTACACAGACACTGCATACTAAGTACAGATCTCCTGTGAATACTGGCATTTATGGGGATAGTATTGTGTTTTGTTTTCTTTTTATTACTCATCAGTATTGTAGTATTCAGTCACTATGTTGTGGTAATATGTGGTCTGGAAATGGTGTTGTGGTATTTGTCCCTTGTATGTGCTATTTGGTCAGCAAGTGGTGGTAATATGTGATCTGGTCATGGTGTGGCGGTACTTGTCCCTTGTATGTAGTATTATTCGGTCACTATGTGGTCTGGTCATGGTGTGGTGGTATTTCTTCCTGCATGTGATATTATTGGTCTTGGTATAGTGGATTGTGTTGTGTATGGCGGTCATTTGTTCTCTCTGATATTAATAAGAAGAAGATTCTTTATTTCCATTATAGTTTTAATGCTTTTTACACAGCGGCGGAGATGCACTTACAGGGGGTTTCCTGTGGAAAAAAGTAATCACCTCTCCACAGGATAAGTGATAACGTATTGATTGGTGGGGGTCTGACTGCTTGGACCCATTCAGCAAAATGTGGAACTTTTTATCCCCATTAGACTCGAGTGGCATGTCCGACTAGATCACTGATCCATTCATTCACTCTGTGGCTGCACTTGTTTTTTTCTGGAAGCCCCAAAGAGAATGAATGGAGCTGCGGTCAGACATCCCACCTGCCACTGCATTTTAAAATAGTGATAAAAGTGTCCTGTCAGGGATAAAACTTCCCCATTCTTCCGATCGGTGCAGTTTCTAATGGTCGGATCTAAGTGATCACCTATCCTGTGGAGCCCATGGATCAGTGATAACTTGTTTTAACCAAGAACCCCATTAATGGAAACTACCGTAATTGTACATCCCAGTTATTGGAGCACACGGTAGATGTGCAGCAGCCGCCGGTGTTTTACAGCCGATGCTCCACTATAATGACAGATATTTGCATATAGCTGTAGGGTGGGCCCCTAGAGTCCATTCCTCTGGTGGGCCCCAGACATCCCAGTCTGACCCTTGTCTTATGTGTTTATACACTAGCATTTCTGTTCCAGGCCTCCTAGAGGAGGGGAAGGGGACAGCTTATGAAATACCACATGAGCAGTAAGGCTGATGGCCCAAATCTCCTCACCTTTAGTGGTGCTTTTCAGAGCAGGGATAGTTAGGGCCCCAGTCCCTAATCACAAACAGTCACAGTGTGACAATCAGACCTTTTAACAAGCCTTGTAATATGACCAGGGATGAATGGCAAGACAAAATTTAACTCTCAGACAGCCTGTTTAGGGGTGTTTGCTCCTCAGTGGTGAAAAGCTGAGTCTGGTTGGCTGAGTGTTATTGTGATGCATTTTAGGCAATGTAGGGGGAAGAAATAGTTCACTTAAAGACACCAATTGATTATGAAGCTTTATAAGCAATGCTACATGCGATATGTAGAAAAGTATGCAAATTAGCTTGCTTGCAGAACAAAAGAAACTATCTCACTAATGAGGGGCAAACACCCCGAAACAGGTTGTCTGTAGATGAGATTCTGCCTCTGCATTGATCCCCAGACATGCTGCAAGACACAAACATTGGAAGAATTGTTCTGTGACTTATACAGAAGTCACTTCTCCTAGGTGATACTTTGTGGGATAGATTCTTTTATTTAGCTAAGGAATAAAATCTATGGGAAATCTAAATATAGACAAGAATCAGAGTCCGGCGGAATTCTGATTTATTCATTGTGTCACCATTTTAATCTAGCTGAACAATATTTACACACTTCCCCGCTTCCCTTATAAAATTCTCTCCTACAATTACTTATTCTTCATTTCATTTCAACTGGGTGTAATTACCTGGCCAAAAAGACTCAGTAGAGCAAGTCACCCGCTGCAATCTCTTCATTATCCAGTCATCTGTAAATAGGCATCCAGTTAACTGTACGGTATTTTATTGCAACGATGTCTTCACCTACAATCTGTTATATGTGGCTCTGTATAACGGGGCTCTGAATTCAATCTGAGTCAGAGGACCCTCAGATACTTAAGGTCTATTCACACAACATGGTAATATCATGGGTATTACTCCAAACACCACATTATCACCTACAGCCAGGGTCGGACTGGGGTGTCTGAGGCCCACCAGAGGAATGGACTCTAGGGGCCCACCCTACAGCTATATGCAAATATCTGTCATTATAGTGGAGCATCGGCTGTAAAACACCGGCGGCTGCTGCACATCTACCGTGTGCCCCAATAACTGGGATGTACAATTACAGTAGTTTCCATTAATGGGGTTCTTGGTTAAAACAAGTTATCACTGATCCATGGGCTCCACAGGATAGGTGATCACTTAGATCCGACCATTAGAAACTGCACCAATCGGAAGAATGGGAAAGTTTTATCCCTGACAGGACACTTTTATCACTATTTTAAAATGCAGCGGCAGGTGGGATGTCTGACCGCAGCTCCATTCATTCTCTTTGGGGCTTCCAGAAAAAAACAAGTGCAGCCACTGAGGGAATGAATGGATCAGTGATCTAGTCGGACATGCCACTCCAGTCTAATGGGGATAAAAAGTTCCACATTTTGCTGAATGGGTTCAAGCAGTCAGACCCCCACCAATCAATACGTTATCACTAATCCTGTGGAGAGGTGATTACTTTTTTCCACAGGAAACCCCCTGTAAGTGCATCTCCGCCGCTGTGTAAAAAGCATTAAACTCTAATGGAAATAAAGAATCTTCTCCTAATTAATATCAGAGAGAACAAATGACCGCCATACACAACACAATCCACTATACCAAGACCAATAATATCACATACAGGAAGAAATACCACCACACCATGACCAGACCACATAGTGACCGAATAATACTACATACAAGGGACAAATACCGCCACATCATGACCAGATCACATATCACCACCACTTGGTGACCAAATAGCACATACAAGGGACAAATACCACAACACCATT
The DNA here is from genome assembly GCF_032444005.1 of Ranitomeya imitator. Lineage (NCBI taxonomy): Eukaryota > Metazoa > Chordata > Amphibia > Anura > Dendrobatidae > Ranitomeya > Ranitomeya imitator. The sequence continues at coordinate 758,226,816 of NC_091282.1, forward strand.
TCCAGACCACATATTACCACCACATAGCGACTGAATACTACAATACTGATCAGTAATAAAAAAAAACAAAAACAATACTATCACCATAAGTGCCAGTATTCACAGGAGATCTGTACTTAGTATGCAGTGTCTGTGTAGAGTTAATACAGAGATCACTGGTGGTATTATACACAGGGGCTCTGTATATAATGTATAGGTAATACAGTGATCACTGGTGACATTGTACACAGGATCACTGTATATAGTATACAGTGTATAGTGTCAGTGTATAGGTAACACTGACTCACCAGTGACGTCTCTAGGTGAAGTCCTTCATCTTTCATCCAGCACAGACCGCTATCATTTCTTCCAGCCAGGACTCGATTCTGCAGGAAATAACACAGTTATCTCGAGCTCCGCTAGCAGAACACATTACTTAATTTTTCACAACTTCTACATTACACCACATGAAGAAAAAAAGGCGATATAGTGTCACTCTGCACAGTAACAGGACCGCCCCCCCATTTAAAACAGTATACTCAAGAAATAAAATAAATACATCACTGCAGTAATAATATCCCTTAATTAGCCCCTATGGTAATAATATTCCCCACCCTGGCCCCGTTTATCTCATTCCTGGCGTCAGCCATATGTTCTTGCATCCTGCCCTCATGAGTATCCATTCTACCCCATATCATCTCCCCATCCTGCCCCATCAGTCTCCATCGTATCCATCCTGCCCCATGATCCAATCCTGCCCCATGTCTTTCATTCTGCCCCGTGTCTCCAATCATGCCCCGTATCTACATTCTGCCCTTGCCTCCAGTCCTGCCCCCAGTGTGTCCAGCAATCTGCCCCAGTGTGTCCAGCATATTACCCCTAGTGTGTCCAGCATATTACCCCCAGTGTGTCCATCAACCTGCCCCAGTATGTCCAGCATATTGCCCCAGTGTCCAGCAATCTGCCCCAGTGTGTCCAGCATTGCCCCCAGACAGTGTGTCCAGCAATCTGCCCCAGTATGTCAAGCATATTGCCCCAGTGTGTCCAGTATTGCCCCCAGACAGTGTGTCCAGCAACCTGCCCCAGTGTGTCTGGCAATCTGCCCCAGTGTGTCCAGCAATCTTCCCCAGTGTGTCCAGCATATTACCCCCAGTGTGTCCAGTAATCTGCCCCAGTATGTCCAGCATATTGCCCCAGTGTGTCCAGCATTGCCCCCAGACTGTGTCCAGCAATCTTCCCCAGTATGTCAAGCATATTGCCCCAGTGTGTCCAGCATTTCACCTAGACAGTGTGTCCAGCAATCTGCCCCAGTATGTCCAGCATATTGCCCCAGTGTGTCCAGATTTGCCCCCAGTGTGTTCAACAATCTGCCCCAGTATGTCCAGCATATTGCCCCAGAGTGTCCAGCATTGCCCCCAGACAGTGTGTCCAGCAATCTGCCCCAGTGTGTCCAGCATTGCCCCCAGACAGTGTGTCCAGCAATCTTCCCCAGTATGTCAAGCATATTGCCCCAGTGTATCCAGCATTTCCCCCAGACAGTGTGTTCAACAATCTGCCCCAGTATGTCCAGCATATTGCCCCAGTGTCCAGCAATCTGCCCCAGTGTGTCCAGCATTTCCCCCAGACAGTGTGTCCAGCATTTCCCCCAGTGTGTCCAGCAATCTGCCCCAGTATGTCCAGAATATTGCCCCAGTGTGTCCACATTTGCCCCCAGTGTGTTCAACAATCTGCCCCAGTATGTCCAGCATATTGCCCCAGAGTGTCCAGCATTGCCCCCAGTGTGTCCAGCAATCTGCCCCAGTGTGTCCAGCATATTATCCCCAGTGTGTCCAGCAATCTGCCTCAGTATGTCCTGCATATTACCCCCAATGTGTCCAGCAATCTGCCCCAGTATGTCCAGCACTGCCCCCAGTGTGTCCAGCAATCTGCCCCAGTGTCCAGCATTGCCCCAGTGTGTCCAGCAATCTGCCCCAGGGTCTCCAGCATTGCCCCCAGTGTGTCCAGCATTGCCCCCAGTGTGTCCAGCAATCTGCCCCAGTGTCCAGCATTGCCCCAGTGTGTCCAGCATTGCCCCCAATGTGTCCAGCAATCTGCCCCAGTGTCCAGCATTGCCCCAGTGTGTCCAGCAATCTGCCCCAGGGTCTCCAGCATTGCCCCAGTGTGTCCAGCAATCTGCCACAGGGTCTCCAGCATTGCCCCAGTGTGTCCAGCAATCTGCCCCAGGGTCCAGCATTGCCCCAGTGTGTCCAGGAATCTGCCCCAGGGTCTCCAGCATTGCCCCAGTGTGTCCAGCAATCTGCCCCAGGGTCTCCAGCATTGCCCCAGTGTGTCCAGCAATCTGCCCCAGTGTCCAGCATTGCCCCAGTGTGTCCAGCAATCTGCCCCAGTGTGTCCAGCAATCTGCCCCAGGGTCTCCAGCATTGCCCCAGTGTGTCCAGCATTGCCCACAGACAGACAGAGTCAGACATAAAGAAAAAAAAAAAGTAAAATCCTCACCTCTCCCGTTCCCAGCTCAGGTACGGTGCGCTCAGCGTCTCTCTGGCTCTGCAACGCTCAGGACAGAGAGGCTGAGCGTGCAGTGATGACGTCATCACGCCCTCTGCCCTGAGACGTCGCAGAGTCAGAGGGCGCTGAAGACGCTGCAGCTGCCGCAGGAACCAGGAGAGGTGAGTAAGGGGGGCCCAATGCCAGCGCTGGCACCGGTCAGTTTTTTGAAAATTGGTAATCTTAGGCAGTCCCATAGACAAGGAATGGAGTGGTGGCATGTCTACATTCTCAGGATTGGTGGTGGTTCTAGCAACTGGACCTCCATCAATCCACAATAATTTTATTTAGTTTATTTTACTCACTTATGTAGCTGCATTAATTCCACAGCGCTTTACAGACATCATGACTGTCCCCAATGGGGCTCACAATCTACACTCCCTATCAGTATGTCTTTGGAGTAATGGAGGAAACCGAAGTACCTGGAGGAAACCCACACAAACACAAGAACAGACAAACTCATTGCAGATTTCATCCTTGGTGGGATTTGATCCCAGGACCCCAGCGCTTCAAGGCTGCAGAGCTAACCATTGAGCCACCGTGCCACCCCAAGTTATGAACTATGCTTTGCATATCTTACTTTACCTTATTGTTGAGAATACCTCTAAAGGATTACAATGAGGAGTATATAGTTCTAGCTAGATAGAAAAGACACTGGGGGTAATTTATTAATCAATTTGTGTCAGATTTGAAACAAACTGACCCCAAAAAATGATCCCAGTTCATTGTGCATAACAAAGTTGTTAAAAATCTTTGCTTTTATGCTTAGCTACTAATAGTTTAAAAGGGAAGAAGTCCATTGGTGTGATCTATGGGACAGCCCATGAGGAGCCGAAAAACAGAACTAACTACTCATGGGAAGCAGGGGACTGATTTTGTTTAATATTAAAGTGAGATACAGATCAAAAGAAGATTGGGAGGGTTTATTTTTCTCTGTCAGGATTATTTTACATGGTTAATAATAACTTGTTGGTAATCATGGCTCTTTGTGGATTTTAACTCCCAATGATTAATATCAAGTTATTTTTATTAGCCAAGCAGAGAACATTATTGCAGACAAGGAGCTGAAACAGGAGGTAAACAATGTTTCACAATTACATACATAATAGTAATAAACTATAAATCACATATAGTTATTGCTTTAGATTTAACATACTTTTTAGGTATTAATACAGCTATGGATGGATATAGGTCCAGATCTTAATGGGATTCTACTGTACATTGAACTATCATATATATGTTCTAATGGGAGACATTTTGCACCTACTTCACACCATCCAAGTGGTGGGAGATGGATTTAAATTTTGAGCATACCCCCAGTAAAGGGATTTCTCAGGATATTACTTGGATTGCTAATTTGTCACACACAGTGTAGGACAGACTAAGTGCAACACAAAGGGATAAGGAGAAAACACAAAAACCTCAGTGACATATTAATGTCATCAAAATAGTGCTTTAAGTAGCCCATCGAAAAAAAAAGGCAAAAAAGATACCCACTCCAAATAACATATATTAAAGGAGGAAATAGGAGCAACCAGGTATAATAGATTAAAAATATATTTTATTAATAATTTCAAAGTGGACCATATATACCAAAAAGTACCATTACAAGTGTATGAAATAAAACATATGCAAAGAGGAAAACAGGGAAACCAGGGGACCAACAATTGCAACTGCCCAACTGTGCATAAAATGTAAAGTGCCTTGTGCAATAATGTATTGGAACGGCAGGTCAAACCCTCACAAAATAAGTACCAAGTGCATAGGTTCAAAATAGAACCAAAAGAGGTACATAGACTTACCACGGGCAGAAGCGAAAGGACCCTGGGCCAGGTTTGGATAGCCCAGACGTGCGTTACGCGTGTCTAATACACCGATTTCTCAAGGGATAAGGGAAGGGGAATCAACACTAAGGAAGGGGGGAGTGGAGACTCCTAGACAGATCTAACGTCACCCTGTCTTTCCTATCAGCCCTATATAGGTTCCACACCTATTTCCGAGCAGGATACCTAATCCCTGCCTGACCCTGGAGATAAGCCCTGCACTGGGAAGGACAGAATGTGCACAAGTCAATCCCCACTACAACTAAAGACAGCTAGGATACACAAAACATTGGAATACTTAGCTTGAGAAGACTCATAGAGAAACACAGACGTCCTCCAGCAACACCAAGGAGGAATATAGCCAACCGCAATAACTCCAAGCCACAACAGGGAAGTGCAAATAGAAAATAGCACCCGCAACTCTCAACAGTTCGGCGTTATAAACACCCAGATCCAGGTGGCACCATTAAGGCCAGGGGAGGTGGTGGCCACTAGTCTGCAAGGCTAACTGCTGAGACCTTCTGCAGCCAGATACAGTGCGACTGTCTGCAGCCTCTGAGACACCTGTGACATTATCCTTGAAAGAGGACATCATTGTTTGATCGGTGATGTTTGCACCACTGGTTCACAGACCACAAAATAGCCCCTTTTAGATCTCTCAGCCACATTATTAGTCTTTCGATATATCGCTTTTTACCTCATTATTGGGCACCACCTTTCCAGTATACATTGATACTGGAAATGAGCCCATATACTTCAATCAAAGGGGTTCCCTACTAGTTACAAAGGCTGTTATCCATGTTTAAACCTGGCAATAATTAGTTTGGCTGTAGCGCCACCACAGGAGTAATGAAGCGTTACACTACTTCTGCTTAAGTCAATACATAGTGTATGTAATGCAGGACAGGATAGGTCCTCCTGAGCAAAAGACATTCTTTGTAACCATTCCCACTGTGACAGAGAGATGAGGATCCTTAACAGATCTCATGTTATAGTATAAAAAACTTGAAGATCTGCATATTACTGTTAAAAACTTGTGTTGTTCTATGCAAAGAAATATCTAAAAGTGCCACGAGGTGTCTCCTTTCTATCTCACTTTCTACTGCCTATGGTTAAGTGTAATACATCTCTAGAAACAGAGATGCTGAGACAGGATACAGGAAGTGAGGGCAGGTCTTGATCTCTGTACAAGAAGTGTGGGCGAGTGTTAGTCTCTCTACATGAAATTGTGGGGTCTGCAGTAATTGGGGACAGTCTTTGTCTCTACGGGAAGTGAGTCGTTCTTTGTGTCTACAGGATGTGGGGGCATTTCTTTCTCTCTGTACAGGAATTTTGGGTGGGTCTTTGTCTCTCTAGAGGAAGTTGGGGCAGATCATTGTCTCAACAGGAAGTGGAGGAAGGTCTTTGTTGCTGCAGGAAGTGGAGGTGGGTCTTTTTCTCTACAGGAAGTGGAAGCGGTCTTTGTCTTTACAGGAAGTGGGGGCAGGTCTTTGTCTCTACAGGAAGTGGGAACAGGTTTTCATATCTCCAGGATGTGGGAAGGTCTTTGTCTCTACAGGAAGTGGAGGAAAATCTTTGCCTCTACAGGAAGAGGGGACAAGTCTTTGTCTCTACAAGAAGTAAGGGCATGTCTTTGTCTCTACAGCAAGTGTGGCAAGTCTTTGTCTCTACAGGAAGTATGGGCTGGTCTTTGTCTCTCTAGAAGAAATGGAGGTGAGTCTTTGTCTCTACAGGAAGTAGCGGAAGGTCTTTGTCTGTATAGGAATTGGGGGCAGATCTTTGTTTCTACAGGAAGTGGTGGCGGGTTTTTGTTTCTACAGGAAGTTGCTGGATCTTTGTCTCTCTCGATGAAATAAGGAGATCTGCGTCCCTACAGATAGTGAATGGGTCTTTGTCTCTACAAGAGGTAGACAGGTCTTGGTCTCTCTACAGGAAATGAGTGGGTGGCTCTTTACTAGTGATGAGCGAGTGTACTCATTGCTCGGATTGTTCTGAGCACGCTCGGGTGACCTCCGAGTATTTGTTAGTGTTCGGAGATTAAGTTTTATCGCAGCATCTGAATGATTTACAGCTATTAGCCAGCATGATTACATGCGGGGATTCCCTAGCAACCAGGCAACCCCCACATGTACTCAGCCTGGCTAGTAGCTGTAAATCATTCAGCTGAGGCGATGAAAACTTAATCTCCGAACGCTAACAAATACTCAGAGATCACCCGAGTGTGCTCGGGAAAACCCGAGCAACGAGTATATTCGCTCATCACTAGTCTTTACCTCTCTTCAGAAATTGGTGGAAGGACTTTGTGGTTACATGAAAGTGGGGTAGCCCTGCTCTCTTTTCCTGCTTTCTTGCCCATGAAACTGCATACAGGCATATCAAAGAGGTGGACTTTTCTTTCAGAACAGACGAGCCAGGGCCAATGCATGCAGGAATATAAGATAAAGGATGTTCTAGCACATATACATAGTAACATAGTTAGTAAGGCCGAAAAAAGACATTTGTCCATCCAGTTCAGCCTATATTCCATCATAATAAGTCCCCAGATCTACGTCCTTCTACAGAACCTAATAATTGTATGATACAATATTGTTCTGCTCCAGGAAGACATCCAGGCCTCTCTTGAACCCCTCGACTGAGTTCGCCATCACCACCTCCTCAGGCAAGCAATTCCAGATTCTCACTGCCCTAACAGTAAAGAATCCTCTTCTATGTTGGTGGAAAAACCTTCTCTCCTCCAGACGCAAAGAATGCCCCCTTGTGCCCGTCACGTTCCTTGGTATAAACAGATCCTCAGCGAGATATTTGTATTGTCCCCTTATATACTTATACATGGTTATTAGATCGCCCCTCAGTCGTCTTTTTTCTAGACTAAATAATCCTAATTTCGCTAATCTATCTGGGTATTGTAGTTCTCCCATACCCTTTATTAATTTTGTTGCCCTCCTTTGTACTCTCTCTAGTTCCATTATATCCTTCCTGAGCACCGGTGCCCAAAACTGGACACAGTACTCCATGTGCGGTCTAACTAGGGATTTGTACAGAGGCAGTATAATGCTCTCATCATGTGTATCCAGACCTCTTTTAATGCACCCCATGATCCTGTTTGCCTTGGCAGCTGCTGCCTGGCACTGGCTGCTCCAGGTAAGTTTATCATTAACTAGGATCCCCAAGTCCTTCTCCCTGTCAGATTTACCCAGTGGTTTCCCATTCAGTGTGTAATGGTGATATTGATTCCTTCTTCCCATGTGTATAACCTTACATTTATCATTGTTAAACCTCATCTGCCACCTTTCAGCCCAAGTTTCCAACTTATCCAGATCCATCTGTAGCAGAATACTATCTTCTCTTGTATTAACTGCTTTACATAGTTTGGTATCATCATATAGTGCTGTCATAATGCTGATAAAGAGGAACAGACCCCTGAAAAAGAGTGGGCGCAAGCTACAGGGCATGAGAATCGGTGACACTGTTGGACATATTAGACTGGTTTGTGCATTAGTACCAGTGTTAACTTGCTGTGCATGATGAGGGGAACAAGGCTATGCTTTTTGACAGGTTTTGTGTAAAAGGACAAGTGCATTTTACCTATAAAATGTATAAATATTGATCATCATGAAACATGCATAGGGACAATGGGAACAAGCTCTCTCATCCCTCTCATAAAATGTACCTACTACATGTGAAAGGTGGTCAATAACTATAGGGCAGCCTGCGCTGTGAGCAAAAATACCATTACCACTGGCGTGATAGCTGAGAAGTGCTCTTATATGTAATTAGCCACTAAGTCAGACAAAAAGACATTTGGTTGATTTTGCACTTAGCAGGAATTAATAAATGAGCCTTAAGCTGGCAGGCAATTCGGGGTGGGGGCGCTTTAATTACACCCTAACAACTAAGCTGGCATCACAGGCACATATCCACGAAAATGAATAGGGGCATTGAAGATCCAATTGATTGTATATTTAATTTGCACAGCAACACAATTACATCACTCAGTTTTGAAAAAGGAACATAACATTTCAGGCATGACACAATGCCGTACCTAGGGTAATAATGCATTTCTATTCACTGCCCAATACCTCTGCCCTTTCTTATAGCAGCACTAATCTCTCTGTGCGTTCTCCGAGTTGTGGAGTAATACTGCCATCTACAGTGCGAACAACGCATCTTCTCTCCTTGGCTGTTCTACCTGTACTGATATAACATACAAAAAATGAAAGTTAATAAAAATCCAGTTTTCAACAGAAGTAAAATCCAACTGTTCTAGACTCCTGAAAAGAAAACCAGACTAGTCATGCAGTGATGCATCCTCACTTCTTATGTAGAAGACAACCAAAAACTAAATTGTAGCAGAATCCAGAGAACGATACCTTCCTTCTAGTACCAGTTCCCAAATGCAACTGTATGCTCTGCACCTGTCCTTACAGAAGACCTATCATTAGGTCAAAAGTAGCCAATTTTTTTGGTCTTTTTATATTCCTACTCAGGGCTGCCATCAGGACATTACTGCCCTTACTGGAATATGGGGCCTGATGAGCAGAGGGGGCTCACAGAATGATCAGTTAAAATCCAATCACAGGCCAGCAGCTGACTTCAGCACGCACGTCGCCGATGTATGACGTCACTGTCATACGCCGCAACGATGCTGTGTGCCTGAAGGTCGACCAGGTAAGGAAAAACTTCTTTTTTTTGTAAAGCCGCGGCATGGGCCATGATATACCAGTATGGGGGTGCATTTTACTACCATGGGGGGAAGGAGGGAAAGGGGATGCATTATACTATGGGGTGCATTATACTGCTATAGGTGCATTATACTATGCTGCTGCTGCATTGTACCATGGGGTGCATTATACTGTTATGGGTGCATTATATTATGGGGCTGCTACATTATACTATGGGATGCATTATACTCCTATGGGTGCATTATACTATGGGTGCATTATACTGCTATGGGGGGCTGCATTATACTCCTATGGGGCTGCTGCATTTTACTCCTATGTGGCTGCTGCATTGTACTCCTATGGGGCTGCTGCATTATACACCTATGGGGCTGCTGCATTATACTCCTATGGAGCTGCTGCATTATACACTTTTGGAGCTGCTGCATTATATTCCAAAGCGGCTGCTGCATTATAGTACTATAAGGTGTATTATACTGCTATGTACAGTAGGTGCTTTATACTATATATGACTATGGGGTACATTATACTAATATAGATGACTATGGGGTCAATATAGAGAGACAAGGGGGGAAGTATGGAGAGACATTAGGCAGAATGGGAGAAAACGTGGGGTCCAGAATGTGGGATATTATTACTGTTACTGGGGCTAATTAAATTATATTATTTTTGAGGATACTGTTTTCAGTGTGGGGGAGGAGATGTGCTGTTACTTTGCAGGGTGACAGGGTCACTTTTTTCTTCATCTGGCGTAGTGTAGAGGTTGGGGAAAAATTGGGGAATGTGCTCTAGATCAGTGTTTTTCAACCAGTGTGCCGCGGCACACTAGTGTGCTGCGACACATGGTCGGGTGTGCCGCGGGGAACGGGAGTCAGCTGTTCTCTGTGCCGACTGTCAAGCTGACAGCCGGCACAGAGAAGCTGCAGCGCGCCGGCTCCCGGAGATCAATTGTACTCGCAGACATCTACCAGCTGCGAGTACAATTGAGGCTCTGACCGCTGGGTCAGAGCGACGCCAGCAGCGTGATCAAGTCATGTGATCACGCTGCTGACGTCACTATCCGGCGCGCAGGAGACAGAAGAGACTTGGTGGTAAGTGCACCTGTGCTGTGGAGCTGAAGACACCGAAGATTCAGCGTGGGGTGGGTTTATGGGGAGTGTGTGGGGGGATTTATTAAGTGTGTGGGGGGATTTATTAAGAGTGTGGGGGGATTTATTAAGAGTGTGGGGGGGATTTATTAAGAGTGTGGGGGGGATTTATTCAGTGTGTGGGGGGATTTATTCAGTGTGTGGGGGGGATTTATTCAGTGTGTGGGGGGATTTATTCAGTGTGTACGTGGGGGGGGCTGGAATTTATTTAGCATGTGTGGGGCAGGGTGCATTTATTCTGTGGAAGGGGATGGATTTATTCTATCGGAAGGGCAGTGGATATATTCTGTGGGGGTGAGTGGGGAGATGGGGGTGGACACAGTAGCGAGGGGAAAAATGTGTGCTGACAGTACTGGGAGCAACGGTGATGGGATGTGTGAGGACAGTATGGGGAGTCGGGGGAATGTGTGAGGAGGAAATATGGAGAGAGCAAAGGGGTATGTTAGCAGGGGGGGGATGTACAGGAAGAGGCTATTAGAAATGTGTGCAGACAGTATGGGGGGATGAAAGTGTGAGTGGACACATAATAGATACTGAGTAGTGTGAGGGTAACAGCCAGGAGGAGACAGTATGCCAAGTAGGAGGAGTGTAATGAAGGGGCACAGTAGAGAGACTGGGCTCTCTATGAGGGACACCGTATGAGAAGGCAGTGTGAAGTATGGAAAAGAGAGAGAGGGTAGTGTGGATGGCATGTACCATAAGAGGGACAGTGAGGGTCATATTATGTGCTGGGAATAAAGTGAGGGGCAATTATTTACTCAGGGGCTCAGCCTAGGGCAGATATTGTTATTCCGGAGTATTATAATAACACTGCTATCTTTAAGGGTGTTGTGTCGGGATGTGCTGCAGAAGACAGGAGAAGATGGAAGTCTGCAGAAACGAGCTCTGCCGGTGGATGAGAAGAGTCATCATGGCATCTGGACAAGGTGAAGATGAAAAGAAAGAGGCGACTCCACAAACAACGTCATCTATCAGGTACCTGGATGTAAATGTGTTTTTTTTGTGATACTAATTCTCATTTTTATTTGTTAGGAACATTAAAGGGGATGTCCAAGGTTGTGATGAGTCTGCAGTCATACTATGTGACTGCAGACTTCTGAATTCTCACAGTGCACACTGCTATCATAATTCTCTGATGTTGGTGATTTATATACATGCGGTCACGTGCTGACTAGACATGTGTGGCCTCATTCAATGAAAATGAATTGTCTGAGGCCGGACACGTCTAGTTAGAATGTGGCCAGAAGTATCCAAATCACATACTTGTGCTGTCATGACCGTCCACTCTGGCCACCGGCAAGGGAGAATCCTGAAAGTGTGCAGTGCTTGCGCTGTGAGAATTCAGAAGCCTGCAGTCACATAGAATGACTGCAGACTTTCATCTCAAACCTGGACGCACCATTTTGTGCCATTTTGGTTGGTGGTGTGCCTCGGGATTTTTTAAGTATAAAAAGTGTGCCGCGGCTCAAAAAAGGTTGAAAATCACTGCTCTAGATAACTGTGTTATTTTCTGCATAGACAAGTCCTGGCTGGAAGAAGTGATGGCGGTGTGCGCTGGATGAAGATGAAAAGCGAAGATGAAGGACTTCAACTAGCGACATCACTGGTGAGCTAGTGTGTTACCTGTACACTGACACTATACATTGTATACTATATACAGAGCTCCTGTATATAATGTCACTTGTGATCACTGTATTACCTGCACACTATACACTATATACAAAGCTCCTGTGTATAATGTCACCAGAGATCACTGTATTATCTGTAAATTAACACTATATTCAAAGCTTCTGTGTATAATGTCACAGGTGATCACTATATTATCTGTACACTGACACTATATAAAGACCTCCAGTGTGTAATGTCAACGGTGATCACTGTATTACCTGTACACTAACATTATGTACAGAGCTCCAGTGTATAATGTCACCGGTGATCACTGTATTACCTGTACACTGACACTATATACAGAGCTCCTGTGTATAATGTCACTGGTGATCACAGTATTATGTGTATACTGACACTATATACAGATCTACTGTGTATAATGTCACTGGTGATCCCTGTATTACCTGTACACTGACACTATATACAAACATCCTGTGTATAATGTCACTGGTGATCACTGTATTACCTGTACACTGACACTATATACAGAGCTCCTGGGTATAATATTACCGGTGATCACTTTATCACTTGTACACTGACACTATATACAGAGCTTCTGTATATAATGTCACCGGTTGTCACTGTATTACCTGTACACAGACACTGTATGCTATGTACAGATCTCCTGTGTATAATGGCACTCATGGTGATATTAGTATTGTGTATTAATGATCAATATTGTAGTATTCGGTCACTATGTTGGGGTAATATGAGATCTGGTCATAGTGTGGCAGTATTTGTTTCTAGTTCGTGATATTATTGGTCATTTTAACAAATGTTGAGTAAGTTACAGTAGAGTAGAGCCCAACTAAAAAAATCTACTTTGTTATAGCGGTGGATTAAAAAATCTTTTGACCAAAACAAAAGCTGCTGATTATATACGTGGTGATGGGTAGGGTTGAGCGAAACGGGTCGAAATTGTTCAAAAGTCGCCGACTTTTGGCAAGGTCGGGTTTCATGAAACCCGACCCGACCCCAGTGGGGGGTCGGCCATGAAGTCGGCGATCTTTTGAATCTGGAATCGGAATTCTGATCCCGATTCCCGATATGTTTAAGATATCGGGAATTGGTATCGGAATTCAGATTAAAGTGTAAAATATAGAATTAAAATAAAAAATATTGCAATACTTACCCTCTGACGCGCCCTGGTACTAACCGGCAGCCTTCCTCCTTCGAATCCGCGCTTCTAGGACCTTGCCGTGACGTCGCGGTGATGTCGCGGCTTGTGATTGGCCGCGCGGCCGCCCATGTGACCGCTCGCGCGGCCAATCACAAGCCGCGACGTCACCCGCGACGTCACCGAAGGTCCTGGAAGGGCTGATTCTTAGGAAGGAAGGCTGTCGGAAGGAAGCAGGGCGCTTCCGAGGGTGAGTATATACCTAATAGGAATATACTCACCCTCGGAAGCGCCCTGCTTCCTTCCGACAGCCTTCCTTCCTAAGAATCAGCCCTTCCAGGACCTTCGGTGACGTCGCGGGTGACGTCGCGGCTTGTGATTGGCCGCGCGAGCGGTCACATGGGCGGCCGCGCGGCCAATCACAAGCCGCGACGTCACCGCGACATCACGGCAAGGTCCTAGAAGCGCGGATTCGAAGGAGGAAGGCTGCCGGTTAGTACCAGTGCGCGTCAGAGGGTAAGTATTGCAATATTTTTTATTTTAATTCTATATTTTACACTTAAATATGGATCCCAGGGCCTGAAGGAGAGTGTCCGCCCCTTCAGACCCTGGGAACCATGGAAACCCAATGCACTGCATTGGGTTTCGAGTTTCGGCCGACCCCGACCCCGACTTTTTTATAGGATCGGCCGATTTCACTCGACCCGACTTTTCCAAAAGTCGGGTTTCGTGAAACCCGACCCGATCCTATAAAAGTGAAGGTCGCTCAACCCTAGTGATGGGAACTGTAAACGTGTGATTGGTGAGGATGTGGTGCAGAAGTGGAGCTTTTACAAGCGAGGGCGGCGGTACTGTGGATGGTTCGAGGGGTGGAAGAGGAGCTGGGCTGGAGCCTGCCTGGCTCTCAAGAGGGTCCTGAAAATTTTCCCAGTATGGAGCCCCGAAATTCCTATGGCAGCCCTGTTCCTGCTACTCATCTGAGTATGCATTTGTTTAATTTTTTAAGATCTGCCATACAGTTCCGGAGATATTGGCCTATTTATGAGGTGCTAATTTTGTATGGTTTTTATTAAGGGGGCGTTCCTCACATGATCCTCTGGGGCGTGTCTTTATGCTCCTCTGAATAATTACTCTGTGAGCATCTTGTAAAGAGCATAAAAATTAGCCCATATCTCGAACCGTAGAGAGGATTTATACAAAACAAAAAACATAATACTCAGAGCAGCAGGAATGAAATAATAAAATACCACTTTTGACATGGTGACAGGTCTACTTTAAAGTGCACCTATGAAGATGACCACTGTTATGTTACTGCACATAATTCTTACAATAATGCCTCAGATTCTAATAATACACACAATGATATCACAGTACAGGGATAATACACAAAGTGATGTCACAGTACAGGAATAATACACACAATGATATCACAGTACAGGGATAATACACAAAGTGATGTCACAGTACAGGCAGGCTCGGACTGGCCCACCGGAGAAGCAGAGGATCCTCCGGTGGGCCCTGGCACTGACACCGGCTGGCAGGGCCCCCACTGCTCCAGGGCCCCCACTGCTCCAGCCTCTAGGGCCCCCCCGCCGCCCGGCTTGAAGAAGATACTCACCCTGCTCCAGCGATGGTCTCGGCGTCTGCACTGCAGCTCGTCCTGAACGAGCGGTCACGTGACACCGCTCATTAAGGCCATGATTATGCGCATATTCATGACCTTAAATAAGTGGTGTCACATGAACGCTCAAGCAGAAAGAAGGTGCTGCGCCGGCGCCGCCGCCTGGAGTCGGGACAGAGCGCGAGGGATGTCGGCACGGCCGTGCAGTGGGACAGGTGAGTATGAGGGACGGGGGGGGATGAAGGAGGACATAAGCCGGTGCGCCAAGCAGGAGCGGGTGCGGAGAGATAAGCCATGCATATAGTAACAGGGGGGAATATATGCCATGCATACAGTAACAGGGGGGAATATGAGCCATGCATACAGGGGCGGAATATGAGCCATGCATACAGGGGCGGAATATAAGCCATGCATACAGGGGGGGAATATAAGCCATGCATACAGGGGCGGAATATAAGCCATGCATACAGGGGGGAATATAAGCCATGCATACAGGGGCGGAATATAAGCCATGCATACAGGGGGTAATATAAGCCATGCATACAGGGGCGGAATATAAGCCATGCATACAGGGGGGAATATAAGCCATGCATACAGGGGAGAATATAAGCCATGCATACAGGGGCGGAATATAAGCCATGCATACAGGGGCGGAATATAAGCCATGCATACAGGGGCGGAATATAAGCCATGCATACAGGGGGGAATATAAGCCATGCATACAGGGGGGAATATAAGCCATGCATACAGGGGCGGAATATGAGCCATGCATACAGGGGGGAATATAAGCCTTGCATACAGGGGGGAATATAAGCCATGCATACAGGGGGGGATATGAGCCATGCATACAGGGGGAAGATATGAGCCATGAATACAGGTGGGGGGGATATGAGCCATGCATATGGGGGGGAATATGAGCCATGCATACAGGAGGGGTGAATATGAGCCATGCCTACAGGTGGGGGGGAATATGAGCCATGCATACAGGAGGGGTGAATATGAGCCATGCCTACAGGTGGGGGGAATATGAGCCATGCATACATGGGGAGATATGAGTCATGCATACAGGGGGGGTAATATGAGCTATGTATATGGGATGGGAGGGAGATGAGCCATGCATACAGGAGGGGGGTCATTATACAGTATTGAGCATCATGTGTGGCCGTTATACAGTATGGAGCATCATGTGTGGCCATTATACAGTATGGAGCATAATGTGTGGCCGTTATACAGTATGGAGCATCATTTGTGGCCATTATACAGGATTGAGCATTATGTGGGGCCATTATACAGTATGGAGAACTGTGTGGCCGTTATACAGTATGGAGCACTATGTGTGGGTGGTCATTATACAGTATGGAGCACTGTCTGGCCATTATACAGTATGGAGCAATGTGTGGCCATTATACACTATGGAGCATCATGTGTGGCCATTATACACTATGGAGCGTCATGTGTGGCCATTATACACTATTGAGCATCATGTGCGGCCATTATACAGTATTGAGCATCATGTGTGGCCGTTATACAGTATGGAGAACTGTGTGTGGCCATTATACAGTATGGAGCATCATGTGTGGTGGCCGTTATACAGTATTGAGCATCATGTGTGGCCGTTATACAGTATTGAGCATCATGTGTGGCCATTATACAGTATGGAGCACTGTGTGGCCATATTTTTGTTTGCTTATAATTATTGTATATAAAACAGTGCGATCAGCAGTGCTAAATGGCCGCGGTTGGGACGTGGATATGGGTGTGACTAGTTGTGAAATGGGTGTGGTCAGAGGCGTGGCCTAAAATTTGCCGCGGCGCACTACGCACGCCACAAGCTTTATACCTCCTTCCCATCTTCAAAAGTTGGGAGGTATGGTACCGCATCTGCCAGATCATGGCAAGTGCCGCAAATCCCATAGGGAATGAATGAGGCCGAACGCAGTGTTGCTATAAGTGATCCGTTACGCGGCAGATGCAGAAAAACTGCCGGATCTGCTGCAAAAGGCGACTTTTACATCAGTGATTCTTGCCAAAGTCACTGCCGATAGTGTCATACTCACCAAAGGGGGAGGCAGCACTAAAAGTGCCTAGGGCAGCAGAAACTCTAAATACGGCCCTGGGGGGCTACATTATATTCTGTGGGGGGACTGCATTATACTCAGGGTACTACATTGTATTATGGGGGGCTACATCATACTATATGAGGGGTTACAGTATACTATATGGGGGGCTGCATTATATTCTGTGGTGGGGCTGCATTATTCTCTCAGGGGACTACATAATATTATGGGGGCTACATCATACTACATGAGGGGGCTACTGTATACTCTATGGGGGGGCTGCATTATATTCTGTGGTGGAACTGCATTCTCTCAGGGGACTACATTATATTCTGTGGTGGGTGGCATTATACTATATGAGGGGGGGCTGCATTATACCCTATGGGTGCTACATGATATCCTATGGTGGGGACTGCGTCATACCTGAGAGGGTTGCATTATATTTTGTGGGGTGCTGCATTATATTCTATGTGAGGGGACTGCATTATATTTTATGAGGGGGCTACATTATATTCTGTGAGGGGGCTACCCCAACCCTTGCTACATTATTAAGACGTGAACTACTTTATATTATACCCTGATATTAGCGCTTTTTACCGCACAATTGGTGGTCTTGTATCTATTTCTATGTAGCTACATAGTGGGCCCCAAGAATGATTTTCTCTGGTGGGCCCAAGGTGCTCCAGTCCGACGCTGCGTAATAAGAGAAATACCCCCTCCCCTCTTCTCCCATCCTAATTTATCACCCATTAAAGTCATAGGTGCTTCCATGAACTCCCAAAGGAGAGCAGCTCTTTGTAGAGGGTAATAGAAGGGGATCTGGCGCTGGGGACCCCCCTCGGTT
The DNA here is from genome assembly GCF_032444005.1 of Ranitomeya imitator. Classification (NCBI taxonomy): domain Eukaryota; kingdom Metazoa; phylum Chordata; class Amphibia; order Anura; family Dendrobatidae; genus Ranitomeya; species Ranitomeya imitator. The sequence goes on from NC_091282.1 coordinate 758,244,296, forward strand.
ACCTTCCCATGCTCTTGGGGTGTCTAAAGCAGATAAACCCTTTCCCTGCTAGAACCTCCAAATTTCACCAAGGTCTGCACATTACGTGGGGTGGTTGAGCTCAACGTCTTCAGGTGCATCAGTAATGGTGCTGATCGTGACGGCGTGGCCTTCTATTATGGAATCTTCTTTATCACATGTTTATGACCTCATAACAGTTTTCATGGTAACTGCAGGGCTATTACCGATGCAGGACCCAAGTATTAACCCTTTTATCATTGGTAATTAACTTCATTATAGAGGCAAATAACTGCACTTGTTACCAAGCAGGCGCCTATCATTATGGCTTCCCTTAGGCACCATAAGAAATACAGATTAAACGTGCAAGTGTTTCAGGAGTGTTTTGCACTTTTTAAATCCAGAGATTGGATTTATAGCTAGCACTTTACACAGAAAAAATAAGGGGAAATTATTTGTAAAATAATATTATAGGGAATTACATTTCAAGCATTTTCCTAATGTACAGTTCACATAATTACATAGGTTGAAAAAACACCTAGGACAATCAAGTTCAACCTATCTTCAAAGTTATATATTTTATATTGCTAGATTATTTATAACTCACAATGTCATGTTTTGTTAAAAAAGCATCCAGACCTTTTTTAAATCTTGAAAATACAAAAGCGCACAGAGAGGTAAAAAAATACTCTGTTGTAAAAAAAAAAGTCACAGTAAATAAGCAAGTGCTAGTCAAAAAATGAAAAAATACAGGGTATTTATTTAATACTTTTTTTGCAAAAAAAAGGATGTTAAGCTGCTCCACCAATCACCAAGGTATACCCATAATAGAGCAGTCCTGTCTAATGTATATAATCCCTATCTGATGTATTTAAAAACCTGATCATCTGTATAGTACCTGTATGAACAGGGCTCAGAGAGAAAATATCCACGTTGAACATGCGAGATGGAACACCTACAATGCAAATGACCCACAAAGGAGTGGTGAACTCCCCAGTCTTGTAGAAACAAGAGAACAATTATAAAAACAAAAACACATGGGCCACCTGCATAGTGAACAAGTCTGTAGGAACCTGTTCACCCCACCAAAGAACTTGAAAACACAAAAGCGCACAGAGAGGTAAAAAAATACTATGTTGTAAAAAAAGTCACAGTAAATAAGCAAGTGCTAGTCAAAAAATGAAAAAATACAGGGTATTTAGTTAATACGTTTTTTTGCAAAAAAAAAGTATGTTAAGCTGCTCCACCAATCGCCAAGGTATACCCATAATAGAGCAGTCCTGTCTAATGTATATAATCCCTATCTGATGTATTTAAAAACCTGATCATCTGTATAGTACTTGTATGAACAGGTCTCAGAGAGAAAATATCCACGTTGAACATGCGAGATGGAACAGCTACAATGCAAATGACCCACAAAGGAGTGGTGAACTCCCCAGTCTTGTAGAAACAAGAGAACAATTATAAAACCAAAAACACATGGGCCACCTGCATAGCGAACAAGTCTGTAGGAACCTGTTCACACCACCAAAGAACTTGAAAACACAAAAGCGCACAGAGAGGTAAAAAAATACTCTGTTGTAAAAAAAAGTCACAGTAAATAAGCAAGTGCTAGTCAAAAAATGAAAAAATACAGGGTATTTGGTAATACGTTTTTTTTGCAAAAAAAAGTATGTTAAGCTGCTCCACCAATCGCCAAGGTATACCCATAATAGAGCAGTCCTGTCTAATGTATATGATCCCTATCTGATGTATTTAAAAACCTGATCATCTGTATAGTACCTGTATGAACAGGGCTCAGAGAGAAGATATCCACGTTGAACATGCAAGATGGAACAGCTACAATGCAAATGACCCACAAAGGAGTGGTGAACTCCCCAGTCTTGTAGAAACAAGAGAACAATTATAAAACCAAAAACACATGGGCCACCTGCATAGCGAACAAGTCTGTAGGAACCTATTCACACCACCAAGAACTTGAAAACACAAAAGCGCACACAGAGGTAAAAAAATACTTTGTCGTAAAAAAAGTCACAGTAAATAAGCAAGTGCTAGTCAAAAAATGAAAAAATACAGGTGTATTTAGTTAATACGTTTTTTTTGCAAAAAAAAAGTATGTTAACCCCTTTCTGCCATTAGACGTACTATTCCGTCCATGTGGGGTGGGCCCTACTTCCCAAGGACAGAATAGTACGTCAAAGGCGATCGGCCGCGCTCACAGGGGGAGCGCGGCCGATCGCGGCCGGGTGTCAGCTGCTTATCGCAGCTGACATCCGGCACTATGTGCCAGGAGCGGTCACGGACCGCTCCCGGCACATTAACCCCCGGCACACCACGATCAAACATGATCGCGATGTGCCGGCGGTGCAGGGAAGCATCGCGCAGGGAGGGGGCTCCCTGCTGGCTTCCCTGAGACTCCCGGAGCAACGCGATGTGATCGCGTTGCCTGGGGTCTCCTACCTTCCTCCCTGCAGCAAGTCCCGGATCGAAGATAGCCGCGGATTCGGGTCCTGCAGGGAAGGAGGTGCCTTACCAAGTGCCTGCTCAGAGCAGGCACTTGGTAACGCTGCAGCGCTCTGAGACAGATCGGTGATCTGTCAGAGTGCTGTGCAAACTGGCAGATCACCGATCTGTATTGTCCCCCCCTGGGACAAAGTAAAAAAGTTAAAAAAAATTTTTTACAAGTGTGTAAAAAAAAAAAATCCTAAATAATGAAAAAATATATATATATTATTCCCATACATACATTTCTTTGTCTAAATAAAAAAAACACAATAAAAGTACACATATTTTGTATCGCCGCGTCCGTAACGACCCGACCTATAAAACTGTCCCACTAGTTAACCCCTTCAGTAAACACCATAAGAAAAAAAAAAAAAAGACAAAAAACAACGCTTTATTATCATACCGCCAAACAAAAAGTGGAATAACACGCGATCCAAAAGACGGATATAAATACCCATGGAACCGCTGAAAGCGTCATCTTGTCCCGCAAAAAAAGAGCCACCATACAGCAACATCAGCAAAAAAATAAAAAAGTTATAGTCCTCAGAATAAAGCGATGCAAAAATAATTATTTTTTCTATAAAATAGTTTTTATCGTATAAAAGCGCCAAAACATAAAAAAAATGATACAAATGAGGTGTCGCTGTACTGACCCGAAGAATAAAACTGCTTTATCAATTTTACCAAACGCGGAACGGTATAAACGCCTCCCCCAAAAGAAATTCATGAATAGCTGGTTTTTGGTAATTCTGACTCACAAAAATCGGAATAAAAAGCGATCAAAAAATGTCACGTGCCCGAAAATGTTACCAATAAAAACGTCAACTCGTCCCGCAAAAAACAAGACCTCACATGATTCTGTGGACTCAAATATGGAAAAATTATAGCTCTCAAAATGTGGTAACGCAAAAAATATTTTTTGCAATAAAAAGCGTCTTTCAGTGTGTGACGGCTGCCAATCATAAAAATCCGCTAAAAACCCGCTATAAAAGTAAATCAAATCCCCCTTCATCACCCCCTTAGTTAGAGAAAAATAAAAAAATTAAAAAAATGTATTTATTTCCATTTTCCCATTAGGGTTAGGGTAAGGGTTAGGGCTAGGGCTAGGGCTAGGGTTAGGGCTAGGGTTAGGGCTAGGGTTAGGGCTAGGGTTAGGGCTAGGGTTAGGGTTAGGGCTAGGATTACGGTTAGGGTTAGGGCTAGGGTTAGGGTTAGGGCTAGGGCTAGGGTTAGGGCTAGGGTTAGGGCTAGGGTTAGGGCTAGGGTTAAGGCTACAGTTAGGGTTAAGGCTACAGTTAGGGTTAGGGTTTGGATTACATTTGCGGTTGGGAATAGGGTTGGGATTAGGGTTAGGGGTGTGTCTGGGTTAGAGGTGTGGTTAGGGTTACCGTTGGAATTAGGGTTAGGGGTTAGGGGATGTTTGGATTAGAGTTTCAGTTATAATTGGGGGGTTTCCACTTTTTAGACACATCAGGGGCTCTCCAAACGTGACATGGCGTCCGATCTCAATTCCAGCCAATTCTGCGTTGAAAAAGTAAAACAGTGCTCCTTCCCTTCCGAGCTCTCCCGTGTGTCCAAACAGGAGTTTACCCCCAACATATGGGGTATCAGCGTACTCAGGACAAATTGGACAACAACTTTTGAGGTCCAATTTCTCCTGTTACCCTCGGGAAAATACAAAACTGGGGGCTAAAAAATAATTTTGGGGGGAATGTTTTTTTTTATTTTCACGGCTCTGCGTTAGAAACTGTAGTGAAACACTTGGGGGCTCAAAGTTCTCACAACACATCTAGATAAGTTCCTTGGGGGGTCTAGTTTCCAATATGGGGTCACTTGTGGGGGGGTTCTACTGTTTAGGTACATTAGGGGCTCTGCAAACGCAATGTGACGCCTGCAGACCATTCCATCTAAGTCTGTATTCCAAATGGCGCTCCTTCCCTTCCGAACCCTCCCATGCACCCAAACGGTGGTTCCCCCCCACAAATGGGGTATCAGCGCACTCAGGACAAATTGGACAACAACTTTTGGGGTCCAATTTCTCCTGTTACCCTCGGGAAAATACAAAACTGGGGACTAAAAAATAATTTTTGTGGGAAAAAATGTTTGTTTTATTTTTACGGCTCTGCATTATAAACTTCTGTGAAGCTCTTGGTGGGTCAAAGTGCTCACCACACATCTAGATAAGTTCCTTAGGGGGTCTACTTTCCAAAATGGTGTCACTTGTGGGGGGTTTCAATGTTTAGGCACATCAGTGGCTCTCCAAACGCAACATGGCGTCTCATCTCAATTCCTGTGAATTTTGCTTTGAAAGGTCAAACGGCGCTCCTTCCCTTCCGAGCTCTCCCATGCGCCCAAACAGTGGTTTACCCCCACATATGGGGTATCAGCGTACTCAGGACAAATTGTACAACAACTTTTTGGTTCCAATTTTTTCTCTTACTATTGGGAAAATAAAAAATTGGGGGCGAAAATATAATTTTTGTGAAAAAAAATGATTTTTTATTTTTACGGTTCTGCATTATAAACTTCTGTGAAGCACTTCGTGGGTCAAAGTGCTCACCACACCTCTAGATAAGTTCCATAGGGGGTCTACTTTCCAAAATGGTGTCACTTGTGGGGGGTTTCAATGTTTAGGCACATCAGTGGCTCTCCAAACGCAACATGGCGTCCCATCTCAATTCCAGTCAATTTTGCATTAAAAAGTCAAATGGCGCTCCTTCACTTCCAAGCTCTGTCATGCGCCCAAACAGTGGTTTACCTCCACTTATGGGGTATCGGCGTACTCAGGACAAATTGTACAACAAGGTTTGGGGTCCATTTTCTCCTGTAACCCTTGGTAAATTAAAACAAATTGGAGCTGAAGTAAATTTTTTGTGAAAAAAAGTTAAATGTTAATTTTTATTTAAACATTCCAAAAATTCCTGTGAAACGCCTGAAGGGTTAATAAACTTCTTGAATGTGGTTTTGAGAACCTTGAGGCGTGCAGTTTTTAGAATGGTGTCACACTTGAGTATTTTCTATCATATAGACCCCTCAAAATGACTTCAAATGAGATGTGGTCCCTAAAATAAAATGGTGTTGTAAAAATGAGAAATTGCTGGTCAAATTTTAACCCTTATAACTCCCTAACAAAAAAAAATGTGGGTTCCAAAATTGTGCTGATGTAAAGTAGACATGTGGGAAATGTTACTTATTAAGTATTTTGTGTGACATATCTCTGTGATTTAATTGCATAAAAATTCAAAGTTGGAAAATTGCGAAATTTTCAAAATTTTCGCCATATTTCCATTTTTTCACAAATAAACGCAGGTAATATCAAATAAATTTTACAACTATCATGAAGTACAATATGTCACGAGAAAACAGTGTCAGAATCACCGGGATCCGTTGAAGCATTCCAGAGTTATAACCTCATAAAGGGACAGTGGTCAGAATTGTAAAAATTGGCCCGTCCATAACGTGCAAACCACCCTTGGGGGTAAAGGGGTTAAGCTGCTCCACCAATCGTCAAGGTATACCCATAATAGAGCAGTCCTGTCTAATGTATATAATCCCTATCTGATGTATTTAAAAACCTGATCATCTGTATAGTACCTGTATGAACAGGGCTCAGAGAGAAAATATCCACGTTGAACATGCGAGATGGAACACCTACAATGCAAATGACCCACAAAGGAGTGGTGAACTCCCCAGTCTTGTAGAAACAAGAGAACAATTATAAAATCAAAAACACATGGGCCACCTGCATAGCGAACAAGTCTGTAGGAACCTGTTCACACCACCAAAGAACTTGAAAACACAAAAGCGCACAGAGAGGTAAAAAAATACTTTGTTGTAAAAAAAAGTCACAGTAAATAAGCAAGTGCTAGTCAAAAAATGAAAAAATACAGGGTATTTAGTTAATACGTTTTTTTGCAAAAAAAAAGTATGTTAAGCTGCTCCACCAATCGCCAAGGTATACCCATAATAGAACAGTCCTGTCTAATGTATATAATCCCTATCTGACGTATTTAAAAACCTGATCATCTGTATAGTACTTGTATGAACAGGGCTCAGAGAAAAAATATTCACGTTGAACATGCGAGATGGAACAGCTACAATGCAAATGACCCACAAAGGAGTGGTGAACTCCCCAGTCTTGTAGAAACAAGAGAACAATTATAAAACCAAAAACACATGGGCCACCTGCATAGCGAACAAGTCTGTAGGAACCTGTTCACACCACCAAAGAACTTGAAAACACAAAAGCGCACAGAGAGGTAAAAAAATACTCTGTTGTAAAAAAAAGTCACAATAAATAAGCAAGTGCTAGTCAAAAAATGAAAAAATACAGGGTATTTAGTTAATACTTTTTTTGCAAAAAAAAGTATGTTAAGCTGCTCCACCAATCGCCAAGGTATACCCATAATAGAGCAGTCCTCTCTAATGTATATAATCCCTATCTGATGTACTTAAAAACCTGATCATCTGTATAGTACCTGTATGAACAGGTCTCAGAGAGAAAATATCCACGTTGAACATGCGAGATGGAACAGCTACAATGCAAATGACCCACAAAGGAGTGGTGAACTCCCCAGTCTTGTAGAAACAACAGAACAATTATAAAGCCAAAAACACATGGGCCACCTGCATAGCGAACAAGTCTGTAGGAACCTGTTCACACCACCAAGAACTTGAAAACACAAAAGCGCACAAAGAGGTAAAAAAATACTTTGTCGTAAAAAAAGTCACAGTAAATAAGCAAGTGCTAGTCAAAAAATGAAAAAATACAGGGTATTTAGTTAATACGTTTTTTTGCAAAAAAAGTATGTTAAGCTGCTCCACCAATCGCCAAGGTATACCCATAATAGAGCAGTCCTGTCTAATGTATATAATCCCTATCTGATGTATTTAAAAACCTGATCATCTGTATAGTACCTGTATGAACAGGGCTCAGAGAGAAAATATCCACGTTGAACATGTGAGATGGAACAGCTACAATGCAAATGACCCACAAAGGAGTGGTGAACTCCCCAGTCTTGTAGAAACAAGAGAACAATTATAAAACCAAAAACACATGGGCCACCTGCATAGCGAACAAGTCTGTAGCAACCTGTTCACACCACCAAAGAAGTTGAAAACACAAAAGCGCACAGAGAGGTAAAAAAATACTCTGTTGTAAAAAAAAAGTCACAGTAAATAAGCAAGTGCTAGTCAAAAAATGAAAAAATACAGGGTATTTAGTTAATACTATAAACACAGAATACACTGGCGCTATATTAGTACACAAAATGGAGGTCCTACCCGTGCTGCTGGTAAATCAGACAGATACTGTGCTAAATCTGTCAGGGGAATAGAAGGCAATAGAACAAAGAGAGATACCGCGCTACAAGTGGCCAAGACCTAACTAAAAAGATAGGTGCATATGGATAAAATCATACTACCAACCTAGTACCCTGAAAGAATGGAGCCGATACACTAAGTCTAAATAAACAATGCGGGATTTACAATCCCAGAGTCTGCCTGTAAAATAGCCTGATAAGGTAGTAACTGCTAGGACTAAACTGATACCTTAACAAGAAATAATGACTGCTGTGTGGCAGACACACTTACCTGCCCAGCTTGGGGAGGTATGCAAGAGAAGTCCGGCGGCTAGTAGAAATGCAGGGAGCCAATGAAATGTGCTCGCCTGTAGCGGTGCTCACTCAGGCTGAAGGTGAGCGAGCATGCCCCAGTGCCTATGATAGCAAATGCTAGGCGGGGGGTGAGTGAAGCTCCGTGCAGCGCCAGAGACGTCCCGGCCGGAGGCGTCCCTGGATGCACGAGGAACAAAAAATGGCCGACGCTGCTGCGCAGCGTGTGACGTCACTGGCCTACGGAGCCCTAGCAGGTTCAGTACAACAAACACAAAAGCGCACAGAGAGGTAAAAAAATACTCTGTTGTAAAAAAAAGTCACAGTAAATAAGCAAGTGCTAGTCAAAAAATGAAACATGCTGTTCCATCTCACATGTTCAACGTGGATATTTTCTCTCTGAGCCCTGTTCATACAGGTACTCTACAGATGATCAGGTTTTTAAATAGATCAGATAGGGATTATATACATTAGACAGGACTGCTCTATTATGGGTATACCTTGGCGATTGGTGGAGCAGCTTAACATACTTTTTTTTGCAAAAAACCGTATTAACTAAATACCCTGTATTTTTTCATTTTTTGACTAGCACTTGCTTATTTACTGTGACTTTTTTTTACAACAGAGTATTTTTTTACCTCTCTGTGCGCTTTTGTGTTTTCAAGTTCTTTGGTGGTGTGAACAGGTTCCTACAGACTTGTTTGCTATGCAGGTGGCCCATGTGTTTTTTGGTTTTGTAATTGTTCTCTTGTTTCTACAAGACTGGGGAGTTCACCACTCCTTTGTGGGTCATTTGCATTGTAGCTGTTCCATCTCGCATTTTCAACGTGGATATTTTCTCTCTGAGCCCTGTTCATACAGGTACTATACAGATGATCAGGTTTTTAAATACATCAGATAGATAGGGATTACATACATTAGACAGGACTGCTCTATTATGGGTATACCTTGGCGATTGGTGGAGCAGCTTAACATACTTTTTTTTGCAAAAAAACGTATTAACTAAATACCCTGTATTTTTTCATTTTTTGACTAGCACTTGCTTATTTACTGTGACTTTTTTTTACAACAGAGTATTTTTTTACCTCTCTGTGCGCTTTTGTGTTTTCAAGTTCTTTGGTGGTGTGAACAGGTTCCTACAGACTTGTTCGCTGTGCAGGTGGCCCATGTGTTTTTGCTTTTTTAAATGTTGTTATAGTAACTGCCATCACTAGCTCTTGTGGTCAGCATTCCAGTCTGAGTGCTCTTACTGTAAAGAACCCTTTCCTATTTAGCTGCGATAATTGTCTTTCCTCCATGTGTAACAAACAGATTCGTACTGGCCCACTGGGTAACAGGGGAATCCCCTGGTGGGCCCCTGTGTAGATCTGTTTGGGCAGTAGTTGGCATAATTCACTTGATTCCCTCTGTACAGAAAAAAGCAGCATCCCATCATTCATTAACCACACTACCCAGTTTATTATTATATAGAGATATAGGTACATTTGTGAACGAAGGTAGTATAATATTTGCATGCAGGTGAAAAGTGGGCCCCCCCAATGTCTTTGTTACTGGTGGGCCCTTGTCACCCCAGTCCAACACTGATTGGCTACATCCATTATATCCTTTCAGCAAGTAATAGTATTTTTCCTTTATGCTTCCAAGAACTTCTTTAAGGAGATGAAGAACTTTCTGAAGTGTTCGATGTTGCCATTTCTTAATGGCATTGGTATAATGTAGAAAATATATGCTTAGCCTTCTCCTGTCTTAGAAAAGACTAACAAAAGGTAACAGACTATTTATACACAACTCATCTCTATCACATACAATAATACAAAATAAGACAAATGTAAAAGTGAAGAGTAAATATAAATATATAATCTAGACGTTACATAATCTGTAACAACAGGGTAGAAAACAAAAGTTGTACATTTGACAATTACTTTCTAAGTACACAATGAACGCCTTTCAAAAAAGTAGTCGCAAAAAATACTATTATTCTGGTGATCATTAAAAGGATGGTCTGAAACACAATTTATTTTCATTCTATAGCTGTCACGAAGTAACTGTCCAAGCGTGACACGACCCAACGGGTTGTCTATCACAAAGCGGCGAGACTCAAAAGGGAACATCGGGGACACTTTAACAACGGTGGGCCCTGCGATAGGGAATGGGGAAATGGACACCTCCTGCACTCTCCTAAGGATGTTCCCTGATCTTCCTGACATCCCTATACAGGTTCTTTCAACCTGTCGCCGATCTGGATACCTTAGCCCTCATTCGCCCTGCACCTATCCCTGGGTAGGGAAATGACGAGTGAGAACACTGGTCCCACCGCTGCACTAATAAACACAAAGGGAAAGTAAAGACAAACAACACTTAGCTTTTTCTGCTGCATTGCACAGTACAGCAGAGTAATGCACTATGTATGAATATTCAGCAGAAGAACCACTGCCCTCAGAACACTCCTTCCACCTGCTTGGTTGATCTCCAGAAGGACCTGTATAACCAACAGTCAGCTGATGCATCAGGTGACCTTATGAAGGATGGTGGGAGTGGTCACCACCAACATCAGCTGACCCAGCAGCAATGCAGTGCAATGCAATAACACCAGCGTCCACCAGGGGGGAAAACTGCATTAACCCCAAATGCCCAGAAAGGAAAAAAGGTTTTAATCAGAGGGAAACCAGATCTACCACAGATCCAAACACGGACCGTGACAATATCCTTGTCTATTTCATGCCAGTTCTAATCTATTTTTTAATGTACCATACTTTAATTAAATAGTCCCTTGTTGTGAAGTCTGTTGTCGGGCTCCCTCCTGTGGTCATGAATGGTACTTCGGCTGGTTCTATCCATGGAATTCCTCTGGTGGCTGTGGGTGTTTCTGAGTTTCCTTCCACAGGTGACGAGGTTAATTCGTTAGCTGGCTGCTCTATTTAACTCCACTTAGATCTTTGCTCCATGCCACCTGTCAATGTTCCAGTATTGCTCTTGTTCACTCCTGGATCGTTCTTGTGACCTGTCTTCCCAGCAGAAGCTAAGTGCCTGCTTGTTTTTCTCTGGTTTGCTATTTTTCTGTCCAGCTTGCTATTTTGTTTGTTGTCTTGCTTGCTGGAAGCTCTGGGACGCAGAGGGAGCACCTCCGCACCGTGAGTCGGTGCGGAGGGTCTTTTTGCGCCCTCTGCGTGGTCTTTTTGTAGGTTTTTGTGCTGACCGCAAAGCTACCTTTCCTATCCTCGGTCTGTTCAGTAAGTCGGGCCTCACTTTGCTAAATCTATTTCATCTCTGTGTTTGTATTTTCATCTTTACTCACAGTCATTATATGTGGGGGGCTGCCTATTCCTTTGGGGAATTTCTCTGAGGCAAGGTAGGCTCTATTTTTCTATCTTCAGGGCTAGCTAGTTCCTTAAGCTGTGCCGAGTTGCATAGGGAGCGTTAGGAGCAATCCACGGCTATTTCTAGTGTGTGTGATAGGATTAGGGATTGCGGTCAGCAGAGTTCCCACATCCCAGAGCTCGTCCTATATTATCAGTAACTATCAGGTCATTCCGTGTGCTCTTAACCACCAGGTCCATTATTGTCCTGACCACCAGGTCATAACAGTACAGGTGGCCCAAAGTACTAATGCATCTCAATAGAAGGATAAGAGAAGTTCTGAGACCATTTTTTTTCTTTGCAGTGTGTTTTGTCTCTCTTTTCCCCTTTACATCTGGGTGGTTCAGAACACAGGTGTAGACATGGACATTCAAGGTCTGTCCTCTTTGATGGATAATCTCACTATAAGTGTACAAAACATTCAAGATTTTGTGGTTCAGAATCCGATGTCAGAGCCTAGGATTCCAATTCCTGATTTGTTTTTTGGTGATAGATCTAGGTTCTTGAATTTCAAAAATAATTGTAAATTGTTTCTTGCCTTGAAACCTCGCTCCTCAGGTGACCCTGTTCAACAAGTAAAGATCATTATTTCTTTGTTACGTGGTGACCCTCAAGACTGGGCATTTTCCCTTGCTCCAGGGGATCCGGCATTGCGTGATGTTGATGCGTTTTTCCTGGCGCTTGGATTGCTTTATGACGAACCTAATTCAGTGGATCAGGCAGAGAAAATCTTGCTGGCTCTGTGTCAGGGTCAGGATGAAGCGGAGATATATTGTCAGAAGTTTAGAAAGTGGTCTGTGCTCACTCAGTGGAATGAATGTGCCCTGGCAGCAATCTTCAGAAAGGGTCTCTCTGAAGCCCTTAAGGATGTCATGGTGGGATTTCCCATGCCTGCTGGTCTGAATGAGTCTATGTCTTTGGCCATTCAGATCGATCGACGCTTGCGTGAGCGTAAAGCTGTGCACCATTTGGCGGTACTATCTGAGCATGGGCCTGAGCCTATGCAATGTGATAGGACTTTGACCAGAGCTGAACGTCAAGAACACAGACGTCGGAATGGGCTATGTTTTTACTGTGGTGATTCCACTCATGCTATCTCCGATTGTCCTAAGCGCACTAAGCGGTTCGCTAGGTCTGCCACCATTGGTACAGTACAGTCTAAATTTCTATTGTCCGTTACTCTGATTTGCTCTTTGTCATCCTATTCTGTTATGGCATTTGTGGATTCAGGCGCTGCCCTGAATTTGATGGACTTGGAGTATGCTAGGCGCTGTGGTTTTTTCTTGGAGCCCTTGCAGTATCCTATTCCATTGAGAGGAATTGATGCTACGCCTTTGGTCAAGAATAAGCCTCAGTACTGGACCCAATTGACCATGTGCATGGCTCCTGCACATCAGGAGGATATCCGCTTTCTGGTGTTGCATAATCTGCATGATGTGGTCGTTTTGGGGTTGCCATGGCTACAGGTCCATAATCCAGTATTGGACTGGAAATCTATGTCTGTGTCCAGCTGGGGTTGCCAGGGGGTACATGGTGATGTTCCATTTTTGTACATTTCGTCTTCCACTCCTTCTGAAGTTCCAGAGTTTTTGTCGGATTATCGGGATGTATTTGATGAGCCGAAAGCCAGTGCCTTACCTCCTCATAGGGATTGCGATTGTGCAATTAATTTTATTCCTGGTAGTAAGTTTCCTAAGGGCTGATTGTTCAATTTATCTGTGCCAGAACACGCTGCTATGCGGAGTTATATAAAGGAATCCTTGGAGAAAGGCCATATTCGCCCGTCGTCATCACCGTTAGGAGCAGGGTTCTTTTTTGTGGCCAAGAAGGGTGGTTCTTTGAGACCTTGTATTGATTACCGCCTTCTCAATAAAATTACAGTCAAATTTCAGTATCCTTTACCGTTGCTGTCTGATTTGTTTGCTCGTATTAAAGGGGCTAGTTGGTTCACCAAGATAGATCTTCGAGGGGCGTATAATCTTGTGCGTATTAAACAAGGCGATGAATGGAAAACAGCATTTAATACGCCCGAGGGCCATTTTGAGTACCTGGTTATGCCATTCGGGCTTTCCAATGCTCCATCAGTATTTCAGTCCTTTATGCATGACATCTTCCGAGAGTACCTGGATAAATTCCTGATTGTATATTTGGATGATATTTTGGTCTTTTCAGATGATTGGGAGTCTCATGTGAAGCAGGTCAGAATGGTGTTCCAGGTCCTTCGTGCGAATTCCTTGTTTGTGAAGGGGTCAAAGTGTCTCTTTGGAGTTCAGAAGGTTTCATTTTTGGGGTTCATTTTTTCCCCTTCTACTATCGAGATGGACCCTGTTAAAGTCCAGGCCATTTACGATTGGACTCAGCCGACATCTGTGAAGAGCCTGCAAAAGTTCCTGGGCTTTGCTAATTTTTATCGGCGCTTCATCGCTAATTTTTCTAGTGTTGCTAAACCGTTGACTGATTTGACCAAGAAGAGTGCTGATGTGGTCAATTGGTCTTCTGCAGCTGTAGAGGCTTTTCAGGAGTTGAAGCGTCGTTTTTCTTCTGCCCCTGTGTTGTGCCAGCCAGATGTTTCGCTCCCGTTTCAGGTTGAGGTTGATGCTTCTGAGATTGGAGCTGGGGCTGTTTTGTCGCAAAGAAGTTCTGATGGCTCGGTGACGAAGCCGTGTGCTTTCTTTTCTAGAAAGTTTTCGCCTGCTGAGCGCAATTATGATGTTGGTAATCGAGAGTTGTTGGCCATGAAGTGGGCATTCGAGGAGTGGCGTCATTGGCTTGAAGGAGCCAAGCATCGCGTGGTGGTCTTGACAGATCACAAGAATTTGACTTATCTTGAGTCTGCCAAACGGTTGAATCCGAGACAGGCTCGATGGTCGTTATTTTTCTCCCGTCTTGATTTTGTGGTTTCGTACCTTCCGGGCTCTAAGAATGTGAAGGCTGATGCCCTGTCAAGGAGTTATGTGCCTGACTCTCCGGGTGTTCCTGAGCCGGCGGGTATTCTCAAAGAGGGGGTAATTTTGTCTGCCATCTCCCCTGATTTGCGGCGGGTGCTGCAAAAATTTCAGGCTGATAGACCTGACCGTTGCCCAGCGGAGAAACTGTTTGTCCCTGATAGATGGACTAGTAGAGTTATCTCTGAGATTCATTGTTCAGTGTTGGCTGGGCATCCTGGAATCTTTGGTACCAGAGATTTGGTGGCTAGATCCTTTTGGTGGCCGTCTTTGTCACGGGATGTGCGTTCTTTTGTGCAGTCCTGTGGGACTTGTGCTCGGGCTAAGCCCTGCTGTTCTCGTGCCAGTGGGTTGCTTTTGCCCTTGCCTGTCCCGAAGAGGCCCTGGACGCATATTTCTATGGATTTTATTTCGGATCTCCCCGTCTCTCAAAAAATGTCGGTCATTTGGGTGGTTTGTGATCGCTTTTCTAAGATGGTCCATTTGGTACCTTTGTCTAAATTGCCTTCCTCCTCTGATTTGGTGCCATTATTTTTCCAGCATGTGGTTCGTTTACATGGTATTCCGGAGAACATCGTTTCTGACAGAGGTTCCCAGTTTGTTTCGAGGTTTTGGCGATCTTTTTGTGCTAGGATGGGCATTGATTTGTCTTTTTCCTCGGCTTTCCATCCTCAGACAAATGGCCAAACCGAATGAACTAATCAGACTTTGGAAACATATCTGAGATGCTTTGTTTCTGCTGATCAGGATGATTGGGTGTCCTTTTTGCCGTTGGCTGAGTTCGCCCTTAATAATCGGGCCAGCTCGGCTACTTTGGTTTCGCCGTTTTTCTGCAATTCTGGTTTCCATCCGCGTTTTTCTTCAGGGCAGGTTGAGTCTTCGGACTGTCCTGGTGTAGATACTGTGGTGGATAGGTTGCAGCAGATTTGGACTCATGTGGTGGACAATTTGACATTGTCCCAGGAGAAGGCTCAACGTTTCGCTAACCGCCGGCGCTGTGTGGGTCCCCGACTTCGTGTTGGGGATTTGGTTTGGTTGTCGTCTCGTTATGTTCCTATGAAGGTTTCCTCTCCTAAGTTTAAGCCTCGTTTCATTGGTCCGTATAAGATTTCTGAGGTTCTCAATCCGGTGTCATTTCGTTTGGCCCTTCCTGCTTCTTTTGCCATCCATAATGTGTTCCATAGGTCGTTATTGCGGAGATACGTGGCGCCTGTGGTCCCATCCGTTGATCCTCCTGCCCCGGTGTTGGTTGAGGGGGAGTTGGAGTATGTGGTGGAGAAGATTTTGGATTCTCGTATTTCGAGACGGAAACTCCAGTACCTGGTCAAGTGGAAAGGTTATGGTCAGGAAGATAATTCCTGGGTTTTTGCCTCTGATGTTCATGCTGTCAATCTGGTTCGTGCCTTTCATTTGGCTCATCCTGGTCGGCCTGGGGGCTCTGGTGAGGGTTCGGTGACCCCTCCTCAAGGGGGGGGTACTGTTGTGAATTCTGTTGTCGGGCTCCCTCCTGTGGTCATGAATGGTACTTCGGCTGGTTCTATCCATGGAATTCCTCTGGTGGCTGTGGGTGTTTCTGAGTTTCCTTCCACAGGTGACGAGGTTAATTCGTTAGCTGGCTGCTCTATTTAACTCCACTTAGATCTTTGCTCCATGCCACCTGTCAATGTTCCAGTATTGCTCTTGTTCACTCCTGGATCGTTCTTGTGACCTGTCTTCCCAGCAGAAGCTAAGTGCCTGCTTGTTTTTCTCTGGTTTGCTATTTTTCTGTCCAGCTTGCTATTTTGTTTGTTGTCTTGCTTGCTGGAAGCTCTGGGACGCAGAGGGAGCACCTCCGCACCGTGAGTCGGTGCGGAGGGTCTTTTTGCGCCCTCTGCGTGGTCTTTTTGTAGGTTTTTGTGCTGACCGCAAAGCTACCTTTCCTATCCTCGGTCTGTTCAGTAAGTCGGGCCTCACTTTGCTAAATCTATTTCATCTCTGTGTTTGTATTTTCATCTTTACTCACAGTCATTATATGTGGGGGGCTGCCTATTCCTTTGGGGAATTTCTCTGAGGCAAGGTAGGCTTTATTTTTCTATCTTCAGGGCTAGCTAGTTCCTTAGGCTGTGCCGAGTTGCATAGGGAGCGTTAGGAGCAATCCACGGCTATTTCTAGTGTGTGTGATAGGATTAGGGATTGCGGTCAGCAGAGTTCCCACATCCCAGAGCTCGTCCTATATTATCAGTAACTATCAGGTCATTCCGTGTGCTCTTAACCACCAGGTCCATTATTGTCCTGACTACCAGGTCATAACAGTCCCTATCCTTCCCTAACTACACTATATAAGACCTCCTTCACAAGTCTGCATAAAACAAGTATATGAAAAAGTGGTACCTGTGTCATCAGTGTGTCACCTGTGTTTACCATCAGTGAGGTCATCAGTGTTTTTCATGGTTGGATAAAGAAATGAATAAATTACAAAGCTTCTCCTATACTTTGCAATGTTAAACACGGATAGCGCATGTATGGTTTCAGGCTGCTGCAGTGCAGTACAGCGCAACCTCCACCAGACTGCACACACAGAGCAACTGAACAGACGCCACCTAGTGGCGAGAGCGAGGTCAGGACAGCCAAGTCAGAGCATAAGACAGCACAACAGTACAAACGTATTTAGACAGAATGGATAGTCAGAATGTAGCAAGGGATCAGTAAACCAGGACAGGCAAATACGGTACCATAGGGACAAACTGAAACAAAGTAGAAAGCCAAGCCTGAAGATCAGAACCAGGGAGTCAAGCAGAATGACAGACAAACAAAGAGACACTGGGAAAGGGCAGGCAGGGAGAGATAACAGACACAGGACAAGTCAGGGTTCACAGTAGGACAAACCAAGGGTTTCCAGAGTCAGGTTCACACACCAAAGACAGAGCTATAACTGACACTGCCAGAAAGATTCATGGGAGCTAAATAGCAAACCTGAACCCAGAATGAGGCAGAGCAAAGTTAACTCTTGACATGATTCGTCCAGAAAAAAGGGCAGACACTAATAAACCCTGGAATGGATCATGACATATGGTACACAGATGCCATGTGCTGGACGTGTTATTCACATGCCGATTGTTAGGGCTAGCGGAACGCAGCAAATAATAAGACAGATAGAATATGGTGCGTTCGCAGCCCGGGGTCCACCGTGCAGAGATGGAACCTGCTGCCAAGTAATGACGGACTATATGGCGGTACTCATAAGTATACACACGTGGGTTAAACTTCACCCAGCGAGAAGGAAGCGATCCTGTTGTGTCACAGGACCGCGGTACCGCACATAGAGCGCGAGCAAGTAGTCAGCGAACTCAACCCCAACTAGGATTGAAGTCCGATTAGACCCTTGCTGGCACAACACCGCAACTAGGTGTGTAAGGAAACTCAATAACAATTTTAAGGCACAAGAGTGCATGCGGTGCCGCACTGACGAACGCCACTAACCACCCAGGCTTGGGTAAGGAAAGCACAGAGGAAGTGCACGGCGCCGTACTGGCGGTCACAGCAACAGGATGCTGTAATGCGTGATTAGTGCTGTAGGCTAAGTCGGGCGCTAGATAGCAACCATACACCTTCCGCGAACAGACATTCAATAGGGTAGGGATATCCAAGGACGACTTGCACTCACAACATACACACATTAACAATTGTACACTAGCGCATGGCCGTGCGGTCATGCGCAGTTTATATAGTTGCAGCACAGAAAGTGGCCACAGAAACTTTGCCCTTCCAAGACCTGCCAAGAGGACCAATGGAATGTGCTGCAGAGCCTGAGCACATGACCCTCGATCTCCAACGGGAGATCTTGCCCTGGGCATGCTCAGTGTGTGCAGACAAGGACTTAGTCCCAGAGAAGTCCGCTCGCTGCTGACCAGCACTGGCTTTAATGGCAGAAGCTGAAGAAGCAGCAGTAACTCTCTGTACAGAGTGAGACTGAGCAAGACGCTGGGACCGACGTCCTTGCTGAGCAGACTCCACTGCAGCTGGATGAGAATGGGAGACCGCAGCGGAGATGGCTCGAGATTCCCCCTGTGCAGAAGCGGGAACTCGAGACCTAACACCCATAGACTTGTATTGGCCCTTGTCATCCGTGCTGCTGAAAAAAAACAGACATGGGAATAGCACCATAGATTATATAATGGGTATGTGTGGCATCTGTGAAAAAAACTGAATACTGGAAAAATGGATGTGTAATGGAATGGATGTGTAAAAGGGGCCTAACTGATTTTTTTTTTACAACTTAATTTTTGATTATGCTTCTTTTGTGAATCCCAATGCATACTGGGATACTGAAACGAGGCGGCATCAAGGAGAAGAGGCCGTGGTCACTGCCAAAGCCCCTACCCAACCTTTTCAAGAGCTGGGCTAGTCCCTGCTCTACTGAGCATGCGTTGCTTGACAATTCCGATGGATTCTTGGTAGCTTCTTGACAATGTGTGTTGTGAACAATGACAGTGCGCTCTCTCACCACCTCTGATCAGAAGTTGCAAGATGACAGAGTGCACTGTCAGTGCACATTGTTACAATACCCAGTGTGCAGAGAAGAGCACCTACCCCACAAGTAATGTCACTTGTGGGATCAACGCTTTTCTCTGCTTTTCCTGTACACCAAGTAATCCTCTAACAATGTACACTGTCATTCTCAAATGGAGCTACTGTACATAAAAAAGGAAGTAGTAAAATAAAAGGCAGTTAGATAGTCGTAGTAGTTAGGTAAGAATATGGAAGCCATGTGAGGAAGCCACATGAAAGGCGAGTCAGGGGGTTCCCTGGGGCACCTTCATATGGTAACTGTTATGACCTGGTGGTCAGGACAATAATGGACCTGGTGGTTAAGAGCACACGGAATGACCTGATAGTTACTGATAATATAGGACGAGCTCTGGGACGTGGGAACTCTGCTGACCGCAATCCCTAATCCTATCACACACACTAGAAATAGCCGTGGATTGCTCCTAACGCTCCCTATGCAACTCGGCACAGCCTAAGGAACTAGCTAGCCCTGAAGATAGAAAAATAAAGCCTACCTTGCCTCAGAGAAATTCCCCAAAGGAAAAGGCAGCCCCCCACATATAATGACTGTGAGTAAAGATGAAAATACAAACACAGAGATGAAATAGATTTAGCAAAGTGATGCCCGACTTACTGAACAGACTGAGGATAGGAAAGGTTGCTTTGCGGTCAGCACAAAAACCTACAAAAAGACCACGCAGAGGGCGCAAAAAGACCCTCCGCACCGACTCACGGTGCGGAGGCGCTCCCTCTGCGTCCCAGAGCTTCCAGCAAGCAAGACAACAATAAAAATAGCAAGCTGGACAGAAAAATAGCAAACCAAAGAAAATATAAGCAGGAACTTAGCTTCTGCTGGGAAGACAGGTCACAAGAACGATCCAGGAGAGAACTAGACCAATACTGGAACATTGACAGGTGGCATGGAGCAAAGATCTAAGTGGAGTTAAATAGAGCAGCCAGCTAACGAATTAACCTCGTCACCTGTGGAAGGAAACTCAGAAACACCCACCAGAGGAAGTCCATGGACAGAACCAGCCGAAGTACCATTCATGACCACAGGAGGGAGCCCGACAACAGAATTCACAACAGGTATCTACCCTCCTTTATTATTTACTGATGTATTAAAGGTAGGAAGAGGGTCATGTGTGCTTGTTGTTTGTTTTTTTGTGCACCTAGGTCTGTTACTTGTTTTCACTAATTAGTTCTCACTAATTCTCTAGAATTCTAATTCTTAGTTCTCCCTTTGTGAGACTCTCACAATGTGTGTCACCTTGGAGCATCATTCAGTGCTTTCTTCACATCGTTTACTTTTATGTTTGTACAAACATTGTATATATCGTATGCATATAACCATCCACTAATTTAATTTTATTTGATACTTTATGTGAATATACCTTTCCACCTTACTTATAACTAATGCTTGGTTTGGATTCCAAATCCTTCAGGTATACAATATGTATCGATGTTAATTCCTCTGGATTTATATTCTGTTTTTGCATCCTACACATTCCCCTAATCTATTTTAATTTTTTTAACATGTATATCCCTTTTAATTGATGTAGTAATAAAGGATTTTTACATTTATAATTATTGATGAAGAGAGTCTCTGTTACAACTGTCGCTTCTACTTACCTCTCCAGGCATCGCGCTGGCTCCTCCTCGCTCGCAGCCGTGCTCGCTGCAGGTTCTGCTGCAATGTCCGTTGCTTCACTTCCTCCTCGCCGCTCTCATCGCCTCGCTGTCCTCCTCTCCATTGCGGCTGATGCCGCTGCTGCTCCCGAGCTTCCTGTGCGGCTGGCTCCTCCTCGCTGCAGACGTCTCTCTGGTTCTCTGTTCCCTTCTTCTGCCACTAGGGGGCTTCACCATGATGCTTCTCTTCCTGCATTCTCTCGGTCAGTCTCTGCTCCATTCAGGTGCTTAAGGGCACGGGCGCGGACTCCTTGTTCTAATTAACCCTTTCTGCTTCTTCCCAGCAGTCCCTGCTTTCCAATCAGATTTTGGCATCAGGTATATCTGGCGTCTCCACCCTACCAGCGATGCCTGATTATCGTATGCATTTCATGCGTGCTTCTGGCCCCGTATTTGACTCTTCCTCGTTTCTCTGTCTCGCCTTTTGACTGGATTTCTCTGTTGTCCGTATTTCCTTGCTTACTCTTCTGAGCCGTCCCTCTTGGTTTCCAGCAGTTGCGGTATCTGACTCCTCGGGTCTGCTCCTCACGATCCCTGTATAGGGGTTGGTCTCCCAGGTTCGCTCGCCCGTAGGAGCTTCAGTGCCGTGACCCAGAGGATCCACTCTGTCCGATTTCTTCCGTCCTCTCAGTCGCAATAGTCTCTTTTTTTCTATCAGATTTATAAAAATAAACAGAAAGGAATAAATAATTAAAAATTCATTTGGGTTTCGGACCAACATTTTAAGCCGTCTCCAGCTCCTCTTCGCCTCTTCTGATAACGCCCCTAGTTCTCCCAGAATGCCCACAATTTGATGCCCCCCCTCCACCCCTAGTCCTCCCAGAATGCCCACAATTTGATGTCCCCTCTCCATCCCTAGTCCACCAAGAATGCCCACAATTTGGTGCCCCCTCTCCACACCTATACCTCCCAGAATGCCCACAATTTGATGTCCCCTCTCCACCCCTTGTCCTACCAGAATGCCCACAATTTGATGCCCCCCCTCCACCCCTAGTCCTCCCAGAGCGCCCACAATTTGCTGCCCCCTCTCCACCCCTAGTTCTCCCAGAATGCCCACAATTTGGTGCCCCCTCTCCACACCTATACCTCCCAGAATGCCCACAATTTGATGTCCCCTCTCTACCCCTTGTCCTACCAGAATGCCCACAATTTGGTGCCCCCTCTCCACCCCTATGTAACCTGAAAGATGAGAAAAAGAGGTTAGATTATACTCACCTTGGCGGGCGGTCCGGTCCGATGGGCGTCGCGGTCCGGGGCCTCCCATCTTCTTACGATGACGTCCTCATCTTGTCTTCACGCTGCGGCTCCGTCTCGGCGTACTTTGTCTGCCCTGTTGAGGGCAGAGCAAAGTATTGCAGTGCGCAGGCGCCGAGCCTCTCTGACCTTTCCCGGCACCTGCGCACAGCAGTACTTTCCTCAACAGGACAGATAAGTACGCCTGCGCCGGAGCCGCAGCGTGAACACAAGAAGAGGACGTCATCGTAAGAAGATGGGAGACCCCGGACCGCGACACCCATCAGTCCGAACCACAGAGGGAACGCCCCTGGGTGAGTATAATCTAACCTCCTTTTCTCATCTTTCAGGATACATCGGGGGCTTATCTACAGCATTCCAGAATGCTGTAGATAAGCCCCTGATGCCGGGGGGCTCAGCTCATCTTCAATTTTGGGGGTGAAAGGTTTCATTTAAAGTGTTTAAATGTTGCAGATTTGTAAAAAATACATTGGCCCATTGATGTTTAAAATATGCAAAGAAAAAAACGTGGAAAAAAAACGTGAAATTTCAGAAATGTTATTCATTTTGCTACTGCTGTAAAGTGCAGTGTTTTTTATTCCTGAAAAACACAATAAAAAAACAATGCAAGAATGCAGCATGTGAACAAGGAAAAGTAACAGTCAGCAGCTAATTCATTAGTCTGCTGACAGTCAAATCCAAACGAGTAACCCTGTAAGCTAGGGTAATGACCAATAGTAGGCACTAGAGACAATATTCTGGTTTGCATATTTTTCTCCCAGGGAGCCTTGCTCCAAATACTCGCTGTCAGCTGGATCCAGAAAAAGAAGAATCAGAACCTTTCTGAGAACGACTAGTAGCAATTGTACCAATAATTATTAGATTGTGACCCTCTGATGTGTTCCCTATAATGTGTCGTCCCTCCATTAGTCACTAGATCTTTAGCACTGTTTTTTCTCTCCTTCATCAAAATGTTATTAAACAAAATGTACTTTAGAACCGCGCAACTGTGACCAGTAAATGGAGCAGTAAATGGACCTGTACGTTTTGTGCTGCGTCAGCAGAAAAACAAACAGACTAGAAAGCAGGAATGATAGATTGCTGACCACGAGTAAATCTAAGGCTGGAGGCTAATGGTAGTCACATAGAGAACCTCAAGAAAGACAAATCTCCTTCAATTTATTACGTGGGTTTAAATAATAGTCCACTAACTGTGCATTTCTACACCGAGCTGACCTGGTCACTGCCCCGTGCAACGTCTCCTAATGAATCCTTATTAGAATTATTCATGTTATTATTAAAGTGGATGAACAGTGCCACTTCTGTCCACAGGTTGTGTCTATCATTGCAGCTCAGCTTCATTAAATAGAATGGAGCGGAACTGCAATACCGCACACAACCTCTGTTGTGTTGTTTACCGTATACAGAGGTGTTTCCTGTACTTGTACAGGAGGAGGAGGAGGTGAGCTGTGACATCACCTATTGTGAATGGTGCATCCTGTGTTATCTACTGTATATAGAGGTGTTATCAGTCATTGTACAGGAGGAGGAGGTGAGCTGTGACATCATCTATTGTGAATGGTGGATCCTGTGTTATCTACTGTATATAGAGGTGTTATCAGTCATTGTACAGGAGGAGGAGGTGAGCTGTGACATCACCTATTGTGTATGGTGGATCCTGTGTTATCTACTATATACAGAGGTGTTATCACTAATTGTACAGGAGGAGCAGGTGAGCTGTGACATCACCTAGTGTAAATTGGGGATCCTGTGTTATCTACACTCTATAGAGGCGTTATCAGTCATTGTACAGGAGGAGGAGGTGAGCTGTGACATCACCTATTGCGAATGGTGGATCCTGTGTTATCTACTGTATATAGAGGCGTTATCAGTCATTGTACAGGAGAAGGATGTGACCTGTGATATCACCTATTGTGAATGGTGGATCCTGTGTTATCTACTCCATATAGAGGTGTTGTCAGTCATTGTACAGGAGAAGGAGGTGAGCTGTGACATCACCTATTGTGAATGGTGATTGCTGTGGTATATACTGTATATAGAGGTGTTATCAGTCATTGTACAGGAGGAGGAGGTGAGCAGTGACATCGCCTATTGTGAATGGTGATTTCTGTGATATCTACTGTGTATAGAGGTGTTGTCAGTGATTATACAGGAGGAGGAGGAAGTGAGCTCTGACATCACCTATTGTGAATGGTGGATCCAGTGTTATCTACTGTATATAGAGGTTTTATCAGTCGTTGTACAGGAGGAGGAAGTGAGCTGTGATATCACCTATTGTGAATGGTGATTATTGTGGTATATACTGTATATAGAGGTGTTATCTACTCCATATACTGTACTGTATTAGGTGGAATTGCCCTTTAAGTTGCCCTCTGAAGAATTTGCTCACTTTACAAAAATAGAATATCCCATCTGCATAAATATTTCATGTGGGGCTGATCTCCTGTCATCACTTGTGCCTGAGCATTTTGCATTAAATCCCTGAATAATGGATAATCGTTATTATTTCTTCGTAAACAAACTGTGCTGGGGCAGAATATAGTACAAGCGATTGGGTGATTTACAATGCAGGGGACGCGGCCAGGAGGAAACAACACTTGGGAGATAAACCGAAAGCGACAGTAACGTTTCCAATTTGCATGACCTGTTCTAGTCCCTGGTGTGACAGTGACAGGGAGCAGCGCCGGTGACAGGACACTTGTCACATCTCGCCAGGAATCCAGTCTGAGCTCCGGTCTCGCCCCACGGAGCAGCATCCTTATGACAGCCGGCGAGTTCTCCTATAACCTAATAAGGGGATAATTGTTACCCCATATATGTCACATTAGAAATGCCGCCTTTTATGAAAAAGTATCAGTCGGCGCGGTTTATTGCTACTTGATTTCTGGGATAATTCACATTCGCCCATCATCCACATTATCAAGGGTCTGCACTGGCTAATTTATTTTGGTCGGTGACCGGTCGTCAGAAATGGGGTCGATCAGGTTTCAATTGTTTTAATGGCAAAAATCCTGCTAAATTCAACATGGCCCCGAATAGCAATGTGAATATGTCCCAAGGAGATTATGGCGAGCCATATTTTGTCATGGAAGCGTTGGGGTCAATGGGTTTTGGGCCTACAAGATTTCCTGTCCCAGATGTCCTGATGAAATTTTAGTGCACATTTTGACTTTTTATGAAAGCTGCCCCCATGTCAGAGCTACTGCCATAGCTGTAGCAATATGTTATATGTTCATGTGGCCTCTAGGGGTCTCACTACTTTTATGTGTGTTCTATATTCTTTGTTTGGAACTTGTTGGATGTTGTTGTACTCGGAATTCATGTAATGGAGGTTGAGACATGATGTGAATAAAGAGCCTGGAGATACTCACAGAGTGTGATTTATGATAGGATTCATCAAACAGAACATGGTGGCAGCCGGGCACAGAAC
This sequence comes from Ranitomeya imitator, assembly GCF_032444005.1. Taxonomy (NCBI): domain Eukaryota; kingdom Metazoa; phylum Chordata; class Amphibia; order Anura; family Dendrobatidae; genus Ranitomeya; species Ranitomeya imitator. Next base: position 758,269,612 of record NC_091282.1, read on the forward strand.
CTGCAAATTCTTAGAGCTTATATGAGGCTGGAACTGCACAGATCACTGCAACTGTAAGTACAGATTCCCTGACAGTACAGAAAAATGGAGACTGGTCTGAAGCCCCCTCAGAGACTGGATGTCACTTCATGTAATCTGTCCCAGACTTGGAGACATTGGAAGGAAGAGTTTACACTGTATGTGGATCTGACTGTGGGCCCCACTGATGACAAACGGAAAGTAAAGCTGTTTTATTACCTAATTGGGGAAAATGGCAGAGAATTAGCCCACACCTTGCTCCCAGACACAGACAACCTCCTCCTAGCAGACATTGTGCAGGCATTTGATAAACACTGTGACCCAAAGAAGAATGAGACAGTGGAAAGATATAAGTTTTTCACAAGACATCAGGAGGATGGTGAAAATGTGGACAGATATCTGACAGAGCTGAGGAGACTTGCAGAAACATGTGGCTTTGGAGAGATCAGGGACAGTCTAATCAAGGACAGAATGGTGTGTGGCATAAAGGACAGTCATCTCAAAGAAAGATTACTGAGAGAGGAAGGCATGACTTTAGAGAAATGTATGCAAATCTGCAGGGCTGCTGAGCTCACAAAGCACAGCCTGAAGATGATGGCAGGCACCAGTGAGAATGATGATGACAAGGTACATGCAGTATCTATGAAAGGAAGGGACGGACTAAACTGCATATTGGGATGATGGGATGATGGGCTGCAATACTAGACTCCACCACTAGATCGCAGCACATTTTACAAATGCAGCCCAGGAAATGACTTCTTGTAATATAGCAAGAAGGGAATATGGGTATAACTATTGTTCTGTATGGGGATTATGGGTGAAATATCACAAATACACATGCCCAGGAACATACTTCATCTACTTCTGATAGGAATATGGGTATAATTATTGTTCTGTATGGGGATTATGGGTGAAATATCACAAATACACATGCCCAGGAACATACTTCATCTACTTCTGATAGGAATATGGGTATATCTATTGATCTGTATGGGGATTATGGGTGAAATATCACAAATACACATGCTCAGGAACATACTTCATCTACTTCTGATAGGAATATGGGTATATCTATTGATCTGTATGGGGATTATGGGTGAAATATCACAAATACACATGCCCAGGAACATACTTCATCTACTTCTGATAGGAATATGGGTATAATTATTGTTCTGTATGGGGATTATGGGTGAAATATCACAAATACACATGCCCAGGAACATACTTATCTACTTCTGATAGGAATATGGGTATATCTATTGATCTGTATGGGGATTATGGGTGAAATATCACAAATACACATGCTCAGGAACATACTTCATCTACTTCTAATAGGAATATGGGTATAATTATTGTTCTGTATGGGGATTATGGGTGAAATATCACAAATACACATGCCCAGGAACATACTTCATCTACTTCTGATAGGAATATGGGTATAATTATTGTTCTGTATGGGGATTATGGGTGAAATATCACAAATACACATGCCCAGGAACATACTTCATCTACTTCTGATAGGAATATGGGTATAATTATTGTTCTGTATGGGGATTATGGGTGAAATATCACAAATACACATGCCCAGGAACATACTTCATCTACTTCTGATAGGAATATGGGTATAATTATTGATCTGTATGGGGATTATGGGTGAAATATCACAAATACACATGCCCAGGAACATACTTCATCTACTTCTGATAGGAATATGGGTATAACTATTGTTCTGTATGGGGATTATGGGTGAAATATCACAAATACACATGCCCAGGAACATACTTCATCTACTTCTGATAGGAATATGAGTATAATTATTGTTCTGTATGGGGATTATGGGTGAAATATCACAAATACACATGCTCAGGAACATACTTCATCTACTTCTGATAGGAATATGGGTATATCTATTGATCTGTATGGGGATTATGGGTGAAATATCACAAATACACATGCTCAGGAACATACTTCATCTACTTCTGATAGGAATATGGGTATAACTATTGTTCTGTATGGGGATTATGGGTGAAATATCACAAATATTCTGCTGTGGGCTACAATCTGGACTCTTTTGGGGAGGTAGTGGAGAAAAGAACTCTGAGAAAGTGTATGACAATTATGAACAATAATGCACATCCATTATATGAGCTATTCATGAGACAGAAGAGCACCTTCAGCAACCGGCTAATACTTCTGAGGTGTAAGAAGGAAAAATATAGGAAATCGTTTGTGCCAACTGCCATGGGAATGTACAACAATAACATTAGGGTTAAACCACCAAGGTGAATGTCTACTTATTTCTCTACATTTCAGTTCACTCGTTGTGTATGACCTATTCTAATGTATAATGTTCTTCTGTCAACAAACTGTCATGTCAACTATGGAATTCCTTTATGATTTTTATGATTTAAGTTGTGCTGCTGTGATACCATAATTTCCCACGGGATCAATAAAGTGTATCGTATCGTATCGTATCGTATCGTAAATACACATGCTCAGGAACATACTTCATCTACTTCTGATAGGAATATGGGTATAACTATTGTTCTGTATGAGGACTATGGGTGAAATATCACAAATACACATGCCCAGGAACATACTTCATCTACTTCTGATAGGAATATGGGTATAATTATTGTTCTGTATGGGGATTATGGGTGAAATATCACAAATACACATGCCCAGGAACATACTTCATCTACTTCTGATAGGAATATGAGTATAATTATTGTTCTGTATGGGGATTATGGGTGAAATATCACAAATACACATGCCCAGGAACATACTTATCTACTTCTGATAGGAATATGGGTATATCTATTGATCTGTATGGGGATTATGGGTGAAATATCACAAATACACATACTCAGGAACATACTTCATCTACTTCTGATAGGAATATGGGTATAACTATTGTTCTGTATGGGGATTATGGGTGAAATATCACAAATACACATGCCCAGGAACATACTTCATCTACTTCTGATAGGAATATGGGTATAACTATTGTTCTGTATGGGGATTATGGGTGAAATATCACAAATACACATGCCCAGGAACATACTTCATCTACTTCTGATAGGAATATGGGTATATCTATTGTTCTGTATGGGGATTATGGGTGAAATATCACAAATACACATGCCCAGGAACATACTTCATCTACTTCTGATAGGAATATGGGTATAATTATTGTTCTGTATGGGGATTATGGGTGAAATATCACAAATACACATGCCCAGGAACATACTTCATCTACTTCTGATAGGAATATGAGTATAATTATTGTTCTGTATGGGGATTATGGGTGAAATATCACAAATACACATGCCCAGGAACATATTTCATCTACTTCTGATAGGAATATGGGTATAATTATTGTTCTGTATGGGGATTATGGGTGAAATATCACAAATACACATGCCCAGGAACATACTTCATCTACTTCTGATAGGAATATAGGTATAATTATTGTTCTGTATGGGGATTATGGGTGAAATATCACAAATACACATGCTCAGGAACATACTTCATCTACTTCTGATAGGAATATGGGTATATCTATTGATCTGTATGGGGATTATGGGTGAAATATCACAAATACACATGCTCAGGAACATACTTCATCTACTTCTGATAGGAATATGGGTATAATTATTGTTCTGTATGGGGATTATGGGTGAAATATCACAAATACACATGCCCAGGAACATACTTCATCTACTTCTGATAGGAATATGGGTATATCTATTGTTCTGTATGGGGATTATGGGTAAAATATCACAAATACACATGCCCAAGAACATACTTCATCTACTTCTGATAGGAATATGGGTATATCTATTGTTCTGTATGGGGATTATGGGTGAAATATCACAAATACACATGCCCAGGAACATACTTCATCTACTTCTGATAGGAATATGGGTATAATTATTGTTCTGTATGGGGATTATGGGTGAAATATCACAAATACACATGCTCAGGAACATACTTCATCTACTTCTGATAGGAATATGGGTATAATTATTGTTCTGTATGGGGATTATGGGTGAAATATCACAAATACACATGCCCAGGAACATACTTCATCTACTTCTGATAGGAATATGGGTATATCTATTGTTCTGTATGGGGATTATGGGTAAAATATCACAAATACACATGCCCAAGAACATACTTCATCTACTTCTGATAGGAATATGGGTATATCTATTGTTCTGTATGGGGATTATGGGTGAAATATCACAAATACACATGCCCAGGAACATACTTCATCTACTTCTGATAGGAATATGGGTATAATTATTGTTCTGTATGGGGATTATGGGTGAAATATCACAAATACACATGCTCAGGAACATACTTCATCTACTTCTGATAGGAATATGGGTATAATTATTGTTCTGTATGGGGATTATGGGTGAAATATCACAAATACACGTGCCCAGGAACATACTTCATCTACTTCTGATAGGAATATGGGTATATCTATTGATCTGTATGGGGATTATGGGTGAAATATCACAAATACGCATGCCCAGGAACATACTTCATCTACTTCTGATAGGAATATGGGTATAATTATTGTTCTGTATGGGGATTATGGGTGAAATATCACAAATACACATGCCCAGGAACATACTTCATCTACTTCTGATAGGAATATGGGTATAACTATTGTTCTGTATGGGGATTATGGGTGAAATATCACAAATACACATGCCCAGGAACATACTTCATCTACTTCTGATAGGAATATGGGTATATCTATTGATCTAAATAACCAAAAAGAGAGAGAGAGCGGCACAGCCCTTATAACCAGAGAGAACAGGTGGCACACAATCAATGTGTATAGCAGTCTAGGAGATGAAAATGGAGGTGCAATCTGCAGGAAAACAGTCCATGAAAAATCCAGCAAAGGAGAAGAAAGCAGATGCACTCACCAAATGCAGTAACAAACGTCCTTTATTTCAGTGCCAACCGGCACATTCTTCACGGCGCGGGGGAGAGGGAAGTGAACAGGGAGAGTGTGACAGGTAAGACGACGGCCGTTTCGCGCTGCCTGAGAGCGCTTCTACGGGTCCATAGCCAGACGGGAAATGACGCTAGGCTAAGTAGGCAAAGACATGCGAGCTACACCTGCGTCATTAACCCGCCAGGCAATAGAAAAAGTGCACAGATACATTAAAAACGATTAAAAACAGATGCATAATACTACCATAGGGGAGAGAGATACATAATATAAACCTCCAATCAATATGAAATGTTAACATATAATGCTGCAACTATAGCATTCAATTATCACAAGTGTCCGCGAAATACAGAGCAGGGGAGGCAGCATAAATCCACCTATTAGTATTAGTTATCCAAACCACATAACAGAACGATATAGCAGCATCGCAACGCTACATAATATCCACAAGGGATCAAATGAGACAAAAAAGGAAACAAGAAAATAAAACGAAACAAGTACATGTAATAAGGTCCGAGCTATAAAAATACAGACATATCAACTCTGTCATTAAGACCAGCAGGGCCAGTCGCTCTTGTTCGCAAAATCCATTTCGCCTCCTGTCTTAAGAGTATCTTATGGAGATCGCCCCCCTGTGCTGGCAAGACTATTTTTTCAATGCCCGCAAAGGTTAACACCTCCGGATTGCCATCATGGTTCTCTTTTATATGGTCAATTAATCTAGGAACACCTTTGCCGGAGGTAACAGATTTAAAGTGCTCTCTAAACCGCACGTATAGTTTACGGATAGTCTTGCCAATATAAAAACGTCCACAGGGACAGAAGACGACATATACCACGAACTCCGTTTTGCAGGAAATAAATTGTCAGACCTGGTGTGTTACAGGTCCGATATGCAGAGTCTGGCCCAATAGATGAAACTGACAGTACTGACATTGTCCACACCGGTGATTACCTGCTGGAATAGCTCGCTCCAACCAATTAGATCTGTCTTTTGTGACTCGATTACGTATGAGGACGTCCCTAATACGGACTCCCCGCCTATTTGAGACCAATGGTCCTCCTATAGTTTTACTCGTCAATTCTCTGTCCCTCTCCAAAATATGCCAATGCTTACGAAGAGGGGCTCTAATTTCTTTATCTAAGGGACCGTATTGAAAACAAAAAGAAAAACGCTGCGACGCTGAGCCTGGCGATCTCTCTACAGACTCAAAGCTTGTTGCTTCAACTCGATCTAACGCAGAATTTAGAAGGTGCTCCGGATATCCTCTTTTACGAAGCCTCTCACAAAGCTCCCCTGACTGTCGCTTAAAACCTTCCTGGGTGTTATTTACTTGATGTGTCCTCAACAACTGGCTATAGGGTAAGGACTTTTTCGTGTGGTGAGGGTGAAAGCTATTAAAATGTAGGATGGAATTTACTGCAGTGGACTTACGAAATATGGAAGTACACACCTTCCCTTCTATCACCTCCACCCACACATCCAAAAATTCTAAAGCCAGACCCCCAAATTTATATGTGAAAGACATCCCCATCATGTTACTGCTATTGAGGTAATTAACAAATAGCTGGAAATCCGTCTCAGTGCCGTCCCATATCAGGAACAGGTCATCCACATACCTCAACAGCAACTTAATATGCTTCAAAAAAACGTTAAGAGTGGAATAAATATAATCTTCCTCAAATACCGCCATGAATAAATTGGCGAAAGTACATGCAGCCGGGGTCCCCATGGCAGTCCCGGTAGTCTGCCTGTACCAGGCGTCCAAAAAAGTGAAAGCGTTATGGGTTAGAATAAAATCCAACCCCCCGCACACAAAATCAATATACGCCTGACTTTTATCAGTGGTGTTCAAAATACGACTGATAGTCTCTACACCTAAATTTTGAGGTATGTTTGTGTACAGACTGACTACATCGATTTGTGAATTTTCGTATAATTGGACTGATGTCATTATACGCCCCGCTGACAAAGGGGGTCGGACGGTATTGTTGCCAAGGGAGTCATATATAGCGGAGGCCAATCGACAATTGTCAGACACTTCGGTATACGTAAGATTGCGGGGTGATCCCACTCAGAAATTTAAGGGAGAGCTATGTACTTTTCTCAGGAAGGCTGTAGAGAATGGGGTAATTCCACAGAGGAAGGCAGAGAGATTACTTCCCAACTTCCCCATACGACCACACTGGTACTATCTGCCGAAAATTCACAAATCTGTTACTGCTCCCCCCAGGAGATCTATTGTTTCAGGGGTTGGTTCGCTTACTGAACCTCTTTCACAATATATTGATTGGCTGTTGCGCCCGTTGCTTGCTAAAGTGCCGTCCTATATCAGGGACACGAATTCCTTCCTTCATCATGTTCAGGATTTCGTTTGGCAGCCGGGGTTCTCCCTGGCATCTATCGATGTAGTCAGTCTGTACACAAACATACCTGCGTTAGATCGAGTTGAAGCAACAAGCTTTGAGTCTGTAGAGAGATCGCCAGGCTCAGCGTCGCAGCGTTTTTCTTTTTGTTTTCAATACGGTCCCTTAGATAAAGAAATTAGAGCCCCTCTTCGTAAGCATTGGCATATTTTGGAGAGGGACAGAGAATTGACGAGTAAAACTATAGGAGGACCATTGGTCTCAAATAGGCGGGGAGTCCGTATTAGGGACGTCCTCATACGTAATCGAGTCACAAAAGACAGATCTAATTGGTTGGAGCGAGCTATTCCAGCAGGTAATCACCGGTGTGGACAATGTCAGTACTGTCAGTTTCATCTATTGGGCCAGACTCTGCATATCGGACCTGTAACACACCAGGTCCGACAATTTATTTCCTGCAAAACGGAGTTCGTGGTATATGTCGTCTTCTGTCCCTGTGGACGTTTTTATATTGGCAAGACTATCCGTAAATCTGTTACCTCCGGCAAAGGTGTTCCTAGATTAATTGACCATATAAAAGAGAACCATGATGGCAATCCGGAGGTGTTAACCTTTGCGGGCATTGAAAAAATAGTCTTGCCAGCACAGGGGGGCGATCTCCATAAGATACTCCTAAGACAGGAGGCGAAATGGATTTTGCGAACAAGAGTGACTGGCCCTGCTGGGCTTAATGACAGAGTTGATATGTCTGTATTTTTATAGCTCGGACCTTATTACATGTACTTGTTTCGTTTTATTTTCTTGTTTCCTTTTTTGTCTCATTTGATCCCTTGTGGATATTATGTAGCGTTGCGATGCTGCTATATCGTTCTGTTATGTGGTTTGGATAACTAATACTAATAGGTGGATTTATGCTGCCTCCCCTGCTATGTATTTCGCGGACACTTGTGATAATTGAATGCTATAGTTGCAGCATTATATGTTAACATTTCATATTGATTGGAGGTTTATATTATGTATCTCTCTCCCCTATGGTAGTATTATGCATCTGTTTTTAATCGTTTTTAATGTATCTGTGCACTTTTTCTATTGCCTGGCGGGTTAATGACGCAGGTGTAGCTCGCATGTCTTTGCCTACTTAGCCTAGCGTCATTTCCCGTCTGGCTATGGACCCGTAGAAGCGCTCTCAGGCAGCGCGAAACGGCCGTCGTCTTACCTGTCACACTCTCCCTGTTCACTTCCCTCTCCCCCGCGCCGTGAAGAATGTGCCGGTTGGCACTGAAATAAAGGACGTTTGTTACTGCATTTGGTGAGTGCATCTGCTTTCTTCTCCTTTGCTGGATTTTTCATGGACTGTTTTCCTGCAGATTGCACCTCCATTTTCATCTCCTAGACTGCTATACACATTGATTGTGTGCCACCTGTTCTCTCTGGTTATAAGGGCTGTGCCGCTCTCTCTCTCTTTTTGGTTATTTAGATCAATAGATATACCCATATTCCTATCAGAAGTAGATGAAGTATGTTCCTGGGCATGTGTATTTGTGATATTTCACCCATAATCCCCATACAGAACAATAGTTATACCCATATTCCTATCAGAAGTAGATGAAGTATGTTCCTGGGCATGTGTATTTGTGATATTTCACCCATAATCCCCATACAGAACAATAATTATACCCATATTCCTATCAGAAGTAGATGAAGTATGTTCCTGGGCATGTGTATTTGTGATATTTCACCCATAATCCCCATACATATCAATAATTATACCCATATTCCTATCAGAAGTAGATGAAGTACCTTCCTGGGCACGTGTATTTGTGATATTTCACCCATAATCCCCATACAGAACAATAATTATAGCCATATTCCTATCAGAAGTAGATGAAGTATGTTCCTGAGCATGTGTATTTGTGATATTTCACCCATAATCCCCATACAGAACAATAATTATACCCATATTCCTATCAGAAGTAGATGAAGTATGTTCCTGGGCATGTGTATTTGTGATATTTCACCCATAATCCCCATACAGAACAATAGATATACCCATATTCCTATCAGAAGTAGATGAAGTATGTTCTTGGGCATGTGTATTTGTGATATTTCACCCATAATCCCCATACAGAACAATAGATATACCCATATTCCTATCAGAAGTAGATGAAATATGTTCCTGGGCATGTGTATTTGTGATATTTCACCCATAATCCCCATACAGAACAATAATTATACCCATATTCCTATCAGAAGTAGATGAAATATGTTCCTGAGCATGTGTATTTGTGATATTTCACCCATAATCCCCATACAGAACAACAGATATACCCATATTCCTATCAGAAGTAGATGAAGTATGTTCCTGGGCATGTGTATTTGTGATATTTCACCCATAATCCCCATACAGAACAATAATTATACCCATATTCCTATCAGAAGTAGATGAAGTATGTTCCTGAGCATGTGTATTTGTGATATTTCACCCATAATCCCCATACAGAACAATAATTATACCCATATTCCTATCAGAAGTAGATGAAATATGTTCCTGGGCATGTGTATTTGTGATATTTCACCCATAATCCCCATACAGAACAACAGATATACCCATATTCCTATCAGAAGTAGATGAAGTATGTTCCTGGGCATGTGTATTTGTGATATTTCACCCATAATCCCCATACAGAACAATAGTTATACCCATATTCCTATCAGAAGTAGATGAAGTATGTTCCTGGGCATGTGTATTTGTGATATTTCACCCATAATCCCCATACAGATCAATAGATATACCCATATTCCTATCAGAAGTAGATGAAGTATGTTCCTGAGCATGTGTATTTGTGATATTTCACCCATAATCCCCATACAGAACAATAATTATACCCATATTCCTATCAGAAGTAGATGAAGTATGTTCCTGGGCATGTGTATTTGTGATATTTCACCCATAATCCCCATACAGAACAATAGATATACCCATATTCCTATCAGAAGTAGATGAAGTATGTTCCTGGGCATGTGTATTTGTGATATTTCACCCATAATCCCCATACAGAACAATAATTATACCCATATTCCTATCAGAAGTAGATGAAGTATGTTCCTGGGCATGTGTATTTGTGATATTTCACCCATAATCCCCATACAGAACAATAGTTATACCCATATTCCTATCAGAAGTAGATGAAGTATGTTCCTGGGCATGTGTATTTGTGATATTTCACCCATAATCCCCATACAGAACAATAATTATACCCATATTCCTATCAGAAGTAGATGAAATATGTTCCTGGGCATGTGTATTTGTGATATTTCACCCATAATCCCCATACAGAACAATAATTATACCCATATTCCTATCAGAAGTAGATGAAGTATGTTCCTGGGCATGTGTATTTGTGATATTTCACCCATAATCCCCATACAGAACAATAGTTATACCCATATTCCTATCAGAAGTAGATGAAGTATGTTCCTGGGCATGTGTATTTGTGACATTTCACCCATAATCCCCATACAGAACAATATATACCCATATTCCTATCAGAAGTAGATGAAGTATGTTCCTGGGCATGTGTATTTGTGACATTTCACCCATAATCCCCATACAGAACAATAATTATACCCATATTCCTATCAGAAGTAGATGAAGTATATTCCTGAGCATGTGTATTTGTGATATTTCACCCATAATCCCCATACAGATCAATAGATATACCCATATTCCTATCAGAAGTAGATGAAGTATGTTCCTGGGCATGTGTATTTGTGATATTTCACCCATAATCCCCATACAGAACAATAGATATACCCATATTCCTATCAGAAGTAGATGAAGTATGTTCCTGGGCATGTGTATTTGTGATATTTCACCCATAATCCCCATACAGAACAATAATTATACTCATATTCCTATCAGAAGTAGATTAAATATGTTCCTGAGCATGTGTATTTGTGATATTTCACCCATAATCCCCATACAGAACAATAGTTATACCCATATTCCTATCAGAAGTAGATGACGTATGTTCCTGGGCATGTGTATTTGTGATATTTCACCCATAATCCCCATACAGAACAATAATTATACTCATATTCCTATCAGAAGTAGATTAAATATGTTCCTGAGCATGTGTATTTGTGATATTTCACCCATAATCCCCATACAGAACAATAATTATACCCATATTCCTATCAGAAGTAGATGAAGTATGTTCCTGGGCATGTGTATTTGTGATATTTCACCCATAATCCCCATACAGATCAATAGATATACCCATATTCCTATCAGAAGTAGATGAAGTATGTTCCTGGGCATGTGTATTTGTTATATTTCACCCATAATCCCCATACAGAACAATAGTTATACCCATATTCCTATCAGAAGTAGATGAAGTATGTTCCTGGGCATGTGTATTTGTGATATTTCACCCATAATCCCCATACAGAACAATAATTATACCCATATTCCTATCAGAAGGAGATGAAGTATGTTCCTGGGCATGTGTATTTGTGATATTTCACCCATAATCCCCATACAGATCAATAGATATACCCATATTCCTATCAGAAGTAGATGAAGTATGTTCCTGGGCATGTGTATTTGTGATATTTCACCCATAATCCCCATACAGAACAATAATTATACCCATATTCCTATCAGAAGTAGATGAAGTATGTTCCTGGGCATGTGTATTTGTGATATTTCACCCATAATCCCCATACAGAACAATAATTATACCCATATTCCTATCAGAAGTAGATGAAGTATGTTCCTGGGCATGTGTATTTGTGATATTTCACCCATAATCCCCATACAGATCAATAGATATACCCATATTCCTATCAGAAGTAGATGAAGTATGTTCCTGGGCATGTGTATTTGTTATATTTCACCCATAATCCCCATACAGAACAATAATTATACCCATATTCCTATCAGAAGTAGATGAAGTATGTTCCTGGGCATGTGTATTTGTGATATTTCACCCATAATTCCCATACAGAACAATAATTATACCCATATTCCTATCAGAAGTAGATGAAGTATGTTCCTGGGCATGTGTATTTGTGATATTTCACCCATAATCCCCATACAGAACAATAATTATAGCCATATTCCTATCAGAAGTAGATGAAGTATGTTCCTGGGCATGTGTATTTGTGATATTTCACCCATAATCCCCATACAGAACAATAATTATACCCATATTCCTATCAGAAGTAGATGAAGTATGTTCCTGGGCATGTGTATTTGTGATATTTCACCCATAATCCCCATACAGAACAATAGTTATACCCATATTCCTATCAGAAGTAGATGAAGTATGTTCCTGGGCATGTGTATTTGTGATATTTCACCCATAATCCCCATACAGAACAATAATTATACCCATATTCCTATCAGAAGTAGATGAAGTATGTTCCTGGGCATGTGTATTTGTGATATTTCACCCATAATCCCCATACAGATCAATAATTATACCCATATTCCTATCAGAAGTAGATGAAGTATGTTCCTGGGCACGTGTATTTGTGATATTTCACCCATAATCCCCATACAGAACAATAATTATACCCATATTCCTATCAGAAGTAGATGAAGTATGTTCCTGAGCATGTGTATTTGTGATATTTCACCCATAATCCCCATACAGAACAATAATTATACCCATATTCCTATCAGAAGTAGATGAAGTATGTTCCTGGGCATGTGTATTTGTGATATTTCACCCATAATCCCCATACAGATCAATAGATATACCCATATTCCTATCAGAAGTAGATGAAGTATGTTCCTGAGCATGTGTATTTGTGATATTTCACCTATAATGCCCATACAGAACCATAATTATACCCATATTCCTATCAGAAGTAGATGAAGTATGTTCCTGGGTATGTGTATTTGTGATATTTCACCCATAATCCCCATACAGAACAATAATTATACCCATATTCCTATCAGAAGTAGATGAAGTATGTTCCTGGGCATGTGTATTTGTGATATTTCACCCATAATCCCCATACAGAACAATAGTTATACCCATATTCCTATCAGAAGTAGATGAAGTATGTTCCTGGGCATGTGTATTTGTGACATTTCACCCATAATCCCCATACAGAACAATATATACCCATATTCCTATCAGAAGTAGATGAAGTATGTTCCTGGGCATGTGTATTTGTGATATTTCACCAATAATCCCCATACAGAACAATAATTATACCCATATTCCTATCAGAAGTAGATGAAGTATGTTCCTGAGCATGTGTATTTGTGATATTTCACCAATAATCCCCATACAGATCAATAGATATACCCATATTCCTATCAGAAGTAGATGAAGTATGTTCCTGGGCATGTGTATTTGTGATATTTCACCCATAATCCCCATACAGAACAATAGCTATACCCATATTCCTATCAGAAGTAGATGAAGTATGTTCCTGGGCATGTGTATTTGTGATATTTCACCCATAATCCCCATACAGAACAATAATTATACCCATATTCCTATCAGAAGTAGATGAAGTATGTTCCTGGGCATGTGTATTTGTGATATTTCACCCATAATCCCCATACAGAACAATAATTATACCCATATTCCTATCAGAAGTAGATGAAGTATGTTCCTGAGCATGTGTATTTGTGATATTTCACCCATAATCCCCATACAGATCAATAGATACACCCATATTCCTATCAGAAGTAGATGAAGTATGTTCCTGGGCATGTGTATTTGTGATATTTCACCCATAATCCCCATACAGAACAATAGCTATACCCATATTCCTATCAGAAGTAGATGAAGTATGTTCCTGGGCATGTGTATTTGTGATATTTCACCCATAATCCCCATACAGAACAATAATTATACTCATATTCCTATCAAAAGTAGATGAAGTATGTTCCTGGGCATGTGTATTTGTGATATTTCACCCATAATCCCCATACAGATCAATAGATATACCCATATTCCTATCAGAAGTAGATGAAGTATGTTCCTGGGCATGTGTATTTGTGATATTTCACCCATAATCCCCATACAGAACAATAATTATACCCATATTCCTATCAGAAGTAGATGAAGTATGTTCCTGGGCTTGTGTATTTGTGATATTTCACCCATAATCCCCATACAGAACAATAATTATACTCATATTCCTATCAGAAGTAGATTAAATATGTTCCTGAGCATGTGTATTTGTGATATTTCACCCATAATCCCCATACAGAACAATAATTATACCCATATTCCTATCAGAAGTAGATGAAGTATGTTCCTGGGCATGTGTATTTGTGATATTTCACCCATAATCCCCATACAGATCAATAGATATACCCATATTCCTATCAGAAGTAGATGAAGTATGTTCCTGGGCATGTGTATTTGTTATATTTCACCCATAATCCCCATACAGAACAATAATTATACCCATATTCCTATCAGAAGTAGATGAAGTATGTTCCTGGGCATGTGTATTTGTGATATTTCACCCATAATTCCCATACAGAACAATAATTATACCCATATTCCTATCAGAAGTAGATGAAGTATGTTCCTGGGCATGTGTATTTGTGATATTTCACCCATAATCCCCATACAGAACAATAATTATAGCCATATTCCTATCAGAAGTAGATGAAGTATGTTCCTGGGCATGTGTATTTGTGATATTTCACCCATAATCCCCATACAGAACAATAGTTATACCCATATTCCTATAAGAAGTAGATGAAGTATGTTCCTGGGCATGTGTATTTGTGATATTTCACCCATAATCCCCATACAGAACAATAGTTATACCCATATTCCTATCAGAAGTAGATGAAGTATGTTCCTGGGCATGTGTATTTGTGATATTTCACCCATAATCCCCATACAGAACAATAATTATACCCATATTCCTATCAGAAGTAGATGAAGTATGTTCCTGGGCATGTGTATTTGTGATATTTCACCCATAATCCCCATACAGATCAATAATTATACCCATATTCCTATCAGAAGTAGATGAAGTATGTTCCTGGGCACGTGTATTTGTGATATTTCACCCATAATCCCCATACAGAACAATAATTATACCCATATTCCTATCAGAAGTAGATGAAGTATGTTCCTGAGCATGTGTATTTGTGATATTTCACCCATAATCCCCATACAGAACAATAATTATACCCATATTCCTATCAGAAGTAGATGAAGTATGTTCCTGGGCATGTGTATTTGTGATATTTCACCCATAATCCCCATACAGAACAATAGATATACCCATATTCCTATCAGAAGTAGATGAAGTATGTTCTTGGGCATGTGTATTTGTGATATTTCACCCATAATCCCCATACAGAACAATAGATATACCCATATTCCTATCAGAAGTAGATGAAGTATGTTCCTGGGCATGTGTATTTGTGATATTTCACCCATAATCCCCATACAGAACAATAATTATACCCATATTCCTATCAGAAGTAGATGAAATATGTTCCTGAGCATGTGTATTTGTGATATTTCACTCATAATCCCCATACAGAACAACAGATATACCCATATTCCTATCAGAAGTAGATGAAGTATGTTCCTGGGCATGTGTATTTGTGATATTTCACCCATAATCCCCATACAGAACAATAGTTATACCCATATTCCTATCAGAAGTAGATGAAGTATGTTCCTGGGCATGTGTATTTGTGATATTTCACCCATAATCCCCATGCAGATCAATAGATATACCCATATTCCTATCAGAAGTAGATGAAGTATGTTCCTGAGCATGTGTATTTGTGATATTTCACCCATAATCCCCATACAGAACCATAGTTATACCCATATTCCTTTCAGAAGTAGATGAAGTATGTTCCTGGGCATGTGTATTTGTGATATTTCACCCATAATCCCCATACAGAACAATAATTATACCCATATTCCTATCAGAAGTAGATGAAGTATGTTCCTGGGCATGTGTATTTGTGATATTTCACCCATAATCCCCATACAGAACAATAGTTATACCCATATTCCTATCAGAAGTAGATGAAGTATGTTCCTGGGCATGTGTATTTGTGACATTTCACCCATAATCCCCATACAGAACAATATATACCCATATTCCTATCAGAAGTAGATGAAGTATGTTCCTGGGCATGTGTATTTGTGATATTTCACCCATAATCCCCATACAGAACAATAATTATACCCATATTCCTATCAGAAGTAGATGAACTATGTTCCTGAGCATGTGTATTTGTGATATTTCACCAATAATCCCCATACAGATCAATAGATATACCCATATTCCTATCAGAAGTAGATGAAGTATGTTCCTGGGCATGTGTATTTGTGATATTTCACCCATAATCCCCATACAGAACAATAGCTATACCCATATTCCTATCAGAAGTAGATGAAGTATGTTCCTGGGCATGTGTATTTGTGATATTTCACCCATAATCCCCATACAGAACAATAATTATACCCATATTCCTGTCAGAAGTAGATGAAGTATGTTCCTGGGCATGTGTATTTGTGATATTTCACCCATAATCCCCATACAGAACAATAATTATACCCATATTCCTATCAGAAGTAGATGAAGTATGTTCCTGAGCATGTGTATTTGTGATATTTCACCCATAATCCCCATACAGATCAATAGATACACCCATATTCCTATCAGAAGTAGATGAAGTATGTTCCTGGGCATGTGTATTTGTGATATTTCACCCATAATCCCCATACAGAACAATAGCTATACCCATATTCCTATCAGAAGTAGATGAAGTATGTTCCTGGGCATGTGTATTTGTGATATTTCACCCATAATCCCCATACAGAACAATAATTATACTCATATTCCTATCAGAAGTAGATGAAGTATGTTCCTGGGCATGTGTATTTGTGATATTTCACCCATAATCCCCATACAGAACAATAATTATACTCATATTCCTATCAGAAGTAGATTAAATATGTTCCTGAGCATGTGTATTTGTGATATTTCACCCATAATCCCCATACAGAACAATAATTATACCCATATTCCTATCAGAAGTAGATGAAGTATGTTCCTGGGCATGTGTATTTGTGATATTTCACCCATAATCCCCATACAGATCAATAGATATACCCATATTCCTATCAGAAGTAGATGAAGTATGTTCCTGGGCATGTGTATTTGTGATATTTCACCCATAATCCCCATACAGAACAATAATTATACCCATATTCCTATCAGAAGGAGATGAAGTATGTTCCTGGGCATGTGTATTTGTGATATTTCACCCATAATCCCCATACAGATCAATAGATATACCCATATTCCTATCAGAAGTACATGAAGTATGTTCCTGGGCATGTGTATTTGTGATATTTCACCCATAATCCCCATACAGAACAATAATTATACCCATATTCCTTTCAGAAGTAGATGAAGTATGTTCCTGGGCATGTGTATTTGTGATATTTCACCCATAATCCCCATACAGAACAATAATTATACCCATATTCCTATCAGAAGTAGATGAAGTATGTTCCTGGGCATGTGTATTTGTGATATTTCACCCATAATCCCCATACAGAACAATAATTATACCCATATTCCTATCAGAAGTAGATGAAGTATGTTCCTGGGCATATGTATTTGTGATATTTCACCCATAATCCCCATACAGAACAATAATTATACCCATATTCCTATCAGAAGTAGATGAAGTATGTTCCTGGGCATGTGTATTTGTGATATTTCACCCATAATCCCCATACAGATCAATAGATATACCCATATTCCTATCAGAAGTAGATGAAGTGTGTTCCTGGGCATGTGTATTTGTGATATTTCACCCATAATCCCCATACAGATCAATAATTATACCCATATTCCTATCAGAAGTAGATGAAGTATGTTCCTGGGCACGTGTATTTGTGATATTTCACCCATAATCCCCATACAGAACAATAATTATACCCATATTCCTATCAGAAGTAGATGAAGTATGTTCCTGAGCATGTGTATTTGTGATATTTCACCCATAATCCCCATACAGAACAATAATTATACCCATATTCCTATCAGAAGTAGATGAAGTATGTTCCTGGGCATGTGTATTTGTGATATTTCACCCATAATCCCCATACAGAACAATAGATATACCCATATTCCTATCAGAAGTAGATGAAGTATGTTCTTGGGCATGTGTATTTGTGATAGTTCACCCATAATCCCCATACAGAACAATAGATATACCCATATTCCTATCAGAAGTAGATGAAGTATGTTCCTGGGCATGTGTATTTGTGATATTTCACCCATAATCCCCATACAGAACAATAATTATACCCATATTCCTATCAGAAGTAGATGAAATATGTTCCTGAGCATGTGTATTTGTGATATTTCACTCATAATCCCCATACAGAACAACAGATATACCCATATTCCTATCAGAAGTAGATGAAGTATGTTCCTGGGCATGTGTATTTGTGATATTTCACCCATAATCCCCATACAGAACAATAGTTATACCCATATTCCTATCAGAAGTAGATGAAGTATGTTCCTGGGCATGTGTATTTGTGATATTTCACCCATAATCCCCATGCAGATCAATAGATATACCCATATTCCTATCAGAAGTAGATGAAGTATGTTCCTGAGCATGTGTATTTGTGATATTTCACCCATAATCCCCATACAGAACCATAGTTATACCCATATTCCTTTCAGAAGTAGATGAAGTATGTTCCTGGGCATGTGTATTTGTGATATTTCACCCATAATCCCCATACAGAACAATAATTATACCCATATTCCTATCAGAAGTAGATGAAGTATGTTCCTGGGCATGTGTATTTGTGATATTTCACCCATAATCCCCATACAGAACAATAGTTATACCCATATTCCTATCAGAAGTAGATGAAGTATGTTCCTGGGCATGTGTATTTGTGATATTTCACCCATAATCCCCATACAGAACAATAATTATACCCATATTCCTATCAGAAGTAGATGAACTATGTTCCTGAGCATGTGTATTTGTGATATTTCACCCATAATCCCCATACAGATCAATAGATATACCCATATTCCTAACAGAAGTAGATGAAGTATGTTCCTGGGCATGTGTATTTGTGATATTTCACCCATAATCCCCATACAGAACAATAGCTATACCCATATTCCTATCAGAAGTAGATGAAGTATGTTCCTGGGCATGTGTATTTGTGATATTTCACCCATAATCCCCATACAGAACAATAATTATACCCATATTCCTGTCAGAAGTAGATGAAGTATGTTCCTGGGCATGTGTATTTGTGATATTTCACCCATAATCCCCATACAGAACAATAATTATACCCATATTCCTATCAGAAGTAGATGAAGTATGTTCCTGAGCATGTGTATTTGTGATATTTCACCCATAATCCCCATACAGATCAATAGATACACCCATATTCCTATCAGAAGTAGATGAAGTATGTTCCTGGGCATGTGTATTTGTGATATTTCACCCATAATCCCCATACAGAACAATAGCTATGCCCATATTCCTATCAGAAGTAGATGAAGTATGTTCCTGGGCATGTGTATTTGTGATATTTCACCCATAATCCCCATACAGAACAATAATTATACTCATATTCCTATCAGAAGTAGATGAAGTATGTTCCTGGGCATGTGTATTTGTGATATTTCACCCATAATCCCCATACAGAACAATAATTATACTCATATTCCTATCAGAAGTAGATTAAATATGTTCCTGAGCATGTGTATTTGTGATATTTCACCCATAATCCCCATACAGAACAATAATTATACCCATATTCCTATCAGAAGTAGATGAAGTATGTTCCTGGGCATGTGTATTTGTGATATTTCACCCATAATCCCCATACAGATCAATAGATATACCCATATTCCTATCAGAAGTAGATGAAGTATGTTCCTGGGCATGTGTATTTGTGATATTTCACCCATAATCCCCATACAGAACAATAATTATACCCATATTCCTATCAGAAGGAGATGAAGTATGTTCCTGGGCATGTGTATTTGTGATATTTCACCCATAATCCCCATACAGATCAATAGATATACCCATATTCCTATCAGAAGTACATGAAGTATGTTCCTGGGCATGTGTATTTGTGATATTTCACCCATAATCCCCATACAGAACAATAATTATACCCATATTCCTTTCAGAAGTAGATGAAGTATGTTTCTGGGCATGTGTATTTGTGATATTTCACCCATAATCCCCATACAGAACAATAATTATACCCATATTCCTATCAGAAGTAGATGAAGTATGTTCCTGGGCATGTGTATTTGTGATATTTCACCCATAATCCCCATACAGAACAATAATTATACCCATATTCCTATCAGAAGTAGATGAAGTATGTTCCTGGGCATGTGTATTTGTGATATTTCACCCATAATCCCCATACAGATCAATAGATATACCCATATTCCTATCAGAAGTAGATGAAGTGTGTTCCTGGGCATGTGTATTTGTGATATTTCACCCATAATCCCCATACAGATCAATAGATATACCCATATTCCTATCAGAAGTAGATGAAGTATGTTCCTGGGCATGTGTATTTGTGATATTTCACCCATAATCCCCATACAGATCAATAGATATACCCATATTCCTATCAGAAGTAGATGAAGTATGTTCCTGGGCATGTGTATTCGTGATATTTCAACCATAATCCCCATACAGATCAATAGATATACCCATATTCCTATCAGAAGTAGATGAAGTATGTTCCTGGGCATGTGTATTTGTGATATTTCACCCATAATCCCCATACAGAACAATATATATACCCATATTCCTATCAGAAGTAGATGAAATATGTTCCTGGGCATGTGTATTTGTGCTATTTCACCCATAATCCCCATACAGAACAATAATTATACTTATATTCCTATCAGAAGTAGATGAAGTATGTTCCTGGGCATGTGTATTTGTGATATTTCACCCATAATCCCCATACAGAACAATAATTATACCCATATTCCTATCAGAAGTAGATGAAGTATGTTCCTGGGCATGTGTATTTGTGATATTTCACCCATAATCCCCATACAGAACAATAATTATACCCATATTCCTATCAGAAGTAGATGACGTATGTTCCTGGGCATGTGTATTTGTGATATTTCACCCATAAACCCCATACAGAACAATAGATATACCCATATTCCTATCAGAAGTAGATGAAGTATGTTCCTGGGCATGTGTATTTGTGATATTTCACCCATAAGCCCCATACAGAACAATAGATATACCCATATTCCTATCAGAAGTAGATGAAGTATGTTCCTGAGCATGTGTATTTGTGATATATCACCCATAGTCCCCATACAGATCAATAATTATACCCATATTCCTATCAGAAGTAGATGAAGTATGTTCCTGAGCATGTGTATTTGTGATATTTGACCCATAATCCCCATACAGATCAATAGATATACCCATATTCCTATCAGAAGTAGATGAAGTATGTTCCTGGGCATGTGTATTTGTTATATTTCACCCATAATCCCCATACAGAACAATAATTATACCCATATTCCTATCAGAAGTAGATGAAGTATGTTCCTGGGCATGTGTATTTGTGATATTTCACCCATAATTCCCATACAGAACAATAATTATACCCATATTCCTATCAGAAGTAGATGAAGTATGTTCCTGGGCATGTGTATTTGTGATATTTCACCCATAATCCCCATACAGAACAATAGTTATACCCATATTCCTATCAGAAGTAGATGAAGTATGTTCCTGGGCATGTGTATTTGTTATATTTCACCCATAATCCCCATACAGAACAATAATTATACCCATATTCCTATCAGAAGTAGATGAAGTATGTTCCTGGGCATGTGTATTTGTGATATTTCACCCATAATTCCCATACAGAACAATAATTATACCCATATTCCTATCAGAAGTAGATGAAGTATGTTCCTGGGCATGTGTATTTGTGATATTTCACCCATAATCCCCATACAGAACAATAGTTATACCCATATTCCTATCAGAAGTAGATGAAGTATGTTACTGGGCATGTGTATTTGTGATATTTCACCCATAATCCCCATACAGAACAATAATTATACCCATATTCCTATCAGAAGTAGATGAAGTATGTTCCTGGGCATGTGTATTTGTGATATATCACCTATAATCCCCATACAGATCAATAGATATACCCATTTTCCTATCAGAAGTAGATGAAGTATGTTCCTGGGCATGTGTATTTGTGATATTTCACCCATAATCCCCATACAGAACAATAATTATACCCATATTCCTATCAGAAGTAGATAAAGTATGTTCCTGGGCATGTGTATTTGTGATATTTCACCCATAATCCCCATACAGATCAATAGTTATACCCATATTCCTATCAGAAGTAGATGAAGTATGTTCCTGGGCATGTGTATTTGTGATATTTCACCCATAATCCCCATACAGAACAATATATATATACCCATATTCCTATCAGAAGTAGATGAAATATGTTCCTGGGCATGTGTATTTGTGCTATTTCACCCATAATCCCCATACAGAACAATAATTATACTCATATTCCTATCAGAAGTAGATGAAGTATGTTCCTGGGCATGTGTATTTGTGATATTTCACCCATAATCCCCATACAGAACAATAATTATACCCATATTCCTATCAGAAGTAGATGAAGTATGTTCCTGGGCATGTGTATTTATGATATTTCACCCATAATCCCCATACAGAACAATAGTTATACCCATATTCCTATCAGAAGTAGATGAAGTATGTTCCTGGGCATGTGTATTTGTGATATTTCACCCATAATCCCCATACAGAACAATAATTATACCCATATTCCTATCAGAAGTAGATGAAGTATGTTCCTGGGCATGTGTATTTGTGATATTTCACCCATAATCCCCATACAGAACAATAGTTATACCCATATTCCCTTCTTGCTATATTACAAGAAGTCATTTCCTGGGCTGCATTTGTAAAATGTGCTGCCATCTAGTGGTGGAGTCTAGTATTGCAGCCCATCATCCCATCATCCCAATATGCAGTTTAGTCCGTCCCTGAAAGGAAAGACAGGACCAGACTACCCTATAAACACTGTCCACTGCAAGTATTGTGGGAAAAGACATGAGAGAGACAAAACCAAGTGTCCAGCATATGGGGAAACCTGCAGGTCATGTGGCAAGAATAATCATTCCTCTGCTGTCTGCAGGCAAGGAAGAGGCAAACAGTACAGACAGCTCCACACTGTGACACCAGACACTGACAGTGCAGAGGACATTACATGGCTACAAATGCAGTCTACAACAGAGAAAGTCAATGTAGTCGGGCAGTCAGTAGTGAAGGATGCCAAGCAGCTTTATGCAACATTCTTATTGGATGAGAAGCCCATTAGATTTCAGCTGGATTGTGGAGCAAGCTGCAATGTAATTTCATTTGATCTGATAAACAAACAGGTTTCTATTGAGCCAACTGACAAGGTACTGGTGATGTACAACAAAAGTGTTCTGAAACTAATGGGGACATGTAAGCTAAACAGAAAGAGTTATAGAGTTGAATTTACTGTGTTACGGGGTGGTAACCATGTACCATTACTGGGAGTAAAAGCAGTTCAGGCAATGGACTTAATAAAAGTACAGTCTCAGAACATTATGTCTGTTGAAGTTGCCCAGGATATAAAAAATCCAAAACTAAATGCAGAGCACAACTTGGACATGCAGAAAATAAAAGCAGAGTATGCTGATGTATTTGAAGGTGATGGATGCTTTGAAGGTAAATATAGGCTAGAAATTGACAACACAGTGCAGCCCACCAGATTACCTACAAGAAGAGTGCCTGTAGCGTTAATGCAACCGCTGAAAGTAGAACTGCACGATCTACAGAGAAGAGGCATGATAGCACCAGTCCATAAGAGCACAGATTTGATCAGCAGTTTGGTCATAGTGCAGAAACCATCGGGCAAGTTAAGAATATGTATTGATCCTAAGCCACTCAACAAGGCGCTGAAACGAAATCATTACCCAATGCCTACATTAGATGATGTTCTACCAGATTTATCAAAGGCTAATATATTTTCTGTATGTGATGTAAAAAATGGATTCTGGCATGTGGCCCTGACTGAAGATTCAAGTTTATTGACAACATTTTCTTCACCATTTGGACGCTTTAAATGGCTGAAAATGCCCATGGGACTAAAACCTGCTCCAGAGATATTCCAGCAGAAATTGATGCAGGCTTTGGAAGGACTTACTGGAGTGAAGACAATAGCGGATGATATCCCAGTAGTGGGAGAAGGTGAAAATATGGAATCTGCAATAAAGGATCACGATCAGAAGATGATACAATTTTTGGACAGATGCAGAGAAAAAAACATAAAGCTGAATTTGGACAAATTCAAATTGAAAATGACAGAAGTGGCCTATATTGGTCATCGACTGACTTCAACTGGGGTCAAAGTGGATCCTGAAAAGGTGAGAGCAATACAAGATTTGCCTACCCCTACTGATGTTTCTGGAGTACAACGATTTTTGGGCATGGTGAATTATCTCTCAAAATTTTGCAGACATCTGTCAGACATGTGTGAGCCACTGAGACAGCTAACCCACAAAGATGTGCGCTGGGAATGGACAGAAAGCCAGGAGACTGCTTTCCGAGCAGTAAAGAATGCCATTGCAGATACAGCAACCCTAAAGTATTTCGATCCAGATCGAGAAGTGGTGGTACAATGTGATGCTTCGGAAAAAGGCCTTGGAGCCACATTAATGCAGAACAAACAGCCAATTACATTTGCAAGCAGAGCCCTTACAACAACAGAGCAGGGATATGCGCAGATTGAGAAGGAACTACTGGCTGTGGTATTTGGGATGGAGAAGTTTCACCAGTACACCTACGGTCGACGGGTAACAGTGCAGTCGGATCACAAACCATTGGAGAGCATTACAAAGAAACCATTACTAAATGCCCCAAAGAGACTACTGCGCATGCTGTTGCGACTTCAGAAATATGATGTTGACATCGGGTACTGTCCAGGAAGAGACTTACTGATTGCAGATACGCTAAGCAGAGCTTACCTTCCTATCACAAATGATGAGGAGGAAGACATTGAAACCATCAATATGTGTAACTACCTTGCAGTGTCAAAAGAAAAGGTCAAGCAAATCCAGACTTTTACAGAGAAGGATAAAAGTCTCCAGAGTTTAAAGACTGTCATCTTGCAGGGCTGGCCAAAATACAAGCAGCATGCTCCGAGGGAAGTCTCACCATTCTTCCACATAAGAGATGAATTGTCAGTGCAGCAAGGAATCATCTTTAAAGGAGACAGGGCTGTTATACCTGAAGTTCTCAGAAGAGGCATATTGAAGACATTGCACTCTTCTCACTTAGGCATGGAAGGATGCCTACGTCGTGCACGAGAATCAGTTTATTGGCCAGGAATGAATGACCACATAAAAAATTACATAGCACAATGTGAAATATGTGCATCCTGCAATAATAAGCAACCAAAGGAGACATTGCAACCTCTTGAAATTCCACATAGGCCTTGGTCAAAAATAGGAACAGACTTGTTCACATGGAATGACAAGGAATACCTGATTACAGTGGACTATTTCTCTAACTTCTGGGAGGTTGATTTGGTGCAGGACACAAGGGCGAGAACAGTGATTAAAAAACTCAAGGCCCATTTTGCCAGGTATGGCATTCCAGATATCGTTTTCTCTGACAATGCGGCACAGTTTACGTCGGAAGAATTCAAAACTTTCAGTAAGAAATGGGAATTTGAACACCAGACGTCTTCTCCAAGATATCCTCAGAGTAATGGGAAAGCAGAGTCAGCAGTAAAAACGGCCAAAAGACTCATGCAGAAAGCAAACCAGGCGGGTGCTGATGTAGATCTGTCTATACTGGATCATAGAAACACACCCACCCAAGGCCTAGACAGTAGTCCGGCACAGAGGCTCATGAGTAGGCGTACAAAGACACTAGTACCAACTGCGTGTCATCTGTTAGAGCCAAAGCTGCTGGGAAACATCGAAGCTAAATTACAGAAGAATCAAGCTAGGCAAGCTTTCTATTACAATAAATCTGCAAAGGATCTGCCTGAGCTCCAGAGAAATGACAACATTCGGCTGCAGCCAAGCACCACATTTGACAAACACTGGCAAAAGGCAAAGGTTGTCCAGAAACTGGGACCTCGGTCTTACGAAATTCTAACAGACGACGGAAGAAGACTAAGGAGGAATCGAAGATATTTGAGGAAAATGCAAGAAAGAGATGATTCATGGCCTTTTGAACAGTATCCAGACACCCAAGACAACAAGGCAGCAAGTACAAGTCAGGCACCAACAGTGACAGCTGACCATCAGGGTGAGGACTCTGGCCAGAGACAGACAATATCAGAAGAACTACCAGATGTACCAGATGTAGAAAGTGACACATCTTATATTACCAGAGCTGGCAGAATTAGCAAAAAGCCGGTGCACCTCAAAGATTATATCTAACTGGACGTACTAGGTTAATTTCTAACTTTGTCATAGTATACATTAGTTTAGTATCTTTTATTGTTCCTTTTATATTTTATATTTATAAATAAATAATAATAATAATAATAATAATAAATTGTTCCTCTAGTTAAAAGAGAAAGGATGTAGCAATATGTTATATGTTCATGTGGCCTCTAGGGGTCTCACTGCTTTTATGTGTGTTCTATATTCTTTGTTTGGAACTTGTTGGATGTTGTTGTACTCGGAATTCATGTAATGGAGGTTGAGACATGATGTGAATAAAGAGCCTGGAGATACTCACAGAGTGTGATTTATGACAGGATTCATCAAACATAACAATAGCAACGGCAGGCAGCGATGCTACCAGGAATGTAGTGAAGTGGCATAACCGGTGCCTCCTGTTCTACTGTATTCAAAATCAATTGCTGCCTCTTCTAATGCACATGTGGCGCCAGAAGTGAAAACATCAGCGACACAGTCCGTCCAGACCAGCAAGAGCAAGCTGAGGCTGATCAGCAGAGACACAGGAGTTTGCAGCAGCCGCAGCACATGCACCAGTGATGCCCAGACTGCCCCCTATCTAATTATGGCTGTCCAGGCTTTGTGCTGTCGCATACCTCCTCCACTCATGGATGAAATAAAATGAACAATTAATTTCCACCCAAACCACAATGTGATGTAATGAGTGGTGGAGACTGAAGAGGAGTCAGGGAGGGGTGGTGGGACTAGCTGGTCACAGTAACAAGCACTATTAGTACCACACTACTCTGACTCCTCTGTGGTGTCTGAAATAAGGGTGCCACCAGGAATTTTAGGGCCCCATTCTGGCAAAATTTTCTAGCCCCCTCTGCTGCAGCCATACAATGTAAGTAGCTGCTACTGTGAGTAACTGAGGCCCTAGGGCTTAATAAAGCAAAGTAATTAGCCCGGGCCCCAGCATGTCACGCAGCCTGACAGGCCGTTTATACAGTGGATCGGCTGTGCTGCTTCATCGCAGGCTACGCAGCGTGCCTCACCCAGTCCAGGCCACCCTCTACGCATCAGGCCCCATACAGCAATAATGGCAGCGATGCCCTGATGGCGGCCCACTCTGAAATAAGAGCAGTACGAGCAATGTCATTATAAAGTATCCTATTTTACCAAACAGCCTGGATCCGTTACTACATTAAATTACACACATTATCAGTCTAATCTACAGGGAAATGCTGGAGTCACACTAGTGATTTTAAAGTAGGTCTGATTTTGTCACCTGGACCCCTTGAAGTACTCACTGCGCGAAACGGCCGTCGTCCATCTGCACGCTCCCTGCATGCCTCCCTGACCCGCAAATCCCACACAAAGTCTCTTATTCACTTGGATGAAATAAAAAAGGACTTTGTAGTAATCAATCCATCTGGTGAGTGCCGCATTATTTTTTTTCGCACATAAAGAACAGACTTGTATTTTCTTTGCTGAGCACCCCGTATTGGATATTAATGCTGTTTATTCAGTGCAAAAGGACCATTCATCAGACTAATGGTGAATAAACAAATCCTCTAGTGCAGCCACTTTTGTCTTACTTTTGAAGATAGATAGATAGATAGATAGAGATAGATATGAGATAGATAGATAGATAGATAGATAGATAGATAGATAGATAGATAGATAGATAGATAGATAGATAGATATGGGATAGATAGATAGATAGATATGGGATAGATAGATAGATAGATAGATAGATAGATAGATAGATAGATAGATAGATAGATAGATAGATAGATATGAGACAGATAGATAGATTAAAATCCGTTTGTAGTGAAAAGGAGCTATTTAATCAGCTCAGAAAGCGACGTTTCGGTCCCAACAGGAACCTTTCTCAATAATTATAATTAAGGTTTGGTGTTTGCCTCGGGGGCTCTGCACCCGGACTCCTTATTTGTGCTGCTCTAATTTTTTTTCAGATAGATAGATAGATAAATAGATAAAGGATAGATAGATAGATAGATAAATAGATAGATAGATAATAGATTAATAAAAGAAAATTTGGCAGCACTACCCCCAAAAAAATGGGTGTAAAGGTGATGTCCAAACCTCCAAAGTAGAAAATCAGAAAAAAACAGGCAGCACTCCAAAAATCAAAATTAAAAACCATAGCTTTACTGATCCATTAGCAGCAACGTTTCGGCAGATTTCTCTGCCTTTCTCAAGCCCACTATGTCCCAGAACACAGCGAAATACTTCCGGGACATAGTGCGCGGGCGCATGCGCAGTAATGCTTTTCGGCTTTGCCCGCAGTTGGGCAAAGCATACTGCGAGTGCGGGAGCGAAGATTGCATTGCGCACGCGTGAACTATGGAGGACAAGTACTCTAATTCACGAACATATTGCGGACAACAGGGACGGATGGGGTGGAGAAATTAAGACGAAACGCTGCCCATCGGACCGGAAAAAAGGCATTTACATATCCCGCCAATTTGAGGTGACAGGTTCCCTTTAACCCCTTAATCCCATATGACGTACTATCCCGTCAAGGTGACCTGGGACTTAATTCCCAGTGACGGGATAGTACGTCATATGCGATCGGCCGCGCTCACGGGGGGAGCGCGGCCGATCGCGGCCGGGTGTCAGCTGCCTATCGCAGCTGACATCCGGCACTATGTGCCAGGAGCGGTCACGGACCGCTCCCGGCACATTAACCCCCGGCACACCGCGATCAAAGATGATCGCGGTGTGCTGGCGGTGCAGGGAAGCATCGCGCAGGGAGGGGGCTCCCTGCGTGCTTCCCTGAGACGATCGGTACACGGTGATGTACTCACCGTGTACCGAGCGTCTTCTCCCTGCAGTTCCCGGATCCAAAATGGCTGCGGGGCTGCATCCGGGTCCTGCAGGGAGCACTTCCGGGTCAGGATCAGGCTGCAGCTGCAGCTCTAAACCTGCCCGGCTGTATGTAAGATCACCGATCTAACAGAGTGCTGTGCACACTGTCAGATCGGTGATCTGTGATGTCCCCCCCTGGGACAAAGTGAAAAAGTAAAAAAAAAATTTTCCACACGTGTAAAAAAAAAAAAAAAAAATTCCTAAATAAAGAAGAAAAAAAAAATATTATTCCCATAAATACATTTCTTTATCTAAAAAAAACAAAAAAAAACAATAAAAGTACACATATTTAGTATCGCCGTGTCCGTAACGATCCAACCTATAAAACTGGCCCACTAGTTAACCCCTTCAGTGAACACCGTAAGAAAAAAAAAAACGAGCCAAAAAACAACGCTTTATTATCATAACGCTGAACAAAAAGTGGAATAACACGCGATCAAAAAGACGGATATAAATAAACATGGTACCTATGAAAACGTCATCTGGTCCCGCAAAAAACGAGCCGCCATACGCCATATAGCATCATAACCAAAAAAATAAAAAAATTATAGTCCTCAGAATAAAGCGATGCCAAAATAATTATTTTTTCTATAAAATAGCTTTTATCGTATAAAAGCGCCAAAACATAAAAAAAATTATATAAATGAGGTGTCGCTGTAATCGTACTGACCCGAAGAATAAAACTGCTTCATCAATTTTACCAAACGCGGAACGGTATAAACGCCTCCCCCAAAAGAAATTCATGAATAGCTGGTTTTTGGTCATTCTGCCTCACAAAAAATCGGAATAAAAAGCGATCAAAAACTGTCACGTGTCCGAAAATGTTACCAATAAAAACATCAACTCGTCCCGCAAAAAACAAGACCTCACATGACTCTGTGGACCAAAATATGGAAAAATTATAGGTCTCAAAATGTGGAGACGCAAAAACTTTTTTGCTATAAAAAGCGTCTTTTAGTGTGTGACAGCTGCCAGTCATAAAAATCCGATATAAAAAACGCTGTAAAAGTAAATCAAACCCCCCTTCATCACCCCCTTAGTTAGGCTAGGTTCACATTGCGTTAATAGGTTAACGCTAACGGACAGCGTTGCACGGCGAAAATGTCACAATTAACGCCGTGCAACGGGTCCGTTAGCACATCCATTAACAGCAATGTGATTTTCGGGTGTAGCGCATCGCTAGAGCGTGCCATTTTCGGCTCGCGCTAGCAAGGTGCCGTTCTTTTGTGGCGCGCCTCGGACGCTGCTTGCAGCGTCCTCGGCACGCCCGAGGTCCGATCCCCGATCTTCCAGAGCGGGGACGTTAACGCGACCACTAAACGCGACACCTAAAAAGACATTGCGTTAGCGCAATCCGCTAGCGCTAAACGGATTTCCCTAACGCAATGTGAACCTAGCCTTAGGGAAAAATAATAAAATTTAAAAAAATGTATTTATTTCCATTTTCCCATTAGGGTTAGGGCTAGGGTTAGGGTTAGGGCTAGGGTTAGGGCTAGGGTTAGGGTTTGGATTACATTTACGGTTCGGATTAGGGTTGGGATTAGAATTAGGGGTGTGTCAGGGTTAGGTGTGTGGTTAGGGTTACAGTTGGGATTAGGGTTAGGGGTGCGTTTGGATTAGGGTTTCAGTTATAATTGGCGGGTTTCCACTGTATAGGCACATCAGGGGCTCTCCAAACGCGACATGGCGTCCGATCTCAATTCCAGCCAATTCTGCATTGAAAAAGTAAAACAGTGCTCCTTCACTTCCGAGGTCTCCCGTGTGCCCAAACGGGTTTACCCCAACATATGGGGTATCAGCGTACTCAAGACTAATTGGACAACAACTTTTTGGGTCCAAGTTCTCTTGTTATCCTTGGGGAAATAAAAATTTGGGGGGCTAAAAATCATTTTTGTGGGAAAAAAAAAGGATTTTTTATTTTCATGGCTCTGCGTTGTAAACTGTAGTGAAACACTTGGGGGTTCAAAGTTTTCACAACACATCTAGATAAGTTCCTTGGGAGGTCTAGTTTCCAATATGAGGTCACTTGTGGGGGGTTTGTACTGTTTGGGTACATCAGGGGCTCTGCAAATGCAACGTGACGCCTGCAGACCAATCCATCTAAGTCTGCATTCCAAATGGCGCTCCTTCCCTTCCGAGCTCTGCCATGTGCCCAAACAGTGGTTCCCCCCCCCACATATGGGGTATCAGCGTACTCAGGACAAATTGGACAACAACTTTTAGGGTCCAATTTATTCTGTTACCCTTGTAAAAATACAAAGCTGGGGGCTAAAAAATCATTTTTGTGAAAAAAAAAATAATTTTTATTTTCACGGCTCTGCGTTATAAACTGTAGTGAAACACTTAGGGGTTCAAAGTTCTCACAACACATCTAGATAAGTTCCTTGGGAGGTCTAGTTTCTAATATGGGGTCACTTGTGGGGGGTTTGTACTGTTTGGGTACATCAGGGGCTCTGCAAATGCAACGTGACTCCTGCAGACCAATCCATCTAAGTCTGCATTCCAAATGGCGCTCCTTCCCTTCCGAGCTCTGCCATGCGCCCAAACAGTGGTTCCCCCCCCCACATATTGGGTATCAGCGTACTCAGGACAAATTGGACAACAACTTTTGGGGTCCAATTTATTCTGTTACCCTTGTGAAAATACAAAACTGGGGGCTAAAAAATAATTTTTGCAAAAAAAAAAAAAATTATTTTCACGGCTCTGCGTTATAAACTGTAGTGAAACACTTGGGGGTTCAAAGCTCTCAAAACACATCTAGATAAGTTCCTTAGGGGGTCTAGTTTCCAAAATGGTGTCACTTGTGGGGGTTTTTAATGTTTAGGCACATCAGGGGCTCTCCAAACCAACATGGCGTCCCATCTTAATTCCAGTCAATTTTGCATTGAAAAGTCAAATGGTGCTCCTTCCCTTCCGAGCTCTGCTATGCGCCCAAAAAGTGGTTTACCCCCACATATGGGGTATCGTCGCACTCTGGACAAATTGCACAACAACTTTTGTGGTCTAATTTCTTCTCTTACCCTTGGGAAAATAAAAAATTGGGGGCGAAAAGATCATTTTTGTGAAAAAATAAGATTTTTTTATTTTTACGGCTCTGCATTATAAACTTCTGTGAAGCACTTGTTGGGTCAAAGTGCTCACCACACATCTAGATAAGTTCCTTAAGGGGTCTACTTTCCAAAATAGTGTCACTTGTGAGGGGTTCCAATGTTTAGGCACATCAGGGGCTCTCCAAACGCAACATGGCGTCCCATCTCAATTCCAGTCAATTTTGCATTGAAAAGTCAAATGGCGCTCCTTTCCTTCCGAGCTCTGCCATGCGCCCAAACAGTGGTTTACCCCCACATATGGGGTATCGTCGCACTCAGGACAAATTGCACAACAACTTTTGTGGTCTAATTTCTTCTCTTACCCTTGGGAAAATAAAAAATTGGGGCGAAAAGATCATTTTTGTGAAAAAATATGATTTTTTATTTTTACGGCTCTGCATTATAAACTTCTGTGAAGCACTTGTTGGGTCAAAGTGCTCACCACACATCTAGATAAGTTCCTTAAGGGGTCTACTTTCCAAAATGGTGTCACTTGTGAGGGGTTCCAATGTTTAGGCACATCAGGGGCTCTCCAAACGCAACATGGCATCCCATCTCAATTCCAGTCAATTTTGCATTGAAAAGTAAAATGGCGCTCCTTCCCTTCCGAGCTCTGCCATACGCCCAAACAATGGTTTACACCCATATATGGGGTATCAGCGTACTGAGGACAAATTGAACAACAATTTTTGAGGTCCAATTTCTTCTCTTACTCTTGGGAAAATAAAAAATTGGGGGTGAAAAGATCATTTTTGTGAAAAAATGATTTTTTATTTTTACGGCTCTGCATTATAAACTTCTGTGAAGCAATTGGTGGGTCAAAGTGGTCACCACACATCTAGATAAGTTCCTTAGGGTGTCTACTTTCCAAAATGGTGTCACTTGTGGGGGGTTTCAATGTTTAGGCACATCAGTGGCTCTCCAAACGCAACATGGCGTCCCATCTCAATTCCTATCAATTTTTCATTGAAAAGTCAAATGGCGCTCCTTTCCTTCCGAGCTCTGCCATGCGCCCAAACAGTGGTTTACCCCCACATATGGGGTATCAGCGTACTCAGGACAGATTGTACAACAACGTTTGGCATCCATTTTATCCTGTTACCCTTGGTAAAATAAAACAAATTGGAGCTGAAATAAATTTTGTGTGAAAGAAAAGTTAAATATTCATTTTTATTTAAGCATTCCAAAAATTCTTGTGAAACCCCTGAAGGGTTAATAAATTTCTTGAATGTGGTTTTGAGCACCTTGAGGGGTGCAGTTTTTAGAATGGTGTCACACTTGGGTATTTTCTAGCATATAGACCTCTCAAAATGACTTCAAATGAGATGTGGTCCCTAAAAAAAAAATGGTGTTGTAAAAATGAGAAATTGCTGGTCAACTTTTAACCCTTATAACTCCCTAACAAAAAAAATTTTGGTTCCAAAATTGTGCTGATGTAAAGTAGACATGTGGGAAATGTTACTTATTAAGTATTTTGCATGACATATCTCTGTGATTTAAGGGCATAAAAATTTAAAGTTGGAAAATTGCGAAATTTTCTAAATTCCGTTTTTTTCACAAATAAACGCAAGTTATATCGAATAAATTTTACCACTACCATGAAGTACAATATGTCACGAGAAAACAATGTCAGAATCACCGGGATCCGTTAAAGCGTTCCAGAGTTATAACCTCATAAAGGGACAGTGGTCAGAATTGTAAAAATTGGCCCGGTCATTAACGTGCAAACCACCCTCGGGGCTTAAGGGGTTAAGTCTATATTTATCGAGATGATGATGTGAACAATAACGGTGGACGATAATAGTGGACGATAATGGTGGATAATAATAGTGGACGATAATGGGTAAAAACTGCACAGAATAAACAGTGTATCAGTCCTGGAACGTCACAGCAACAACTGCATGATACAGGGTGCAATTACATCAGTAACTGGGACATTACAGCAAATAATTATACAGGGTGCATAATACAGAATTGCTACTAGCACTGTTCTGCTTTATACGGAAATGCACAGTATACAGTGTAAAGAGCACTATAATTAAACTGGAAGATGCAGAGCACAATATGCCTCACTTCACAATATGCTATACAGAGGCTGCATAAGGCTCACATATACAGATTCTAATACACACACATGACTTGCTTTACAACTCTCATGGGCAGGGCTTGACTGGCCATCTGGCACTTCTGGCAAATGCCAGAAGGGCCTGTCTGGTCGTAGGCTGCCTTGTCTGCTACGTTGTTAACAGAATCGGAGTTCTCAAGACAACCATATTGTTAGGAGTTGTGATGGAGCACAAATTTGCTGACTCCGTCACTTACCCCAATTTGAGGTGACAGGTTCCCTTTAAGAATCCATACAGTCTGTTTACTGGGAAGTGTATGAGGGTTTAGCCGTATGAGGGAATCCACACAGCATCATATGTGGAGGATGGCAGAACATAGATAAAAGATAGATAATAGATAGATAGATAGAGATAGATAGATAGATAGATAGATAGATAGATACATAATGAGATAGATAATGGATAGATGATAGATAGATGATAGATAGCTAATAGATAGATGATAGATAGCTAATAGATAGCTAATAGATAGATAGATAGAAAGATACACGATACATAATAGATACAGTAGATGATAGATAGAAAGATGATATATAGATGATAGATAGTAGATAGATAATAGATAGATAGATGATAGATAATACATAGATAGACAATAGCTAGATGATAGATAACTAATAGATAGATGATAGAAAGATAGATAGATAACAGATAGATAGCTAGATAGACAGACAGACAGACAGACAGATAGATAGATAGATAGATAGATAGATAGATAGATAGATAGATAGATAGAAAAAAAGGAACAGCACCAGAAAAAATACCGTAACGTGTGCATGCTTCTCTGACCAGCATTCCAATGGCCTTTCAGACGGTAAACAAAAAGGGATAGATAGATAGATAGATAGATAGATAATAGATAGATAGATAATAGATGGATAAATGATAGATAGAAAGATAGATAGATAGAGGTAGATAGATACTGTAGATAGATAGATAGATAGATAGATAGATAGATAGATAGATAGATAGATAGATAGATAGATAGATAGATAATAGATATATAGATGACATATAGATAGATAGTAGATAGATAATAGATAGATCGTAGATAGATAGTAGATAGATAAATAGATAGATGATAGATGGTAGATAAGTAGATAGATAATAGATAGATAATAAGATAGATAATAGAAAGATGATTGATAGATAGATAGATAGATAGATAGATAGATAGATAGATAGATAGATAGATAGATAGATAGATATGGAGATAGATAATACATAGATAATAGATAGATGATAGATAGCTAATAGATAACTGATAGATAGATGAGAGATAGATAAAAGATAGATGATAGATTGATAGATAGTAGATAACAGATAATAGATGATAGATAATAAATAGATAGATAATAGATAGATGATAGATAGCTAATAGATAGATGATAGAAAGATAGATAGATAATAGATAGATGATAGATAATAAATAGATAGATGATAAAAAGATAGATAATAGATAGATCGATAGATGATATATAAATATATAATTGATAGATAATAGATAGATAGATAGATAATAGATAGTTAATAGATAGATAGATAGATAATAGATAGATGATAT
This sequence comes from Ranitomeya imitator, assembly GCF_032444005.1. Lineage (NCBI taxonomy): Eukaryota > Metazoa > Chordata > Amphibia > Anura > Dendrobatidae > Ranitomeya > Ranitomeya imitator. The sequence goes on from NC_091282.1 coordinate 758,306,176, forward strand.
ATAGATAGAGACTAGATAGATAGATGATAGATAATACATAGATAGATAGCTAGATGATAGATAGCTAATAGATAGATGATAGAAAGATAGATAGATAACAGATAGATAGCTAGACAGACAGACAGACAGACAGACAGACAGACAGATAGATAGATAGATAGATAGATAGATAGATAGATAGAAAGAAAAAAAGGAACAGCACCAGAAAAAATACCGTAACGCGTGCATGCTTCTCTGACCAGCATTCCTATGGCCTTTCAGACAGTAAACAAAAAGGGATAGATAGATAGATAGATAGATAGATAGATAGATAGATAGATAGATAATAGCTGGATAGATGACATATAGATAGATAGTAGATAGATAATAGATAGATCGTAGATAGATAGTAGATAGATAGATAGATAGATGATAGAGGGTAGATAAGTAGATAGATAATAGATAGATAATAAGATAGATAATAGAAAGATGATTGATAGATAGATAGATAGATAGATAGATAGATAGATAGATAGATAGATAGATAGATAGATAAAAGATAGATGATAGATAGATAGATAGATAGATAGTAGATAACAGATAATAGATGATAGATAATAAATAGATAGATAATAGATAGATGATAGATAGCTAATAGATAGATGATAGAAAGATAGATAGATAATAGATAGATGATAGATAATAAATAGATAGATGATAGATAGCTAATAGATAGATGATAAAAAGATAGATAATAGATAGATCGATAGATGATATATAAATATATAATTGATAGATAATAGATAGTAGATAGATGATAGACAGATAGATAATAGATAGTTAATAGATAGATAGATAATAGATAGATGATATATAGATAGATAGAGACTAGATAGATAGATGATAGATAATACATAGATAGATAATAGCTACAAGATAGATAGCTAATAGATAGATGATAGAAAGATAGATAGATAGATAACAGATAGATAGACAGACAGATAGATAGATAGATAGATAGATAGATAGATAGATAGATAGATAGATAGATAGATAGAAAAAAAGGAACAGCACCAGAAAAAATACCGTAACGCGTGCATGCTTCTCTGACCAGCATTCCTATGGCCTTTCAGACAGTAAACAAAAAGGGATAGATAGATAGATAGATAGATAGATAGATAGATAGATAGATAGATAGATAGATAGATAATAGATATATAGATGACATATAGATAGATAGTAGCTAGATAATAAATAGATCGTAGATAGATAGTAGATAGATAGATAGATGATAGAGGGTAGATAAGTAGATAGATAGTAGATAGATAATAAGATAGATAATAGAAAGATGATTGATAGATAGATAGATAGATAGATAGATAGATAGATAGATAGATAGATAAAAGATAGATGATAGAAAGATAGATAGATAGTAGATAACAGATAATAGATGATAGATAATAAATAGATAGATAATAGATAGATGATAGATAGCTAATAGATAGATGATAGAAAGATAGATAGATAATAGATAGATGATAGATAATAAATAGATAGATGATAGATAGCTAATAGATAGATGATAAAAAGATAGATAATAGATAGATCGATAGATGATATATAAATATATAGATAATTGATAGATAATAGATAGTAGATAGATGATAGACAGATAGATAATAGATAGATAGATAATAGATAGTTAATAGATAGATAGATAGATAGATAATAGATAGATGATATATAGATAGATACAGACTAGATAGATAGATGATATATAGATAATACATAGATAGATGATAGATAATAAATTGATAGATAATAGATAGATGATAGCTAATAGATGATAGAAAGATAGATAGATAATAGATAGATGAGAGATAGATAGATGAGAGATAGATGACAGAAAGATAGATAGATAATGAATAGATAATAGATAGATAGATAATAGATGGTAGATAATAAATAGATGATAGATAGCTAATAGATAGATGATAGATAGCTGATAGATGACAAAAAAGATAGATACGGTAATAGATAGCTAGATATAATAAATGGATAAATGATATATAGATAATTACTAGATAGATGATAGATAGTAGATAGATGATAGATCGATAATAGATAGATAATAGAAAGATAGATGATAGATAGATGATAGAAAGATAGATAATAGATAGATAATAGATAGATGATATATAGAGAATAGATAGATGATATATAGATAATAGATAGATAATAGATAGATGATGGATAGATAGATAGATAGATAGATAGATAGATAGATAGATAGATAGATAGATAGATAGATAATAGCTACATAGATGATGTAACATCACTGCAGGAGCGGACAGTTTTTACATACATACAGTAAATACATATAGAATAGGTAGATATATAGATATCAGTGACAAATACAATTAGTACAGTCTATGTGCAAATTACTGTACATTTATTCAATTATTAAAAAATAATGTTTCTGAAAAAACTGGTGTGGGCTCCGGCATAATTTTCTTAACCAACAGACGGAAAGCTGATGGTTGGGGGCAGATGTTTATAGCCTGGGAAGGGGGTAATACCCATGGAGCTTCCCAGGCTATTAATATCAGCTCACAACTTCATACTTAGCCTTTACATATGATAGGATACTCTTGCTTTGATGAGGCCTCTAAAGGTACCGTCACATTTAGCGACGCTGCAGCGATCTAGACAACGATCCCGATCGCTGCAGCGTCGCTGTGTGGTCGCTGGAGAGCTGTCACACAGACAGCTCTCCAGCGACCAACGATGCCGGTCCCCGGGTAACCAGGGTAAACATCGGGTTACTAAGCGCAGGGCCGCACTTAGTAACTCGATGTTTACCCTGGTTACCAGCGTAAACGTAAAAAAAAAAAAACACTACATACTTACATTCCGGTGTCTGTCCCCCGGCGCTGTGCTTCTCTGCGCTGACTGTGAGCGCCAGCCGGAAATCAGAGCAGTGACGTCACCGCTGTGCTCTGCTTTCCGGCTGGCCGGCGCTCACAGTGCAGAGAAGCACAGCGCCGGAGGACAGACACCGGAATGTAAGTATGTAGTGTTTGGTTTTTTTTACGTTTACGCTGGTAACCAGGGTAAACATCGGGTTACTAAGCGCGGCCCTGCACTTAGTAACCCGATGTTTACCCTGGTTATCAGTGAAGACATCGCTGAATCGGCGTCACACATGCTGATTCAGCGATGTCTGCGGGAGTCCAGCGACTAAATAAAGTTCTGGACTTTCTGCACCGACCAACGATGGCACAGCAGGATCCAGATCGCTGCTGCGTGTCAAACTCAACGATATCGCTAGCCAGGACGCTGCAACGTCACGGATCGCTAGCGATATCGTTCAGTGTGAAGGTACCTTAAGATGGGGCTCTGTTGTCTCATGGCATTATGCTATGATGGGGCACTGGAATAAGCACTGTTGATCTGATAGGGGTACTGCGAAGGAAACCATTTTTTCTTCTGTATCTTCCATCTTGTTCCCTGTGTTGACAATGAGCGCAGACTTTCATCCATGCAGCCCCCCAACCTGGAAGAACAAGTTCTGTAGTGGTCCTGGATGACTGAGGGCTATATCTATAGTGCATTTGAGGACACCTGTTACCAGCCATTAATTTATCTGCCTTTGAGCCTAAATAAACAGGAATTTACATTGAATACAACTGCTGGATCTGTGTGTTGCCTCCTCCTTTATGGCAGGCACGGTACCGCATAGGGAGGGTGCCTCTGACTGCGGAGTCCCTTATGGAAGAAGTTAATAGGAAACACCGTGCAGTGCCAACTCCCCCCTCACACTACTCCCCCAGGTGTTGCACTAATTGGGACGCCCAGCTGACCAACGGGAGGAGAGAGGAAGGGGCATCTAGCCACACCCACAAGGGTTAAATCCAGGTGCCGGGGTCAGTCCCTTCCTCTTTCTCCCCGGCTGACCTTCTGGAAGCAATTGTCCCACCCTCCCTCCCCTACATATTTACTAATGTGTTTATGACGTTTTGTTTTATTTATAAAAAAAAAAAAAAATGTTTATTACTTGAAATTTAATGTGATGATAATAATGTTGTTATTTTTTAAGTCACAGCGGAAATGGAGGGAGGGGCGAAGCTTCGTAGCTGCTCATTGGCTAGCCGCCTGTCGGTCGCAGACTGGGCCCACGGCTGTGAGCCCGTTGCGAAATGTAATTTGCCCCTCCCTGCTTATTAATTTAATAAACTGTGACCGACTAGTTCAACCCATCCGAGCCTGTTTGTGTTGTCTTTTCGGGACTGGTGGTGAGGGGGGAAGGCACTAGTTACGACACACGGGTCTTCGCAGTCTATCCATTTTATTCAATTAGGCACCCCACTGTGCAGCAAGGAGCTGATTGTCACAGTCTGGCGGATCTCCCATAAGGAAAGCCTAGGCCAGGACCTAGGGCGCAACAGTCAGGACGGCATCAGTACAGAAGAAATAAAAAGCAAATATTTCCATATTTTTCCATATAAATTGCTGTTTTTTAAATTTACATCCATGAACAAATAGTAAATTGAGAGAAATATATTTTCGTTGCCATCTTCATGTTTGGCGTCACAATAGTGATTCATTAAGCTCATATCACTTGACTTCTACATATCTACTGTCGTCATAAATGCTCTAAAATACTGTGAACATGACGAAACCCCAAAAGCAGGAACTCGAGCAGAAGCTGGAAGTCATCAACTGTGAAGCCTGGACTCCAAGCTCATGACGCAGAGTGGGGATCGGAGATGCTCACATTAAATAGATAGATAATAGATAGATGATTGATAGATAGATAGATAATAAATAGATAATAGATAGATGATAGATAGCTAATAGATAATAAATAGATAATTGATAGATTATAGATAGATAATAGATAGATAATAGATAGATGAGAGATAGATAATAGATAGATAGTAGATAACAGATAATAGATGATAGATAATTAAATAGATAGATAATAGATAGATGATAGATAGCTAATAGATAGATGATAGAAACATAGATAATAGATATATGATAGATCATAGATAGATGATAGATAATAAATAGATAGATGATAGATAGCTAATACAGTGGGGCAAAAAAGTATTTAGTCAGTCCGCAATAGTGCAAGTTCCACCACTTAAAAAGATGAGAGGCGTCTGTAATTTACATCATAGGTAGACCTCAAATATGGGAGACAAACTGAGAAAAAAATCCAGAAAATCACATTGTCTGTTTTTTTAACATTTTATTTGCATATTATGGTGGAAAATAAGTATTTGGTCAGAAACAAAATTTCATCTCAATACTTTGTAATATATCCTTTGTTGGCAATGACAGAGGTCAAACGTTTTCTGTAAGTCTTCACAAGGTTGCCACACACTGTTGTTGGTATGTTGGCCCATTCCTCCATGCAGATCTCCTCTAGAGCAGTGATGTTTTTGGCTTTTCGCTTGGCAACACGGACTTTCAACTCCCTCCAAAGGTTTTCTATAGGGTTGAGATCTGGAGACTGGCTAGGCCACTCCAGGACCTTGAAATGCTTCTTACGAAGCCACTCCTTCGTTGCCCTGGCGATGTGCTTTGGATCATTGTCATGTTGAAAGACCCAGCTACGTTTCATCTTCAATGCCCTTGCTGATGGAAGGAGGTTTGCACTCAAAATCTCACGATACATGGCCCCATTCATTCTTTCATGTACCCGGATCAGTCGTCCTGGCCCCTTTGCAGAGAAACAGCCCCAAAGCATGATGTTTCCACCACCATACTTTACAGTAGATATGGTGTTTGATGCATGCAACTCAGTATTCTTTTTCCTCCAAACACGACAAGTTGTGTTTCTACCAAACAGTTCCAGTTTGGTTTCATCAGACCATAGGACATTCTCCCAAAACTCCTCTGGATCATCCAAATGCTCTCTAGCAAACTTCAGACGGGCCCGGACATGTACTGGCTTAAGCAGTGGGACACGTCTGGCACTGCAGGATCTAAGTCCATGGTGGCGTAGTGTGTTACTTATGGTACGCCTTGTTACATTGGTCCCAGCTCTCTGCAGTTCATTCACTAGGTCCCCCCGCGTGGTTCTGGGATTTTTGCTCACCGTTCTTGTGATCATTCTGACCCCACGGGGTGGGATTTTGCGTGGAGCCCCAGATCGAGGGAGATTATCAGTGGTCTTGTATGTCTTCCATTTTCTAATTATTGCTCCCACTGTTGATTTCTTCACTCCAAGCTGGTTGGCTATTGCAGATTCAGTCTTCCCAGCCTGGTGCAGGGCTACAATTTTGTTTCTGGTGTCCTTTGACAGCTCTTTGGTCTTCACCATAGTGGAGTTTGGAGTCAGACTGTTTGAGGGTGTGCACAGGTGTCTTTTTATACTGATAACAAGTTTAAACAGGTGCCATTACTACAGGTAATGAGTGGAGGAAAGAGGAGACTCTTAAAGAAGAAGTTACAGGTCTGTGAGAGCCAGAAAGCTTGATTGTTTGTTTCTGACTAAATACTTATTTTCCACCATAATATGCAAATAAAATGTTAAAAAAACAGACAATGTGATTTTCTGGATTTTTTTTTCTCAGTTTGTCTCCCATAGTTGAGGTCTACCTATGATGTAAATTACAGACGCCTCTCATCTTTTTAAGTGGTGGAACTTGCACTATTGCTGACTGACTAAATACTTTTTTGCCCCACTGTAGATAGATGAATGATAGCTAATAGATAGATGATAAAAAGATAGATAGATAGATAGATAGATAGATAGATAGATAGATAGATAGATAGATAGATAGATAGATAGATAGATGATATATAAATTGATAGATAATAGATAGATGATAGATAGATAGATAATAGATAGATGATAGATAATAAATAGATAATAGATAGATAATAGATAGATGACATATAGATAGAGAATAGATCGATGATATATAGATAGAGAATAGATAGATGATATATAGATATTAGATAGATGATAGATAATAAATAGATAGATGATAGATAGCGAATAGATGATAGATAGAAAGATAGATAGATAATAGATAGATGAGAGATAGAGAGATGATAGATAGATAGATAGATAGATAGATAGATGATAGAAAGCTAGATAGATAGATGACAAAAAGATAGATGATAGATAGATAGATAGATAGATAGATAGATAGATAGATAGATAGATAGATAGATAGATAGATAGATAGATAGATACAGTGGGGCAAAAAGGTATTTAGTCGGTCAGCAATAGTGCAAGTTCCACCACTTAAAAAGATGAGAGGCGTCTGTAATTTACATCATAGGTAGACCTCAACTATGGGAGACAAACTGAGAAAAAAAAATCCAGAAAATCACATTGTCTGTTTTTTTAACATTTTATTTGCATATTATGGTGGAAAATAAGTATTTGGTCAGAAACAAACAATCAAGATTTCTGGCTCTCACAGACCTGTAACTTCTTCTTTAAGAGTCTCCTCTTTCCTCCACTCATTACCTGTAGTAATAGCACCTGTTTAAACTTGTTATCAGTATAAAAAGACACCTGTGCACACCCTCAAACAGTCTGACTCCAAACTCCACTATGGTGAAGACCAAAGAGCTGTCAAAGGACACCAGAAACAAAATTGTAGCCCTGCACCAGGCTGGGAAGACTGAATCTGCAATAGCCAACCAACTTGGAGTGAAGAAATCAACAGTGGGAGCAATAATTAGAAAATGGAAGACATACAAGACCACTGATAATCTCCCTCGATCTGGGGCTACACGCAAAATCCCACCCCGTGGGGTCAGAATGATCACAAGAACGGTGAGCAAAAATCCCAGAACCATGCTGTGACGCTGTAAGAATCTGGCTGCACTCGGATGTCACCCGAGTGCAGTCCTATTAGAGCATGTAGATTCAAACAGTGAAAAACGGAGAGTGGACCCACTGGACCGTGATGACGAACCCCTCTCGGACGAGCTGACCAGGTGGACCGCCCCCTATACAGGGAGAGTAAGGGGCAGGCCCGTGAGGGACTATCACCACGGAAGCTGGAGGGTCGACTGAGATCAGATGGGTACACAGCAGGCACAAAGGGAAAGAGGGAACAGAAAGGAACTACTGAGACAAGGGAGAAGATGGGAACGCTACGGAGGCACGGAGGCTAGCAGGACAATATGGAGACACCGAGGCTGACGGGAGCAAGGAAAAGATATAGGAGCCGGGCAGGTACCGCAGAGGAAAAGGAACTGAAGGAACAAGGCAGGAACACAGGAAACAGGCAGGCACTGCAGTGGGCGGAGGAGACCCAAAGTCAGAGAGCTAGGAACGCACAGAGACCACAGGTGGCCAGAAGCACTTGTAAACACAAATGAACATCAGGCACAGAGAAGCAGCAGGAAGCAGTTTACATAGCAGCATGGGAGCTACTTCCGGGTTACAGTCCTCCAGGATGACGGAGAGGACAGGAAAGAGCGCCAACAGAGGAATCAGATGTGCGCACGCGCAGAGCTGAATGCGACGCGCGCGCGCACCCGGCGAGCTGCAGTGGGGAGAGGCGGCGGCAGCAACGGCATGACAGTACCCCCATCTTTACGCCCCTCCTTTTTAAGACTAGAAAGAAACCGGGACAAAATACGAGGAGCCCGAATGTTCTCTCGAGGCTCCCAGGACCTCTCCTCAGGACCAAAACCCTTCCAGTCAACCAAAAACAAAGTTCTCCCTCTAAGTTTTTTCATGGCTAAAATGTCCCTAACTTCAAAGACATCATCCTCGGAAACAGGCAAAGGAGAACAAAGGTTAGAAGAATGAAACTGATTAAAAACTACAGGTTTAAGGAGAGACACATGAAAAGAATTAGAAATACGCAGAGAGGCAGGCAACTTAAGTTTGTAAGAAACGTCATTAATACGAGACAAAACTTCGAATGGACCGATATAGCGAGGACCCAGCTTATGTGAAGGGATTTTGAGACGGATAAATTTAGAAGAAACCCAAACCTTGTCCCCAGGATGGAATATAGGAGAATCAAGGCGTCTTTTGTCCGCATGTCTCTTCATCCTAACTTGAGCCAACTCAAGGGCGGACTTGGTCTCCTGCCAGACCCTGGAGAACTCTCTAGACAGAAGATCAGCCGCTGGTACAGTAGAGACAGGAGGAACCGGAAGAGGAAGACCAGGATGTTGACCGTAGATGATAAAAAATGGAGATTTGTTAGTGGCTTCGCTGGGATGGTTATTGTAAGAAAACTCAGCCCATGGCAGTAAGTCAGACCAATCATTCTGATGAGAATTGGAAAAATGACGGAGATAAGTTACGAAGGTCTGATTAGTACGTTCCACCTGGCCATTGGACTGTGGATGGTAGGCCGAAGAAAAATCAAGCGACATGTTCATAGATTTGCAGAGGGATCTCCAGAAGCGGGCGGTGAATTGAACACCTCGGTCAGAAACAATATGTAAAGGAAGACCATGAAGACGAAAAATATGGTGAACAAAAATCTTTGCCAATTCGGGAGCAGAAGGTAAACCTGGGAGAGCGATGAAATGAGCCATCTTGGAGAAACGGTCCATGACCACGAGGATGACGGTGGAACCAGAAGAATGAGGCAGATCAGTGATGAAATCCATAGATAAATGTTGCCACGGAGTGGAAGGTACTGGCAAAGGATGTAGAAGCCCAGAAGGTAGTTGGTTGGGAATCTTATTCTTGGCACAGGAAGGACAAGAGGCGACAAAACTTTGGACATCCTTAGACAACGTTGGCCACCAGTAAAAACGAGAGATCAAACGAAAGGTTTTTTTGAAACCAACAGAGGAATCAGATGTGCGCACGCGCAGAGCTGAATGCGACGCACGCGCGCACCCGGCGAGCTGCAGTGGGGAGAGGCGGCGGCAGCAACGGCAGGAGGGGCGTAAAGATGGGGGTACTGTCACCCCCATCTTTACGCCCCTCCTTTTTAAGACTAGAAAGAAACCGGGACAAAATACGAGGAGCCCGAATGTTCTCTCGAGGCTCCCAGGACTGTTGTGAATTCTGTGGCAGAGCTCCCTCCTGTGGTCACAAGTGGTACTTCGGCTGATTCTCTCTGGGAGCTTCCGTTTGTGGAGGAAACTGGTACTGCTGCTTCTGAGTTTCCTCCCTCAGGTGATCTGGTGAGGTCGTTAGGTGCTTCTCTACTTAACCCCACCTAATGCTTTGATTCATGCTTCCTGTCAATGTTCCAGTGTTGGACTTGTGTTTCTCTGGATCATTCCTGTGGCCTGCTGCTCTGCATAGCTAAGTGCTTCTTTGCTATTTGTTGCTATTTTTTCTGTCCAGCTTGTCTATTTGTTTTGCTGGAAGCTCTGGGACGCAAAGGGTGTACCTCTGTGCCGTTAGTTCGGTACGGAGGGTCTTTTTGTCCCTTTGCGTGGTTTTCTTTAGGGTTTTGTGTAGACCGCAAAGTTATCTTTCCTATCCTCGTTCTGTCTAGAATATCGGGCCTCACTTTGCTGAATCTATTTCATCCCTACGTTTGTCTTTTCATCTTACTCACAGTCATTATATGTGGGGGGCTGCCTTTTCCTTTGGGGTATTTCTCTGAGGCAAGGTAGGCTTATTTTTTCTATCTTCAGGCTAGTTAGTTTCTCAGGCTGTACCGAGTTGCATAGGTAGCGTTAGGCGCAATCCACGGCTGCCTCTAGTTGTGTTTGGAGAGGATCAGGGATTGCGGTCTGCAGAGTTCCCATGTCTCAGAGCTCGTTCTATTATTTTGGGTTATTGTCAGATCACTGTATGTGCTCTGACCTCCATGTCCATTGTGATACTGAATTGCCTTTCATAACACAGGACCTCTCCTCAGGACCAAAACCCTTCCAGTGAACCAAAAACAAAGTTCTCCCTCTAAGTTTTTTCATGGCTAAAATGTCCCTAACTTCAAAGACATCATCCTCGGAAACAGGCGAAGGAGAACAAAGGTTAGAAGAATGAAACTGATTAAAAACTACAGGTTTAAGGAGAGACACATGAAAAGAATTAGAAATACGCAGAGAGGCAGGCAACTTAAGTTTGTAAGAAACGTCATTAATACAAGACAAAACTTCGAATGGACCGATATAGCGAGGACCCAGCTTATGTGAAGGGATTTTGAGACGGATAAATTTAGAAGAAACCCAAACCTTGTCCCCAGGATGGAATATAGGAGAATCAAGGCGTCTTTTGTCCGCATGTCTCTTCATCCTAACTTGAGCCAACTCAAGGGCGGACTTGGTCTCCTGCCAGACCCTGGAGAACTCTCTAGACAGAAAATCAGCTGCTGGTACAGTAGAGACAGGAGGAACCGGAAGAGGAAGACCAGGATGTTGACCGTAGACGATAAAAAATGGAGATTTGTTAGTGGCTTCGCTGGGATGGTTATTGTAAGAAAACTCAGCCCATGGCAGTAAGTCAGACCAATCATTCTGATGAGAATTGGAAAAATGACGGAGATAAGTTACGAAGGTCTGATTAGTACGTTCCACCTGGCCATTGGACTGTGGATGGTAGGCCGAAGAAAAATCAAGCGACATGTTCATAGATTTGCAGAGGGATCTCCAGAAGCGGGCGGTGAATTGAACACCTCGGTCAGAAACAATATGTAAAGGAAGACCATGAAGACGAAAAATATGGTGAGCAAAAATCTTTGCCAATTCGGGAGCAGAAGGTAAACCTGGGAGAGCGATGAAATGAGCCATCTTGGAGAAACGGTCCATGACCACGAGGATGACGGTGGAACCAGAAGAATGAGGCAGATCAGTGATGAAATCCATAGATAAATGTTGCCACGGAGTGGAAGGTACTGGCAAAGGATGTAGAAGCCCAGAAGGTAGTTGGCTGGGAATCTTATTCTTGGCACAGGAAGGACAAGAGGCGACAAAACTTTGGACATCCTTAGACAAAGTTGGCCACCAGTAAAAACGAGAGATCAAACGAAAGGTTTTTTGAAACCAACATGTCCAGCCAGTTTGGAGGCGTGACCCCAAAGTAAGACACGTCTCCTGTTCCCTTCAGCGACAAAGGTCTTACCCGGAGGCAATGAAGTGAGAGAGACTGGAGCAACTGTGATGACTCTGGCAGGATCAATGATGTGTGCAGGCTCGTCCTCCAAATCCACCACCTGGAATGACCTAGACAGAGCGTCGGCTTTGGAGTTTTTATTTCCTGGCAAGAAACGAAGTTCGAAGTCAAACCTGGCAAAAAACAAGGCCCACCTGGCCTGCCGAGGATCAAGTCTTTGCGCAGAACGAATATAAGCCAGATTCTTGTGATCGCTGTAGATTATAAAACGATGTAAAGCCCCTTCTAAGAGGTACCGCCACTCCTCGAATGCCAACTTGATTGCCTAAAGTTCTTTATCACCGATGGAATAATTTTTTTCTGAGGAGGAGAAGATCTTTGAGAAAAAACCACAGGGCACAAGACGACCAGAAGAGGATTTCTGCGAGAGCACAGCTCCAGCTCCAATTGCAGAAGCATCTACTTCAAGGATGAAGGGTTTATTGGCCACTGGACGATGAAGAATAGGAGCTGAGGCAAAGGTTTGCTTGATGGACCGGAAAGCCTCTTCGGCCTCAGATGACCACAGATGAGGATTGGCACCCTTCCGAATCATGGAGGAGATTGGAGGTGAAAGAGAGGAAAAGTGAGGTATAAACTGCCGATAGTAGTTAGCAAATCCAAGAAATCGCTGAATTGCTTTCACTCCAAGAGGACGCGGCCAGTTGAGCACGGCAGAAACTTTTCCCTGATCCATACACAAACCAGCGTCGGAAATGATGAAACCCAAGAAGGGTAGAGATGACTGTTCGAAGACACATTTTTCCAGTTTTGCGTACAGCCGATTCTCTCTCAAACGCTGAAGTACTTGCCGTACATCTCTTCTGTGAGTAGACAGATCTGGAGAGAACACAAGGATATCGTCCAAGTACACTACAACACAGGTGTAAAGTAGATCCCGAGAAACATCATTTATGAACTCCTGGAAGACTGCGGGTGCATTGCATAAACCGAATGGCATAACCAAATATTCATAATGACCATCTCTGGTATTAAACGCAGTCTTCCACTCGTCACCAGAACGGATACGGATCAAACTATAAGCTCCTCTGAGATCCAATTTGGTAAAGATTCGTGCTCCACGTAGACGATCAAAGAGTTCTGGTATGAGAGGAAGTGGGTACTTGTTTTTGATCGTGATGGTGTTGAGACCCCGGTAGTCTATACATGGGCGAAGAGAACCGTCCTTCTTTTTAACGAAGAAGAACCCAGCTCCTGCAGGTGAGGAAGACTTTCGAATGAAGCCTCTGGCCAGATTCTCTTGAATATATTCGGACATGGCTTGAGTCTCGGTAGGAGACAATGGGTAAATACGACCCCTAGGTGGAGTAGAACCAGGAACAAGGTCTATCGGGCAGTCATAAGAGCAGTGCGGCGGCAAAATCTCCGCTTCCTTCTTGTTAAAGACGTCCGAGAAAGCGCAATAGGCTGGAGGAATTCCCACGGATTCCGAAGCAGACCGAGAGGAGGACGCAGGCTTGACGGGAAGCAGGCACCTGTTCAGACAAGACTGTCCCCACCGTAGAACATCTCCAGTACGCCAGTCCAGCGTGGGTTCGTGATCTCTCAACCAAGGAAGACCCAAAAGGAAAGAATGAGACAAAGAAGGTAAAACATAAAAGGCCAGTTTCTCACGATGAAGAGCTCCAATCTGAAGTTCGACTTCCTCCGTAACCAAGTTGACGGTCTCCCGCAAAGGCTGACCATCGACGGAAGCTATTTGTCTAGGAGTCTCCAAGGGTCTAACAGGTATCCCAAGCCTGTTAACAACCTCGAGCTGAACAAAGTTCCCAGCCGCTCCTGAATCAACATAAGCCTCCAGAGAAAAGTGACGGGAACCTAAATGTAGAATAACAGACAAAACCAGAGGCGGAGAGGAATCATAACCACCTAGGAAGGCCTCTCTTACCTGTACTAGGCGGATGCGTTTCCCGGCTTCTGAGGACAAGCGCGTAAGAGATGAGAGGCACTGCCGCAGTAAAAACAAAGACCTTGTGCGAGTCTCTCCTTGCGGCGTTGCTCAGAAGACTTAAGGCGATCGACCTGCATGGGTTCAGGAGAAGATGAAGAAGCCACCGGGGCTGCTTGAGAAAAAGAAGTCCCTCGAGCAACAGTGGTCTGGCGAAGAGGTCTCCTCTCTCTGGCAAGCTCACGAGTGCGCTCCTGAAAGCGCAGATCAATGCGTATGGCCAAGGAGATAAGATCATCCAAAGAGGTGGGAGTGTCCTGTCCCGCCAACTCATCCTTAATCCGTGAAGACAAACCACGCCAAAACGCTCCAACCAAAGCCTCATTATTCCACCCAAGGTCTGAGGACAGAGTCCGGAAACGGATGGCGTACTGGGCTACTGAGAGAGTACCCTGGTAAAGGTTAAAGAGGGACTCAGTGGTAGAGACCAGACGACCAGGTTCATCAAAAACCTTACAGAAGGTATCAAGGAACGGATTGAGTTGGGAGACCAAAGGATCATCACGCTCCCAGAGGGGATTAACCCACGCCAAAGCCTCACCCTCTAAATGGGATACTATAAAAGCAACCTTAGCTCAGTCGGTAGGATAAAGTAGCGGAGACAATTCAAAATGCAACTGGCATTGATTAAGAAAGCCGCGGCACGCTTTAGAATCTCCACCATACCGAGGAGGTCTAGCAAGTCGGGGCGAGGGTTGTGGCGCAGAGACAGGAGTGGAAACAGAGGCCACATTCTGGAGGGAGAGAAGCCGATCATTAATGGAGGCCATAAAATTCAAAATATGGGACCGAGTGTCCCGTTGTTGACCTAGCTCCTGCTGAAGGGCAACCAACTGCGGAGCAATACCAGGATCAGAAGGCTGTAAAGCCGCTAGGCGAGACTCCATATTCTTTAAAAATGACATGATCCTAGTCTGGTTTTCACGCAAAAAGAGTAACTCCTTTTGAGTGGCGGAGACTCCAGCGAGGTCCATGGCCTGATGTTACTGTGACGTTGTAAGAATCTGGCTGCACTCGGATGTCACCCGAGTGCAGTCCTATTAGAGCATGTAGATTCAAACAGTGAAAAACGGAGAGTGGACCCACTGGACCGTGATGACGAACCCCTCTCGGACGAGCTGACCAGGTGGACCGCCCCCTATACAGAGAGAGTTAGGGGCAGGCCCGTGAGGGACTATCGCCACGGAAGCTGGAGGGTCGACTGAGATCAGATGGGTACACAGCAGGCACAAAGGGAAAGAGGGAACAGAAAGGAACTACTGAGACAAGGGAGAAGATGGGAACGCTACGGAGGCACGGAGGCTGGCAGGACAATATGGAGACACCGAGGCTGACGGGAGCAAGGAAAAGATATAGGAGCCGGGCAGGCACCGCAGAGGAAAAGGAACTGAAGGAACAAGGCAAGAACACAGGAAACAGGCAGGCACTGCAGAGGGCGGAGGAGACCCAAAGTCAGAGAGCTAGGAACGCACAGAGACCACAGGTGGCCAGAAGCACTTGTAAACACAAATGAACATCAGGCACAGAGAAGCAGCAGGAAGCAGTTTACATAGCAGCATGGGAGCTACTTCCGGGTTACAGTCCTCTAGGATGACGGAGAGGACAGGAAAGAGCGCCAACAGAGGAATCAGATGTGCGCACGCGCAGAGCTGAATGCGACGCGCGCGCGCACCCGGCGAGCTGCAGTGGGGAGAGGCGGCGGCAGCAACGGCATGACACACGCGGGGGGACCTAGTGAATGAACTGCAGAGAGCTGGGACCAATGTAACAAGGTCTACCATAAGTAACACACTACGCCACCATGGACTCAGATCCTGCAGTGCCAGACGTGTCCCACTGCTTAAGCCAGTACATGTCCGGGCCCGTCTGAAGTTTGCTAGAGAGCATTTGGATGATCCAGAGGAGTTTTGGGAGAATGTCCTATGGTCTGATGAAACCAAACTGGAACTGTTTGGTAGAAACACAACCTGTCGTGTTTGGAGGAAAAAGAATACTGAGTTGCATCCATCAAACACCATACCTACTGTAAAGCATGGTGGTGGAAACATCATGCTTTGGGGCTGTTTCTCTGCAAAGGGGCCAGGACGACTGATCCGGGTACATGAAAGAATGAATGGGGCCATGTATCGTGAGATTTTGAGTGCAAACCTCCTTCCATCAGCAAGGGCATTGAAGATGAAACGTGGCTGGGTCTTTCAACATGACAATGATCCAAAGCACACCGCCAGGGCAACGAAGGAGTGGCTTCGTAAGAAGCATTTCAAGGTCCTGGAGTGGCTTAGCCAGTCTCCAGATCTCAACCCTATAGAAAACCTTTGGAGGGAGTTGAAAGTCCGTGTTACCAAGCGAAAAGCCCAAAACATCACTGCTCTAGAGGAGATCTGCATGGAGGAATGGGCCAACATACCAACAACAGTGTGTGGCAACCTTGTGAAGACTTACAGAAAACGTTTGACCTCTGTCATTGCCAACAAAGGATATATTACAAAGTATTGAGATGAAATTTTGTTTCTGACCAAATACTTATTTTCCACCATAATATGCAAATAAAATGTTAAAAAAACAGACAATGTGATTTTCTGGATTTTTTTTTCTCAGTTTGTCTCCCATAGTTGAGGCCTACCTATGATGTAAATTACAGACGCCTCTCATCTTTTTAAGTGGTGGAACTTGCACTATTGCTGACTGACTAAATACTTTTTTGCCCCACTGTAGATGATATATAGATAATTACTAGATAGATGATAGAGAGATGATAGATCGATAATAGATAGATAATAGATAGATGATAGAAAGATAGATAATAGATAGATGACATATAGATATATAGAGAATAGATAGATTATATATAGATAGATAGATAGATAGATAGATAGATAGATAGATAGATAGATAGATAGATAGATAGATAGATAGATGATAGCTAGGTAAGATAGATAGATAGATAGATAGATAGATAGATAGATAGATAGATAGATAGATAGATAGATAGATGATATATAGATATATAGGTAATAGATAATAGATAGATGATAGATAGATAATAGATAGATAGATAGATCGATAGATAGATAGATAGATAGATAGATGATAGATAATAGATAGATGATATATAGATAATAGATAGATAATAGATAGATGATAGATAGATAGATAGATAGATGATGTAACATCACTGCAGGAGTGGACAGGATAGAAGAGATGGATTACATACAGTAAATACATATAGAATAGGTAGATATATAGATGTCAGTGACAAACACTATTAGTACAGTCTGTGTGCAAATTACTGTACATGTATTTAATTATTAAAAAATAATGTTTCTGAAAAAAATGGCATGGGCTCCGAAGTAATTTTCTTAACCAGCAGACGGAAAGCCGACAGTTGGGGGCAGACGTTTATAGCCTGGGAAGGGGGTAATACCCATGGAGCTTCCCAGGCTATTAATATCAGCTCACAACTTCATACTTAGCCTTTACATATGATAGGATACTCTTGCTTTGATGAGGCCTCGAAGATGGAAAATGTGTGTAAATGGGTTAGTAACTGGTTTAGTGATAGAAAGCAGAGGGTGGTTATAAATGGTATAGTCTCTAACTGGGTCACTGTGACCAGTGGGGTACCGCAGGGGTCGGTATTGGGAGCTGTTCTCTTCAACATATTCATTAATGATCTGGTAGAAGGTTTACACAGTAAAATATCGATATTTGCAGATGATACAAAACTATGTTAAGCAGTTAATACAAGAGAAGATAGTATTCTGCTACAGATGGATCTGGATAAGTTGGAAACTTGGGCTGAAAGGTGGCAGATGAGGTTTAACAATGATAAATGTAAGGTTATACACATGGGAAGAAGGAATCAATATCACCATTACACACTGAACGGGAAACCACTGGGTAAATCTGACAGGGAGAAGGACCTGGGGATCCTAGTTAATGATAAACTTACCTGGAGCAGCCAGTGCCAGGCAGCAGCTGCCAAGGCAAACAGGATCATGGGGTGCATTAAAAGAGGTCTGGATACACATGATGAGAGCATTATACTGCCTCTGTACAAATCCCTAGTTAGACCGCACATGGAGTACTGTGTCCAGTTTTGGGCACCGGTGCTCAGGAAGGATATAATGGAACTAGAGAGAGTACAAAGGAGGGCAACAAAATTAATAAAGGGGATGGGAGAACTACAATACCCAGATAGATTAGCGAAATTAGGATTATTTAGTCTAGAAAAAAGACGACAAACGGGGGTGCGATCTAATAACCATGTATAAGTATATAAGGGGACAATACAAATATCTCGCTGAGGATCTGTTTATACCAAGGAAGGTGACGGGCACAAGGGGGCATTCTTTGCGTCTGGAGGATAGAAGGTTTTTCCACCAACATAGAAGAGGATTCTTTACTGTTAGGGCGGTGAGAATCTGGAATTGCTTGCCTGAGGAGGTGGTGATGGCGAACTCAGTCGAGGGGTTCAAGAGAGGCCTGGATGTCTTCCTGGAGCAGAACAATATTGTATCATACAATTATTAGGTTCTGTAGAAGGACGTAGATCTGGGCATTTATTATGATGGAATATAGGCTGAACTGGAAGTCTTTTTTCGGCCTTACTATGTTACTATGGGGCTCTGTGGTCTCATGGCATTATGCTATGATGGGGCACTGGGATAAGCACTGTTGATCTGATAGGGGTACTGCGAAGGAAACCATTTTTTCTTCTGTATCTTCCATCTTGTTCCCTGTGTTGACAATGAGTGTAGACTTTCATCCATGCAGCCCCCCAACCTGGAAGAACAAGTTCTCTAGTGGCCCTGGATGACTGAGGGCTATATCTATTGTGCATGTGAGGACCCCCTGTTACTGGCCATTAATTTATCTGCCTTTGAGCCTAAATAAACAGGAATTTACATTGAATACAACTGCTGGATCTGTGTGTTGCCTCCTCCTTTATATCCATTTTATTCAATTAGGCACCACACTGTGCAGCAAGGAGCTGTTTGTCACAGTCTGGTGGATCTCCCATAAGGAAAGCCTAGGCCAGGACCTAGGGCGCAACAGTCAGGACGGCATCTGTACAGAAGAAATAAAAAGCAAATATTTACATATTTTTCCATATAAATTGCTGTTTTTTACATTTAAAACATGAACAAATAGTAAATTGAGAGAAATACATTTTCGTTGCCATCTTCAGGTTTGGCGTCACAATAGTGATTCATTAAGCTCATATCACTTGACTTCTACATATCTACTGTCGTCATAAATGCTCTAAAATACTGTGAACATGACGAAACCCCAAAAGCAGGAACTCGAGCAGAAGCTGGAAATTATCAACTGTGAAGTCTGGACTCCACGCTCATGACGCAGAGTGGGGATCGGAGATGCTCACATTACACCAAGTCAATAAGTACATGAAAAACAGGGAAACTGATGTTATGGAAGTTCTTCAATCACTAGTGAAGTTCTTGATAGAATTGCAAGAACAGGTTTATATGAGGAAGGGAAAGAATATGAAGATGAAAAGCGATGGATTCTCAGGAATCTTTAATCTGATGAGACTATGTGATGGTGAAGTTTGTTTTAGCGGGCGTGACAACTTTCGAATCAATATCTTTCTAATCAACTTTATGAGGGGGAAGAAGGTGGCGCAGAGATATGTGATTTGACCCTGGGCATAGAAATGTATAAATCTGGCCCTGGTCACTGTTGTTGTGGTGGAGGCACTATGATAAGTCACTGTTGTTATGATGGGGCACTGTTGTCAGGGTCAGCTCCAGGTTTTTGTGGGCCCAGGGCGAAAGAGTCTCAGTGGCCCTTTTAATACATATAACAATTCATGATGCACAGCAGAGAAATATACAGTTAGGGCCAGAAATATTTGGACAGTGACACAATTTTCGCGAGTTGGGCTCTGCATGCCACCACATTGGATTTGAAATGAAACCTCTGCAACAGAATTCAAGTGCAGATTGTAACGTTTAATTTGAAGGGTTGAACAAAAATATCTGATAGAAAATGTAGGAATTGTACACATTTCTTTACAAACACTCTACATTTTAGGAGGTCAAAAGTAATTGGACAAATAAACATAACCCAAACAAAATATTTTTATTTTCAATATTTTGTTGCAAATCCTTTGGAGGCAATCACTGCCTTAAGTCTGGAACCCATGGACATCACCAAACGCTGGGTTTCCTCCTTCTTAATGCTTTGCCAGGCCTTTACAGCCGCAGCCTTCAGGTCTTGCTTGTTTGTGGGTCTTTCCGTCTTAAGTCTGGATTTTAGCAAGTGAAATGCATGCTCAATTGGGTTTAGATCTGGAGATTGACTTGGCCATTGCAGAATGTTCCACTTTTTGGCACTCATGAACTCCTGGGTAGCTTTGGATGTATGCTTGGGGTCATTGTCCATCTGTACTATGAAGCGCCGTCCAATCAACTTTGCAGCATTTGGCTGAATCTGGGCTGAAAGTATATCCCGGTACACTTCAGAATTCATCCGGCTACTCTTGTCTGCTCTTATGTCATCAATAAACACAAGTGACCCAGTGCCATTGAAAGCCATGCATGCCCATGCCATCACGTTGCCTCCACCATGTTTTACAGAGGATGTGGTGTGCCTTGGATCATGTGCAGTTCCCTTTCTTCTCCAAACTTTTTTCTTCCCATCATTCTGGGACAGGTTGATCTTTGTCTCATCTGTCCATAGAATACTTTTCCAGAACTGAGCTGGCTTCTTGAGGTGTTTTTCTGCAAATTTAACTCTGGCCTGTCTATTTTTGGTATTGATGAATGGTTTGCATCTAGATGTGAACCCTTTGTATTTACTGTCATGGAGTCTTCTCTTTACTGTTGACTTAGAGACAGATACATCTACTTCACTGAGAGTGTTCTGGACTTCAGTTGATGTTGTGAACGGGTTCTTCTTCACCAAATTAAGTATGCGGCGATCATCCACCACTGTCGTCATCCGTGGACACCCAGGCCTTTTTGAGTTCCCAAGCTCACCAGTCAATTCCTTTTTTCTCAGAATGTACCCAACTGTTGATTTTGCTACTCCAAGCATGTCTGCTATCTCTCTGATGGATTTTTTCTTTTTTTTCAGCCTCAGGATGTTCTGCTTCACCTCAATTGAGAGTTCCTTTGACCGCACGTTGTCTGCTCACAGCAACAGCTTCCAAATGCAAAACCACACACCTGGAATCCACCCCTGACCTTTTAACTACTTCATTGATTACAGGTTAACGAGGGAGACGCCTTCAGAGTTAATTGCAGCCCTTAGAGTCCATTGTCCAATTACTTTTGGTCCCTTGAAAAAGAGGACGCTATGCATTACAGAGCTATGATTCCTAAACCCTTTCTCCGATTTGGATGTGGAAACTATCATATTGCAGCTGGGAGTGTGCACTTTCAGCCCATATATAATTGTATTTCTGAACATGTTTTTGTAAACAGCTAAAATAACAAAACTTGTGTCACTGTCCAAATATTTCTGGCCCTAACTGTATGTATAGTACAATGCAAAGGATTTCACTAACTTCTTACATTACATGAGTGATATCATTAGCTCAGAAACCGGACAGTACAATCCTCCACACAGTATTATTAGAACCACATAGTGCTCCATACAGAATAATGGACCCCATATATTGCTCCCTACAGAATAATGAACCCCATATATTGCTCCCTACAAAATAATGAGCTCCATATATTGCTCCATACAGAATAATGAGCCCCACATATTGCTCCATACAGAATAATGAGCCCCATATATTACTCCACACAGTATTATTAGCACCACATAGTGCTCCATACAGAATAATATACCCCATATATTGCTCCCTACAGAATAATGAGCCCCATATATTGCTCCCTGCAGAATAATGAGCCCCATATATTACTCCATACAGAATAATGGACCCCATATATTGATCCCTACAGAATAATGAGCCACATATATTGCTCCCTACAGAATAATGAGCACCATATATTGCTCCATACAGAATAATGAGCCCCACATATTGCTCCATACAGAATACTGAGCACCATGTATGGCTCTAAACAGAATAATGAGCCCCATATATTGCTCCATACAGAACAATGGACCCCATATATTGCTCCATACAGAATAATGAGCCCCATATATTGCTTCATACAGAATAATGAGCCCCATATATTGCTCCATACAGAATACTGAGCACCATATATGGCTCTAAACAGAATAACGAGCCCCATATATTGCTCCATACAGAACAATGGACCCCATATATTGCTCCATACAGAATAATGAGCCCCATATATTACTCCATACAGTATTATTAGCACCATATATGGCTCTAGACAGAATAATGAGCCCCATATATTGCTCCCTAAAGAATAATGAGCCACATATATTGCTCCCTACAGAATAATGAGCCCCATATATTGCTCCATACAGAATAATGAGCCCCACATATTGCTTCATACAGAATACTGAGCACCATATATGGCTCTAAACAGAATAATGAGCTCCATATATTGCTCCATACAGAACAATGGACCCCATATATTGCTCCATACAGAATAATGAGCCCCATATATTACTCCACACAGTATTATTAGCACCATATATAGCTCTATACAGAATAATGAGCCCCATATATTGCTCCATACAGAACAATGGACCCCATATATTGCTCCATACAGAATAATGAGCCCCATATATTGCTCCCTACAGAAAAATGAGCCCCATATATTGCTCCATACAGAATAATGAGCCCCATATATTGCTCCATACAGAATAATGAGCCCCATATAATGTTCCATACAGAACAATGAGCCCCATATATTGCTCCATACAGAATAATGAGGACCATATATTGCTCCACACAGAATAATGAGCCCCATATATTGCTCCTTACAGAACAATGAGCCCCATATATTGCTCCATACAGAATACTGAGCACCATATATGGCTCTAAACAGAATAATGAGCCCCATATATTGCTCCATACAGAACAATGGACCCCATATATTGCTCCATACAGAATAATGAGCCCCATATATTACTCCATACAGTATTATTAGCACCATATATTGCTCCATACAGAATACTGAGCACCATATATGGCTCTAAACAGAATAATGAGCCACATATATTGCTCCCTACAGAATAATGAGCCCCATATATTGCTCCATACAGAATAATGAGCCCCATATATTGCTCCATACAGAACAATGGACCTCATATATTGCTCCATACAGAATAATGAGCCCCATATATTACTCCATACAGTATTATTAGCACCATATATGGCTCTAGACAGAATAATGAGCCCCATATATTGCTCCCTAAAGAATAATGAGCCACATATATTGCTCCCTACAGAATAATGAGCCCCATATATTGCTCCATACAGAATAATGAGCCCCACATATTGCTTCATACAGAATACTGAGCACCATATATGGCTCTAAACAGAATAATGAGCTCCATATATTGCTCCATACAGAACAATGGACCCCATATATTGCTCCATACAGAATAATGAGCCCCATATATTACTCCACACAGTATTATTAGCACCATATATAGCTCTATACAGAATAATGAGCCCCATATATTGCTCCATACAGAACAATGGACCCCATATATTGCTCCATACAGAATAATGAGCCCCATATATTGCTCCCTACAGAAAAATGAGCCCCATATATTGCTCCATACAGAATAATGAGCCCCATATATTGCTCCATACAGAATAATGAGCCCCATATAATGTTCCATACAGAACAATGAGCCCCATATATTGCTCCATACAGAATAATGAGGACCATATATTGCTCCACACAGAATAATGAGCCCCATATATTGCTCCTTACAGAACAATGAGCCCCATATATTGCTCCATACAGAATACTGAGCACCATATATGGCTCTAAACAGAATAATGAGCCCCATATATTGCTCCATACAGAACAATGGACCCCATATATTGCTCCATACAGAATAATGAGCCCCATATATTACTCCATACAGTATTATTAGCACCATATATTGCTCCATACAGAATACTGAGCACCATATATGGCTCTAAACAGAATAATGAGCCACATATATTGCTCCCTACAGAATAATGAGCCCCATATATTGCTCCATACAGAATAATGAGCCCCATATATTGCTCCATACAGAACAATGGACCTCATATATTGCTCCATACAGAATAATGAGCCCCATATATTACTCCATACAGTATTATTAGCACCATATATGGCTCTATACAGAATAATGAGCCCCATATACTGCTCCATACAGAACAATGGACCCCATATATTGCTCCATACAGAATAATGAGCCCCATATATTACTCCATACAGTATTATTAGCACCATATATGGCTCTATACAGAATAATGAGCCCCATATATTGCTCCCTACAGAATAATGAGCCACATATATTGCTCCCGACAGAATAATGAGCCACATATATTGCTCCATACAGAATAATGAGCCCCACATATTGCTCCATACAGAATACTGAGCACCATATATGGCTCTAAACAGAATAATGAGCCCCATATATTGCTCCATACAGAACAATGGACCCCATATATTGCTCCATACAGAATAATGATCCCCATATATTACTCCATACAGTATTATTAGCGCCATATATGGCTCTATACAGAATAATGAGCCCCATATATTGCTCCCTACAGAATAATGAGCCACATATATTGCTCCCTACAGAATAATGAGCCCCATATATTGCTCCATACAGAATAATGAGCCCCACATATTGCTCCATACAGAATACTGAGCACCATATATGGCTCTAAACAGAATAATGAGCCCCATTTATTGCTCCATACAGAACAATGGACCCCATATATTGCTCCATACAGAATAATGAGCCCCATATATTACTCCATACAGTATTATTAGCACCATATATGGCTCTATACAGAATAATGAGCCCCATATATTGCTCCATACAGAACAATGGACCCCATATATTGCTCCATCTATATATATAATTGCCGAAGGGTTTTTCCGTCTGTCTGTCTGTCTGTCCTGGAAATCCCACGTCTCTGATTGGTCGCGGCCGCCAGGCCTCGACCAATCAGAGACCGGCACAGCATCGACGTAGAAATCCCGCGTCTCTGATTGGTCGAGGCCGCCAGGCCTCGACCAATCAGCAACGGGCACAGCGACGATGATGTCATAATGGTTGCCATGGCGACGATGATGTCATAAAGGTTGCCTCGACCAATCAGCGACGGGCACAGTCTGCCTCGAATTCTGGAATCATCATTGGCCATATACTACGGGGACATGCATATTCTAGAATACCCGATGCGTCTACGACTAAGGGCTACGGCCAGAAACGCGTTAGAATGTTGGACTCTTTTTAAATCTGTCTGGACAACACTTTTTTCCTTTTAATGGAATAAAATAAAAAGAAAATTTTAATTGTATCCAGCCTATGGATCCTTTTTTCTCTCCTTTTTTCCTGAATGCATCCAGTGGTCACTGGACTTGGATCCTCGCTGCACTATTAAGAAGCAACCGACCATACATTACATGGTGAGGTTTATTTCCTAATATACGGTATATATATATATTTATTTCCTTTTATATATTATAGTACACTCCCCATAGGAAGATAAAATATAGTATATTGCACTCCCCATAGACCTCTATACTGTATAATGCACTCACCATAGGTCTCTATATAGCAAAATGCACTCCATATAGGCAGATTCTATATAGTATAATGTACACCTTATGATTGGTCGAGGCCGCCAGGCCTCGACCAATCAGCGACGGGCACAGCATCGACGTAGAAATCCCGCGTCTGATTGGTCGAGGCTGCCAGGCCTCGACCAATCAGCAACGGGCACAGCGACGATGATGTCATGAAGGTCGCCTCGACCAATCAGCGACAGACACAGTCAGCCGCGAATTCTGGAATCATCATTGTCTATATACTACGGGGACATGCATATTCTAGAATACCCGATGCGTTAGAATCGGGCCACAGTCTAGTCTATATATATAATTGTCTAAGGGTTTTTCCATCTGTCTGTCTGTCTGTCCTGGAAATCCCGGCTCTCTGATTGGTCGAGGCCGCCAGGCCTCGACCAATCAGAGACAGGCACAGCATCGACGTAGAAATCCCACGTCTCTGATTGGTCGAGGCCGCCAGGCCTCGACCAATCAGCAACGGGCACAGCGACGATGATGTCATAAAGGACGTAGAAATTCCGCGTCTGATTGGTCGACGCCGCCAGGCCTCGACCAATCAGCAACGGGCACAGCGACGATGATGTCATAAAGGACGTAGACATCTCACGTTTCTGATTCAGCGATGGGCACAGTATCGACGTAGATGTCATAATGGTTGCCATGGCGACGATGATGTCATAAAGGTTGCCTCGACCAATCAGCGACGGGCACAGTGTGCCGCGAATTCTGGAATCATCATTGTCCATATACTACGGGGACATGCATATTCTAGAATACCCGATGCGTTAGAATCGGGCCACAATCTAGTACAGAATAATGAGCCCCATATATTGCTCCCTACAGAAAAATGAGTCCCACATAATGCTCCATACAGAATAATGAGCCCCATATAGTGCTCCACACAGAATAATGAGCCCCATATATTGCTCCATACAGAACAATGAGCCCCATATATTGCTCCATACAGAATAATGAGGACCATATATGGCTCTATACAGAATAATGAGCCCCATATATTGCTCCATACAGAATAATTGACCCCATATATTGCTCCATACAGAATAATGGACCCCATATATTGCTCCATACAGAATAATGAGCCCCATATATTGCTCCATCTATATATATAATTGCCTAAGGGTTTTTCCGTCTGTCTGTCTTTCTGTCTGTCTGTCCTGGAAATCCCACGTCTCTGATTGGTCGAGGCCACCAGGCCTCGACCAATCAGCGACGGGCACAGTATCGACTGTTGTGATAGGCAATTCAGTATCACAATGGACATAGCGGTCAGAGCACATACAGTGATCTGACAATAACCCAAAATAATAGAACGAGCTCTGAGACGTGGGAACTCTGCAGACCGCAATCCCTAATCCTTTCCAAACAACACTAGAGGCAGCCGTGGATTGCGCCTAACTCTGCCTATGCAACTCGGCACAGCCTGAGAAACTAACTAGCCTGAAGATAGAAAATAAGCCTACCTTGCCTCAGAGAAATACCCCAAAGGAAAAGGCAGCCCCCCACATATAATGACTGTGAGTTAAGATGAAAAGACAAATGTAGGGATGAAATAGATTCAGCAAAGTGAGGCCCGACTTTCTTAACAGAGCGAGGATAGGAAAGATAACTTTGCGGTCTACACAAAACCCTAAAGAAAACCACGCAAAGGGGGCAAAAAGACCCTCCGTACCGAACTAACGGCACGGAGGTACACCCTTTGCGTCCCAGAGCTTCCAGCAAAACAATTAGACAAGCTGGACAGAAAAAATAGCAAACAAATAGCAAAGAAGAACTTAGCTATGCAGAGCAGCAGGCCACAGGAATGATCCAGGGAAAAACAAGTCCAACACTGGAACATTGACAGGAAGCCTGGATCAAAGCATTAGGTGGAGTTAAGTAGAGAAGCACCTAACGACCTCACCAGATCACCTGAGGGAGGAAACTCAGAAGCCGCAGTACCACTTTCCTCCACAAACGGAAGCTCCCAGAGAGAATCAGCCGAAGTACCACTTGTGACCACAGGAGGGAGCTCTGCCACAGAATTCACAACAGTACCCCCCCTTGAGGAGGGGTCACCGAACCCTCACCAGAGCCCCCAGGCCGACCAGGATGAGCCACATGAAAGGCACGAACAAGATCGGGAGCATGGACATCAGAGGCAAAAACCCAGGAATTATCTTCCTGAGCATAACCCTTCCATTTAACCAGATACTGGAGTTTCCGTCTTGAAACACGAGAATCCAAAATCTTCTCCACAATATACTCCAATTCCCCCTCCACCAAAACCGGGGCAGGAGGGTCAACAGATGGAACCATAGGTGCCACGTATCTCCGCAACAATGACCTATGGAATACGTTATGTATGGAAAAAGAATCTGGGAGGGTCAGACGAAAAGACACAGGATTAAGAACCTCAGAAATCCTATACGGACCAATGAAACGAGGTTTAAACTTAGGAGAGGAAACCTTCATAGGAATATGACGAGAAGATAACCAAACCAGATCCCCAACACGAAGTCGGGGACCCACACAGCGCCGGCGATTAGCGAAACGTTGAGCCTTCTCCTGGGACAATGTCAAATTGTCCACTACATGAGTCCAAATCTGCTGCAACCTGTCCACCACAGTATCCACACCAGGACAGTCCGAAGACTCAACCTGTCCTGAAGAGAAACGAGGATGGAACCCAGAATTGCAGAAAAATGGCGAAACCAAGGTAGCCGAGCTGGCCCGATTATTAAGGGCGAACTCAGCCAAAGGCAAAAAGGACACCCAGTCATCCTGATCGGCAGAAACAAAGCATCTCAGATAGGTTTCCAAGGTCTGATTGGTTCGTTCGGTCTGGCCATTAGTCTGAGGATGGAAAGCCGAGGAAAAAGACAAGTCAATGCCCATCCTACCACAAAAGGCTCGCCAAAACCTCGAAACAAACTGGGAACCTCTGTCAGAAACGATATTCTCTGGAATGCCATGCAAACGAACCACATGCTGGAAGAACAATGGCACCAAATCAGAGGAGGAAGGCAATTTAGACAAGGGTACCAGATGGACCATCTTAGAAAAGCGATCACAGACCACCCAAATGACTGACATCTTTTGAGAAACGGGAAGATCTGAAATAAAATCCATAGAGATATGTGTCCAAGGCCTCTTCGGGACCGGCAAGGGCAAAAGCAACCCACTGGCACGAGAACAGCAGGGCTTAGCCCGAGCACAAATCCCACAGGACTGCACAAAAGTACGCACATCCCGCGACAGAGATGGCCACCAAAAGGATCTAGCCACTAACTCTCTGGTACCAAAGATTCCAGGATGACCAGCCAACACCGAACAATGAACCTCAGAGATAACTTTATTCGTCCACCTATCAGGGACAAACAGTTTCTCCGCTGGACAACGATCAGGTTTATTAGCCTGAAATTTTTGCAGCACCCGCCGCAAATCAGGGGAGATGGCAGACACAATTACTCCTTCCTTGAGGATACCCGCCGGCTCAGATAAACCCGGAGAGTCGGGCACAAAACTCCTAGACAGAGCATCCGCCTTCACATTTTTAGAGCCCGGAAGGTACGAAATCACAAAGTCAAAACGGGCGAAAAACAGCGACCAACGAGCCTGTCTAGGATTCAAACGCTTAGCAGACTCGAGATAAGTCAAGTTCTTATGATCAGTCAATACCACCACGCGATGCTTAGCTCCTTCAAGCCAATGACGCCACTCCTCGAATGCCCACTTCATGGCCAGCAACTCTCGGTTGCCCACATCATAATTTCGCTCAGCAGGCGAAAACTTCCTGGAAAAAAAAGCGCATGGTTTCATCACTGAGCAATCAGAACCTCTCTGCGACAAAACAGCCCCTGCTCCAATCTCAGAAGCATCAACCTCGACCTGGAACGGAAGAGAAACATCTGGTTGACACAACACAGGGGCAGAAGAAAATCGACGCTTCAACTCTTGAAAAGCTTCCACAGCAGCAGAAGACCAATTGACCAAATCAGCACCCTTCTTGGTCAAATCGGTCAATGGTTTGGCAATACTAGAAAAATTGCAGATGAAGCGACGATAAAAATTAGCAAAGCCCAGGAACTTTTGCAGACTTTTCAGAGATGTTGGCTGAGTCCAATCATGGATGGCTTGGACCTTAACAGGATCCATCTCGATAGTAGAAGGGGAAAAGATGAACCCCAAAAATGAAACCTTCTGCACACCAAAGAGACACTTTGATCCCTTCACAAACAAAGAATTAGCACGCAGGACCTGAAAAACCATTCTGACCTGCTTCACATGAGACTCCCAATCATCCGAGAAGATCAAAATGTCATCCAAGTACACAATCAGGAATTTATCCAGGTACTCTCGGAAGATGTCATGCATAAAGGACTGAAACACTGATGGAGCATTGGCAAGTCCGAATGGCATCACTAGATACTCAAAATGACCCTCAGGCGTATTAAATGCAGTTTTCCATTCATCGCCTCGCCTGATTCACACCAGATTATACGCACCACGAAGATCTATCTTGGTGAACCAACTAGCCCCCTTAATCCGAGCAAACAAATCAGATAACAATGGCAAGGGGTACTGAAATTTAACAGTGATCTTATTAAGAAGGCGGTAATCTATACAAGGTCTCAGCGAACCATCCTTCTTGGCTACAAAAAGGAACCCTGCTCCTAATGGCGACGATGACGGGCGAATATGCCCCTTCTCCAGGGATTCCTTCACATAACTGCGCATAGCGGTGTGCTCAGGCACGGATAAATTAAACAGTCGACCTTTTGGGAATTTACTACCAGGAATCAAATCGATAGCACAATCACAATCCCTATGCGGAGGTAGGGCATCGGACTTGGGCTCATCAAATACATCCCGGTAATCAGACAAGAACTCTGGAACCTCAGAAGGGGTGGATGACGAAATTGACAGAAATGGAACATCACCATGTACCCCCTGACAACCCCAGCTGGACACCGACATGGATTTCCAATCCAATACTGGATTATGGGCTTGTAGCCATGGCAACCCCAACACGACCACATCATGCAGATTATGCAACACCAGAAAGCGAATAACCTAATGATGTGCAGGAGCCATGCACATGATCAGCTGGGTCCAGTATTGAGGCTTATTCTTGGCCAAAGGCGTAGCATCAATTCCTCTCAATGGAATAGGACACTGCAAGGGCTCCAAGAAAAACCCACAACGCTTAGCATATTCCAAGTCCATCAAATTCAGGGCAGCGCCTGAATCCACAAACGCCATGACAGAATACGATGACAAAGAGCAGATCAAGGTAACGGACAGAAGAAATTTTGACTGTACTGTACCAATGGTGGCAGACCTAGCGAACCGCTTAGTGCGCTTAGGACAATCAGAGATAGCATGAGTGGAATCACCACAGTAGAAACACAGCCCATTCAGACGTCTGTGTTCTTGCCGTTCAACTCTGGTCATAGTCCTATCGCACTGCATAGACTTAGGTTTAATCTCAGGTAATACCGCCAAATGGTGCACAGATTTACGCTCACGCAAGCGTCGACCGATCTGAATGGCCAAAGACATAGACTCATTCAAACCAGCAGGCATAGGAAATCCCACCATGACATCCTTAAGGGCTTCAGAGAGACCCTTTCTGAATATAGCTGCCAGCGCAGATTCATTCCATTGAGTGAGAATGGACCACTTTCTAAATTTCTGACAATATACCTTTATCTCATCCTGAGCCTGACAAAGAGCCAGCAAATTTTTTTCTGCCTGATCCACTGAATTAGGCTCATCGTACAGCAATCCAAGCGCCAGGAAAAACGCATCGATATTACTTAATGCAGGATCTCCTGACGCAAGAGAAAATGACCAGTCCTGAGGGTCGCCACGCAAAAAAAGAAATGACGATCCTAACCTGTTGAACTGGGTCACCAGAGGAGCGAGGTTTCAAAGCCAGAAATAGTTTACAATTATTTTTGAAACTCAGAAATTTAGTTCTATCTCCAAAAAACAAATCTGGAATAGGAATTCTCGGTTCTAACAAAGAATTCTGAACCACAAAATCTTGAATATTTTGAACTCTTGCCGTGAGGTGATCCACACATGAAGACAGACCTTTAATGTCCATTGCTACACCTGTGTCCTGAACCACCCAAATGTCTAGGGGAAAAAAAAGGCAAAACACAGTGCAAAGAAAAAAATATGGTCTCAGAACTTCTTTTTTCCCTCTATTGAGAATCATTAGCACTTTTGGCTTCCTGTACTGTTGTGATAGGCAATTCAGTATCACAATGGACATAGCGGTCAGAGCACATACAGTGATCTGACAATAACCCAAAATAATAGAACGAGCTCTGAGACGTGGGAACTCTGCAGACCGCAATCCCTAATCCTCTCCAAACAACACTAGAGGCAGCCATGGATTGCGCCTAACTCTGCCTATGCAACTCGGCACAGCCTGAGAAACTAACTAGCCTGAAGATAGAAAATAAGCCTTTAAGATGAAAAGACAAACGTAGGGATGAAATAGATTCAGCAAAGTGAGGCCCGACTTTCTTAACAGAGCGAGGATAGGAAAGATAACTTTGCGGTCTACACAAAACCCTAAAGAAAACCACGCAAAGGGGGCAAAAAGACCCTCCGTACCGAACTAATGGCACGGAGGTACACCCTTTGCGTCCCAGAGCTTCCAGCAAAACAATTAGACAAGCTGGACAGAAAAAATAGCAAACAAATAGCAAAGAAGAACTTAGCTATGCAGAGCAGCAGGCCACGGGAATGATCCAGGGAAAAACAAGTCCAACACTGGAACATTGACAGGAAGCCTGGATCAAAGCATTAGGTGGAGTTAAGTAGAGAAGCACCTAACGACCTCACCAGATCACCTGAGGGAGGAAACTCAGAAGCCGCAGTACCACTTTCCTCCACAAACGGAAGCTCCCAGAGAGAATCAGCCGAAGTACCACTTGTGACCACAGGAGGGAGCTCTGCCACAGAATTCACAACAATCGACGTAGAAATCACATGTCTCTGATTGGTCGAGGCCGCCAGGCCTCGACCAATCAGCGACGGGCACAGCGACGATGATGTCATAAAGGACGTAGACATCCCACGTCTGATTGGTCGAGGCTGCCAGGCCTCGACCAATCAGCGACGGGCACAGCGACGATGATGTCATAAAGGACGTAGACATCCCACGTCTGATTGGTCGAGGCTGCCAGGCCTCGACCAATCAGCGACGGGCACAGCGACGATGATGTCATAAAGGACGTAGAAATCCCACGTTTCTGATTCAGCTACGGGCACAGTATCGACGTAGATGTCATAATGGTTGCCATGGCGACGATGATGTCATAAAGGTTGCCTCGACCAATCAGCAACGGGCACAGTCTGCCGCGAATTCTGGAATCATCATTGTCCATATACTACGGCGACATGCATATTCTAGAATACCCGATGCGTTAGAATCGGGCCACAATCTAGTACAGAATAATGAGCCCACATATTGCTCCATACAGAATAATGAGCACCATATATGGCTCTATACAGTATAATGAGACCCATATATTGCTCCATACAGAACAATGGACCCCATATATTGCTCCATACAGAATATTGAGCCCCATATATTGCTCCATACAGAATAATGAGCCCCATATATTGCTCCATACAGAATAATGAGCCCCATATATTGCTCCATACAGAATAATGAGCCCCATATATTGCTCCATACAGAAAAATGAGCCCCATATATTGCTCCAAACAGAATAATGAGCACCATATATGGCTGTATACAGAATAATGAGCCCCATATATTGCTCCATACAGAATAATGGACCCCATATATTGCTCCATACAGAATAATGGACCCCATATATTGCTCCATACAGAATAATGAGCCCCATATATTGCTCCATACAGAATAATGAGCCCCACATATTGCTCCATACAGAATAATGAGCACCATATATTGCTCCATACAGAATAATGAGCCCCATATATTGCTCCATACAGAACAATGGACCCCATATATTGCTCCATACAGAATAATGAGCCCCATATATTGCTCCATACAGAAAAATGAGCCCCATATATTGCTCCATACAGAATAGTGAGCACCATATATGGCTCTATACAGAATAATGAGCCCCATATATTGCTCCATACAGAATAATGGACCCCATATATTGCTCCATACCGAATAATGGACCCAATATATTGCTCCCTACAGAATAATGAGCCCCATATATTGCTCCATACAGAATAATGAGCCCCACATATTGCTCCATACAGAATAATGAGCCCCATATATTGCTCCATACAGAATAATGAGCCCCACATATTGCTCCATACAGAATAATGAGCCCCATATATTGCTCCATACAGAATAATGAGCACCATATATTACTCCATACAGTATTATTACCACCACATAGTGCGCCATACAGAATAATGGACCCCATATATTGCTTCCTACAGTATAATGAGCCCCATATATTGCGCCATACAGAATAATGAGCCCCATATATTGCTCCATACAGAATAATGAGCCCCATATATTGCTCCATACAGAACAATGAGCCCCATATATTGTTCCATACAGAATAATGAGCACCATATATGGCTCTATACAGAATAATGAGCCCCATATATTGATCTATACAGAACAATGGACCCCATATATTGCTCCATACAGAATAATGAGCCCCATATATTACTCCATACAGTATTATTACCACCACATAGTGCGCCATACAGAATAATGGACCCCATATATTGCTTCCTACAGTATAATGAGCCCCATATATTGCGCCATACAGAATAATGAGCCCCATATATTGCTCCATACAGAATAATGAGCCCCATATATTGCTCCATACAGAACAATGAGCCCCATATATTGTTCCATACAGAATAATGAGCACCATATATGGCTCTACAGAATAATGAGCCCCATATATTGATCCATACAGAATAATGGACCCCATATATTGCTCCATACAGAATAATGCACCCCATATATTCCTCCTTACAGAACAATGAGCCCCATATACTTCTCCATACAGAATAATGAGCCCTATATATTACTGCATACAAAATAATGAGCCCCATATATTGCTCCAAACAGAATAATGCACCCCATATATTGCTCCATACAAATAATAAGCCCCATATATTGCTCCATACAGAATTATGAGCCCTATATATTACTCCATAAAAAATAATGAGCCCCACACATTACTCCACACAGTATTATTAGCACCTCATAGTGCTCCATACAGAATAATGGACCCCATATATTGCTCCCTACAGAATAATGAGCCCCATATATTGCTCCCTACAGAATAATGAGCCCCATATATTGCTCCATACAGAATAATGAGCCCCACATATTGCTCCATACAGAATAATGAGCCCCATATATTGCTCCATACAGAATAATGAGCCCCATATATTGCTCCATGCAGAATAATGAGCACCATATATGGCTCTATACAGAATAATGAGCCCCATATATTGCTCCATACAGAACAATGGACCCCATATATTCTCCATACAGAATTATGAGCCCCATATATTACTCCATACAGTATTATTAGCACCACATAGTGCTCCATACAGAATAATGGACTCCATATATTGTTCCCTAAAGAATAATGAGCTCCATATATTGCTCCATACAGAATAATGAGCCCCATATATTGCTCCATACAGAATAATGAGCCCCATATATTGCTCCATACAGAACAATGAGCCCCATACATTGCTCCATACAGAATAATGAGCACCATATATGGCTCTATACAGAATAATGAGCCCCATATATTGCTCCATACAGAACAATGGATCCCATATATTGCTCCACACAGAAAATGAGCCCCATATATTGCTCCATACAGAATAATGGACCCCATATATTGCTCTATACAGAATAATGAGCCCCATATATTACTCAATACAGTATTATTAGCACCACATAGTGCTCCATACAGAATAATGGACCCAATATATTGCTTCTTACAGAATAATGAGCCCCATATATTGCTCCATACAGAATAATGAGCCCCATATATATATCGATACAGAAAAATGAGCCCCATATATTGCTCCATACAGAACAATGAGCCCCATATATTGCTCCATACAGACTAATGAGCACCATATATGGCTCTATACAGAATAATGAGCCCCATATATTGCTCCATATAGAAAAATGGATCCCATATATGGCTCTATACAGAATAATGAGCCCCATATATTGCTCCATACAGAACAATGGACCCCATATATTGCTCCATACAGAATAATGAGCCCCATATATTGCTCCCTACAGAATAATGAGCCCCATATATTGCTCCATACAGAATAATGAGCCCCATATATTACTCCATACAGTATTATTAGCACCATATATGGCTCTATACAGAATAATGAGCCCCATATATTGCTCCATGCAGAACAATGGACCCCATATATTGCTCCATACAGAATAATGAGCCCCATATATTGCTACCTACAGAATAATGAGCCCCATATATTGCTCCATACAGAATAATGAGCCCCATATATTGCTCCATACAGAATAATGAGCCCCATATATTGCTCCATACAGAATAATGAGCACCATATAAGGCTCTATACAGAATAATGAGCCCCATATATTGCTCCATACAGAATAATGGACCCCATATATTGCTCCATACAGAATAATGGACCCCATATATTGCTCCATACAGAATAATGAGCCCCATATATTGCTCCATACAGAATAATGAACCCACATATTGCTCCATACAGAATAATGAGCACCATATATGGCTCTATACAGTATAATGAGCCCCATATATTGCTCCATACAGAACAATGGACCCCATATATTGCTCCATACAGAATAATGAGCCCCATATATTGCTCCATACAGAATAATGAGCCCCATATATTGCTCCATACAGAATAATGAGCCCCATATATTGCTCCATACAGAATAATGAGCCCCATATATTGCTCCATACAGAACAATGAGCCCCATATATTGCTCCATACAGAATAATGAGCCCCATATATTGCTCCATACAGAACAATGAGCCCCATATATTGCTCCATACAGAATAATGGACCACATATATTGCTCCATACAGAATAATGGACCCCATATATTGCTCCATACAGAATAATGAGCGCCACATATTGCTCCATACAGAATAATGAGCACCATATATGGCTCTATACAGAATAATGAGCCCCATATATTGCTCCATACAGAATAATGAGCCCCATATATTGCTCCATGCAGAATAATGAGCACCATATATGGCTCTATACAGAATAATGAGCCCCATATATTGCTCCATACAGAACAATGGACCCCATATATTCTCCATACAGAATTATGAGCCCCATATATTACTCCATACAGTATTATTAGCACCACATAGTGCTCCATACAGAATAATGGACTCCATATATTGTTCCCTAAAGAATAATGAGCTCCATATATTGCTCCATACAGAATAATGAGCCCCATATATTGCTCCATACAGAATAATGAGCCCCATATATTGCTCCATACAGAACAATGAGCCCCATACATTGCTCCATACAGAATAATGAGCACCATATATGGCTCTATACAGAATAATGAGCCCCATATATTGCTCCATACAGAACAATGGATCCCATATATTGCTCCACACAGAAAATGAGCCCCATATATTGCTCCATACAGAATAATGGACCCCATATATTGCTCTATACAGAATAATGAGCCCCATATATTACTCAATACAGTATTATTAGCACCACATAGTGCTCCATACAGAATAATGGACCCAATATATTGCTTCTTACAGAATAATGAGCCCCATATATTGCTCCATACAGAATAATGAGCCCCATATATATATCGATACAGAAAAATGAGCCCCATATATTGCTCCATACAGAACAATGAGCCCCATATATTGCTCCATACAGACTAATGAGCACCATATATGGCTCTATACAGAATAATGAGCCCCATATATTGCTCCATATAGAAAAATGGATCCCATATATGGCTCTATACAGAATAATGAGCCCCATATATTGCTCCATACAGAACAATGGACCCCATATATTGCTCCATACAGAATAATGAGCCCCATATATTGCTCCCTACAGAATAATGAGCCCCATATATTGCTCCATACAGAATAATGAGCCCCATATATTACTCCATACAGTATTATTAGCACCATATATGGCTCTATACAGAATAATGAGCCCCATATATTGCTCCATGCAGAACAATGGACCCCATATATTGCTCCATACAGAATAATGAGCCCCATATATTGCTACCTACAGAATAATGAGCCCCATATATTGCTCCATACAGAATAATGAGCCCCATATATTGCTCCATACAGAATAATGAGCCCCATATATTGCTCCATACAGAATAATGAGCACCATATAAGGCTCTATACAGAATAATGAGCCCCATATATTGCTCCATACAGAATAATGGACCCCATATATTGCTCCATACAGAATAATGGACCCCATATATTGCTCCATACAGAATAATGAGCCCCATATATTGCTCCATACAGAATAATGAACCCACATATTGCTCCATACAGAATAATGAGCACCATATATGGCTCTATACAGTATAATGAGCCCCATATATTGCTCCATACAGAACAATGGACCCCATATATTGCTCCATACAGAATAATGAGCCCCATATATTGCTCCATACAGAATAATGAGCCCCATATATTGCTCCATACAGAATAATGAGCCCCATATATTGCTCCATACAGAATAATGAGCCCCATATATTGCTCCATACAGAACAATGAGCCCCATATATTGCTCCATACAGAATAATGAGCCCCATATATTGCTCCATACAGAACAATGAGCCCCATATATTGCTCCATACAGAATAATGGACCACATATATTGCTCCATACAGAATAATGGACCCCATATATTGCTCCATACAGAATAATGAGCGCCACATATTGCTCCATACAGAATAATGAGCACCATATATGGCTCTATACAGAATAATGAGCCCCATATATTGCTCCATACAGAACAATGGACCCCATATATTGCTCCATACAGAATAATGAGCCCCATATATTACTCCATACAATATTATTAGCACCACATAGTGCTCCATAGAGAATAATGGACCCCATATATTGCCTCCTACAGAATAATGAGCCCCATATATTGCTCCATACAGAAAAATGAGCCCCATATATTGCTCCATACAGAATAATGAGCCCCATATATTGCTCCATACAGAATAATGAGCCCCATATATTGCTCCATACAGAATAATGAGCACCATATATGGCTCTATACAGAATAATGAGCCCCATATATTGCTCCATACAGAATAATCAACCCCATATATTGCTCCCTACAGAATAATGAGCCCCATATATTGCTCCATACAGGATAATGAGCCCCACATATTGCTCCATACAGAATAATGAGCCCCATATATTGCTCCATACAGAATAATGAGCACCATATATGGCTCTATACAGAATAATGAGCCCCATATATTGATCTATACAGAACAATGGACCCCATATATGGCTCTATACAGAATAATGAGCCCCATATATTGATCTATACAGAACAATGGACCCCATATATTGCACCATACAGAATAATGAGCCCCATATATTGCTCCATGCAGAATAATGAGCCCCATATATTGCTCCATACAGAACAATGAGCACCATATATTGTTCCATACAGAATAATGAGCACCATATATGGCTCTATACAGAATAATGAGCCCCATATATTGCTCCATACAGAATAATGGACCCCATATATTGCTCCTTACAGAATAGTGGACCCCATATATTCCTCCTTACAGAACAATGAGCCCCATATATTTCTCCATACAGAATAATGAGCCCTATATATTACTCCATACAAAATAATGAGCCCCATATATTGCTCCAAAACAGAATATTGCACCCCATATATTGCTCCATACAAATAATAAGCCCCATATATTGCTCCATACAGAATTATGAGCCCTATACATTACTCCATAAAAAATAATGAGCCCCATACATTACTCCACACGGTATTATTAGCACCACATAGTGCTCCATACAGAATAATGGACCCCATATATTGCTCCCTACAGAATAATGAGCTCCATATATTGCTCCATACAGAATAATGAGCCCCACATATTGCTCCATACAGAATTATGAGCCCCATATATTGCTCCATACAGAATAATGAGCACCATATATGGCTCTATACAGAATAATGAGCCCCACATATTGCTCCATACAGAACAATGGACCCCATATATTGCTCCATACAGAATAATGAGCCCCATATATTACTCCATACAGTATTATTAGCACCACATAGTGCTCCATGCAGAATAATGGACCCCATATATTGCTCCCTACAGAATAATGAGCTACATATATTGCTCCATACAGAATAATGAGCCCCATATATTGCTCCATACAGAATAATGAGCCCAATATATTGCTCCATACAGAACAATGAGCCCCATATATTGCTCCATACAGAATAATGAGCACCATATATGGCTCTATACAGAATAATGAGCCCCATATATTGCGCCATACAGAATAATGAGCCCCATATATTGCTCCATGCAGAATAATGAGCCCCATATATTGCTCCATACAGAACAATGAGCCCCATATATTGTTCCATATAGAATAATGAGCACCATATATGGCTCTATACAGAATAATGAGCCCCATATATTGCTCCATACAGAATAATGGACCCCATTGTTATGACCTGGTGGTAAGGACAATAATGGACCTGGTGGTTAAGCGCACACGGAATTACCTGATAGTTACTAATAATATAGGACGAGCTCTGAGACGTGGGAACTCTGCTGACCGCAATCCCTAATCCTATCACACACACTAGAAATAGCCGTGGATTGCTCCCAACGCTCCCTATGCAACTCGACACAGCCTAAGAAACTAGCTAGCCCTAGAGATAGAAAAATAAAGCCTACCTTGCCTCAGAGAAATTCCCCAAAGGAAAAGGCAGCCCCCCACATATAATGACTGTGAGTAAAGATGAAAATTACAAACACAGAGATGAAATAGATTTAGCAAAGTGAGGCCCGACTTACTGAACAGACAGAGGATAGGAAAGGTAACTTTGCGGTCAGCACAAAAAACTACAAAAAGACCACGCAGAGGGCGCAAAAAGACCCTCCGCACCGACTCACGGTGCGGAGGCGCTCCCTCTGCGTCCCAGAGCTTCCAGCAAGCAAGACAAAAATCAAAATAGCAAGCTGGACAGAAAAATAGCAAACCAAAGAAAAACAAGCAGGAACTTAGCTTCTGCTGGGAAGACAGGTCACAAGAACGATCCAGGAGAGAACTAGACCAATACTGGAACATTGACAGGTGGCATGGAGCAATGATCTAAGTGGAGTTAAATAGAGCAGCCAGCTAACGAATTAACCTCGTCACCTGTGGAAGGAAACTCAGAAGCCGCAGCTCCACTCACAACCACCAGAGGAAGCCCATGGACAGAACCAGCCGAAGTACCATTCATGACCACAGGAGGGAGCTTGACAACAGAATTCACAACACCCCATATATTGCTCCATACAGAATAATGGACCCCATATATTCCTCCTTACAGAACAATGAGCCCCATATATTTCTCCATGCAGAATAATGAGCCCTATATATTACTCCATACAAAATAATGAGCCCCATATATTGCTCCAAACAGAATATTGCACCCCATATATTGCTCCATACAAATAATAAGCCCCATATATTGCTCCATACAGAATTATGAGCCCTATATATTACTCCATAAAAAATAATGAGCCCCATACATTACTCCACACAGTATTATTAGCACCACATAGTGCTCCATACAGAATAATGGACCCCATGTATTGCTCCCTACAGAATAATGAGCCCCATATATTGCTCCATACAGAATAATGAGCCCCACATATTGCTCCATACAGAATTATGAGCCCCATATATTGCTCCATACAGAATAATTAGCACCATATATGGCTCTATACAGAATAATGAGCCCCACATATTGCTCCATACAGAACAATGGACCCCATATATTGCTCCATACAGAATAATGGACCCCATATATTGCTCCCTACAGAATAATGAGCTACATATATTGCTCCATACAGAATAATGAGCCCCATATATTGCTCCATACAGAATAATGAGCCCAATATATTGCTCCATACAGAACAATGAGCCCCATATATTGCTCCATACAGAATAATGAGCACCATATATGGCTCTATACAGAATAATGAGCCCCATATATTGCTCCATACAGAACAATGGATCCCATATATTGCTCCATACAGAATAATGAGCCCCATATATTGCTCCATACAGAATAATGGACCCCATATATTGCTCCATACAGAATAATGGGCCCCATATATTACTCCATACAGTATTATTAGCACCACATAGTGCTCCATACAGAATAATGGACCCCATACATTGCTCCTTACAGAATAATGAGCCCCATATATTGCTCCATACAGAATAATGAGCCCCATATATTGCTCCATACAGAATAA
This sequence comes from Ranitomeya imitator, assembly GCF_032444005.1. Taxonomy (NCBI): domain Eukaryota; kingdom Metazoa; phylum Chordata; class Amphibia; order Anura; family Dendrobatidae; genus Ranitomeya; species Ranitomeya imitator. Next base: position 758,348,511 of record NC_091282.1, read on the forward strand.
TGAGCCCCATATATTGCTCCATACAGAACAATGAGCCCCATATATTGCTCCATACAGACTAATGAGCACCATATAAGGCTCTATACAGAATAATGAGCCCCATATATTGCTCCATACAGAACAATGGATCCCATATATTGCTCCATACAGAATAATGAGCCCCATATATTGCTCCATACAGAACAATGGATCCCATATATTGCTCCATACAGAGTAATGAGCCCCATATATTGCTCCATACAGAATAATGAGCCCTATATATTACTCCATACAAAATAATTAGCCCCATATATTGCTCCAAACAGAATAATGCACCCCATATATTGCTCCATACAGAATAATAAGCCCCATATATTGCTCCATACAGAATTATGAGCCCTAGATATTACTCCATAAAAAATAATGAGCCCCATATATTGCTTCATACAGACTAATGAGCCCCATATATCTCTCCATACAGAATAATGGACCCCATATATTGCTCCATGTATAATGAGCCCCATATATTGCTCCATACAGTATAATGAACCCCATATATTGATAAAAATAGAAATCCAGTGGCGCTAACAACACCAATGTTCCTGCAGCAGATAGTAGCGCAGTACCACTCTACTGCGTGTATATCTATAAATGATTTAAATAGTTTGTATCTGCGCTAGAGAACACTCCTCATTTGATATGTGGGTCGATAAATAGTAACGGTATTAAAACTTATTTTAAAAGCAAAAGAGAAGCAGCTAAAGGTAAGGTAGAATTAGCTAATAAAATGAATGCCCTTACCGAGAGAGTTGTAATGGGGGCACCCAGTAGTATGAGATAAAATCATATAGGTGTCAAGCATACATGATCATGCCGCAACTTCAGGGATAGATGAAAACGGTTTACCTGATGTATTTAGTGGTGTTGCGTGCTGTCTAGCTTTTGTATGCTGCTTGCCTCTATGCAATTTCCTTTTTCCGGAGGTCCCATGTAGGTACTTCACGTAGTGGCACCGGTTTTCTCTGCCCTGGCCGGTGGCAGGATGCCGCTGAAGTGTCTGCCGGCGTGCGGTGAATGCACGTTGCGCTGTACAGCCGCTAGGTACTCTGTGAATACAGGACCTTGCGTGACGTCACGGTCACGTGATATATCACGTGACTGGCTAAGGAGAGCGCGATGGATCAATTCCTACGCGTTTCAGAATAGACGTATTCCTTCCTCAGGGATCACTGTGACATCCCCTTTAAGTACCAGACCCGGTACTGAGTACCTCACGGCCCTGGCGGGCGTTCCACCATGCTACACAGCTAGGTAAATCAATGTGTGGATGAAGGACCACCACATCAAATCCCAAATTATGTCCATCGCAATCTCCAGACCAGAACCCAATTGAAAACCTCTGGAATGTAATGAAGAGGAAGATGGATAGTCAGAAGCCATCAAACAAAGAAGAGCTGCTTACATTTTTGTACCAGGAGTGGCATAAGGTCACCCAAAAATAGTGTTAAATACTGGTGGAAAGCATGCCAAGACACATGAAAGCTATGATTAAAAATCATGGTTATTCCACAAAATATTGATTTCTGAACTCTTTCTGAGTTAAAACATTAGTATTGTTGTTTCTAAATGATTATGAATTTGTTTTTTTGCCTTATTTGATGTCTTCAAGCAATGCATTTTTTGTTCTTTTGACCATTTCTCATTTTCTGAAAATAAATACAAAATGTATTGCTTGGAAATTCGAAGACATGTCAGTAGTTTATAGACTAAAAGAACAATTTACATTTTACTCAAAAATATACCTGTAAACAGAAAAATCAGGCAAACTGAAAATTTTGCAGTGGTCTCTTAATTTTTGCCAGAGCTGTATATTTGTCCATGCATTATAATAAGCCCCATATATTGCTCCATACAGTATAATGAGCCCCATATAATGCTCCATTTAGTATAATGAGCCCCATATAATGCTCCATAACAGAATATGATGGGCCCCATATATTGCTCCATATAGAATGAGCCCTATATAATGCTCCATACAGAATAGGCCCCATATAATGCTCCATACAGTATATGATGAGCCCCATATTATGCTCCAATATATGATGAGCCCCATATATTACACATATTGCTCCAAACAGAATGAACCTCATATAATGCTCCATATATGATTGGCCCCATTAGATGATCCATATATGATGGGCCCCATTTGATGCTGGCCCCATAAGTTACTCCATATATAATGGGCCCCATATACTGCTCCATATGTAACTGGCCCCATAAGATGCTCCATATATAATGGGCCCCATACAGTATGTTGCTCCATATGTAATTGGCCCCATAAGATGCTCCATATGTAATTGACCACATAAGATGCTCCAAATATAATGAGCCCCATATACTGCTCCATATGTAATTATCAGGCATTGCTACTATAATGGAGGTACTATGATCGGGCACTGCTTCTATGATGGGGTCCTATGATCGGGGGCACTGCTTCTATGATGGGGTACCATGATCGTGCACTGCTTCAATGATGGAGTACTATGATCGGGCACTGCTTCTATGATGGGTACTTTGTTTGGGCACTGTTTCTATGATGGGGTACTATTATTGGGCACTGCTTCTATAATGGGGTACTATTATTGGGCACTGCTTCTATGATGGGCTACTATTATCGGGCACAGGAAAGGGTGAATCAAACACCCGAAAACCCCGCCCCTATGGCTGAAGATTGTTCCCTCCAAATTCAGGTGACAGAGTCCCTTTAAGGGTATGTGCAAACGTATTCTTGAGGTCTGCGGATTTTTCCGCAGTGGATTTGTGAAAACCGCAGGTAAAAGGCACTGCGTTTTACCTGTGGATTTCCTGCGGAATTACCGCGGATTTACCGCGGTTTTTGTGTGGATTCCAATGCGGTTTTACACCTGCAGTTTTCTATTATGGAGCAGGTGTAAAATCGCTGCGGATTCCGCACACAGACGATACATCGGAGGCTTATCTACAGCATTCTGTAATGCCCTTGATGCCGGTGGGCTTAGCTCATCTTCCATTTTGGGGGTGACAGGTTCCCTTTAATATTTGTCTATGCACCAGCTGCCTACCACAGTGCAGGTATATACGTCCTGGAGGCGGCGCTGTGTGGACACTAGGTGGCGCCGCAGTGTTATCTATAGTAGCTGAGGAGAGGCCTACTGTGACCACTCAGTACTTAAGGGGATTTCTCAGAATTAGTTTATTATTGTTTAACCCCTTCCTGACCAGATCATTTTTCGTTTTGCACTCTTTTTTTTTCTATACAAGCCGTATGAGGACCTGTTTGTTTGTTTGTTTGTTTTCCAGAATGAGTTGTACTTTTGGTTAACGAAATTCATTTTACCATATAAAAAAATAATGAAAAAGGGTTTTAAAAAATCCCAACTATGGAAAAATGGGAAATGCAAGTAAGAGTAAATGCAAGTGTTATTTGTACGGGGACCCGGACCTGGCTCCTAATTGCCTCTTTTTGGTGTTGCTGGTGGTCGGACCCTCCGCAGATAGAATAACTTGATTTGGGGGGATTAACTCTTTAATTCAGGTAGCTGTATTTTCTCGGCTGTATCACACCTCATTCACACATCATTTTAAGCATGTAAGAAAAAACGGGCGCGATTATCACCCACTTTAGTTCTATTTTTACCATCAGTCTTTCAGCCATTTTTCTCATATGCAACAAAAAAAAATCTCAACTTCTCCCATTCAGTGAAGATCAAACAGCAAAGAAATGTAATTCCAGCAGGTGTCGCCAGGTGTCGCTGCTGCCTAGAGAACTACATTTCCCATGATTCCTGGAGACAGCAGCAAGGCGTGCTCATGCAGAGGACGCATAGACGTCACGACGTTGACGTCCTCCCGAACGTTGCTGTGGTAGCGGCGGGCGCCATGTTGGGACAGACGGGAAGCGTTTAGGCGGCAGGTTCCGGTCGCTCATTGTTGTTCTCCGAAGCCGGGTTTGTTGTGGCGGTGTCCGGCTTCCTCATGCCCAGAGTCGGTGGGCGGCGGCGGGAGGAGTGAGGTCACCATGCCTTTGTGAGTACCGGGCTGTGGGGAAGGAGCCGGGGTGACGTCATTAGCGAGGTGACCCGGCGCTGAGGTGAGCGGCGGCCTCGTTCTGGACGTACCTGTGCCGTGTGAGGAGGCGGCTCCGGGGCGGCGGCGGCCACTACACAAAGGGCCGTTATGAGGAGGAGATCACCGCTGTCCGCGTGTTAGTTGTTAATAAAGCTTATTTATGATAAGAGCCGTGTTTACCTTCTGCTGCCAGTGAATAAACACAGTGACGTGTGGAGAGCAGATGCCTCAATGTGCAGATTGGGGGTCTCCATCCGCTAACATTCGGGGGGCTATCATTGTGGGGGTCACTCTTTATCCCTCCACTATAGTTCTGACAGCACACAGTTATATCATCATACTATATTTACACGCAGAGAATAAAACCATTGACTTATGTGACCATCAGAAGGCTCCGCTGTGAATGAGGGGTCCGCACTATGCCAGCCTTCGGGGTTGGGGGGGATCCTGGAGAATGGGCACTCGCTATTAAGTGCAGCTCTATCACTAGGATTCATCATCACTTTGTAAGGCTATGTGCACACGTAGAATGATCCTCTGCGGATTTTTCCACAGTGGATTTGGTAAATCCGCAGGGCAAAAACACAGCGTTTTTCCTGCGGATTTACCGCGTTTTTTGTGCGGATTCCACTGCGGTTTTCTATTATGGAGCAGGTGTAAAACCGCTGCGGATTCTGCACAAAGAAGTGACATGCTGCGGAATGTAAACCGCTGCGTTTCCGTGTGTTTTTTTTCCGCAGCATGGGCACAGCGTTTTCTGTTTCCCATAGGTTTACATTGTACTGTAAACTCATGGGAAACTGCTGCAGATGCGCAGCAAAATCCGCATTGTGTGCACATAGCCTAATACTTGGGGACCCCCCGATCCTGAGAACGAAGGGGGTGCTGACACCCCTCCGCTCAGGCTGTGTTCACATGACCAGTAATTGCCCTGCAGAACGGATCCATCAGCAGCTGTGCAGACACCGCTTTATGTCCAGCTAAAAAGAAAATCATTTTAACTGGATCTGTTTTTTTGTTTGTTTGTTTGTTTAACATTGAAGTCGATGGAAACCAAGTCTATTAAGTAACCAGCCATTTTAGTTACAATTGAAATGGATCCTTTCAAATGGAAGAAACCGTTTAACTAATTAATGGATCTGTCGTCCATAGACTAAAATACTGTTAAATTAAAAAAAAAAAAAATCTGGTTAAAATCAGGTTGTTTTTTTAGCCAGGCAAAAAAGTGGTGTCTGCACAGCTGCTGCTTGATCTGCTCTACTGGACATGTGAACACAGCCTTACCAGGGATCCCTATTCACTGGCAGGGATCTGGCAAATACTGGAGGGGTGCAGTGCAGAATCAGCATTGCAGACCCTTCATTCTCCCCGCCAATCATATCACTTTATATGAATCAAAGTATCCCTTAGGCTTAGGGATATTTAAATAAATCTATTCAAAGTGTCGCTTTACTTTCCTACTTAATATTACATCTGAATGTACAGACCGCGGCAGAACATGGGGCGGTAATACTGATAAGGGGTCTTATACTACAGCAATGGAAGATAGATATATTATAAAATTTGTCGGATGGTGAGCATTTCCAACAGATAATCAGCAACTTTTGCTTTCTCTGCTACTTTCTGTTTTTCACTCCTTCAAGGGAACACAAGCACTTTCAGTGTAGTGGAGTGTTGATGCGTTTTCAGTAGTGAGAGGCCAGTATCAGCTGCTCCATGAGAACAAAGCAGGAGATCTGTAACTTGTCTGATTCATCTATGGGAGTGTCCCACAAGCAGCAGTTGTTTAGGCCACAGATGATCTACTTATGCATGTGGACACCTTTTAACCCTGCTGTTCTGTTGGTCAAAAATGACCGACTTTGAACTTCAATATTCTTTAAAATATTCAAGATGCGGCTCTGAAACCCGTGGCCGACCGACCCATCCTCATTTAAGTCAATCAACCACAAGTTTCAGAACCGCATCTTGAACACCCCAAAAAATACCAAAGTTCAAAATAGGTCTCCCCAGACCGAACAGAACAGCAGGGTTAAAGGGGTTACCTGGCCTTTTGTTGCTGAGGATTTGCATTTCAATATCTTTGCCTTCGGAGTTGAGCTGTGATTCCCGCCTCCCTCCAATGTTTACAGTCAGAGTTGATTTGTTTTGCAGCCTTTTCAATTAAATCTAGTCTAGGCCATCTGTATATATACCAGGGCAGGTATCTGCCTTGTTGTTATCCCCTCCAGAGAGGAGTGAGCACAGTTGAGCAGCACCTACCATACACTTGCTACTGTATTGGTCGGGGATCTTCCTTGTGCCAATCTGCAGGTTAAAATCTTCACAATTTCCCACAAGGATGGGTCGATTCTCACACTGCAGTGCCCCAAAGAGATTTTGGTAAGTGTTTGATGTTGCAGAATTTCTTCATTTGTGTCCATTTGGTCTATTGGTTTTTTTGTTCGTATTTTTATCGTGTTTTGGACACTGCAGTTTTTGCCTGCTTGGTTTGTCATGTTTTATATTCTCCGTTGTTGTTACTTCCTGGTATTTGGCTTTGCCAAAGCTTTATTGATAGTCATGTGCGGATTACATTTATGTTTTTACCTGTGGATTTACAGCATCTAAGGCAGTCCTATAGTGAAACGTTGCACAGAAAACCTGCAAGAGTAATTGCCATATTGCATATTTGAGACGCACTCCACAGCTCAGTTTATACTAAATGAAAAGCCCAGTGGGCATGAGATTCTGTTGCTGTTTTGGACACAGAGAAAATACACAGTGTGAAAAGCTCATGGTGATCACATAGCCTAACTTTACCCTTGTTTAATTGTTAAATGATTGCGGTTTCAGCAATAATTACCAATATGGCTGATCTTCACTACTGACGGTTCTTTGACCACTCTGGATTTCATTCAGTCGTTGTGGACTCGTTATCTGAAACAATAACACTCGGCCTTATGTTTTATGCCTGACTTTTGTGTGTAAGGCTTCTTTCACACTAGCGTCGGAATCTCCCCGTCGCAATGCGTCGGGGAGAGATTCCGACGCTAGCGTTTAACGCTTTGCACAATGGGTGCAGCGGATGCATTTTTCCGGCGCATCCGCTGCCCCATTGTAAGGTGCGGGGAGGTGGGGGCGGAGTTCCGGCCGCGCATGCGCGGTCGGAAAAAGCGGTCCGTCGGGAGAAAAAAAACGTTACATGTAGGGTTTTTTTTTTCCCGACGGTCCGCCAAAGCACGACGCATTCGTCGCGAAGTGTGCAAATCCGTCGCAAATGCGTCGCCAATAGAAGTCTATGGGGAAAAAAACGCATCCTGCAAGCACTTTTGCAGGATGCGTTTTTTCTGCAAAACGACGCATTGTGACGGATTTACAAAAAAACGCTAGTGTGAAAGTAGCCTTAGAGTGATTTGGGAAAAAGGCATGAAAAATAATTGGTTTCTGATATCCACTGTTAACATGTGAATAGACTGCCAAACGTCACAGCATTGTGGATGGGAGAAGTTGGCTCTTAACCAGTTAGAACTTGGTTACAGTGATTTGGTTCTCCATGATTCCTTAATATGGACCCTTTCAGTGGTCGATAAGCTGAAGTTTCTGTTCTTTTGTCTTAGTTATTCACATACAAAATACTATTCATAGACGCCCACAGTGTGGTAACCTAGTGGTACATGGTGTATTTACCGTACAAGCTTTTTTTTTTTTTCCTTTAAACTATAGCTGAAAATGGTCCAAAAATGCCTGTTTTGCCGTGGTTCTTGTGGTGTGCTTCGGGTTCCACAATTATTTAGTACTAGATGGTGGCCCGATTCTAACGCATCGGGTATTCTAGAATATGTATAGTAGTATATAACACAGCCCACGCAGTATATAGCAATGTGGGCACCATATCCCTGTTAAAAAAAGAATGAAAATAAAATAGTTATATATTCACCTTCCAGCGGCCCCCGGATCCAGCCCAGGCCTTTAGGGATGCTCCTCGCGCTCCGGTCCCAAGAATGCATTGCAGCAATAACACGTGATGTAGCGGTCTTGCGAGACCGCTACGTCATCGCCGGTCATTGCCGCAATGCATTCTTGGGACCGGAGCTTCGCGAGGAGTGGGAAAGGCACCGGAAGGCGAGTATATAATGATTTTTTATTTTTAATTATTTTTAACATTAGATCTTTTTACTATTGATGCTGCATAGGCAGCATCAATAGTAAAAAGTTGGTCACACAGTGTTAATAGCAGCGTTAACGGACTGCATTATGCCGCGGTGTAACGCAGTCCATTTAACGGACTGCTAAACTGCTATGTGGGCACTGACTGGAGGGCAGTAGGGAAGGGCGAATTCGCGGCCTGACTGTGCCCGTCGCTTATTGGTCACGGCCGGCCGCGACCAATCGGCAACGCGGGATTTCCATGACAGACGGAAATGACCCTTAGAAGATTATATAGATAGGCTCTAAAATGTAGTAACTGATTTTTTTTTTCTCTTTCTGGCAGGTTATAAATGCCTTACTGTGTAGTTGCACAAGTCTGAATGTGCAATGTGTATTTCTATCAATTTCTTTGTTTAGTAGTTAGACATGAAGCTTAAAGGAGTGCTCCCATGAACCTGTTAACTGCTTAAACCTGTCATTGCTTATATACTTGCCCATCACCATCTTCCCTGGTTTCCAGCACAACTCTGGGCCTCCTGTGGTTCACTTGAGTACTTCTCTGGCTGGATCACACAGCGGTTTGTATGTGAACTTACAATGTAAGTCTATGGTGTTTTTTGCTGACTTTTCATTGGTTCACATATTAACAGCAACATGATCTGACGAGACGTACTAGACGCCGTGTGTGAGAAGAGGACGGCGGTCAGTGCTATATTACCGCAATTATGCTACGTTACCCACACATTTACTCAGCTTTAGGCAATAACAAGTTTAACAGGAGTGCTTCTTTAGCTGTTGTATTAGGCAGTGTGCACACGATGCGGAAAATGCTGCGGATCCGCAGCAGTTTCCCATGAGTTTACAGTATTATTATTTTTATTATTATTATACATTTTTATAGCGCCATTTATTCCATGGCGCTTTACATGTGAATACGGGGCAAATATAGACAAATACATTAAACATGAGCAGATAACAAGGCACACGAGTACATAAGGAGGGAGGACCCTGCCCGCGAGGGCTCACAGTACAATGTAAACCTATGGGAAACAAAAAACGCTGTGCACATGCTGCGGAAAAAAACGTGCAGAAACGCAACGGTTCACATTCCGCAGCATGTAACTTCTTTCTGCGGATTCCGCAGCGGCTTTACAGCTGCTGCTATAGAAAACTGCAGGTGTAAAACCGCAGTGAAATCCGCAGAAAAACCTCGGTAAATCCATGATAAATCTGCAGCAAAAACGCAGCATTTTTGCCCTGCAGATTTATCAAATCCGCTGCGGAAAAATCCGCAGTGGACCATTATACGTGTGCACATAGCCTTAAAGGATTATTCCTATCTCCATATAGTAGGTATAATAAGATTAGCAAATATCTCCAATTAGAATTGTAGTATAGTTCTTCTGATTCACTATGTCGCTTACTCCATGTGCAGGGCATTGCAGTAGCTTAGGTATCCATGGTTACGACCACTAACTCACTATGAGTGATCGTTCAGTTCTACAGTTCTAATTGGAGGTATTTGCTAATATCATTTGGATAGACAAGCTTAAATATTGGGAATACTTGTGTAATGTGTATAGCGGGGTGAGCTGTGTATGTAGTGGTTGAAACATCTGCGCTGTCGTTTCTCTTTCCTAATAGGAAAGAAGCAATAGATTTGGGCTAAAGAAAAATCTTGATAAAATTTGAACCTTTCGAACACGCATAACCCCTTCATCCAGTAATGCTGTGTGTGATTTTTATGTTTCACCTTATTTTCTATCATTGTATCTTTTACTTTAGTCCACTGACAAACCAGGGAACACCGCAGCAAGCGCAGAAGAACTTTGGCATCACTTCTCCGATCAGTTTAGCGGTTCCGAAGGAAACTGATTGCACCCTCACCCAGAAACTCATAGAAACCTTGAAACCCTTTGGTGTGTTTGAAGAGGAGCAAGAATTACAGAGGAGGTGGGATCAGTCGCAGAGCCCTTTATATGTGCTCCTTTATATATGTAAAAGAGTCATAGACTTGTAATATGACTTGATATTAAACTATGCCTGGTCTAGGATGGGCCAGGGAAAACATCCTGCTTGTTCTGGTTTAAGTATCCAGGACTATTATTGATTATCCCTGGTATCTGACCGTGGGGGGTCCGACACTTGGCACCCACTGATCAACTGATAGCCCGTGTAAAGTTGAAGCTGGAAGTACAGTGTACAGAGCTGAATGGTACAGCGCCATTCACTGTGTAGTGGCCGTTCTCACTCTGCTCCTATTGAAGTGAATATGCTCAGTGCAGTGTAGTGACTGCCCTCACAGCAATGTGAACAGTGCCTTATACGCAGCAATATGGTCATACAGCTACACAGTATAATCGGGCGATAGTGTACTGTCACCTGCTACCAACCTGTGATGATTACGGTCACCCTGAATATTTTATTGTAGGCAATGCATTTGTCTGAGATTCAACATTTTTTTTACTTTCCTACAGAATTTTAATTTTGGGAAAGCTGAACAATTTGGTTAAGGAATGGATTCGTGAGATCAGTGAAATTAAGGTAAGGTCTAATTTCAGGTTCATCAATGTCAAATACAATCTGAAATGCTGACATGAGTAGTTTGCTTCCTTCTTGTCCACTACTTGGACAACTTGTTCTCATACCCCTCGCTTGGCCCCCATATAATATAAAAGCTTATATTCCCCTCCCGTTCCATCATCGTTCCTTCAGTGCCTGCACTCGACAAATCGAACATGAAGAGGAAGTCTGGGCTGTTGCTGATCTCAGACTTCCTCTTCCTGCTCAATTCAACAGGAGGTGGAGACAATGACGCCGGCGCTGATTGGGTGCCGATATCACGCCACAACAACTGCACGTGAGCCCCTGGAGAGTGCTGACACCGCGGGAACAGTGCCAGCTCAGGAGATGATGGGCTTTATTTTGTTTGGGCCAAACATTTTGATCAAAAAGGGACTATTGGAGGACAACCCCTTTATTTCTTTCCAAAGAACTGAGAGCTGGCAAATATGCCACTTCTCTAGTTTTGGCTGCCCCTTCCCACCACCTACCCCACCTCCTACTGTGTTTGTTACTTCAACGGTGGCAGAGACTAATATATGTCCACTGTAGGATACTTAGCCTTTACAATGTATAATTGTTTTCTTTTTACTTTCCTCAGAATTTACCGCAGTCTGTAATTGAGCATGTCGGAGGCAAGATATTTACTTTTGGATCATACAGATTGGGTGTCCATACAAAAGGTCTGTACATTTTATTTTAAGCTGGATAACAACCACAAATCCATCCTATCAGATCTACAAATCTTATTAAGCACTTAACGGGTTGATGTAGTTTTCTGCTATTGTATTCTTGAGTTCCCCTTGAATCAGTATTGTGTATTCCTTCTGGTTACAGGTGCTGATATTGATGCCTTGTGTGTGGCACCTAGACATGTCGACAGAAGTGACTTTTTTTCTTCCTTTTATGACAAGTTGAAGCTGCAAGATGAAGTTAAAGACCTTCGTGTAAGTATGGCTCTCCTACCTGCAAAGTTTTGCTATTAGAATTGTTATTTCGATTGAATGTAATTTAATGTATCTGCTTGAGATCTACCCCACATGTGATATGCACGAATATAACTCATTACGTTTTGGAAACAATCTATTTAGAGCAGATCTGTCCTCGTTTTCAGACCTGATAAGGCTGATGCAGTTACTGTGACCGTTCTTGTCAGAATGATTGTAAAATCTCAGTTGACAGTTCAGACTCTGTCTCCAACCTCCTAGCTGGATTGACAGCGCCTCAGTGTCCCTCCTCACTGTTGCTGAGATTTCCCCCTGCTCGGTACAAGCTACAACTGTGTCAGACGATGGAGAAGATTGTAAGATAAAAATTGGTAATTGGAGGACACTGTCTTCAAGGATAGGAATAAAGGTTCCTTCAGCGGTTTTACATGTAAAGCATTTTTTAGTTGTAGTCAAAAATAATAAATACACTTTGCAAACCAGTTATTGGCCCTGAACCAGAGCTTTCATCGGGCTCTGTAGGTGGGCTAAGATTGAAGCTCATGAGCTCACACTGGCCTCATAAAATCCTAATTTTATATCAGAATTATACAGCCATTCTGAGTGATTTTTAAAGTAAGTATACCTGTCTTTTCAAGTGTAAAACATCCTTGTAATATTGTTTCCAGTTTGTATTGTGAGATCTGGTGACCTGCTTTTAAATCACCGCTCAATCGTTTTGTTTTTTTACTTCTCTGCTGGCGCAGTATCGATCCATTTTCCCTCCTATTTGTAATATACTTGCCAGCCGCTGTCTTCTGCTCTTCCCAGCACCGGTCCGTTCCCGCTCTGCCATCTGGTGACCACAGCTTCTGACCGACCGGAAGTCAGATGGTAACGGTCACAAGCTCTCAATGTGAGTCTATGGAGGCCTAGTTCTGGCTCTCATAGACTTGCATTGAGAAATTGACTCCGGATCGCCCTGGGGAACTCTTGAGCAATCCAGCAGGTCCCAAACAGAAGGTGAGCCAGAGCCAAGAACAGAAGAGGATGGCAGCTGGTAATGATATTACTATGGGCAGGGAACTCGCATTAGTGAATACCACTCCAGAGGCTTTTTACTTCACCAGTGAAGTGGTGCTTTAAAGTGAAGTTATCATGTCGTTAGGTGATCGGTCATACGGGCGGCGCTGGCACGGTTTCAGTAACTGCTCTGTATAGAGAGCATTGGCTGTAACCGCGCACCCAACACTGACTGACAACGGCTCATCATTAAGTTCCGCTGCCAGTCAGTGCCAGGAGCGAGCGGTTACAAACGCCTTTCTATGCACAAAATGCCTGAACCAGCGCCACCACAATGACTGAAAGTTAATTTACTTCCAGCAGCGGGGCGCTTCATGGTGTCAGAACGATATTAACCTGCAGATGAACCCTATAGTTGCAGGTTAATAGCGTTATTTCACATGTCAGGTTCCCTTTAAGTTTGTCTGTAGACGTACTCGGTGAATGCATGCTGCAGAATATGGCGGCTTTATAAATCAAAGATCATAAATAATTACGGTAGCTATATTTGCTACTTGCAGATTAGCTTAAGTATTGTGCTTCTCCAGCGCGTGATTTTTGCACAGCTTTATACTCTTGCGGTCACCATTAACGTCACTACCAACCTTTTTATGGTTTTATTAAAAATGTTTTGTTCCCTCTTTTGTTTTTTAGGCTGTGGAAGAAGCTTTTGTACCTGTGATCAAGCTTTGCTTTGATGGAATAGAGGTAACCATTTTTTATTTTCTGTTGCATATGAGTAATCGTGATCTCTGGAAAAACAGAATTTGATCAGTTTTTTTAAGATGTGTATAATGATAAAAACTGCTCTGGCGGCTTATTGTAGAATGACGAGAGATTTGCAGAACCCTGTGAACCTCTTTCTACCTACTGGCATCACCACCGTCTTTGTATTAGACCTGGTGCAAAGTTGTCATTGTGGTACGACGCTCAACGTCATGGCGTGGCTACTAATCAGAACAAATATCGGGCAGGTGACGGGAGGTTTGCGTGGCTCCCGTCTGTGTACTACCGACGCTGCTGGATCGGGTGACGGTGACTTTTGGTCAACTCTTGTCTTCAATATCTACTTTTTTTGCATCAATCAGTATGCATCCCTGAAGATATTAACTTCATGGCGTAGTAATTACTGAGGAGTTCAAGTATGATAAAGGTGCTCGGGTACCATGGCTTCTCCCGTCTGTCTACTCATTCATCAATATTGTTCTTAATCGAACTGTGTGAATACAAAAGTATCTCTTTCTGCTTCATAACTACAATTTGTTTTAATGGATTTGCTTTTTTTTGTCTTTTCAGATTGATATTTTATTTGCAAGACTTGCACTTCAGACAATTCCTGAGGACTTGGACCTACGAGATGATAGCCTGCTGAAGAATTTAGACATAAGGTGTATACGGAGTCTTAATGGTGAGTCCTCTTGGATAATAATTATAAAATAAACCTTTTTAGTTTTCTCAATGGAAGAGTGATTTGTCTGTTAACCAAACTTTGCTAGAGGCTGGACTTATCTGACATGTTAGATCACCGCCGGCATCGGTGCAGGGAATTAGCTAGAAAAACTTGACAGATTGAAATGTAATTGCATATACTAAGTTTTATATAGAAACTTCTCTCCCCCGGTTTAATTATTGCAATAAGATTTTTTTTTTTATTTTGCTTTAATTAAATGAATGTCAGAAATATTCTTATCTCTACAATTTCCTCCTTTCCCTATTTTAGTTGATCGATCTTAAACAGTTTACATATTTTTATTATTTACTCAATTTCCAAGTCCCATTAGAAGCTACTGACTCAACGCCATTGCGGCCCTCTCCTTTTCTGCTCGTAATCAGTTTCTATTTTCTTCCTTTCTTCCCCAGGTTGCAGAGTAACCGATGAAATCCTTCATCTAGTACCGAACATTGATAACTTCAGGTTAACTTTGAGAGCAATCAAACTATGGGCCAAGCGTAAGTTACTCAGCCGAGCTCAATGTTCTTTTACCGGCTGCTAGAAACCTTGCTAATGTCGTTTTGTTTTGTAGGTCATAACATATATTCCAACATCCTAGGATTTCTTGGTGGCGTCTCCTGGGCTATGTTAGTGGCAAGAACATGCCAGTTGTATCCAAACGCAATAGCTTCCACGCTTGTCCATAAGTTTTTCCTGGTATTTTCCAAATGGTATGTTTAAAAAAAACTGTATAATGTTACTGTTGTAATTGTTTGGAATGTGTGTTTTTCTATAGTGTGCTAATCTTTTTGTTTTGTTTTCTTCCAATGCAGGGAGTGGCCAAATCCAGTTTTGTTGAAGCAGCCAGAGGAGTGTAACCTTAATTTACCTGTCTGGGATCCAAGGGTGAGTAAACAATGCTCATAAATTTGTGAACAAATGGTAAATTGTGTTTTCAAGTTGTTGTTCAGCATGTCTCTTCCTTTTGATATTGAGCAAGTGGAGCCATTGGTGCTTGCTGGGTGGGATAGGTATCTGACACTCAGCACGTATTGTTCACTTGTCCTGTTAGGTTGGGGTGAGGGGCCGTACTGTGAATATGGTGGCATTCGAGCGTGTGCTCTCCTGCCACATTTTCTAATGTACTTTGCTGTCTTCAACATTGCCATAGACTTTAAATGGAGCAGAAGCACATCTCTATCATAATGACATTACAGGGGTATCACCTGTCCTTGTTAGTTCGTGTCTATCTCGTCCTATAGAGAGTGAATAGAGGGATTGTGTGATTGCTCCGCCTTTGCACCATTCCGGTTGTGCCTTTGAGACCCCTCTGGGAGTTGATGGAGGGTCCTAGTGGTCAGACCTCCAACTAATCTGCAAGTTAGGATGGGTGTTATCTTTCAAAGTTTGGAATAGTGTTCTCCCAATTTAAATAAGTAACTACTTAATGTATCCTTCAATTTGTTTTTTGTTTGTTTGTTTTTATGAAGGTGAATCCCAGTGACAGATACCACCTCATGCCCATCATTACACCGGCCTACCCACAGCAGAATTCTACCTACAATGTGTCTGTTTCCACACGGATGGTCATGGTAGAGGAATTCAAGCAAGGTACATTCAGTTTAAATGATTCTTGTTCTTCACTCCCGTAGTGGTTGTATTCCCGTTCTTATCCACGTTCTAAAATCATTGATTTATGAACGGCATCATAATTAATTAATTTAATTTATTTATTTTTTTGTAACTCCTTCTCCCCTAGGATTGTCCATCACAGATGAGATCTTGCTGGGTAAAGCAGATTGGTCCAAACTTTTTGAAGCTCCAAACTTCTTTCAGAAATACAAGTATGTATATTATAGTCTGTCTGCCATGTTTGGTGGGACGCAAAAAGTAATCTCTGATGGTGATCAGCAGATTGTATTTCACATTATGATGTTACCCTAAAAAAAAAATCCCTCCAGTCCAGGCTGCTGGTGTCTTCATTCTGTGTGACGTGCCGTCAATTGTCAAGTGTAATCCATCTGTAGCAGCAGGATGGATTACAGGAGGTGGGGGCTGCTTTTTTGTTGCTCTACAGGTAATGGGGGCAGACTTATAGTTCAGGGCAGGCAAGCCATTTGACAATGGTAGGAGTTTTGCATTCTGGGAATGTGAGGGAAAGGAATTTGCAGCACCTATAGTGCTGGCAGAATGCTGATGGCGAGAAATCACCCACTCAAGAGTGGATGGTAAGTAACAGAGCTTAAGAATCGGGTCAGTTCCTGGGCATTAGATTGGTAGATGTGCTTCGAGCAGTGTTATCTGGACATGTGTAGGGGGCTCGGTAAGACCATGCTTTCTAAAAACATTGTGTAAGGACGGTTAACACTTTGTCTAGATTATTGTAGAGTGCAGCATTATTATTTTGCTTGTTATAAGTCAGTCATGACACTGGTCGTGTCCCCAGCGCCAGTGTGAACAGAGCCTGCAGTACTCATAACCACAGTGATCACTGAGCTGGGAGGGCCAGTAACATAATCAGATACAGTAAAACCTTTCCAAGCTGACTGCCCGAATCTACATTGAAAAGCTGTAGCTTTTCACCTAATACACTAGCTGGGGCACACTTACAGAATGCGTCACCTGGCAAATAATTATTGATTTTTCATTCCCAGTTAAGTTTCAAAGTTCACATGAAAAATACAATTTTACAAGGTGATTTTTGACTTCCAGCGAGCCTCACATGCGCTGGATGGGAGAAGCTTTTGCCTTCCCTGGATTAATTCAAATTACTGTACAAATCATTCTCCAAATGCAGCCCTTCTGTGCCCGTTTCCTGTGGCTTCACTTTGCCCACTTGCATGCATGTCAGGTTTTGTGTTCTTGATTTGGGTTGGTTTTCTGAGTGTGGACATTTATTACCATTGTACTCTGTCTCCTGTATGTTATTAGCAAATAAATCTAAAAAGAAAAAAAAATACAACAAAAAAATAACAAAAGAAAAAAAAAAAGAAAAAAGAAAATAATGTGAATGTGTCTGATTTATTTTAGAGCTTTTTGAACGTTATGTTAATAGGTTGCTGAGCTGACAACTCCAGTCATTTAGTTGGTACATACTTTTCTGCACATGCAATTTGTGTTACTACGGCTGCAGACGACTGTTCTCTCCATCCGATTATGCTAATCACACTCTGATTTGGTCTGAGGAAAAAATCTGACGTGCACATATGCGAGTGCTGTCTGTCAAAACCTCAGATGGCACTGGTCCAAATAAAGAGGTTGTCTGCAGGAGTGCTTACTGTGTCTCTTGGTTTGTTTGACAGGGCTTAAAGGGAAGGTGCCGCAATTTTTTTTTTGCATTAAAAATGATTGTTTATCTAAACAATTATTTAAAATACAAAATTAATTTTTTTAACTTTAATATCTTTTTTATTACTAATTATTTTTTCTGCCACTGGGCACCGCCATTTTGCTTTTCAGGAGTCTAAGTGTAGCTGCAGGACACTTACACTCTGCAAATACAGCAGCCCTGGGCATAGGAGACTGCGGTCGGATGCCGACCCCATACCTATCATTGAGCTGCTCCCTGCTGTGATGTGGCCACGCCCCCTGGGCTGTCTCCACATCACAGCCGAGGCAGGAGGTTGGCGCCATCTTTCTTGATCTGTGATTGCTGTGTATCTGTGAGCTCCACATGAGAGCTGCGCTGTTGGAGGGGCAGCTTTATCCGTCTCCCCCCTTCACGCTATCAGCAGGCATTATCTGTCTCCTCTATGCTGCCTGCTGCCCTGGCTGTAATCTCTAGAGAGGATGAAGTGCTGCTGGCTGATGTGGTTATGAGCTGCAGAGGTAACAGAGGGGGAGGCTCTGTGCTGCTCCTGTCCTGCCTCTCACTGCAGCTCATCAGGACAGCAGACCTTGGTGTTTCTATTCCTGCACTGTGCTGAGCCATGTATCTAAGCCTATAGTGTGATACTGACTGCTAACCCCCATATATCTAATCCTATACTGAGTGATACTGTTTGCTGAGCCGTGTATCTAATCCTCTCCTGTGTGATAGTCTGCTGAGCCGTGTATCTAATCCGCTCGTGTGATACTGTATGCTGACCCGTGTATCTAAACCTATCCTGTTTCATACTGTCTGTTGAGCCATGTATCTAATCCTCTCCTATGCACTCTCTCCCGTTGTGTGATCTATATGGCGGTATTATGTGAGAACACTGGCAGTATTATGTGAGATCTATATGGCGGTATTTTGTGTGAAGTATATGGCGGTATTGTGTGAGAACACTGGCAGTATTATGTGAGATCTATATGGCGGTATTATGTGAGAACACTATGGCAGTATTATCTTCAGAAAGGGGACCCATTCTAGGGTGCTTCTGACTGAGCACCTGCATACGGGTCTGGGGTAATAGAGGGGGCAGCATGACCTCCAGTTAGGTGTCGTCAGGGGAAGGCTGGTGAGGCGTCTCATTTTTATCGTTACTATATGGCTACATTTCCCCACAGCGTCACCCCGACTGTACCTGTCACCTCGCTTTCACACATCGCCAGGACAGGATCTGAGGAGGGGAATGGGGTCTGCATGCAAAGTCTGCATCAGAACAGGCCATCAATCCACAGAAATGTTTCCTGGATTTCTGTGGAGCAGACGGTCCATCCATGTGTATAAAAGACAGCGCTCTATGTACAATCCCTGGCTGCTCCGCACACCGAACAGGGGGCCTCCATACACCAGCACACTGCTCTCCTGAAATACTCTGTGCTGCTGTCACCCTGCTCCCTCCACCACATATCTCCCAGAATCCTTGCTGCCTGCCATCCTCTGTGACTGTCTACTTGTCAGTATAAGGCTGGGATCACACATATGCGAGATACGGCCCAGTATCACAGGTGAAAACCCAGCTCTGGCACTCTGGAGCAGAGCATGCAGCTCCGTGTATTGCTGTGTGGCTGCACGCTCCGCTCCGGAATTCCGGCACCAGAGCTTGGTTTTCACCTGCGAGACTCTGCCGTATCTCGCGTATGTGTGATCCCAGCCTTACTCTGCAGTCACCAACAAAATGGCTGCTCACTGGGTTCCTGAATATCATCCTCTCTAATCCCTTAGCAAACACCCATAAGGAGAGGAGAGGAGACATCACACACATCAGCAGACTCCGCCCATAATTACTGCAGTGCGGTAATGTGAGCTATTTGTACACTAGGTTTTTGTCAAATTTCATTAGCTGCTCCACCTAGTGTTTAAAAGTGGAAATGCCAAACCTTTTAAAATTATTTTTCATATTTTACTAAATTATAAACAAATGATAATTTTTTTAATGAAAATTTAAACATTAATTCTTTACATTTTTTTCAATCGCTGTAAAAAAATTTTTTGATGGCACCTTCCCTTTAAGTGAATTCTGCCCGAACTCAGTCAGTGGCCCAGCCGTGCTCATAGTGTCTTCCGGGCCCTCATCGTTGCCTCTGATCGCTCCTCAGCACTGTACTGTAGACAGGAGGCAGCGCTGAGAGCTGACACTGAGCGCGGCTGCACTGCAGAGCCGCTGATTGAGCACCCCTAAGGGGCGTCATGGTTCACTGATCCTGTGGACACGCCAAGGGTGCACCAAAGCCCCTCTGGATAGGTTTTTTATTATTATTGTCTTACAACACAACCACTAAAATCTATTCTATAGATTTTTTTTTAGTGGATAAGTTCCCTACCTGAGAATGGTTTAATCCGCATTTTGGGGGTGATGGGAAAATACTTTGTGCTGTTATTTCATCCTCCGAAAGGAGATTTCTCAAGCAAAATCTGCAGTAGGTATCATGCCAGTGACCTATCCATAATGATTTGTGCTACATGTCAGACTGATGCCTCTGCAGCAGACTCTACCCCCTGTGTCAGGTTGGACAGAAATATCTCTGCTTGCGGTCTGTGGATAGAGTAGTTCTTGTTTACATCTAATGGCTCATGACTGGTCAAAGACCAAAGTCTTCACTGCCACGGCGTCAAGTCCAGGCACCGTATGGTTGTGTGAATTCACACATCATGTGTTTGCCTAAAAAATAAACACAGCATTTTTCTGTACCAGCAAGTTTTTTCTGAAATCTCGTGTGCTTGCTGCTTGGCTTTTCCTTGCAGATTAGGAGCAGTTGCAAATTTGCAGTATTGTCCATTCTTTTATCCGTTTTGTTTTTCACACATGCAAATGAGTGGGGGGAAAAAGCATGACACTTGCGCATTTTTCCTGCCAGCATAAAATTTGCAGCAGATTCTGGGACCTTTAAAAAGCTTATACGGTTGCTTTAATGAACGCACCTACTACGTTTCATTTAGTAGAAGTATAACCTGAAAGTCCATTATTAATCAGAGTGAATCCTGAAAAAAGTGGTATCCTGACTGTTGTCTGAATCTCCAGGAAAAATGAATTTTTTTTTAACAAGTGTCCTTAAAAATTAAATCACTGCTTGTAATATTTCTGCCCAAAAAGCTGTATAAACTAAAGGTACCTTCACACTGAGCAACTTTCCAACGAGAACGACAGCGATCCGTGACGTTGCAGCGTCCTGGATAGCGATCTCGTTGTTTGACACGCAGCAGCGATCTGGATCCTGCTGTGCCATCGCTGGTCGGAGCTAGAAGTCCGAAACTTTATTTGGTCGTCAGGTCGGCGTGATTCGTCATGTTTGACAGCAAAAGCAACGATGCCTGCTATGTTTTACATGGAGCTAACAACCAGCAGGAACGATAAGTACGTCACTGGATCGCTCCTGCATCGTGCCGTGTTTGACGTCTCCTAGCAAAGTAAACAGCGACGCTGCAGCGATCGGATCGTTGTCTATATCGCTGCAGCGTCGCTTAATGTGACGGTACCTTAAAGTCTGTGGATTCAGATCTCCATGCCAGGAGTTCGCCATGGGAGATCTTAACACCCTATAAGCCCCTTTATCAGTTGGTTAGGATGCTGGAGCCAGTATGGCAGACTGGAAGAGTATGTGACAAGTCCAGTCCATGCCAAGGATGGTGTAAAATCACAAACCTTCAAGGTTGCTGTTACTTATCCTCTTATTCCTTAGTTCTGACCATTCCTGCGCCTTGTCAGTCTTAACAAAGCCTCTGATAAAATATTCCGAATACAGACCATCTAGCTAGATTATTAGCAGAATGTTTAAATGTGTTGGCCCAGGATTAGAAAAGCATGGATTGCAAAAAATATGTTTTACTCACTTATATAGCGCCATTAATTCCACAGCACTTTACACTTCTGTTCAGGCTGTGGTATTGGAAGTGCATCATTTTACTTCTATGGCTGCAGTATTGGACATAAGGACTGGTGCTGTTTTGGGGTTACAGCAGACAGGTTTTTCAGATACAGGACAGCCTATTTTAACGTTATTTTACCTCCTCCAGGTTTGTGACTTGTACTATTAGTTGTGACTCATTTATGGCATGATAGTTGATCACCCCAGACTTGCTGGAGACTGCTCTTCTGTGCGCCTACATACAGGCAGAAGGTCCGGAACCTGGCGTCCTGTCTGGTCCTCTGGCATCAGGATCAGGGCAGGCTTCACTTTTTGCAACATTACTAAATAGATGGAGCAGAGAGAGATTATATGACATTAACATCTGTGAATTAATCCCATAATGCTGGTACTTCGACCTTTCGTCTACAGTCCTATGAGTTTATTGGTTTGGTTACGACAGAACGTTTTACTGAATTCTTCATATTGTGAGTAAAGATGAGCGAATTTGATCGGGTCGCTTACTCAATAAGCTGTAGAGGGAACCCGGCTACATGGATCACTCCTGCTGATCAGCTGTCCCGCTCTGTAGCTGCATGTGTCACGGCTGTGTTGACCGTCACAACACATGCATGGAGAGCCTGTGTGTTGTGACGGTCACACAGCCTCTGTGAAACCGGGTTCCCTCTGCAGCTTATTCTGTAAGCGCTATAGCTTGCCGAATCAGGAGGGACCCGATCAAATTCGCTCATCTCTAATTGTGAGCAGCTTTGAGTTTCCTGTCCCAGCAGCCGGGCTCCTGCCCAGATAATGAAAGCCACAGCTCCGGCTTCTGCCACAGATTACAAGCGTGATGTACAGGATTTGAAGGGTTACTAGCCAGCAAGAATACCTGACTTTACAAATAGGAGATTTCTGTTTTTGTCTCTTTCATCTTAAGTGTAGGGGATAAGACGGAATATTAATTGTTTTATACTCTTTGCAATAAAAAGGCATTCTTTATCTTCAAAGGCATTATATTATACTTCTTGCCAGTGCACCGACTGAAAAACAGCATCTTGAATGGTAAGTCCTCATCCAGCAAGTGTTGTTTTGTCTGATATGTACATTATCTTTTATTTTTTCCGAATATTAGTTGTAAATCAACTAAAAGGAATAGTGCCAATGAATCTTCACTTTCTTAAAGGGGCTGTCAGACCCCACTGATCTGATATGACCTATCCTATAGATGGGTCCTCAGTGTCTTGTGACCACATGACTCGTTTTAAAGGGGTATCTCTATCTCGTGAAGAGGGCCTGTATAGTCCGATTCCTGGTGGTCCTTCAACATTCCTGCTACCTGTGAATAGAGCAATTGCTGTTTACATCAGGAAGGGTTAAATATTTAAATATTGCACGATTCATGTCAAGAAATTGGTCTGATGGATTGATAAACGGGTGTATGTGTATGTATGTATGTATATATATATATATATATATATATATATATATATATATATATATATATGTATGTGTGTGTATATATATATATATATATATATATATATATATATATATATATATATATATATATATATATATATATATATATATATATATATATATATATATGCATATATATTTTTTTTTTTTTTTCATGTTCTGCTGCCGATAAGAAGCGATTTCATCTGGTCACTTCTGCCTTCTGGGAGATACAGGTGTATAGTGACAGATTAGACCTTGTAAACCCTGGCAGCATACATCACTTATGAAGAATCTCTTTCTATAGCTGCTCCTGGGTATTTCTTGCGTTCACTAGAATAGATCTGTGCAGCACTTTTGTAAGTGTGGCCCAGTCTCGGACAGTTCTTGTCAGAACAGATTTACAAGGAGAGGAAAGTAGAAGATGAGTACAGCTATTCTCTGGTGCCTGCATTCACCAATGCCGTTCCTCCACTTACAGGGTGGGTTTAGTCGAGTCGAAGATCCGTATCCTAGTTGGAAGCCTAGAAAAGAATGAGTTTATCACACTCGCTCATGTGAACCCTCAGTCATTCCCAGCTCCTGGAGAAAACCCAGAAAAGTAAGCCTGCTGATATTGCATGGGAGCACTGTCTGTGCTCACATGTTCTTTATTGCACATTTATTTATGTTCTCCAATTAACAGGGAAGAATTCCAGACCATGTGGGTCATCGGACTAGTCTTCAAAAAGATGGAAAACTCAGAAAATCTCAGTGTGGACCTCACGTACGACATCCAGGCCTTCACAGACACTGGTAACTCCTGCTGCTCTTAAGGCATAAATGTGTTTTGCCTCCTTCCTTCTCCTCTCATCCCCTCTTAACTTTTGGATATTTTGTGCAGTTTACAGGCAGGCAATAAATAGCAAAATGTTTGAAATGGACATGAAAATCGCAGCGATGCACGTGAAAAGGAAGCGACTGCATCAGCTCCTCCCAACACACGTATTGCCGAAAAAGAAAAGGGTAAATGACACCTATAAAACTATATGTATTGAGTTTCTTAGTGTGTGTTTCCAGTACTTTATAGATCATGGCTTATTGCTAAGATAGCCCAGTAGAGGGGTTGTTCATCTCTGGATTATTTTCACTTAAGTTCTTGGCTAAAAAAAAAAGATATAATTTTTGCCAATAAGTTTAATGAATTTTGTTGCACCTGGTTATCTGTTTCCTTGTACATTCAATCTTGTGGTCATAAATCAACTGCGAAAAAGTTATAAATGGTCAGAGCGAACCCACTGATGGATTGTCAAATAACGCATTCTGCAGCTAGCAATAAATAGTGCAATACCGAGTCTATAAAAGGGAAATGTTGCAAAATTCTTAAACAAAAAAGTCCCCAAATATGGACATCTCTAATGAATAATCATGGCAAACATAACACTAAGGCTGAATCACATAGGCATACATATTTGATCGCGGCTGCCCAAATACAGGAACACTCTTCTCTGCCAAGACTCCTTCATCTCGGAGAATAAAAGATTGGATGTTGGAAATCCAAGATACCGGATCCTTCTCTTCCCTGACATCTGTCAATGGAGAACTGGGAGGCCCCATATACAACAGACCAGGTTCATCTAGTGTAGGGTATCGCTACAGTACCAGCTTTGTTGATTTCATATGCAGAGAAAATTCTCCATGTAAATTCACCTGGAGATTTGTCTCCCGCAGCATTTCGGCTTCACTGAAGAAATACCTGCATGATGTGATGTAAATCCGCAGTGATACGTGTCTCTAGTGTAGCTGCCAGCCTTGTCCTGCAGGATGACCCTGCTGATTAGTGTGACGAATAGGCAGCCGGCCATTGTGCAAAGCAAGCGTGGCTGCTGATTGTAGTTCTTTCTAAAGTGCGACTTATCAGACAGTTGCATCCATTCCCTATCACACTTTGCGCAGCTGTGACATCCACTGACTACAGCTTCTCTGTGGTTAACTATAGCGCCAACAACCGCAATCAACCCCTAAACATGCGGACATATTTAGTTATTTCTGCTTTTGTTTATTCTTTTACAAATAGACATAATTCCTTTAGTTTTCAGTCCCCATAGCTGTATGAGTGTATGTATGGTTTTTATGTTGGTGCGAGTCGTAAGAAAAAGTCCCAGTGAGGGGCAATGTTGGGGGGTGGGGAGTGCAATTCCACCTTTGAATTGCCTGCAATAAAAATAGCATGTCAACGTGATCCTTCAGGTCCGTAGGATTATGGCCATGCAAACTCTCATACAGGTTGTTGTTTTTTTGTTTTTTTATACTGCTTTTAACCCATGAATGACTTCCAATGTGCGTTTTTACTGAACTGAGAAACAAGTTTCCCCGACGGTTGAAAATGTAGCAGGTGTCAGCGTTATACAACCGCACACCGCCTGCTGCATCGGCCACGATTGCTATTGGCACCATGGCCGTTTAACCCCTTAGATGCTCTTGTGCATAGCAGTGGTATCTACATGGATAAATCGGGAAGAAGTCTCCCTGTGTACCCAATTGGCCCCCTTAAGATCGTGTTTGTATGGTCTAAATGGTTGCCATGGCAATCCAAGTCCAGGGTCCCTGGATCTGTCAGCTATGGGGGCCTGTTGAAATTTTTTCTACATTTTAGTGGGAAAAATATTTTATTCATTCCACATATAGGCCTCAAGGTGCCTTCAAAACTGAATAGGTCTCTTAATAAAAAATCTATAATATTTTCCTTGAAAACCAAACTTGATGGTAAACCTTTAAACCTTCCAAATGACATTTTCTGTATTTGTTAGACTTATGGAAAATGTTATTAAATTAAAAAAAATATTTTTTTCCATTTCCCCCCCCCCCCCTTCCCCATGTCCTGTGTTTAGGTAACGGTGTTTGATGGTGTGGACTGTCTAATATTAAGCATCAAGTAACAATTTTATGGAAGCTTACTATTTCTTTTGCTTTTGTGTTTTGCAGCATTCGGTGGATGGCGTTAAGCTAGTCTCTCTCAACGACAACAGCTTGGACTTATCGATGGACAGTGACAACAGTATCTCTGTGCCTTCTCCAACCAATGCCACAAAGAGTTGTCCTCTGAACATCTCAGGATTGTCTCAGGGGTACAAATTGCCTATTTTCCAGAAACAGACCCCTTCTAAGATGTAAATGTACAAGTATAATTGGATTTTTGTCTTCCATCTAGTAGGAACAGTCCAGCAGTCCCAGTAAACACTTCAGCCACTGCAGACGTCATTGCGTCACCGAGTAATCCCTGCGATATTTCATGGGGTAGGCTAGAAAAGCTTCATGTAATTTGCATCCTTGGCTTTATTCAAGTTTTATGTTTTTTCTTATAATTTGTGGGAAATTTCTTGCAGGCAACCTCAACGAAAGCATTCCTGCCGATACTGCCATGCAGCCAGCCATTTCTTCCACACCAAAGCCTGTGGTGTCGAGAGTCGTGACTGCGACCCGTTTGGTAAACCAAGTCTCGAAGCCTTTAACAAGCATTGCAGTCAAATTGCCCAGTCCTGTATCTTCTGTTTCCGGTGTAAAGCGGGCTTCCTCATCTCCGAAAGACGATAGTCCCAAGAAACTCAAACTTGAAGAGGTATTTTCTAGCTTGTTAAATACAAAAGCAATTCCAGCAAATGTATATTTGGGAATTGTCACTCATGCGATAATGGTGAAGTTACATGTCTTATGTATATGTGTACGTAGAATGACGTTAATACCTTTGGTTGCACAAGCAGGATGGGCTATACCCTCTCCTCAGACACTAGGCAGCTCAGCATAGTGTGAGATCTTCTTTATTCCCCTTCTTTTTTTTTTCTCAGCTTTTTCTTAGCTGTCTGGAAACTTCAGCTTTTTTTGTGTGGCCTTTACCTTTACAAATTCCTCCATTACTAGTAAGGTTGGTGCCACTTTTGAGGAGGTTTTTGTTCACTTAAACACCTTCTTTTCTGGTCTGCCTGCTGCACTTTTGATAAAATCCTTGTTTTTTCTGCTGCAGATCTAACCCTACCCACACCACTGAATATCTGCTTCCTGTGCACACTGCGCATGGGCAGAAAGCTCCCAATCAGCGGTGGAGGGTGGGGTTGTATACAGCTCATGAATATGGAGGACTACATGGTAGCAGGCTTACTAGTCCTCTAATGATTATCTGCTGAGATAAGTGATTTTTTTTTTTCCAACTACAGCAAGCAGCCCAGGAAGTGACAAATTGCTAGAATAAGGGTATCTGCTACATTATGCTGCTAACAGATTGGGTGGCAAAAATCTGGTGACAGATTTCCTTTAAGTACAAACATCCAATTCTTAGTAAGCTATCCGCTGCTCCCTTGTTGTGCCTGTGCTTTTTGTGATTTTATAGAATTCTGTGCAGCCATGATTTAGGTACATGATGTGGGAGATGACTGATGGCATTAGGGAGAATCGTAGAGAGAGACTTCAAAATATTTATCGCTTTCTATTTTTTTTGCAGGACGAAATCGAAAACTGTTCTGCAAACGATGTGGAGGAAATGCAAAAAGTTGAAATGGAAGTTATAAAGGTAAAAATATGATCTTCATAATTCACAGCAGCAATAGTTATCTGTGGTGATTAGTGATGAGCAAGTATACTCGTTGCTCGGGTGGTCTCCGAGTATTTGTGACTGCTCAGAGATTGTTTTTGTTGACGCAACTTCATGATTTACAGCTGCTAGCTAGCCTGAGTACATGTGGGGGTTGCCTGGTTTCTAGGGAATCCCACATGTAATCAAGCTGTTTAGTAGCCCCAAATCATGCAGCTGCCGCTAGGAAAACTAAATCTCCGAGCACTCACAAATACTCGGAGACCACCCGAGCATGCTCGAGGAAAACCCGATCAATGAGTACACTCGCTCATCACTAGTGGTGATTGCATCTAAAATGAGACCCTTCCCAGTGACCGTTACTGGTGTAGTGTCTGTTCAGGCACAAGAATGTCTTGGATGGAGGTTTGCTGCACGCTTGATTGGCCAATAGGAATATCTCTCGGCCACCGCACTCGCTTTCATACTCATGCATGCTTGGTTTGGCCATGCACACATGGGAGAGTGGAGAGTAAGCTGCTGTCAAACACCTGGCAACAGTAAACTACCAAGGAAACCGACAATTGGCCTTTGAAATTCAACCCACCTGATGCTCTATCTAACCCTGACGTCATCTGTGGGTGAGACCTCTCAAAGGGGCTGCGGATTATCAGAAAGCAATGTGGCCTAACATTAAGCACTATGCGCCCAAAATTGTGATGCAAATTCCGACATCATGATTAACCCCTTAATGACCGCCAATACGCCTTTTAACTGACCTTACATATAAGAGAATATCATCCCCATACAGGTATCAATCCGGCATCTGTTGGTTGTGCACTATAGCTGACAACTTTCTGCATCAGCCACGATCAGTGTTTGCACCGTCCAAATCTGTTTAACCCCTTAGATGCTGCTGTAAATAGTGACTACATCATTATATATGGTTAACAGAGTGTGGGGGCTTCCTCTTTATCCAAATTGGTGCCCTCAGATCATGATTTTGTGGTCCTGATGTTTGCCATGGCAATTCATGACCAAATAGCGGCCTTCGAGTCTGCCGGGTGTAGTAATCTGTTCAGAAGTTAGAGGCATTTAGGTGGTAAAAATACACATTTTCATTTCTGTCATACCACTTTGCATTCATTCCTGTAAAGCACCTGAAAGGTTAATAAACTACCTGACAGCAGTTTTTTATATGTCAGGGGGTGCTGTTTTTAAAATGGTATCACGTTTGGGGGTTTCCCAATATATGAGACCCCTAAAGTTACTTCAAACATGGATGAGTCCCTAAAAAATAAATTTAGTAAATTTCCTTGAAAAAATGAAAAATTGCTGCTACAATTTTAAACCTCCTAAAATGCTAAAAAAATAAAATATCATTTTACAAATGGTGCTGATGTAAAGCCTACATGTGGGAAATGTTATTTATTAATGTTTTGCTGTGGTATGACTATCTGGATTAAAGGGATAATCATTCAAATTTTGAAAATTGCTAATTTTTTAACATTTTTCTCAAATTTTTGGTATTTTTTAAAAATAAACACAAAACATATTGACCTAAATTTACCATTTTCATAAAGTATAATGTGTCACGAAAAAACAGTCTCAAAATCACTGGGATTTGTTGAAGCGTTGCAGAGTTATTACCACATAAAGTGACAATGGTCAGATTTCAAAAACTTGGCTCCGTCACTAAGGGGTTAAGGGTGCCCTGTCACCTGAAACGCGTAGTGTTTTTATTGTATTGTGCTGATGTTTCATCCTCTGCTTCTGATTGAAGTGAATAAAGTATTTAGTTTTTACTTTTCACGCCTCGTTGAGCTGGAATTTTTTCTTCATTTCTGGCCTAACATTAAGCACTATGCGCCCAAAATTGTGATGCAAATTCCTGGCACAGAGATGGTGGTGTAAACATTCTCCAGGTTTATCAAACTCCAATAACTACTATGCTAAGCTAGCACATTTCATTACGGTCTAAAAATTAACTGATAATGATAAATCTGCCTTTTTTGGTTTTTTTTTCCTGATTTTGCAGGAGCATGAAGGTGAAGTCAAATCATCATCCCCTGTTCCTGGAACTCTGCCATCTACTCAGGTACCAACTGTAGTCTGCTAAATAACATCAAGCCAGAGACTAAATTCTGCAGTTGGTGTGTGTGTGTTTGTCAGAAAAGAAGTTTTATACTGCATTCACTATTCTGCTGGTGCAGTCACTGTGTACATACATTACATTACTGATCCTGAGTTACATCCTGTATTATACTCCAGAGCTGCACTCACTATTCTGCTGATGCACTCACTATTCTGCTGGTGCACTTACAGGATGTAACTCAGGATCAGTTATATACACTGCTCAAATATATAAAGGGAACACTAAAATCCCACATCCTAGATATCACTGAATGAAATATTCCAGTTGTAAATCGTTATTGATTACATAGTGGAATGTGTTGAGATCAATAAAACATAAAAATGATCAATGTAAATCACAACTAATATCCCACAGTCTGGAGTTGTAATGATGTTATTATTATTATTATTATTTATTTATATAGCACCATTGATTCCATGGTGCTGTACATGAGAAGGGGTTACATACAAGTTACAAATATCACATACAGTAAACAAACTAACAATGACAGACTGATACAGAGGGGCGAGGACCCTGCCCTTGCGGGCTTACATTCTACAGGATTATGGGGAAGGAGACAGTAGGTTGAGGGTTGCAGGAGCTCCGGTGTTGGTGAGGCGGTAGCTCCGGTGTTGGTGAGGCGGTAGCTTCGTTGGTGATGAGGCAGCAGCGGTGTTCACAATCAAAGTGGAAAATGAAGTTACAGGCTGATCCAACTTCAGTGAAAATGCCTCAAGACAAGGAAATGATGCTCAGTAGTGTGTGTCCTCCACGTGCCTGTATGACCTCCCTATAACGCCTGGGCTCCTGATGAGGCAGCGGATGGTCTCCTGAAGAATCTCCTCCCAGACCTCGACTAAAGTATCCGCCAACTCCTTGACAGTCTGTGCTGCAATGTGACGTTGGTGGATGGTGCGAGACATGATGTCCCAGATGTGTTCAATCGGATTCAGGTCTGGGGAACGGGCGGGCCAGTCCATAGCATCAATGCCTTCATCTTGCAGGAACTACTGACACACTCCAGCCACATGAGGTCTGGCATTGTCCTGCATTAGGAGGAACCCCGGGCCAACTGCACCAGCATATGGTCTCACAAGAGGTCTGAGGATCTCATCTCGGTACCTAATGGCATTCAGCCTGCCTCTGGCGAGCACATGAAGGGCTGTGCGGCCCTCCAAAGAAATGCTACCCCACACCGTTACTGACCCACTGCCAAACTGGTCATGCTGAAGGATGTTGCAGGCAGCAGATTGCTCTCCACGATGTCTCCAGACTCTGTCACATGTGCTCAGTGTGAACCTGCTTTCATCTGTGAAGAGCACAGGGGGTCAGTGGCGAATTTGCCAATCCTGGTGTTCTGTGGCAAATGCCAAGCATCCTGAACGGTGTTGTGCTGTGAGCATCTGTGGATATCGGGCACTCAGACCATCCTCATGGAGTCGGTTTCTAACCGTTTGTGCAGGCACATGCACATTTGTGGCCTGCTGGTGGTCATTTTGCAGGGCTCTGGCAGTGCTCCTCCTGTTCCTCCTTGCACAAAGGCTGGGTTGTTGCCCTCCTACAGCCCCCTCCATGTCTCCTGGTGTACTGGCCTGTCTCCTGGTAGCTCCTCCAGCCTCTGGACACTACGCTGACAGACACAGCAAACCTTGCCACAGCTCGCATTGAAGTGCCATCCTGGATGAGCTGCACTACCTGAGCCACTTGTGTGGGTTGTACAGTCCGTCTCATGCTACCATGAGTGTAAAAGCACAACCAACATTCAAAAGTGACCAAAACATCGGCCAGAAAGCATTGGTACTGAGATGTGATCTGTGGTCCCCACCTGGAGAACCACTTCTTTATTGAGTGTCTTGATAATTGCCAATAATTTTCATCTTTTGTCTGTTCCATTTGCATAACAGCATGTGAAATTGATTGTCAAGCAGTGTTGCTTCCTAAGTGGACAGTTTGATTTCATAGAAGTTTGATTTACTTGGAGTTATATTCTGTTATTTAAGTGTTCCCATTATTTTTTTGAGCAGTGTATGTACACAGTGACTACTTTTTATGTACAGTAGATATTATGTAGCTGAAAATGTTTTTCTGTGAACCTGCATTTTGTAATTTGCAGATTCTCTGTAGAAGGATCCTTGTCCCATGCACATGAGAAATTACTTGTTTTTAAAAGCATTTTTTTCTTTCTTTTTAATCCCTTTTAAACTTGTCTTCTGTCCCTAGCGATCGTCCAGTACCGATCTGTCTGACATCCCCGCGCTGCCGGCTAATCCTATCCCAGTTATCAAGAATTCTATAAAACTGAGACTGAACCGGTAAAAGTCCCCCTCCCCTCAGTCTTAGTACCTCAGGGTCCATAAACAATCTCTCCACCAGATGAACAGTGGTCTCCTGGAAGTGCTGGAGAAGAAGAGGATGTGATATTACTTTAAAAAAAAAAAAAATGTATAAAAAAATTAGCTAATTGTATTGGCCTGTAAGCACCAATCTGGAAGTCCAGGTTAGTACGATGACTGGTGACGCACTGGTAACTGGTTGCCATCTGTTCCATAATTTACC
The DNA here is from genome assembly GCF_032444005.1 of Ranitomeya imitator. Classification (NCBI taxonomy): domain Eukaryota; kingdom Metazoa; phylum Chordata; class Amphibia; order Anura; family Dendrobatidae; genus Ranitomeya; species Ranitomeya imitator. The sequence continues at coordinate 758,380,616 of NC_091282.1, forward strand.
CAAAAGGACTGACGTCTTGGGAGAGACTCGCAGTTGTGACTGATAACTGTATCCGTACTCCACGATAGTTCATGTATCTCTCGCAGAATTGACAATACATCTGGCCTGAAATCTCTCAGCACTTTTTATTTTCATTTCTTTTTAACCGTAGCGAGGAACTTTTAGATGGGTTTCTTTTTAATTGTCCTTTTCAGTTTCATTCATGTGCTAGATTTTTTTTTTTCTTTCTGCATGTTGTATCCCAGCACTGGACATGTCATCCTCCCCCACCTTTTGTAAAGAAAATGAAAGTGAAGCGTTAATGTTTGTCGTAATATCATTAGGTTATCATTTGTGTGAGTTCTGAAGGCCGATTGCGAGGGTCCCTTTCATTTTCCTTTCCTTTTAACGCCAATATTTCTTAGTTCCCCCTACCTTTACACAGACTTTAGGGGAGGTGCGGCATCGCTTCAAAAGCTGTATAAGTGCGGGTATCCTTTGGTAATGCCGGGTTTGGGGTTTTTGTCCTGCTGCAAAGTGCTGCAGAAACTTTCATGTATAAGACAACCAACTTTCGTTCGTTTTTTTTTTTCCCCTACTGTAACTCATTTGAGAAGCTGTGATTTATCCTCTAAGCTAGGTGGGGTGCAAGATGTATATGACTAAAAGAGTATCTAGCATTGCCGCGGGTAGGTTGAATGAATCAGTGGATGTGTTGAAAGTCTGACACACACTATATCTTTTGGTTTCGTGGCGCAGTCGGTGTGCGATTGCCAGCGCACGACTTGGGGGGGCACAATAACTAATGCGGTTTTCCTTCTCTGTACTTTGAGTTATCATTTGCAGTGCATTTAATTTATAGGGGTTTCCAAAATTAGGAGAAAAAAAATGAACAGCACCACTTGTGGTTGTGGGGTGGTATTGCAATTCATTCCCATTTGATTGAATGCTGCAATTTTTCAGGGATAAAAAAAAAAACATTTTCTTATCCAGGAAAACTCATGAAAGGCTGGGATCACACATGTTGGGTTTTGTATTTTGTTTATTTTTAGCCAGAACTGGATTTATGGGGATGGGGAATATATAGGGCAGATTTATAAGGCTATGTCAAAAACTACATGTGATTCTTGAATTTAGCAACATTTGGCATAGGGGTTGTTTTTCCGTTTAAAGGCCTGGTCCAGAACTTTTTATGTTGATGGGCTACCCTTAGGATCAGATTAATGGGGTGCCTTGGCTGAGACCCCCCTCATTTATCTGCTGTTGCAAGGTCATACAGCAGCTGAAGGTCCATTGGACGGAGTTGGAGCTCCACAGCACCGTACACTTTGTAGTGGCCATTTTTGGGTACTGCCGTTCTTGTAGTACCCAAGAATGATCACTACTCATTATATGGCACTGTGCTGTACACTGTATATCTGGCAGCTACAGGAAACAGCTGATCGGTTGGGACGCTGGGTGATCGACTCCCACCGATTCGATATTGATGTCCTATCCTAAATGCAAGTTATCAGTAACGTAATCCAGGACCACCCCTTTAAGCCCATGCAATAATTCCTTCTCATATTACATTTTGAGATTCCCTTTAGGTATAAAACCCACAAAATAGGACCTGTAATGTCTATTCCTTATAGTCATGCCAGCCGCCAGGTTATAAGTCTTTTGTTTACAGGATACGGTCCCCCCACACTCCGATTCATCATCCACAGCTTTCTAGAAACCTAAGATGTTTGTATATTTCTTTTCTGTCTTCTCCCCAGGACAATGTTTGGCCTCGTTTATTACTTTTTTGTTTGCCCACCTTCTGTGTTGTACCTTTTATCTCTAGTTTCTCCCATCCTGAAGATCAGACTGTTGCTTCCGCATGATGTATGTATTGTCCCATGACTGGAGTTTGCTTTGTTTTATAGTACCCGTTCTCCTTGTATTTTTCAGAAGCTATTTTGTAAACAGATGATGTATTTCTCAATTGAAAACAGAAAAAAAATACACAAAAAAAATAAAAACCGCACAACCCCATGTACATCTATTGTGTCCTGTGGATTTATTTTTTCTTATCTCCTTACACTTCCAGCTGTACAAGTAAGATCGGCCAATCAAATATTGCACGGCTGCAACGGTGGGGGAGGGGGTAGCTAAAATAAGCTATGGGGGTCTGGAGAAATGAGTGTTTTTTGTGTGACATTGAAAGTGCGGTGGCTAAAGAAACCCTTCAGTCTTAACCCACCCAGGTTCATGACGTCAAAAAGGGGAAGGTGGGTGGGAGTAGGGATTTCCCATGCAGATTACATGGTCAGTAATATTGGCTTATCCTCATTTAAATAGCAATCTTCTAATAGTGTTATGCCTTGAAAATGGTCACACCACGCAAGCTAATAACATACAGTGGGGCAAAAAAGTATTTAGTCAGTCAGCAATAGTGCAAGTTCCACCACTTAAAAAGATGAGAGGCGTCTGTAATTTACATCATAGGTAGACCTCAACTATGGGAGACAAACTGAGAAAAAAAAATCCAGAAAATCACATTGTCTGTTTTTTTTTATCATTTTTTTGCATATTATGGTGGAAAATAAGTATTTGGTCAGAAACAAACAATCAAGATTTCTGGCTCTCACAGACCTGTAACTTCTTCTTTAAGAGTCTCCTCTTTCCTCCACTCATTACCTGTAGTAATGGCACCTGTTTAAACTTATCAGTATAAAAAGACACCTGTGCACACCCTCAAACAGTCTGACTCCAAACTCCACTATGGTGAAGACCAAAGAGCTGTCAAAGGACACCAGAAACAAAATTGTAGCCCTGCACCAGGCTGGGAAGACTGAATCTGCAATAGCCAACCAGCTTGGAGTGAAGAAATCAACAGTGGGAGCAATAATTAGAAAATGGAAGACATACAAGACCACTGATAATCTCCCTCGATCTGGGGCTCCACGCAAAATCCCACCCCGTGGGGTCAGAATGATCACAAGAACGGTGAGCAAAAATCCCAGAACCACGCGGGGGGACCTAGTGAATGAACTGCAGAGAGCTGGGACCAATGTAACAAGGCCTACCATAAGTAACACACTACGCCACCATGGACTCAGATCCTGCAGTGCCAGACGTGTCCCACTGCTTAAGCCAGTACATGTCCGGGCCCGTCTGAAGTTTGCTAGAGAGCATTTGGATGATCCAGAGGAGTTTTGGGAGAATGTCCTATGGTATGATGAAACCAAACTGGAACTGTTTGGTAGAAACACAACTTGTCGTGTTTGGAGGAAAAAGAATACTGAGTTGCATCCATCAAACACCATACCTACTGTAAAGCATGGTGGTGGAAACATCATGCTTTGGGGCTGTTTCTCTGCAAAGGGGCCAGGACGACTGATCCGGGTACATGAAAGAATGAATGGGGCCATGTATCGTGAGATTTTGAGTGCAAACCTTCCATCAGCAAGGGCATTGAAGATGAAACGTGGCTGGGTCTTTCAACATGACAATGATCCAAAGCACACCGCCAGGGCAACGAAGGAGTGGCTTTGTAAGAAGCATTTCAAGGTCCTGGAGTGGCCTAGCCAGTCTCCAGATCTCAACCCTATAGAAAACCTTTGGAGGGAGTTGAAAGTCCGTGTTACCAAGCGAAAAGCCAAAAACATCACTGCTCTAGAGGAGATCTGCATGGAGGAATGGGCCAACATACCAACAACAGTGTGTGGCAACCTTGTGAAGACTTACAGAAAACGTTTGACCTCTGTCATTGCCAACAAAGGATATATTACAAAGTATTGAGATGAAATTTTGTTTCTGACCAAATACTTATATTCCACCATAATATGCAAATAAAATGTTAAAAAAACAGACAATGTGATTTTCTGGATTTTTTTTTTCTCAGTTTGTCTCCCATAGTTGAGGTCTACCTATGATGTAAATTACAGACGCCTCTCATCTTTTTAAGTGGTGGAACTTGCACTATTGCTGACTGACTAAATACTTTTTTGCCCCACTGTATACTGCATGTCTACTTTGTCAGCATGATTGTGTAAACTTTTTTTTTTGTTTAGAAGGGTTAAAAGTTTAGTAGCAATTTTTCGTTTTTCCAACACCATTAACAAAACCTATTGATGTAGAGACTGCTTCACTTTTGAAGTGACTTTGGGAGTCTTTTTTTTTTTTTTTTTTTTTAACACACAAGTCCCTCAAACAACCCAATTTTAAAAGCTGCACCTCTCAAGGTATTCTAAACCACATTCAGGAAGTTTAATCCTTCAGGTGCTTAACAGGAATTACAGCAAGGTGTTTTTCACTAACATGTTGCTTTAGCTCCAAATTTTTAATTTTCACAAATGTAATAGTAAATGCACTCCATATCGAGTTGTGCGTGTTTTTTCCGTAGGTACGCTGCTGCCTCATATTTGGCATACTGCAAGGAAAGCACGCCATTTCACAATGCAAACTAAGATCCTATAGTTTACAGGTCCATGTCACATTTCCAGAGCCCTTGGAAGTGTCAGAATGGCAGCAAGCTTCTGCAAGTTACCTAATTTGGAATTGATCTAAGAGTATAGTAAGTTTTATTTTTATAGTTTTTTTCTGGTGTTTGAATTTCTAAATGTAGGTTGTGCTCTGTACATCAGGGGTGTAGATCAGAAGTAATAGACGTGTGATACTTTACATGCCATTAAGAAACAAAAAAAGGGGAGACAAATATTATAGAAGGGTGCTGCAAAATGCATTTGAAGGCATATCAAAGGGGGAAGAAAAGACAATAGCATATATAACGCACACGCCTGAATATCGAAAAATATTTATTAATTGGCTCAAAATTCAGACAAAGATAAAACCCCATTAAAAATAAGAGACAATGATACAACACCGAGGTACCGGGATAGTCCACATAGCTAGTAATGCAAAAGAACCCAAATTGGTGGTACAATTATGGATATAGATTATGCATAGCTATAAACTAAATTAATATTAGCATAGACAATACACAGCAAAGACAAAGCTCCATAAAGGGGACATGTAAACCATCTGAAAATAGCAGCATATAAGTAGCCAAGATTGGGTGTCCCCAAGGTTGGCACAAGAAAACATATACAAGAATAAACCAAGTGGTGCACTCTGGCCCTATATAGGGCTGACTGTAAATAGTATAGAGGCACACAAATAATGGTATGATGTAAAACCACTACAGGGCAGATGTAATGTAATATTGTATGCTAACAAAAAATAACAAATTATATGTAATGCTAGCTAGTCAACCCAAATAATGAGCTACAAATACATACGGTATGTCACCATGAGGAGCAGCAAGCCATGAGGTCAAAGAGGTCACTATGATAAGAAAGGTAGGTCCTGGGACCAAGGCGTGTGGGAAGCCCCACACGTATCGCTGCCAACTGCGGCTTCGTCAGGGGAGGTCTGTCAGAGTAGGTAATTTAAATACAAAATAAACACAAGCTTACCATTGTGTGCCGGAAGCCAGCATGTGCTTCCTGCGGGGAAGTAAACTAGCATGTCAGCTGATTGCATTAAGATAGTCGAATCAGCGCATGCGCAGAGATAAAGAATGAAGTCAACGAAGACAGGGAAGAATATAACTTGTATAGTGGCTTAAACCAGCACATGCGTGAAAGGCCAGTATGATTCTCATAGCTAAAGGAAAGTGTGATCACTAATAAGAATGCTGATATCAGAATAGCGCATGCACGGTGATGGTACGATAATACAGCAGGGAAACGGGACCATGGGTGAGAATCATGATATAAAGGAAATATACAAGCAAGGCCTGGCATGCCACGAGCTTTAATGGCACATATGGGATAAAGGGCAATGAATTAAATGTTATACATAGAAATTTATATAATGAAATAAAATATAAACCTCAGTAAGTAGTTGATTAAATATGATAAAATAAATAATAAGTTTATAAACAAAACAAACAATTATCCCTGATGTAGGAAGCAGCCCTATTTAGTAAGGTGGGCAAAAGCACAATTGTGGCAAACCTGAATGGTCCCCAAGGGGAAGTAGAGTCCCCAATTGTGCAAGCAAAACAATTGAAGTACAGTAAAATAAAGAAGGCCAGATGAAGTGCTGTAACGAGCAAAGGATACAAACAAATATAGGTGAATAAATAACGTATAGCCAAGGATATTTTGTTCATCTAATATATGTGAAGAAAAACAGAGAACACAAAAACCGAACTAATGCCCAGTGAATTCAAACAATTTTATTTGTAAAGGAATACACCAAATGGTAGGGGGGAAAAGAAACCAAAAGAGGGCACAAGACCAAGGAGACGGAGCAAAAATGTTGTTCTTCAGCCAATGGCGGCGGGCCGGGTGGTACGCACATCGCTGTAAGGTCCCTGGCATCTCCGCTTTCCGGCTTCATGTCCCCCAGCGCTGCGTCATCTGAACGCGTCGCCGGGGATCACGTGGGCTGGCGGCGGGGGTTGCCATGGTGACATCTAATAGCGGTGCGCGTCGCCTCACACCTGCACCCCCTGCTCATTGGTGTGCTTTGCCCTTATATACCCGTTCTCTACCGGATGATGCCACCCCCTGACGAAGGCTGATGCCGAAACGCGCATCGGGGAGTGGCACATCCAGGAGACGGCAGCACCAAAGGTAATACCTGCTCCATTCATTTAAAGATACAGCGCTCTAAATTTGACACTGGTCATTATGCCTTAATCTATCTAGCAGGTACCTGTATACATATCCCTATCTCCAGCGTATATTAGGCCGCACATTTGCATTTTAGATTATTACTTCGGCTGCACTTTTCAGCACTTGTTGCACTTTATGCTGATATATATACATACACACACACATTGCACTTGCAGCTACTATGTGCACCTTAGCCTAGTAAGTACCTTAGGCCAGTTTTTAAAGGTGCACCGTTTTATATATATTTCATCTTTTTCCTTGATATATCCACTTTTTTCAGTGTGTGTGTGTATATATATATATATATATATATATATATATATATATATATATATATATATAATGTTTCGGTTCTGTGTTGTTACATATATTTATTTATTTGTATCATATCATCACTGTACTATAGCAGGACTGTTTTTTTGCTCCATCTCCTTGGTCTTGTGCCCTCTTTTGGTTTCTTTTCCCCCCTACCATTTGGTGTATTCCTTTACAAATAAAATTATTTGAATTCACTGGGCATTAGTTCGGTTTTTGTGTTCTCCGTTTTTCGTATATTTCTTCCGATTTGCCTATTATTATGTCCATCGCGGGATACATACATATACCGTATATACTCGAGTATAAGCCGAGATTTTCAGCCCAAATTTTTGGGCTGAAAGTGCCCCTCTCGGCTTATACTCGAGTCACGATCGGCGGCAGGGTCGGCGGGTGAGGGGGAGAGGGCGCTGAGGCATACTTACCTAGTCCCGGCGATCCTGGCGCTCCCCCTGCCCGTCCCACGGTCTTCGGGTGCCGCAGCTCTTCCCCTGTTCAGCGGTCACATGGGACCGCTCATTAGAAAAATAAATATGGACTCCACTCCCATAGGGGTGGAGCCGCATATTCATTTCTCTAATCAGCGGTGACGGTCACCGCTGATAGAGGAAGAGGCTGCGGCACCTGGAGACCAGCTGTCCGGGGGAAGGAGCGGGACGCCGGGAGCAGGTAAGTATCGCATATTCACCTATCCCCGTTCCGGGCGCCGCTCTGTCTTCCGGGCGCCGCTCCGTCTTCCCGGCGTCTCTCCGCTCTGACTGTGCAGGTCAGAGGGCGCGATGACGCATATAGTGTGCGCGGCGCCCTCTGCCTGATCAGTCAGTGCGGAGAGACGCCGGGAGCTGCAAGCAAGAAAGGTGAGTATGGCATTTTTTTTTTATTATTGCAGCAGCAATGGCAGAGCTTTCTATGGTACATCAATGGGGCAATAATGAACGGTGCAGAGCACTATATGGCACAGCTATGGGACAAAAATGAATGGTGCAGAGCACTATATGGCACAGCTATGGGGCAAAAATGAACGGTGCAGAGCACTATATGGCACAGCTATGGGGCAAAAATGAACGGTGCAGAGCACTATATGGCACAGCTATGGGACAAAAATGAACGGTGCAGAGCACTATATGGCACAGCTATGGGACAAAAATGAACGGTGCAGAGCACTATATGGCACAGCTATGGGGCAATAATGAACGGTGCAGAGTACTATATGGCACAGCTATGGGGCAAAAATGAACGGTGCAGAGCACTATATGGCACAGCTATGGGGCAATAATGAACGGTGCAGAGCACTATATGGCACAGCTTTCTATGGTACATCTATGGGGCAATAATGAACGGTGCAGAGCATTGTATATGGGGCACAGCTTTATATGGAGCATCTATGGGGCAATAATGAACTGTATGGAGCATTATATGTGGCACATTTTTATATAGAGCATCTTATGGGCCCATCATGAACTGTATGGAGCATTATATGGGGCTCCTGATTCAATATGGATATTCAAAAACACTTAACCTACTGATGTCTCAATTAATTTTACTTTTATTGGTATCTATTTTTATTTTTGACATTTACCGGTAGCTGCTGCATTTCCCACCCTAGGCTAATACTCGAGTCAATAAGTTTTCCCAGTTTTTTGTGGCAAAATTACTCGGGTCGGCTTATACTCGAGTATATACGGTATATATAATTTTTGATAATGTACTGAATGTTTCATCTTTTTTTATTATTCTACTAAGTTAATCAAGTATCTATGTATTCCTTGCCTTGAGTTTTTATTTAATATATGTGAAGGAATATAAACGTATATCCCCCACAAAAAGATGTAATTCCAATGTAATGAAGATAAGAATGGCGGTCCAAAGCAAGGAAATGTCCATGAAGTCCATAATGAAAGGCCAAAGGTAAGATATGAAAAAAATTTTTTTTTTAAAAAGTCAATGGTTATCCCAAAAATCCGGTGAACAGTAGTTCCTCGTTGAGGCCTTTTAGGAGTAATGCTCTGTAGAATATAAATCCAAGGTGCTTTTGCTTGGAGAAAGCGTTTTTGAAGATTTTCTCCTCTTCTGCTGCTGGTATCCTCTGTAAGCCAAAGAAGTGAGAATTGCCTCTGTGCTGTCATAATGGGAGGCAACAGGAGTAAGTACCTTACCCTTCTCAAGATCTGAGGCCGCCAAATGAATGGTAGATAGTTATGAGCGAGTATACTCGTTGCTCGGGTTTTCCCGAGCACACTTGGGTGGTCTTCGAGTATTTATGACTGCTCGGAGATTAAGTGTTCTTTGCCTCAGCAGCATGATTTACAGCTACTAGCCAGCTTGATTACATGTGGGGATTTTCTTAGCAACCAGGCAACCCCCACATGTACTCAGCCTGGCTAATAGCTGTAAATCATTCAGCTGAAGGGATGAAAACTAAATCTCCGAACACTAACAAATACTCGGAGGTCACCTGAGCGTGCTCGAGGAAAACCCGAGCCACGAGTACACTCGCTCATCACTAGTAGATAATTGTTTCTGCGCTCTTTTTTTCAATTCTTGGTAGGTGTGGCCCACATAAACCCTATGGCATAGACAAATGATTGCATAGATAACATTTTTAGTTTTGCAATTAATGTAGGACTTCAACAAGTGTTTTAGAATCAATTAGATTGATGAAAGAATCCCTACAACTGGGCATAAAGGAGCAAACGCTGCAGTCCCCACATGGAAAGGATCTCCTGAGGTGTATACCACGGTTCAATCTTGTGGTAGGCCTCACAAAGTGACTCCAGGAGAGGATGTCACATAGGTTGGGTGCCCTAACTGTCAAAAGGGGTTGTGGGCTAACAAGAGGTGAGGTTTGGGCATCCATGGTCAGAATGTCCCAATGATTATTTAAAGGGAACCTGTCACCCCGTTTTTTCAGATTGAGCTATAAATACTGTTAAATAGGGCCTGCGCTGTGCGTTACTATAGTGTATGTAGTGTACCCTGATTCCCCATGTATGCTGAGAAATACATTACCAAAGTCGCCGTTTTCGCCTGTCAATCAGGCTGGTCTGGTCAGGTGGGCGTGTTCACAGCGCTCTTTTCTTCCCCAGCTTTCCGTTGGTGGCGTAGTGGTGTGCGCATGTCCAAGGTCTGAATTCCCTGCGCCCACGTGAAGACACAGCGCGCGATCTGCGCTGTCAACCCTTTCATCGGTGGGGGCGGCCATCTTCCTGGGGCCGCGCGTGCGCAGATGGAGTGCTCTGCTGCACGGGGCTTCAGGAAAATGGCCGCGGGATGCCGCGCATGCGCACAAGAGATCGCGGCGGCCATTTTCCCAAAGCCGATGAAGGGGTTGACAGCGCAGATCGCGTGCTGTCTTCACGTGGGCGCAGGGAATTCGGACCTTGGACATGCGCACACCACTACGCCACCAACGGAAAGCTGGGGAAGAAAAGAGCGCTGTGAACACGTCCACCTGACCAGGCTGATTGACAGGCGAAAACGGCGACTTTGGTAATGTATTTCTCAGCATACATGGGGAATCAGGGTACACTACATACACTATAGTAACGCACAGCGCAGGCCCTATTTAACAGTATTTATAGCTCAATCTGAAAAAACGGGGTGACAGGTTCCCTTTAACAAAGCCCTCACCTGAGTCCAACAATTATTATAGTTGGTGATAAATCTGATCTGCGAATCCTGTTGATGTGGATGTGGAGCAAGTAAGGAATCTTCGCTGCAGCTGTTTGCCCGTTGGTAAGCCGGTAAGATACATATTTTTTTTTTTTGGGGGGGGGGGGGGGGTATACCCGTTGTTGGAACCTCTCAGTAAGGAGTCCCTGTTGGTGCTTGAATTCTTTGTCCAAAGTACAATTGCGATGGGTCCTAAGAAATTTTCCAATCGGAATTCCTTTCTCAGTATGAAGAGGATGAAGGCTATCAAATTGAAGAAAACTATTGGTGGCCATGGACTTACAATAGAGATCCGTGATAAATTCATTGTTCTGGAAGGTAACCTTCAAATCTAGAAATGTAGCTGAGACAGAAGAGAGGGAATAAGTCAAGATGATTTTGAGACAGTTGTAATTAAGTTCCTGTAAAAAGAGAAGGCAATCCGCTTCGGTCCCTGTCCAGAGAAAGAACACATCGACAATAAAGTGATACCAATGTTGGACGTGTTCCTTGAAGTATTGTGAATGGTAGACTCCTGCTTCTTCCCACCAGCCTAAAAAAATGTTAGCATAAGCTGGTGCACAGCGAGCCCCCATTGCAATGCCACACTTGGCGAAAGAACGACTAGTCAAAGATAAAATAATTGTGGTGTGAGATGAAGTCCAGGAGATCGGTTACAAATGAATCATGTATCCGGTTCAGATTATTCTGTTTGTCCAGACACTATGTAATCGCATGGATACCATGCCTATGATAAATTTTTGAGTATAGAGACTCAAAAGCACACATAACCGGCAGGGTGGAATCGCTGATTGTGATGTTACGACAGATCTGTATAAAGTGAGCTGAATCTCTAATGTAGGATGGTAAGGAGGAAGCTAATGGCTGCAAGAAGAAATCAACATAAATATTTGCTTTTTCACAAAGGCTTCTGTTGTGAATTCTGTGACCAAGCTCCCTCCTGTGGTCGTGAGTGGTACTTCGGCTGGTTCTGTCTGAGCTTCCTTTGGTGGATGAGAGTGGTACTGCGGCTTCTGAGTTTCCTTCCTCAGGTGATGAGGTTAAGTCGTTAGGTGCTGCTCTATTTAACTCCACCTGGTGCTTTGATCCTGGCCTCCAGTCAATGTTCTAGTATTGGTCTTGCTTCCTCCTGGATCGTTCCTGTGGCCTGTCTATCCTGCATAGCTAAGTTCTGCTTATGTTACTTTTGTTTGCTATATTTTCTGTCCAGCTTGCTATATTGGTTTTTCTTGCTTGCTGGAAGCTCTGAGACGCAGAGGGAGCACCTCCGTACCGTTAGTCGGTGCGGAGGGTCTTTTTGCCCCTCTGCGTGGTTGTTTGTAGGTTTTTGTGTTGACCGCAAAGCTATCTTTCCTATCCTCGGTCTATTCAGTAAGTCGGGCCTCACTTTGCTAAATCTATTTCATCTCTGTGTTTGTATTTTCATCTTTACTCACAGTCATTATATGTGGGGGGCTGCCTTTTCCTTTGGGGAATTTCTCTGAGGCAAGGTAGGCTTATTTTTCTATCTTCAGGGCTAGTTAGTTTCTCAGGCTGTGCCGAGTTGCATAGGGAGCGTTAGGCGCAATCCACGGCTACCTCTAGTGTGGTGTGATAGGATTAGGGATTGCGGTCAGCAGAGTTTCCACGTCTCAGAGCTCGTCCTATGTTTTTGGTAAATGTCAGGTCACTTTGTGTGCTCTGAACTTCAAGGTCCATTGTGGTTCTGAATTACCTGATCATAACAGGCTTCCAATAAGAGACTATAGGGCGACCTGGTGGTGTTCAAAGATTTTTATAGTTTTTGGGCAATAAATAAAATTTTGATGTTACTGGAGATCTGCGCTCTCTGTTCGTTAGGAGTAAGGTTATGTGCCCCAGCACCTGATGACATTCGCTAAATGTCTCTTTTAACAAGTTCAAAAAAGATTTTAACTGCCGGAACCAGTGAAAATGAAGAGGTAGCTTTGGACCTATTCTTGTGTGGGAAAAACCATCCTACCTAGTTCTGAATCATTCTCCTGGAGAAGATCAAGTAAATCTTTAAACACTTGTCTTTCATCATTCGCCAATGTTTGTATCACATCTGGTTTGTTATGAATCACTTGAAAAATTAATTTTCGGCAGAAAGAATATAAATCCTTGACTAGGTCAAATTTATCCAAGGCCTGGGTAGGACAGGTGAGACCTTTCTGCAAAACCGAGGTTTCAGTAGGAGAGAGAGAATAATCAGACAAATTGACAATTTGCAGAGATGTGGAGGTTACCTGGGCAATGTTGTCATGGCTGCTGGTCGAAGATAAATTATTCCTCGGCATTGGGTCCGACGAAATGGAGATCTGCAACCCCTGAATACATCTGTGCGCTTTCTGAGAGTTCTTGAATTTGCCTCCACGACGGGTCCTACATCGAGATCGCTTCCCCATGTCGATAAAAAAATCACCGGAGCTGGTAGCTCAAGGGGGAGGGGGGAATCTGAAGACGAATGGGCCTGAGTGGATGCCATGTAGCTGGTGTAACGTGAATTCCATGAATGTTTCCATTTAAAGGCAGATTTGTTGTCAAAATCTGCACGATCTCTATGAATTTTTTTTTTTTTAAATAATGTCTGATTCAAATTTATCCAGGACTTCTTTGAGATTTTGTTTGTAGGGAGTAATCTGAGTGTTTTCGTCACAGGTTGCCAATTTGGCTTCCATCTCTTTAATGCGTTGTTAAGTGGAAGAAAGGAGCTCCCTGTCATGCTCAAGTAACATGGAAATAAGAATACTTGAGCAAGGTAATAAACCATGCTCCCATGTATGTTTGAAAGCAGGTGTAGGTTCCCAAGCGGGAAAGATGGAAACTGAGACCTCGAGGAACAATGGAGGCCTTTGTATATTCCTCTAGGCTCCTGATATTCCACCAAAGTCTAATACTGGACTTGTGTGCTGCTGTGAGCTCATGGGTTAATTTGGACACATCAAAGCCAAATCGATAATCCTCCTTAGACTGAAAAACATTCAATGATTGGGCCCACCAGGCTGCCCACGTGCATCCCAATCCATAATGAAATACTGAACAAAAGAGCACAACACCGAAACAATTGCGTACAGAACAAACAAATGTAGACCAGCACCTTATAAGGTGCCTGGAAACAATACTAATTAGCGTTCAAATAAGCTGCGTGCACCTCAATAGAAAAAAAACTCTCAAGTGAGAGGTGAAGAAGCATGGGAAACAACAAAAAAAGGGAGTGCACTACATAATAAGACAAAAATATCATGGAAGGGTGCTGCAAAATGCATTGAAGGCAAATATCAAAGGGGAAGAAAATAGCATATATAATGCGCACACCTGAATATTGAAAACTATGTATTAATTGACCAATAATTCAAACAAAGATAAAACACCATTATAAACAAAAGACAATGATACAACACCGAGTTACTGGGATAATCCATGTCATTATGCACAGTCCAGGGTTGTTGGGGCAGATGTCGCTTTGAGAAATGGTTTCCTCTTTTATCCTTTTGTAACACACCGTGCACTTTTTTTTGTGCCCCTCCTCTCCTTGCAGTTTAAGGGGACCTCAAGGGTGTAATGTTGCCTTGACTTTCACTTCCGGATTTCTAAATTTTAGTGCCTTGATCATTACCTCCTGATACTGAAGCAATGTGCCAGTCTGGCCTGCTCACCATAACGTGTGAGCATGATACAGTGTCATATGTATGATATGCACGGCCATCTGTTTGTACTGGATTTTTGTTTCCTGCATGGCACTAATGCTGGAGGACTTGATCAGAGAGGAACTCCCATATTCTTGTACCAGTGCATACAGTCTGATTTGGGGATCTGTGTAGTGGTACCCCTGGTGGTGGGGGCTGCCACTTACTTCAAGGTCAGGATTATCCTTAACCTTCAGCAGGTTCTCGCTACGCTGAGCAATTGCCAATTAGTGACCCATGGAGGCTACTCTGGTCTCTGTGGTCGTTCAACATCTCTGCCAGGTCAGGAAGGTATTCAGATGCTTCAATCCTGGTGTCCCCCCTTTCATAAACCCTAAATCTGTGTGTGTACCCTGAAGTACGCTCACACAGTTAATACATTTGATATGGGTTGATCGAATAGCTTCTGATAAGTCCTTATCCAAATAGCAAGCACTTACCGCATAGCTGCATCAGGAACCCGGATACCTGGAGCACTCCCGATAATCGGCTGTCCGGTGCCGCAGCTACATATGTCGCGGCTATGTGACTGACCATGACACATGCATGAAGAGCCTGTTTGTTGTGATCTCCATACATGTGACTGTCACACGACCAACCCTACATTTGATTCCTTACCATTTAATGAGCAAGTATTGATGGAACTCAAGGTGGTTTATGGAAAGTGTCCCTCAGTGGTGAAGTTAACTGGCCTAATTTTGAAGTCTATGCTGAGGTCCTTTTTGAATAATCTTTGTCTTGGTCATAGCCATGCAGAAAACAGGAATGTTACATAATATC
Source organism: Ranitomeya imitator (assembly GCF_032444005.1). Lineage (NCBI taxonomy): Eukaryota > Metazoa > Chordata > Amphibia > Anura > Dendrobatidae > Ranitomeya > Ranitomeya imitator. The sequence continues at coordinate 758,395,701 of NC_091282.1, forward strand.
CACATGACATTGCCAAACTTCTTGTTGGAGGAGAAAAATCAGACTTAATCATGTAGCCAAACATAAGAATTGATGTTGATCAGACATGTGTCACGTTAATTTGAAATGCCTTACAGATTGGAGGTTTATTGCTATTTCTTTTGTTGCAGACTTTAACCCCTTCCCGACCTTTGACGCCACGTAGGCGTCATGAAAGTCGGTGCCATTCCGACCCATGACGCCTATGCGGCGTCATGGAAAGATCGCGTCCCTGCAGATCGGGTGAAAGGGTTAACTCCCATTTCACCCGATCTGCAGGGACAGGGGGAGTGGTAGTTTAGCCCAGGGGGGGTGGCTTCACCCCCTCGTGGCTACGATCGCTCTGATTGGCTGTTGAAAGTGAAACTGCCAATCAGAGCGATTTGTAATATTTCACCCATTATAACGGGTGAAATATTACAATCCAGCCATGGCCGATGCTGAAATATCATCGGCCATGGCTGGAAATACTAGTGTGCCCCCACCCCACCCCTCCGATCGCCCCCCCACCCCCCCGATCTGGCCGGTACACTGCTCCGGCTCCCCTCCGTCCAGTGCTCCGCTCCCCCCCGTGCTCCAATCACCCCCCCTGCACTCCGATCCACCCCCCCGTGCTCCGTTCCACCCCCCCGTGCTCCGTTCCAGCCCCCCCGTGCTCCGTTCCACGCCCCCCGCGCTTCGTTCCACCCCTCCTGCGCTCCGATTCCCCCCCCCGTGCTCCGATCCCCCCCCCCCCCGTGGCCCCCCCCCACCCTATCATACTTACCGATCCAGCCGTGGTCCCGTCCGTCTTCTCCCGGGCGCCGCCATCTTCCAAAATGGCGGGCGCATGCGCAGTGCGCCCGCCGAATCTGCCGGCCGGCAGATTTGTTCCAAAGTGCATTTTGATCACTGAGATAGATTATATCTCAGTGATCAAAATAAAAAAAATAATAAATGACCCCCCCCCCTTTGTCACCCCCATAGGTAGGGACAATAAAAAAATAAAGAATTTTTTTTTTTTCCACTAATGTTAGAATAGGGTTAGGGTTAGGGGTAGGGTTAGGGTTAAGGTTAGGGGTAGGGGTAGGGGTAGGGTTAGGGGTAGGGTTAGGGTTAGGAATGTGCACACGTATTCTGGTCCTCTGCGGATTTTTCCGCTGCGGATTTGATAAATCCGCAGTGCTAAACCGCTGCGGATTTATGGCGGATTTACCGCGTTTTTTTCTGCGCATTTCACTGCGGTTTTACAATTGCGATTTTCTATTGGAGCAGTTGTAAAACCGCTGCGGAATCCGCACAAAGAAGTGACATGCTGCGGAATGTAAACCACTGCGTTTCCGTGCAGTTTTTCCGCAGCATGTGTACAGCGATTTTTGTTTCCCATAGGTTTACATTGAACTGTACACTCATGGGAAACTGCTGCGGATCCGCAGCGTGTGCACATACCTTTAGAATTAGGCTATGTGCACATGGTGCGGATTCGCAGCAGTGTTCCATCAGGTTTACAGTACCATGTAAACATATGAAAAACCAAATCCGCTGTGCCCATGGTGCGGAAAATACCGCGCGGGAACGCTGCGTTGTATTTATTCGGACTCCCATGACAGCACACGAGAGAGGGGATCCGCCCTTAAGGAACAGGAAACCTACAGATACAAAAGGGCGGCACCTCTCCCCATGCATCAGTTGGTTTCCTGTTCCTGAAGGGACTGGATGCCTATAGAAACTACAGGAGTCCAGGCCGGCCGGACCGATTCTGGTGGCGAGAGGGTCTCCCACTTCGGCCGGTGCGGGTACCTGAAGTAGTCACGGTGGCCCTGGCAGGGCGGCACGGCGGTGACTAGGCAGCGAGGAGCGGTCGCCAGGGGGTGTCCGGTCTCCGGGGCCAGCGTCTGGTAAGTCGCCCTTCCCGTGGGCTGTGGGTCTCTCTGGAGCAGGGGGGAGCGCGGCGGCATCTGGGGGCGCCGATCGGATCGTAGCTGGCCGGCCTCGGCGTTCCACGAGAGCTGCAGCGCTGACAGGAAGCGCTGTAAGCTGTGGTGACGTCGGGGGGCGGAGCCGGCGACGTCTTCCGGATCGGCGAGCTCCTGCGCATGCGCGGGGGCTCCAAGATGGCGGCGCCCACCGGAGATCATGCCGCAATCCCTCCGGAGCGACGATTGATTCCCCACAGCTGCGGGGGGGCGGGAAAATTAAACAAACAAGCTGGGCAAGGTGCGCTGACCGAAGGAGGGGCCTTATAAGGCGGCTCCAGCAGCATGTTCCCGGGTTCTGGCTCCAATTTACTGAAAATGGATTCAGATCAGGATCAGCAGGTTGTGCTGCTGGAACAAGCATCCCAGAAACCCAAGGAGAAGGAACATGAAAAAAGGAGCGATGGTTCGGGCCGCAGAAGCTCCTCCAGACAGGGGTCTGGAGGGTCAGTCAAAAAGGATCCCCCTCGTGCTTCGGTATTTCTGGGTGTGAGCAGCCACTGGTAAGTGATCTTCGAGAAAGTTCACTTAGTGACTAGTCTCCCCTCATGTGTTTTATGCAGGGAAGGAAAAACGTCAGTAAGGCGAAGCATAGGGAATGTGCCATCTGCGGGGTTCCCTTGCCTGACTCACACCCTAAAAAACTATGTGACCCCTGTATCCAGCAGACGGTGAGGTTCTGGAAGGAGGGGAGGGGGTATAGCATGTAGATTTTACACTCTAGTCTACCTTACTTATCCCCGTAGGTAGCCGAAGAATCCTCCTCTATTACGGCCAGTCTCAAGGAGATGATTAGAATGGAGGTTAAAGAGTCTTTTAAAAACCTTTCACAGTCAGGAGGTTCTAGGCAGAGAACTGAGTGGGCATCTGATTCGTCTGTGGAAAAGGACAAGTCCGAAGAATCAGACAATTCAGCAGCATCATCCTCCTCTTCGGAAGAAGACGCTGCTCGGTTTTGCCTACCCCTAGAAAGGATAGACAAATTGGTAAAGGCGGTCTGAGGCACAATGGGTATATCGGAACCCAAGCCTCAACTATCCAAAGAACAAATGATGTTCAGTGGATTGGAGCAAAAGAAGCGCAGAGTGTTTCCTTTTAATGAGAAAATACAAGATCTTATTAATAGGGAATGGAGGAAACCTGAGAGAAAAGGCTCCTTACCACCTGCGCAAAAACGCCGATACCCTTTTGATGACCCAGCAGTAGGTAACTGGGAGAAAGCACCCAAGCTGGATGCAGCAATTGCCAAGGTAGCTAAACGATCTTCTCTCCCATTTGAAGATATGGGAACACTTAAAGACCCCCTGGATAGGAAAGTGGATACCTTCCTGAAGGGAACCTGGGAGATGGCAGCTGGCTCCTTAAGACCTGCGGTAGCTTCAACCTGCACGGCAAGGTCAATGATGGTCTGGCTGGACCAGTTGGAGACCCAATTAAAACAAGGGGCCTCTAGAGAGTCCATTCTCTCAGCATTACCTGTAATCCAGGAGGGGGCGGCTTTTTTATCAGACGCCTCAATTGACTCCGTAAAGTTGGCAGCTAGAGCAGCAGGACTTTCTAATGCTGCAAGGAGAGCCCTATGGCTGAAATGCTGGCCGGGGGATATGCAGGCAAAAGCGAAGCTCTGCGCTATCCCTTGTAAAGGCGAATATTTATTTGGGCCTACCCTGGATGAACTCCTGGAGAAAGCAGGAGATGATAAGAAAAAGTTTCCCAACCTGTTCAATCCATACCGTCGTCCCTTCAACAAAAGAAGGTTCAACCGGGGAGGAAAGCGAGCCTTTTCACCAGGGAGAGATCGTCCCAGATGGGAGGATAGGCGAAAGCGAGGTACAGGTCTCATGTTTCGCCGTAACCAGACGGAAAATAAAAAACAAGACCAATGACTGGCAATTCCAGTGGGAGGGAGACTATTGCATTTCTCGGCAGAGTGGTCGAAAATCACAAACAGCGTTTGGATAAAAGACACTGTTTCCCATGGTCTCAAGCTGGAATTTGTTCATATTCCACAGGACAAATTTAGGTTAACACCCTGGCGCTCATCTCCCACTGAACAATTCGCCCTAGAAGAGGAAGTGAGGACTCTCTGTTCCAAAAATGTTTTGGTAGAAGTGCCGTATTCTCAGGCAGGGGAAGGGTTTTACTCTCCCCTGTTCCTAATCCAGAAGCCTGATAAATCTTACAGGACCATTATAAATCTTAAGGGTCTCAATAAGTTTTTGGTGAAACATACTTTCAAAATGGAGTCCATCAATTCGGCAATAAAAATGCTTTTCAACAACTGTTTCATGGTAGTAGTGGATTTGAAAGATGCCTACTATCATGTACCCATTCATGCTGATTTCCAACGATACCTGAGGGTAGCGATACTAATGGGGGGTAGGATTCGACATTTTCAATTCAGAGCGCTCCCCTTTGGGATCACCTCGGCACCTAGGGTGTTTACTAAAATAATTGCGGAAGTTATGGCGCATGTAAGAGAGTCAAATATCCTTATAGTCCCCTACTTAGACGATTTCCTCATTGTAGGTAACTCGGTAGATCATTGTCTGTCACAATGGGAGATTGCTAAAACCAAACTAGAACGGTTGGGTTGGATCATAAACTTTGAAAAATCTAAATTACAGCCCCTAAATGTTCAAAAATTCCTGGGGTTAATGTTGAATTCAGTGACACAGCAGTGTCTCCTCCCTATAGAGAAAATGGACCAAATTCAGAGTTTTGTATTAAGAGCAATCAATACACCTTCCATGACACTTAGGCAAGCAATGTCTCTACTTGGGTCACTCACATCTTGCATCCCAGCAGTTAAGTGGGCTCAGTTCCACACCAGGTCCCTACAAAATGAAGTCCTGTTCCATGACAGAGCCTTAGGAGGCGCATTGAATGGAAAATTGACATTGAGGCCGATAACATTGAATTCCCTTAGATGGTGGCTAGATAAACAAAATTTATCAGCAGGGGTTCCCTGGATGATAGATGTCACCCACGTGATAACCACGGATGCCAGCTCTTCAGGGTGGGGAGCCTATATGGGGGACATGGTGGTCCAGGGACAGTGGGAACCCTTCACAACATTTTCATCAAATCAAAGAGAGTTGTTGGCGGTTGAACTGGCTGTTAAAAAATTCCTCGTATATCTGCAGGGCCAGCACGTCAGAATTCTGTCGGACAACAGAGTGGCGGTCGCTTACATAAACCGGCAAGGGGGAACTCGTTCCGAAACTTTAATGCAGATCACGGATCGGTTGTTCCAGGTGGCAGAGCTCAATTTTCTATCTTTGACAGCTCTTCACATCAAAGGAAAAGAAAATGTGGCAGCAGATTTCCTCAGCCGAAATGTGTTAAAACAGGGAGAGTGGTCTCTCAACGAGGACATTTTCAATCTTGTCGTCCGCAGATGGGGTCAACCAGTGGTGGATCTATTCGCCACCAGAAACAACAGAAAAGTAAAACTTTTTTGCTCCCTAAATCCCAGGGAGAATCCCCTGGCGGTAGACGCGTTTCTCATGAAATGGGATTTTCCACTAGCCTATGCTTTCCCACCACTGAACCTGATACCTCTAGTGGTGAGGAAAATCAGGGAGGATCGAGCGAAAGTCATCCTTATCGCCCCCTTTTGGCCCAGAAGAACATGGTTTGCCTGGCTCAAGACAATGTCTGTAGCGGTCCCCTGGGTACTGCCAGAGATCCCGAACTTGCTTTCGCAGGGACCGATCTCCCATCCACAAGTGACGGGGCTCCATTTGACGGCATGGTGTTTGAACGGTCACTATTAGTGGGAAAAGGCTTCTCTCCAAACTTGGTGGAGACGCTCCTAAAGAGTAGAAAGCAAGTAACTACGAAAATCTACTCTAGGACTTGGAGAAAGTTCTTGTCTTGTTCAAAGTTTAATATCCAAGACGGGGTGCCAGTACAACAAATCCTAGAGTTCCTACAGAAGGGGTTCGAGTTGAAACTCTCTCCTAGTACCCTTAGGGTACAGGTCTCAGCTTTAGGTGCCCTGTTTTCCTGTAATATAGCGAATAACTACTGGATAGCGAGGTTTATGAAGGCAGTTAGTAGATCTACACCACTGCATAAAGACAGAACAGTTCCATGGGATTTAAATTTAGTTCTGTCCTCTCTAACTAAACCCCCCTTTGAACCTCTGCAGGAGGCCTCGATCAAAATGTTGACACTTAAGACAGCCTTCCTGATCGCCATAACCTCAGCTCGCAGGATAGGGGATATACAGGCACTTTCCAGAGCTCCTCCATACACTGAAATCTTGTCAGACAGAGTAGTCCTTAGACCAGACCCAGCATATCTGCCAAAGGTGGCGACACGGTTCCATAGATCACAGGAGATAGTTTTGCCGTCCTTTATTCCTAATCCCTCTAATCCTAAAGAGCAGGAGCTTCATACGTTAGACGTCAGGAGATCTCTTCTTCAGTATATTTCAGCTACTGATAATTGGAAGAAGGATGGGGCACTGCTTCTTTCCTTCCAAGGTCCAAAGAAAGGATTTAGAGTATCGAAATATTTACTGGCTAAATGGATTAGGGAAACTATCTCTCTAGCTTATACAGCAGGTGGGGGGCCAGCTCCGCAGAACCTAAAGGCACATTCCACCCGGGCCATGGCGTCATCCTGGGCAGAAAGATCTGGAGTGTCAGTGGAGCAGATATGTAAGGCGGCCACATGGTCATCCCCTTCCACTTTCTTTAAACACTATCGGTTGGATTTGGGGTCCTCCTCTGATCTTTCCTTTGGGTTAAGGGTGCTACAATCTATAGTCCCTCCCTAAGGTAGCTTACATCTCTGTAAATATCTCGTGTGCTGTCATGGGAGTCCGAATAAAGCATTAAGCTACTTACTGGTAGCGGCATTTTTCGGAGGCCCATGACAGCACCCTTAGTTCCCTCCCTATTCACGTGGGGGTAGCACTTCCTGATATGTATATAGCGTAATATGTAAATCTCACGTATGGTGTCTTATTACAATAATGGGTTATTTTGTTTCAAATGTATATAATGTATATATTGTATATTTGTGTACCACTAACCGCGGCAGTCCTCTCAGGCTCTGAAATACAACTGATGCATGGGGAGAGGTGCCGCCCTTTTGTATCTGTAGGTTTCCTGTTCCTTAAGGGCGGATCCCCTCTCTCGTGTGCTGTCATGGGCCTCCGAAAAATGCCGCTACCAGTAAGTAGCTTAATGCTTTTCCGCAGCATGTCAATTCTTTGTGCGGATTCCGCAGCGTTTTACACCTGTTCCTCAATAGGAATCCGCAGGTGAAATCCGCACAAAAAACACTGGAAATCCGCGGAAAATCCGCAGGTAAAACACAGTGCCTTTTACCCGCAGATTTTTCAAAAATGGTGCGGAAATATCTCACACGAATCCGCAACGTGGGCACATAGCCTTAGGGTTAGGGTTGGAATTAGGGTTGTGGTTAGGGGTGTGTTGGGGTTAGTGTTGTGGTTAGGGGTGTGTTGGGGTTAGGGTTGTGATTAGGATTATGGCTACAGTTGGGATTAGGGTTAGGGGTGTGTTGGGGTTAGTGTTGGAGTTAGAATTGAGGGGTTACCACTGTTTAGGCACATCAGGGGTCTCCAAACGCAACATGGCGCCACCATTGATTCCAGCCAATCTCGTATTCAAAAAGTCAAATGGTGCTCCCTCACTTCCGAGCCCTGACGTGTGCCCAAACAGTGGTTTACCCCCACATATGGGGTACCAGCATACTCAGGACAAACTGCGCAACAATTACTGGGGTCCAATTTCTCCTGTTACCCTTGTGAATCTAAAAAAATGCTTGCTAAAACATAATTTTTGAGGAAAGAAAAATGATTTTTTATTTTCACGGCTCTGCGTTGTAAACGTCTGTGAAGCACTTGGGGGTTCAAAGTGCTCACCACATATCTAGATAAGTTCCTTGGGGGGTCTAGTTTCTAAAATGGGGTCACTTGTGGGGGGTCTCTACTGTTTAGGCACACCAGGGGCTCTGCAAACGCAACGTGACACCCGCAGACCATTCCATCAAAGTCTGCAATTCAAAAGTCACTACTTCCCTTCTGAGCCCCGACGTGTGCCCAAACAGTGGTTTACCCCCACATATGGGGTATCAGCGTACTCAGGAGAAACTGGACAACAACTTTTGGGGTCCAATTTCTCCTGTAACCCTTGGGAAAATAAAAAATTCTGGGCTAAATAATTATTTTTGAGGAAAGAAAACGTATTTATTATTTTCACGGCTCTGCATTATAAACTTCTATGAAGCACTTGGGGGTTCAAAGTGCTCACCACACATCTAGATAAGTTCCTTTCAGGGTCTAGTTTCCAAAATGGGGTCACTTGTGGGGGGTTTCTACTGTTTAGGCACATCAGGGGCTCTGCAAACGCAACGTGACGCCCGCAGAGCATTCCATCAAAGTCTGCATTTCAAAACGTCACTACTTCAATTCCAAGCCCCGGCATGTGCCCAAACAGTAGTTTACCCCCACATATGGGGTATCACCGTACTCAGGAGAAACTGGACAACAACTTTTGGGGTCAAATTTCTCCTGTTACCCTTGGGAAAATTAAAAAATTCTGGGCTAAATAATTATTTTTGAGGAAAGAAAACGTATTTATTATTTTCACGGCTCTGCATTATAAACTTCTATGAAGCACTTGGGGGTTCAAAGTGCTCACTACACATCTAGATAAGTTCCTTTGGGGGTCTAGTTTCCAAAATGGGGTCACTTGTGGGGGGTTTCTACTGTTAAGCCACATCAGGGGCTCTGCAAACGCAACGTGACGCCCACAGAGCATTCCATCAAAGTCTGCATTTCAAAACGTCACTACTTCACTTCCGAGCCCCGGCATGTGCCCAAACAGTGATTTACCCCCACATATGGGGTATCAGCGTACTCAGGAGAAACTGGACAACAACTTTTGGGGTCAAATTTCTCCTGTTACCCTTGGGAAAATAAAAAATTGCAGGCTAAAAGATCATTTTTGAGAAAATAATTTTTTTTTTTATTTTCATGGCTCTGCATTATAAACTTCTGTGAAGCACTTGGGGGTTCAAAGTCCTCACCACACATCTAGATTAGTTCCTTTGGGGGTCTAGTTTCCAAAATGGTGTCATTTCTGGGGGATCTCCAATGTTTAAGCACACAGGGGCTCTCCAAACGTGACATGGTGTCCGCTAATGATTGGAGCTAATTTTCCATTTAAAAAGCCAAATGGCGTGCCATCCCTTCCGAGCCCTGCCGTGCGCCCAAACAGTGGTTTACCCCCACATATGGGGTATCAGCGTACTCAGGACAAACTGGACAACAATATTTGGGGTCCAATTTCTCCCATTATCCTTGGCAAAATAGGAAATTCCAGGCTAAAAAATCATTTTTGAGGAAAGAAAAATTATTTTTTATTTTCATGGCTCTGCGTTATAAACTTCTGTGAAGCACCTGGGGGTTTAAAGTGCTCAATATGCATCTAGATAAGTTCCTTGGGGGGTCTAGTTTCCAAAATGGGGTCACTTGTGGGGGAGCTCCAATGTTTAGGCACACAGGGGGCTCTCCAAACGCGACATGGTGTCCGCTAACAATTGGAGCTAATTTTCCATTCAAAAAGTCAAATGGCGCGCCTTCCCTTCCGAGCCCTGCCGTGTGCCCAAACAGTGGTTTACCCCCACATATGAGGTATCGGCGTACTCGGGAGAAATTGCCCAACAAATTTTATGATCCATTTTATCCTACTGCCCATGTGAAAATGAAAAAATTGAGGCGAAAATAATTTTTTTGTGAAAAAAAAGTACTTTTTCATTTTTACAGATCAATTTGTGAAGCACCTGAGGGTTTAAAGTGCTCACTAGGCATCTAAATAAGTTCCTTGGGGGGTCTAGTTTCCAAAATGGGGTCACTTGTGGGGGAGCGCCAATGTTTAGGCACACAGGAGCTATCCAAACGCGACATGGTGTCCGCTAACGATGGAAATAATTTTTCATTCAAAAAGTCAAATGGCGCTCCTTCCCTTCCGAGCCTTACCATGTGCCCAAACAGTGGTTTACCCCCACATGTGAGGTATTGGTGTACTCAGGAGAAATTGCCCAACACATTTTAGGATCCATTTTATCCTGTTGCCCATGTGAAAATGAAAAAATTGAGGCTAAAAGAATTTTTTTGTGAAAAAAAAGTACTTTTTCATTTTTACGGATCAATTTGTGAAGCACCTGGGGGTTCAAAGTGCTCACTATGCATCTAGATAAGTTCCTTGGGGCGTCTAGTTTCCAAAATGGGGTCACTTGTGGGGGAGCTCCAATTTTTAGGCACACGGGGGCTCTCCAAACGTGACATGGTGTCCGCTAAAGAGTGGAGCCAATTTTTGATTCAAAAAGTCAAATGGCGCTCCTTCCCTTCCAAGCCCTGCCGTGCGCCCAAACAGTGGTTTACCCCCACATATGAGGTATCAGCGTACTCAGGACAAATTGGACAACAACTTTCGTGGTTCAGTTTCTCCTTTTACCATTGGGAAAATAAAAAAATTGTTGCTAAAAGATAATTTTTGTGACTAAAAAGTTAAATGTTCATTTTTTCCTTCCATGTTGCTTCTGCTGCTGTGAAGCACCTGAAGGGTTAATAAACTTCTTGAATGTGGTTTTGAGTACCTTGAGGGGTGCAGTTTTTAGAATGGTGTCACTTTTGGGTATTTTCAGCCATATAGACCCCTCAAACTGACTTCAAATGTGAGGTGGTCCCTAAAAAAAATGGTTTTGTAAATTTCGTTGTAAAAATGACAAATCGCTGGTCAAATTTTAACCCTTATAACTTCCTAACAAAAAAAAATTTTGTTTCCAAAATTGTGCTGATGTAAAGTAAACATGTGGGAAATGTTATTTATTAACTATTTTGTGTCACATATCTCTCTGGTTTAACAGAATAAAAATTCAAAATGTGAAAATTGCGAAATTTTCAAAATTTTCGCCAAATTTCCGTGTTTATCACAAATAAATGCAGAATTTATTGACCTAAATTTACCACTAACATGAAGCCCAATATGTCACGAAAAAACAATCTCAGAACCGCTAGGATCCGTTGAAGCGTTCCTGAGTTATTACCTCATAAAGGGACACTGGTCAGAATTGCAAAAAACGGCAAGGTCTTTAAGGTCAAAATAGGCTGGGTCTTGAAGGTATTAACCCCTTTCAGACATCAGGCGTAATAGTACGCGGATGTCGGACTTCCTGTTTGGTTTGGGCTCCGGCGCTGAGCATGCATCTTTCCGGGTACATGTTAGCTGATCTATACAGCTGACATCCACCCACTGTTGTTAAATGTCGCTGTCAATCTCTGACAGCGGCATTTAACTCGCGTTTCCAGGAAGCGCATCACTTTTCCCGCTCATCGGTGACTTCGTCACAATAGTGGGTCACCGATGAGGCTGCATGACAACCGGAGGTCTTCAGCAGACCTCTGGTTGTCAGTGCCAGATTGCTATACTGCCTTGTGGTCGGCGCTCATAGCAAGTAAGCATTTCTGCTACACACAGGCGATATGATCATAGACTTTGTGTAGCAGAGGCGATCATGGAGACTATTGAAGCATGCAGAAAGTAAAAGTTTTAAAAAATATGTAAAAGTTCACATCACCCCTCTCTTGCCCCATTCAAAATAGAATTTTAAAAAAATCAAACAGACATATTTGGAATCACCAGATGAATGTAAAAAAAAATTAACCCGATCGCTACACGGCATAATGAGAAAAAAATTGAAACGTCAGAATTCAACTTTTTTGGTCGCCGCGACATTGCAATAAAGGGCAGTCAAAAGATCGTATCTGCACCAAAATAGTATCAACAAAAACGTCAGCTCGGCGCATAAAAAATAAGCCCACACCCGAACCAAATCACAAAAAATAGAGACGCTATGGGTTTAAACCAACTTTTTTTTTCACCACTTAAATAAAAGAAACAGAGAACCTGTTTGTCTATAAACTCGTAATGACCCGGAGAATCATAGTGGCAGGTCCATATTTAAAGAGTAAGGTTTAAAAAAAAAAAAACGGAATTGCACTTTTTGTAATTTCACCATACTTTGAATTTGTTTCCCCCCTTTTCCAGAATATGTTAAAAAAAACAATGGTGTCGTGTAAAAAAACAAGCCCTCACATGGCCGTATTAACGAAAAATAAAAAGCTATTGCTCTGGGAAGGGGAGCAAAAAAAATGAAAACCCCTCCGGGCATGAAGGGGTTAAAAGGGAGATTTGGAACTTTACAGACAAATGTGCGTCAGCATGACTGGCACGTAACTGCAATTTAGCTGCCCATTGTGTACGGCCCTATTCTAACCTGCCACAGAATGGTCACATACTGCTCTCGCCAAGGCTTCAGCTGCCTCTGCTGATGTGAATAGATTGGTGGTGGTACCACCCACCTGTCTGCCATTTGGATTTGTGATGCAAAATCTGGTGTGCAGGCATTAACTGTATTGGTCATCCTCACATTGCCCACCATAGTGTCGGCATAATGCCAGCGCTTCCACTCTTAAATTAAATGAGCAGCTCAGTGTTGACCTTCCCAGTGTTAATCCGTCATTGATTCCCATAAAGTGTTAAACACAGCACCGCTTTTATTATACAGTTGTTCAGAATCTACTCCTTGCATTCTCATCTGCTGTGGTTACATCTAGTAATCCTGCCAGAAGAGGAAGCCACAAAATCAGTCCATCACTATTTTTCAAAGTGATAATCTTAACAGGTTTTTCTGCTACAAATTGACAAAACCTCATTATATAAGGGTATGTGCACACGTTCAGTTTTTTACTTTTTTTCACGATAAAACCGCATTAGAAACTGCAGACATATGCATCCTATCATTTAGAATGCATTCTGCAATTTTTGTGCACATGATGCGTTTTTTTCCGCGAAAAAAAAAAACGCATCGCAGTAAAAAAAAAAAGCAGCATGTTCATTAATTTTGCGTTTTTTTTTTTTCATTTTTCCCGCTATTCTATGCATTTGGAAAAAACGCAAGAAAAACGCATCAAAAAAGCGCAAAAAAAAAACAAATGCGGATTTCTGGCAGAAATGTCAGGTTTTTGTCAGGAAAATTTCTGCCAGAAATCCTGACGTGTGCACATAGCCTAAGGCATCACACCAGCATATATTATCTCATTCGAGAGAATTTGCTCAATTAGGCCAGCATCACACTCGGCGTAAGACAATACGGTCTGTATTTTACGGCCGTAATACGCTGAAAAGTCCCCAAAATAGTGGTCCGTAGCTCCTCCGTAGGCAGGGTATATCAGCGTATTTTGCGCATGGCATCCTCCGTATGTAATCCGTATGGCATCCGTACTGCGAGATTTTCTCGCAGGCTTGCAAAACCGACATTCGGCTATACAAGGGATCCATGTGTAAAAAAATAAATAAAAACATATATACTGTCTATATATATAGATACACACATGTATATATATATATATATATGTTAGTGAGACACATATATGTATATATATTATTTCATCCAGCGCGCGGGTTCCTAAAACCCGACATGATGTGAGACATGGTTTACATACAGTAAACCATGTCATATCCCTTTTTTTTGCATATTCCACACTACTGTTAGTAGTGTGTATGTGCAAAATTTGGCCGTTCTATTAAAGGGTTAAATGGCGGAAAAAATTGGCGTGGGCTCCCGCGCAATTTTCTCCGCCAGAGTAGTAAAGCCAGTGACTGAGGGCAGATATTAATAGCCTGGAGAGGGTCCATGGTTATTGGCCCCCCTGGCTAAAAACATCTGCCCCCAGCCACCCCAGAAAAGGCACATCTGGAAGATGCGCCTATTCTGGCACTTGGCCACTCTCTTCCCATTCCCGTGTAGCGGTGGGATATGGGGTAATGAAGGGTTAATGCCACCTTGCTATTGTAAGGTGACATTAAGCCAGATTAATAATGGAGAGGCGTCAATTATGACACCTATCCATTATTAATCCAATTGTATGAAAGAGTTAAAAAAACCCACATTTAAAAGTATTTTAATGAAATAAACACACCGTTTGTTGTAATATTTTATTGTATGCTCAATCCACTCGCTAAAGACCCTCGCTCTGTGACAAAGAAAAAATAATAAACCAACAATATACATACCTTCCGAGGATCTGTAACGTCCCACGTTGTAAATCCATCTGAAGGGGTTAATTTTTTTTACAGCCAGGAGCTCTGCTATAATGCAGCTATGCTCCTGACTGTAAAACCCCAGGGAATGAATGGAAACTAGGTCAATGACCTGTAGTTACCTTCATTCGCGGTGAGGCGCCCTAAGAAGAAGCGGAACACAAAACGCGCGTTGGGGAAGGTGCCGCATATACAGGTTATGTATTAACTCTTTATCACTCACTGTGGCATGGCAGCAAGACTTGTATGAGGTATCTGAGCCATCTGTATGTTTTTCCTAGGATAGCTTTGCATATCAGCCCCACTATGTTATCACTATAACTTTATAACTCTGAAGGATACCTTAATCAATCATGTAGCTATGGATATGGCACTGAATATTTTTTGTATCCTCTTTGCACTTTAATACATCCCGGCCAACTTGGGACACCTTGCTTTCTTTGGATATAAGGATTTGTGTATATGCTTCTTTGTCAGCCTGAGTAAATACTATTACATATTTGTGGAATTGGGTACACATTCCCATTGCCATCAACCTCTATATGGCGGTACCAATTTTTATGCATATGTATCTATTGTATGACATGTTTTTATAAATTATACTGAATAAAGATATACCTATTTAAAATATTTTGGCTTTAGCTTCTGTAGTTTATAGGTGCAATCTAGTTTGGGAAGTGCCATATGTGTAGCCAGTCCTTCTATAGGATATATAAAATGTAGTGAACTTACAGAGCAATGGCGTTCCTTCATCCGAGTGGCATCCAATCTGACGCGTTTCGGCTTTCGCCTTCGTCAGAAGCATAAATATTATATTTACCAACATATTGTATTAGACTTTTCTTCCTTCTCACACCAATATACGTCCTGGTTCTCTGTTTATCTATGATTTTAATATCTTTTGTATCATTGTACCGATACTCCTGCTGTTGCTATTTTTAATAACTATTTATATATTATATTGGGATGTTCTTGTCGGTCGTTTTCTTTCCCCTCTTCCATTACTTATCTGTTTTTTTACCGACTGTCCCCTTGTATACAAGTCCGGTCTGTTGGGTCAAAACTTTGGTTACATGTAAGGTAGACTTATATAGACCTTATAAATATTTCCTTGTTAAATCTATTTCATCATTTTGTTGTAGTGTACATTTTTGGGGCTGCAGCAGCAAGGAGGTGGCACTAACCGATAAGAGTGCTGCCATTTTGATTAAGTGACATGCTTTTTTTCCCAAATACATAGATTCGTATATTCATTATACAAACTAAGGGGCAGGTGAGAGCAGTGACCTGTCAGCAGGCTGCATTATGAACATATAATCAGAGCACCACATGCACTAGCCCCGCCTTAGGACACGATCTCATTAACATAAAACTGGAGAGATTAAGAATCAAGATTTCATCAACCAAGGTTTCATTTTCAGTACAACGGCACCGACCTGACACTGTAGGTGACTGTGCACAACCCTGCTGACAGGTTCCCTTTAACCCCTTCCGATGATGTACTAATAGTGACTAGAACTGGTATTGACAAAATACGAAAGAACACAAAGTGAAGACTGCACCAGTTTATTTATGTACAATAAGCCTCATGACCACACAAGTCTTCGCTGCATTTTCTTTATAGTATCCTGGTCACTTCTTGTCCAAACTGGAATCTGCTTAATCCAACTGAAAAGGCAAAAAAGAAAACGCAAGATCAGAAAAGCTAAACACCGCCCAACACTAGCAGATAAAGTGGGCCACAGTACCGCTCTTTCTATAGTGAGCGACGTAATATATTATGGCTGTATGGAGCCCCCACTAATCGGAGATCGAGCACTCTGGAGCGGTATGTGCCATGTCTACCATCTGATACATATTCTAAAGAGGTGTCACATGTATCACCGCAGATGGATGTGACTAGCCTGCGCTGAGGTGCAGTCCATTGGCTATCGCGCTGGGTCAGGATACCCGGTCCCAGTCCTAATGTCTAGCACAGGGGCTGCCAGTGGGCTTCCACAGCGGTATGTCATTGCATCAGTGGGTTAGGAGCCACTTACCTTAACGAAGCCGATGTCCTTGGCGTACTGCCTGAAGCACTGGCGGCACATGTTCAGTCCGTACTTGCGGATCAGTCCGTGTCTATTAGAGCAAACGCGGCTGTAAACAAAAAGGAACAGAACATTAAACATCCTCTGCTGCACCTCAATACACAGTTTACATTTTATATTAGTAAAAAGAAAAAATTACTAAAGATTATTTTTAGCCCAAAATACATTTTCTACAGGAAAGGAGAGAAATAAAAACCCTGTATAGAGACCCACGCTGCCTCAATAATATCAGGTGGGGAGATGGGGGATCGCTGCAGCACACAGTGACATCTCCCCCTGATCAGGTGACTAGTTAAAGCCAGAGGCTGCTGATCGGCTGCAGCGGTCGTGTGAAGCCCCACCGGGTGGCCAGGAGAGCAGTGGGGTGCGCACACATTAGGTAGCAGACCGTCCCCTTTAGGGTGACGCACAGGAGGGGGCATCGGCCACAACGTCTAGGTCAGGACTCCATGCACCGGACAATACTAAGCATTATGGAGAGATCCGAGTAACGCCGTTCACGGACAGCGATCACTAGCAGGATTATACAGCGACCACAAGGCCGGCGCCGCCATGATGCTCTCCCATGCGGCCTATCCCCACGTTCCCAGGGAGCCGCCGCCCGGCTGCTCCACCTCCTCCCCGCCCCCTGCAGACCCTCCCGGCACAGCGAGCCGCCACATACTCACCAGGAGCGGGATCCCTGGCCGAATTTTCTCGGGTGGCTCCAGTACAGCTGCTGGTGACCCATCTCGTCCGACTGTCTGCTGGTGAAAAGGAAGAGGAGGAGCCGCGCAGCCGCTAATCAACCAAGGCAGAGGCTTCCCGGCATGCCGCGCGACAACTTACTCACTTATAGCCCAGCTTGCACTGCGGCGGCCGGGTTGCCATGGAAACCAAAGTAGCGTCGTCTTATAGCAGCGGCAGGATTCAAAATAACAAAACTTTAATGACAATTTCATAAATAAGAACAAGTATCTAAGGCTACTTTCACACTAGCGTCATACGACGCACGTCGCAATGCGTCGTTTTGGTGAAAAAACGCATCCTGCAAAGTTGTCTGCAGGATGCGTTTTTTTCCCTATAGACTAAACTTTGGCTACTTTCACACTAGCGTCGGCGTCTGCCCGTCGCAGTGTGTCGGGCCGACGTACCGACGCTTCCTGTGACAACGCAGCACAACAGGGGCAGCGGATGCATTATTACAACGCATCCGCTGCCCCATTGTGAGTTGCGGGGAGGAGGGGGTGGAGTTTAGGCCGCGTATGCGCGGTCGGAAATGGCGGACACGACGCACAAAAAACGTTACATGTAACTTTTTTTGTTCCGACGGTCCACCACAACACGACGCAACCGTCACACGACGGTTGTGATGTGTGGCAATGCGTTGCAAATGTTAGTCTATGGGGAAAAAAAACGCATCCTGCAGCCAACTTTGCAGGATGCGTTTTTTTCACCAAAATGACGCATTGCGTCGTACGACGCTAGTGTGAAAGTAGCCTAAAGTTTTATTGTGCGTCGTGTCCGCCATTTCCGACCGCGCATGCGCGGCCGGAACTCCGCCCCCTCCTCACCGCAACTCACAATGGGGCAGCAGATGCGTTGTAATAATGCATCCGCTGCCCCCGTTGTGCTGCGTTGTCACAGGATGTGTCGGTACGTCGGCCCGACGCACTGCGATGGGCCGACGCTAGTGTGAAAGTAGCCTAAGGCCGGCCTCACACTCAGCGTATAAAAATACGGTCTGTAATTTACGGCCGTAATACGCTGAAAATAGTGGTCCGTATGTCCTCCTAGGCAGGGTGTGTCAGCGTATTTTGCACATGGCATCCTCCGTATGTAATCCATATGGCATCCGTACTGCGAGATTTTCTCGCAGGCTTGCAAAACCGACATACCGATATACAAGGGATCCATGTGCTCAAAAAATAATAAAAACCTATATACTGTATAGATAGATATAGATATATATATATATATACACAGTATATATATCATAAAAATTGGAACAGCACAATGCTGGATGTCCTTCGAGCGTGGGAAAAATTCAGAAAAGTTCCCACGCTCGAGTTCATATGAGGACAACCAGCAGAGGGCGCCTCATCGCGAATGAAGGTAACTACAGGTCATTGACCTAGTTTCCATTCATTCCCTGGGGTTTTACAGTCAGGAACACAGCTGCATTATAGCAGAGCTCCTGGCTGTAAAAAAAATTAACCCCTTCAGATGGATTTACAACGTGGGACGTTACCGATCTACAACGTGGGACGTTACCGATCTACGGAAGGTATGTATATTGTTGGTTTATTATTTTTTCTTTGTCACAGAGCGAGGGTCTTCAGCCAGTGGATTGAGCGTACAATCAAATATTACAACAAACGGTGTGTTTATTTCATTAAAATACTTTTTAATAATGTGTGTGTGTGTTTTTAACTCTTTCATACAATTGGATTAATAATGGATAGGTGTCATAATTGACGCCTCTCCATTATTAATCTGGCTTAATGTCACCTTACAATAGCAAGGTGGCATTAACCCTTCATTATCCCATATCCCACCGCTACACGGGAATGGGAAGAGAGTGGCCAAGTGCCAGAATAGGCGCATCTTCCAGATGTGCCTTTTCTGGGGTGGCTGGGGGCAGATGTTTTTAGCCAGGGGGGCCAATAACCATGGACCCTCTCCAGGCTATTAATATCTGCCCTCAGTCACTGGCTTTACTACTCTGGCGGAGAAAATTGCGCGGGAGCCCATGCCAATTTTTTCCGCCATTTAATCCTTTAATTTAATAGCTAGAATGGTCAAATTTTGCACATACACACTACTAACATTAGTAGTGTGGAATATGCAAAAAAAGGGGGATATAACATGATTTACTGTATGTAAACCATGTCTCATATCATGTCGGGTTTAGGAAGGAGATAGGAAAAGTCGGCAATTGAATTACCGGCTTTTAAGCTATCTCGCGCTGTATGAAATATTAATATATATACATATATGTGTCTCACTGACATATATATATACCCCTATTCTATGTGTACACATTTATTCTACCTATTCTACTGTAAGCTGTCAGTGTGATTTTACTGTACACCGCGCTGAATTGCCGGCTTTTCTCTCTAACACCGCTGCGTATTTCTCGCAAGTCACACTGCTGGTCCTTGTGTAATCCGTATTTTTCGGGCCCCCATAGACTTGCACTGGCGATTTTTTTGCGCAATACGGTGACAAACGCAGCATGCTGCAATTTTCTACGGCCGTAGAAAGCCGTATAATACGGATCAGTAAAATACGGCAGATAGGAGCAGAGGCATAGAGAATAATTGGGCCCTGTGGAATGCGTGTTTTACGGACGTATTCAATGCGCTCATACGTCGGTAAAACTCGCTAGTGTGACGTCGGCCTAAGAGTAACATTTCTCCTTGTGGAGAGAAACCAGCCAGCCAGGCGTGTCAGAGTGAGGAGACTTATGCGCCATGCATGCTCTGAAGAGGCAATTGCATGAATGAGAACAAAGCAGGTGTTTGTGGTATGATACATCCATTCACACGTTCAGTATCTGTAAGCCAAAATCAGGAGAAAAGTGTAACAGAAACCCTTCACCACTTTTGTGTTATCGCCCACTCCTGGTTTTCCCTTACACATACTGAGGTAAAATCCTGACAGTGTGAACAAGGCCTAAATCCCCCTAGTCAGCAGCGTGGCTATGGGGTACACAGTGCACCTGATGTGGCCGGGTGTTGTCACAGCCACACGGTTACTGTACAGTTGCTGTTACTAGTATGGCCATGTCGGGAATAAAGGATTCGCTGAAATACCGGATATCATGGCTGAGAGTGCGGCAGCGTAGCCGCAGGCCGGCCTGTTGGTTGTCAGACCCGGTGGGCTTCCGCTATTTGGCCTCCATCTATCATACATAGACATGGATATTAGACTGGCTTCCCGCCCGTCAGCGGTCTCATGGGGGCCTCATAGCGCCACACTTTTACCAGCGCCTGGGCCTCGTATTACAATTTACTGTGACTGGAATTAGATTGTATTACGAGACAAAGCCGCTGCTACAAATATGGATCTGTGCTGTAATACCTCAGTACCACAAGTTCTTTCTCACAGCTGACTGTAAACCCCTTTAATAACGGATTAAATGGAGTTGGCCAGTATTTTATATTGATGATTTACCAGTATAAGATCAGTTGGGGTCCAGCGTCCGGCTCTCCCACCCATCAGCTCTTATTACATTTGGTGGTATAGAGCGGAGCACTACAGCTCCATCATACTGTTTAGTTCCCAGCAGCGGCCAATTAAAAATGTGATGGAGCCGTGGTGCTCCTCGCCATACATGGTGACGGCTGGCGGTGTTTTACTACAGTGGACAGCACGGTGGCTCAGTGGTTAGCACTCTTGCTTTGCAGCATCGGGGTTGAAATCCCACCAAGGACAACATCTGCAAGGAGTTTGGATGTTCTTCCCATGGTTGTGTGGTTTTCAGTTTGTGAGCCTCAATGGGGACAGTGAATGTCTGTAAGGCGCTATGGAATTAATGTCACTATATAATACATAATTGCGCTGTATAACCGTTTATATGCATTTAAATGGTTGTGATCAGGCGCTCATCACCCCTCCAATGATCACAACTCCAAGAAAGCCGAATCTGTGGCTGGACTTCATCATATAGCAGCATTGTCCTCTATAAGGCCCCTGGATGACTGCAGGCTATATCTGTGCATGTCAGCACCACCCTGAATACTAGCCATTCTTTTGTCTGTCTGTCTATATAAACATGCCTTTGAGTCTAAATAAACAGGAATTTACATTGAATACAACTGCTGGATCTGTGTGTTGCTTTCTCTGAGCCACTCCAATATATTCATTTATATTCAATTTGGCACAACAATGTATTGCAAGGCATTCATTTTGCTCCCAGCATTTTACAGATGAAGTGATCACAGGTTGAAGTCTCCCACTGAGACTAAAAACGATAAGTAGAAATTAATTTAACCCCTTTACCCCCAAGGGTGGTTTGCACGTCAATGACCAGGCCAATTTTTACAATTCTGACCACTGTCCCTTTATGAGGTTATAACTCCGAAACGCTTCAACGGATCCTGGTGATTCTGACATTGTTTTCTCGTGACATATTGTACTTCATGATAGTGGTAAAATTTCTTTGATAGTACCTGCGTTTATTTGTGAAAAAAACGGAAATTTGGCGAAAATTTTGAAAATTTCGCAATTTTCAAACTTTGAATTTTTATGCAATTAAATCACAGAGATATGTCACACAAAATACTTAATAAGTAACATTTCCCACATGTCTCCTTTACATCAGCATAATTTTGGAACCAAATTTTTTTTTTGTTAGGGAGTTATAAGGGTTAAAAGTTGACCAGCAATTTCTCATTTTTACAACACCATTTTTTTTTAGGGACCACGTCTCATTTGAAGTCATTTTGAGGGGTCTATATGATAGAAAATGCCCAAGTGTGACACCATTCTAAAAACTGCACCCCTCAAGGTGCTCAAAACCACATTCAAGAAGTTTATTAACCCTTCAGGTGTTTAATAGGAATTTTTGGAATGTTTAAATAAAAATGAACATTTAACTTTTTTACACAAAAAATTTACTTCAGCTCCAATTTGTTTTATTTTACCAAGGGTAACAGGAGAAATTGGACCCAAAAAGTTGTTGTCCAATTTGTCCTGAGTACGCTGATACCCCATATGTGGCAGTAAACCACTGTTTGGGCGCATGGGAGAGCTCGGAAGGGAAGGAGCGCTATTTGACTTTTCAATGCAAAATTGACAGGAATTGAGATGGGACGCCATGTTGCGTTTGGAGAGCCACTGATGTGCCTAAAAATTAAAAAACCCCACAAGTGACACCATTTTGGAAAGTAGACCCCCTAAGGAACTTATCTGGATGTGTGGTGAGCACTTTGACCCACCAAGTGCTTCACAGAAGTTTATAATGCAGAACCGTAAAAATAAAAAATCATATTTTTTCACAAAAATTATATTTTTGCCCCCAATTTTTTAATTTTCCAAGGGTAAGAGAAGAAATTGGACCTCAAAAGTTGTTGTCCAATTTGTCCCGAGTACGCTGATACCCCATATGTGGCAGTAAACCACTGTTTGGGCGCATGGGAGAGCTCGGAAGGGAAGGAGCGCCGTTTGACTTTTCAATGCAAAATTGACAGGAATTGAGATGGGACGCCATGTTGCGTTTGGAGAGCCACTGATGTGCCTAAACATTGAAACCCCCCACAAGTGACACCATTTTGGAAAGTAGACCCCCTAAGGAACTTATCTGGATGTGTGGTGAGCACTTTGACCCACCAAGGGCTTCACAGAAGTTTATAATGCAGAGCCATAAAAATAAAACAAAATTTTTTTCCCACAAAAATTATTTTTTAGCCCCCAGTTTTGTATTTTCCCTAGGGTAACAGGAGAAATTGGACCCCAAAAGTTGTTGTCCAATTTGTCCTGAGTACGCTGATACCCCATATGTGGGGGGGAACCACCGTTTGGGCGCATGGGAGGGTTCGGAAGGGAAGGAGCGCCATTTGGAATGCAGACTTAGATGGAATGGTCTGCAGGCGTCACATTGCGTTTGCAGAGCCCCTAATGTACCTAAACAGTAGAAACCCCCCACAAGTGACACCATTTTGGAAAGTAGACCCCCTAAGGAACTCATCTTGATGTGTTGTGAGAGCTTTGAACCCCCAAGTATTTCACTACAGTTTATAACGCAGAGCCATGCAAATAAAAAATATTTTTTTTTCCACAAAAATTATATTTTAGCCCCCATTTTTGTATTTTTCCAAGGTTAGCAGGAGAAATTGGACCCTAAATGTTGTTGTCCAATTTGTCCTGAGTACGCTGATACCCGATATGTGGGGGGGAACCACCGTTTGGGCACATGGGAGGGCTCGGAAGGGAAGGAGCATCATTTGGAATGCAGACTTAGATGGATTGGTCTGCAGGCGTCACATTGCGTTTGCAGAGCCCCTAATGTACCTAAACAGTAGAAACCCCCCACAAGTGACCCCATATTGGAAACTAGACCCCTCAATGAACTTATCTAGATGTGTTGTGAGAACTTTGAACCCCCAAGTGTTTCACTACAGTTTATAACGCAGAGCCGTGAAAATAAAAAATCTTTTTGTTTTCCCACAAAAATTATTTTTTAGCCCCCAGTTTTGTATTTTCCCAAGGGTAACAGGAGAAATTGGTCCACAAAAGTTGTTGTCCAATTTGTCCTGAGTACGCTGATACCCCATATGTTGGGGTAAACCCCTGTTTGGGCACACAGGAGAGCTCGGAAGGGAAGGAGCACTGTTTTACTTTTTCAACGCAGAATTGGCTGGAATTGAGATCGGACGCCATGTCGTGTTTGGAGAGCCCCTGATGTGCCGAAACAGTGGAAACCCCCCAATTATAACTGAAACCCTAATCTAAACACACCCCTAACCCTAATTCCAACGGTAACCCTAACCACACCTCTAACCCTGACACACCCCTAACCCTAATCCCAACCCTATTCCCAACTGTAAATGTAATCTAAACCCTAACCCTAACTTTAGCCCCAACCCTAACTGTAGCCCCAACCCTAACCCTAACCCTAGCCCTAACCCTAGCCCTAGCCCTAACCCTAGCCCTAGCCCTAACCCTAACCCTAGCCCTAACCCTAGCCCTAGCCCTAACCCTAGCCCTAACCCTAGCCCTAATGGGAAAATGGAAATAAATACATTTTTTTTTATTTTTCCCTAACTAAGGGGGTGATGAAGGGGGGTTTGATTTACTTTTATAGCGAGTTTTTTAGCGGATTTTTATGATTGGCAGCCGTCACACACTGAAAGACCCTTTTTATTGCAAAAAATATTTTTTGCAATACCACATTTTGAGAGCTATAATTTTTCCATATTTTGGTCCACAGAGTCATGTGAGGTCTTGTTTTTTGCGGGACGAGTAGACGTTTTTATTGAAAACATTTTTGGGCACGTGACATTTTTTGATCGCTTTTTATTCCGATTTTTGTGAGGAAGAATGACCAAAAGCCAGCTATTCATGAATTTCTATTGCTGGAGGCGTTTATGCCGTTCCGCGTTTGGTAAAATTGATAAATCAGTTTTATTCTTCGGGTCAGTACGATTACAGCGATACCTCATTTATATCATTTTTTTATGGTTTGGCGCTTTTATACGATAAAAACTATTTTACAGAAAAAATAATTATTTTTGCATCACTTTATTCTCAGGACTATAACTTTTATATTTTTTTGCTGATGATGCTGTATGGCGGCTCTTTTTTTGCGGGACAATATGACGCTTTCAGCGGTACCATGGTTATTTATATCTGTCCTTTTGATCGCGTGTTATTCCACTTTTTGTTCGGCGGTATGATAATAAAGCGTTGTTTTTTGCCTCGTTTTTTTTTTTTTTTTCCTTACGGTGTTTACTGAAGGGGTTAACTAGTGGGACAGTTTTATAGGTCGGGTCGTTACGGACGCGGCGATACTAAATATGTGTACTTTTATTGGTTTTTTTTTTTATTTAGATGAAGAAATGTATTTATGGGAATAATATATTTTTTTTTTTTTTCATTATTTTGGAATATTTTTTTTTATTTTTTTTACACATTTGGAAATTTTTTTTTTTACTTTGTCCCAGGGGGGGACATCACAGATCAGTGATCTGACAGTTTGCACAGCACTCTGTCAGATCACTGATCTGACATGCAGCGCTGCAGCCTTCACAGTGCCTGCTCTGAGCAGGCTCTGTGAAGCCACCTCCCTCCCTGCAGGACCCGGATCCGCGGCCATCTTAGATCCGGGGCTGGAGGGAGCAGGGAGGGAGGTGAGACCCTCGCAGCAACGCGATCACATCGCGTTGCTCCGGGGGTCTCAGGGAAGCCCGCAGGGAGCCCCCTCCCTGCGCGGTGCTTCCCTGCACCGCCGGCACATCGCGATCATCTTTGATCGCGGTGTGCCAAGGGTTAATGTGCCGGGGGCGGTCTGTGACCGCTCCTGGCACATAGTGCCGGATGTCAGCTGCGATAAGCAGCTGACACCCGGCCGCGATCGGCCGCGCTCCCCCCGTGAGCGCGGCCGATCGGCTATGACGTACTATCCCGTCCAGGGTCAGATAAGCCCAGGGCACCTCGACGGGATAGTACGTCTAAGGTCACAGAGGGGTTAAAGGGAACCTGTCACATTTTTGGCTTATAAGGCTAGTTTCACATTTGCGTCTATGTGCGCAGCGTATCATCGGCAACCACAAATGCATGCAAAAATGCATGCTAATGCAGCATTTTTTATCCGCATCAGCTGATGCATGATTTTAAAAAAACGCAGTGTTTGCAAGCGTTTTTGCCTGCGTTTGCACTTTTTATGCGCATGCGTTCGATATTTCCAGGAGGGCGTGTCTCAATCAGTTCCTGGACATGCGCAGTCCGAAGTACGCAAGCGCATCCAACGTATGCGTACGCATGTCCTTGCGCAATAGACAGTAATGCCTTTTTTAACGCACTCATCCGCATGCTGGCGCATATTTGATGGATTTTTGACGCTTCCAAAAATGCAACATGTTGCGTTCGCACACCGAGAAATGATGCTTGTCCCTGCGTACGCAATGTTAAAGATAGGTATGCATGCGGATCGTACGCTGTGCACACAGACGCAAAGGTGAAACCAGCCTAAGCTATGCCCATCACCTTTAAAATATGTGAATGTGGTTGTTAGGCTATGTGCACACGTTGCGGATTCGTGTGCGGATTTTTCTGCACCGTTTTTGCAAAATCTGCAGGTAAAACGCACTGCGTTTTACCTGCGTATTTAGTGTGGATTCCTATTGAGGAACAGGTGTAAACCGCTGCGGAATCTGCACAAAGAATTGACATGCTGCGGAAAATACAACACTGCGTTTCCGCGCAGTATTTTCCGCAGCATGTGCACTGTGGATTTGGTTTTCCATAGGTTTACATGGTACTGTACAACACATGGAAAACAGCTGCAGATCCGCAGCGCAAAATCCGATGTGGATCCGTAGCCAAATCCACAACATGTGCACATACCCTTACAACCCCTTTATATCCTCACAGGTGCCCCTGCGAACCTCTGCAAAGATGTTTTATACATGTCCAGCAATGCTTGGCCGATCTGATAGGCGGATCCGGGTTGTGATCAGCGCCGCCCCAATCCCTTCACACTCTGACTCTTGTATCTGGATTGAAGACTTGCGCTGGCGCCACTTGTTCGTCGCCTGCGAATTACATGCCGGTCTGTGATCGCACCGTGTGGATGATGGAGAGACGCCATCCACTTCCATCCAGACAGAAGACTCGGCTATTGAAGGCACCGGGACGGCGCTGATCACAATCTGGAATTGCCAATTTATTAACCTGCGGGGTAAAGAAATAAGGATTAAACACCAGAAACGGCGAAGAATCTTTCAGTCCAGGAAAATGGAGTAAAACGTGATCAGAGCTCCCCAAAAAAACAGGCAGACATTTTTATATTTATTTTTTAACTATTCCATCCCACGTTTTACGATTAACTGTACAGTAAAGTGAATGGCGCTGTTCACACCTACAACTCGTCTCGCAAAAATTAAAAAGAAATTATGGCTCTCCATTAAAAGAAGGGAAGAAAAGAAAAATCACCCAGACATAAAGGGGTTAACAGGAGTAAGAGCAAAAATAGAGCTTTCATTTTGAAGCTATTTGTGTTATTGGTTCTATTGACAACGGCCACATTTGCCCGGTACACACAAGTCCCCAACAATAACCATAGAGACTGCGGCTTTCTAGTCCGTCCTCTCTATCATCCTGGCGCAGTTGGAGGTGCAATGACGTCACCGAGCTGATGCGCGGGAACACAAAGCTGTGGTTGCCATGGTGGGATAGAGCGGTGCGGAGCGGCCTCTGCTCTCTATGACCCAGGCGGAATAACAGCGGAATTCGGCGCCATGAAGCTGCAGTGTGAGGTGGAGGTGGTGAGCCGGCTGCTTCCCACATTCGGCATGAGGAATAGGGGGAGAGGGACCCGGGCCGTGCTGTCTGTGGGGCGGCAGGAGGAGAAAGGCTGCGGGCAGCGGGGGCCCATCTACCTGATGGTCTGTACCATCAAGGACAAGGCTGGCTCCAGATACAAGGCGAGTGCCCGCTCCTTATCACTGTGGGGAGAGGTTCTGCAGCAGCAATGCCTGATGAGTGCAGGTTACGGACTCTGTAACATTCCTTTCCTCCAGAATAGTGCCGGATTATCAGATATTCTGAATCAGTCAGTGAATGGCATTTCCATTGTTAGGGTCCTACAAGTCCCATCATGTTTGTTATCCCCTATGTCGGTCAGGTGGTCCCCCACATGAGGGGCGGCCAGTGAAGTTCCCAATGCATGACTCCTATTAATCAGAATGGGGCACGGGAGCTCTATATGTGCGGTGATCCTGATTCCGGGCGCGCTGGACCTCCCGTTCTATGTCGCGGTGGCGGCTACACATGCGGTATCGGCAAGTCTCCCACAATTCGGACAACCCAAACTATTTGTGCAGATAGCTGCGGTATTAGAGCTGAGATATAAATTTCAGACAAAGTTTGTGAGAAGAACCCCGAGAAAACTAATATAAATGTGATCAGCTAACTGCACCAAAAGCAAGTATATAAAATGTGCACAACAGGATCACCAAAATATGCTAAAGTCCATGCAAAGGTACCGCACTCGTATATTAGGTATAGAACCCAGTGAGTATGAATAGCTCCATGGAACTTACGTCTCTCCGTAAAGATCTAAAAGTGCAAACATATGCCCCAAAGCTGGCAGTCAGAGCACTGTGTTTGCAGCATGTAATTGCCCCCTAAAGACGCCACGATTTTGGTTGTGATACGTGTCGGTCAGACAGCCTAAGTTCCCACACTGTCAAATGACAGCGTGAGCCCGCAGCAGTGATTGACAGTATACAGTTTACCTCAGGTCATTTGTGTCAGCATATGGGACTACTGCTCCCGTCAGCCAACTCCTGCTGCCACTAAAAGCTGAGCGCAGGAGCGGTTAATGAGAGTATCCATCAGCTTGCGCTCTAAATCAATGAGGGGGAAAAAAGGGCGTGGGTTATACCGTATTTTTGATAACCAGCTAGGCAAAACGATGACAGCTGGGGGCTGCAACCCTCAGCAAGACTGGTAATCAAGAATATAAGGGTCCTCACCCCAATTTTTTTTTTTTTTTTTCATTATTCGACAACCAGCTATGCTAAAGCAGACAGCTGGGGACTACTATTCAGGCTGGGTGAGGGGCCATAGATATTGGCCCACCCCTCCTTCCCCATCCAGCCTTAAAGGGACTCTGTCACCTGAATTTGGAGGGAACAATTTTCAGCCATAGAGGCGGGGGATTCGGGTGTTTGATTCACCCTTTCCTTACATGCTGGCTGCAATATTGGATTGAAGTTCATTCTCTGTCCTCCGTAGTACATGCCTGCACAAGTCAATCTTGCCTTGCACAGGCGTGTACTATGGAGGACAGAGAGTGAGCTTCAATCCAATATTGTAGCCAGCATGCAGCCAAGGGGTAAGGAAAGGGTGAATCAAACACCCGAAAACCCAGCCTCTATGGCTGAAGATTGTTCCCTCCAAATTCAGGTGACAGAGTCCCTTTAAAAATAGCAGCCCGCAGCCACCCAGAAAAGGCATATCTATTAGCTGCACCAATTCTGGCGCTTTGCCCGGCACTTGCCCTGTAGCGCTGACAAGTGGGGTTCATATTTGTGGGGTTGATGTCACCTTTGTATTGTCTGGTGACATCAAGCCCATGGATTAGTAATTAAAAATATTGGTGTGAGGACCCTTGTATTTTTGATAACTAGCCTTGCTGACAGCTGAGGGTTGTAGCCCCCAGCTTGTGAGTTTTGATTGGCTGGCTGTCAAAAATACAGGGGAACTCACGCAGTGTTTTTTTTTTTTTTTTTTTTAATTAACACTCCTGCTCTCACTGTTATTAGCGGTAGTGGGTGTCAGATGATGGGAGTGGTTGTCCCATCTGCTGACACCTGTGACCGGAGGTAAAGTTTATACCTTTGATCACAGCTGAGCGCTCACACTGTCTCTTGACAGTGTGGGAACCGCTGCTCTCTGACTGGCGGTGATGATTTTACCCCCAATCAGAAGCGGTGTTGCCGGGTTGTCACGCACATTATAGCATGGCAAACAATTGTTGTTCGGGCCCAACATCCAAATGTTTGTGGGGAGGCGCACCATCCTGCTGATGGAGGACGATCTGCCAAGCATAGTTCATCTGTGGCATAAGCCATTCCTTTAACATGTCTAGGTGGAAGTGACAAGATCCTTGGCCAAAAGGGACTACAGATTTTGCTCGATACCATGGTTTGTGGCACCTGTAGTTCCACACCAGTCAGCCTGGCTGACTTTCTAGGACTACACTTGTACAATGCTCCAATGCTGTTCACGGTCTCTTCTGTAGTATTTGGGCACCACGGACGTAAACAGTCAAAGGGCGAGTTCTTTCACCCAACATGGCATTTCCTATGGGAAGCACATTTTCCAGAATTATTCTGAAAGTGTCACAGCAGATTCTGTGCTTGAATATTCCAACACGCAAATAGTTTTTTCTCACTTTTATGTTGTCATCACATGTCGCACATTTTACTTATAGCTCCAGAAAATCGAAATGCGATGGGCAACTAAGCCGGTTTTGCTTTGATTTTCAGTCATTGCTATTTTCCACTTATGTATCTTTAACTACACGGTTTTACTCCTTTCTGAATGGTCCCGTATTAGGATCAGGTCCACAGCCTGAACATTCCTATGCTAAAATTCATTTAGTAATTCTGCAGATGTCGAAGTGATGAAAACTCCCATTATATGCAGAGCGAGTATACTAAATTCTCCCACTAGGTGGCGCATGCGCTCTACATTCCGATTCAGGTAAAATCTCTTCTGACCTCCTGATCAGCCTGCATGATCCCTATGGAGGCGCACAGTGATCTTGTGTTTCTTCTGTGCGAAGAGATTACTTTGACTTTGCAGTCTGGATTCCCAAGACGATGAATGGTGTACTGAACATTGGCCATTTAGTAGGTTACTAATGACTGCTGATTGACTCTCACAGCTTATTTTCTACTCTTAAAGTCGAAGACTTGTAATCTGTTGCACAGTGTGACACTACTACAGTATAGTTTCTAGTCGATATACTTGGTAAATGCAGTTTTGCACCCTTGGTATCTGGTTTATGTCACCTCTGACTCTAATCGCTTGTCTCCTCTCTCCCAAACAGCTGCAGGAGAACATTGAGAATTTGTTTTCCAAGTTTGTAAGCGAAGGAAAGGCCACAATACGACTTAGAGAGCCGGCGGTGGATATATGTCTCAGCAAGGTAAAAGTGTGAGTGTATTTATACAGCACACCAGAAACCAATAATTTGCCATGGCAGGCGGAGAGCCCCATATCGTTAAAGGGAACATGTCCCCAGGTTCTCCCTATAGAAACCGTATCCGTCAGCTTTTAGGCCTTTTAATAGAACTCCTGGAACCACTTTCTAAGTGCCCAACTGCACCACATACCTAAGAAAATGTCTTTTAGAATTCTCCTGCGCCAATCGGTTTAGTGGCCGCTGAGCTTGGCGCCTCTATTGTGCCCACAATCGCCGCCATTTCTGCCTTGGTTTAAGTGGATGCCTTCTATATCATCCTCTCGGCTTCTTTCATATGTGCAGTAGGGAACAAGACATGTGCAGACACAAGGGGCAAAGTAGAAGTCAATCCAGGCAGAAGCGGTGGTGATTGCATACCACAGGAGGCGCAGTGCACGGTCTGGAGACAACTATCTTACCACTCCACATCGATCACCATTTAGTGAACTACGTTAAAAAACACACACAATGAATGGCAGAATTGCTCTTATTTATTTATTTTCTCTGATCGCCCATGACGGCACCACGGAGAGAGGGGATCCGCCCACCAAGGACAGGAAACCTACGGATAAAAAGGCGGTACCACTCTCCTGCATCAGTTGGTTTCCTGTCCTTGATGGGAGACCTACGGACTTACATACATAGTAACATAGTAACATAGTTAGTAAGGCCGAAAAAAGACATTTGTCCATCCAGTTCAGCCTATATTCCATCATAATAAATACCCAGATCTACGTCCTTCTACAGAACCTAATAATTGTATGATACAATATTGTTCTGCTCCAGGAAGACATCCAGGCCTCTCTTGAACCCCTCGACTGAGTTCGCCATCACCACCTCCTCAGGCAAGCAATTCCAGATTCTCACTGCCCTAACAGTAAAGAATCCTCTTCTATGTTGGTGGAAAAACCTTCTCTCCTCCAGACGCAAAGAATGCCCCCTTGTGCCCGTCACCTTCCTTGGTATAAACAGATCCTCAGCGAGATATTTGTATTGTCCCCTTATATACTTATACATGGTTACCAGTCGTCGTTGGAATTCCGGGGCCAACCAGTCCGATTCAGGCAGCTGGGGTCCCTCTGCCTCGGCTAGGGTGGTGACCCGAAGCGCCACCGCTGGAAGCCAGTGGGCCGACAGGGTGTGCGGGGGAGGTGACAAGGAGTTCGCGGTCACCTCCCCAGGTAAGATGCAGCAGCGGCAACATCCAGGGGGGTCCCTCTGTGGTTGCGGGAGGTGCGGCGTGGCCCTCCCCTAGCACGCGTCAGCCTGCACACTGCACGCCATCGGGTATGCAGAGCCACGCAGTAGGGTCTGCATAGGACCGGGGGTGCCGGTCAGCAGCGCCATATCTGCACTCCGGGCGGCCATCTTGTGAGTACGGCGCATGCCAGGAGTTGCGCTGGTCTCGCGAGACGCTGGGAGGCGTCGCCGATAGGAGCGTCTGCGCAGGCGTCGCCAAAGGATAGGTCGCTTGGGCGTTCCAAAGGCGCCGCAGAAGCGTCTGCGCAGGCGTCGCCAAAGGATAGGTCGCTTGGGCGTTCCAAAGGCGCCGCAGAAGCGTCTGCGCAGGCGCCGGCGTTCGGCGCTCCTCGCCGTCGGTTAAGCGCTACTGCGCAGGCGCCGGGGAAAGCGGCGGGAGCTTTAAAATGGGGGATTTACTTCCTCTCAGCGGCTCTGCAGTTTATCAGCAAGAGCCTTAGGAGCTACTAATCGTCGCAGCATCAGGCGCAGCCAGCGTTATTGGCAGCAGACCAGCAGCAGTATGAGCGACCCGGCGTCTCCCCTGCCTGGATCACCTCCACCTACAGCATCGCCTCAGCAGCAGCAAAAAAGGCGATAGCAGAAAAGTTACCAGGACACCGGCAAAGAACGCCAAAGGTCTCAACACAGCAAGGAGTCCAGCACGGCGTCGGGGAAAAAGCCAGAGGCTGAGAATCCCCAACCGGTATTTATGGGTCCTGGAGGTGGTAAGTTGATCTTCGTGAAAGTTAGAGACAGTAAGATTATTATTTGTCTCTTTTAGGGGAGGAAAAGCGTAGGTAAAACAAAGCACAAAGCCTGTGCCATCTGTAAAGAGGATCTTCCACCCGCATGGGAGAAGCAGCTATGCAATTCCTGCATACAGCAAACAGTATCTGAAAGCCTGCCCGGGTTTGCAACAGATCTTAAAAACCTGATTAAAGAACAGGTGGAAGACACCTTTAGATCCCTAAAAAGGGGAAAAAAACGGAGAAGGACCAGACACAGGTCCCCGTCCCCAGTCTCTAAATCTGACAGTGATAGTGCGAGTTCAGCATCCTCCGACTCCTCCTCCTTATCCTCATCATCCACTTCTTCCTCAGGAGGTCACAATTGTTTCCCGCTAGAGGACACTGATGGCCTCATAAAGGCAGTGAGGAGTACTATGGGACTAGTAGACTCCCACCCCAAAAAGTCAGCACAAGACATCATGTTTGGGGGATTAGAACAAAAAAAGAGAAGAGATTTTCCGCTTAACGAAGCAATTGCAGCGTTAATTAAAAAGGAATGGAAAAAACCCATGAAAAAGACTCTCCTAACCCCGAAAAGGAAATACCCCTTCGAGGATGAATCCTGTTCCTTCTGGGAAAAAGCCCCCAAATTAGATGTAGCAATAGCCAAAGCATCAAAGAAATTCGCTCTCCCGTTTGAGGACATGGGGGTCCTAAAAGACCCTATGGACAAGAAGGCGGACGCCTTCCTCAAGGGCTCTTGGGAGTCAGCGGGAGGAGGCCTGAAACCAGCAGTGGCAGCAGCTTGCACATCCCGCTCCCTAATGATCTGGTTAAATCAACTAGAGGGTCAATTAAAAGGGAAAACCTCCCGAGACTCGATGCTGAAAACATTACCTGTAATAAGGGGAGCGGCGGCTTTTCTGGCTGACGCCTCAGCAGACTCTATCAGGTTAGCCGCCAGGTCAGCAGTGTTCGCTAATGCGGCCAGGCGTGCCCTCTGGCTTAAAAATTGGCCTGGCGATCTGCAAACAAAAACAAAACTATGTACTATCCCCTGCGAAGGGGAGTTTTTGTTCGGTTCCACATTAGATGACATCCTGGAAAAAGCCGGGGACAAGAAAAAGTCCTTTCCCTCCCTTGGTCTCCCCTCTTACCGGAAGCCCTTTCGGAACAAGAGGTTTTTCCGCAAGAACCCTGGGAGAGGCCAGGGAAAGTGGGAGGATAAGAGGAACAAAAACAAGGGGTTCATCTTTAACAAAAACCCCACTGATAACAAGAAACCTTCTCAATGAAGGTTCGCCCCAGGTGGGAGGGAGGTTATCTCTCTTTCTTCCAGCCTGGAAAAAGATTACCTCCAGTCAATGGATTCTGAACATTATAGAATCAGGCCTGAGGCTGACATTCAAAAGATGCCCCCGTCCCTCTTTTATGATGACATCCATAAGATCTTCGGCAGAAGAACAGCTGGCTCTGGAAAACGAGGTCATCGAGTTAGTAAAAAAGGGTGTACTCCTGGAGGTTCCCCCACAAGAAAGAGGGCAAGGGTACTATTCCCCTCTATTCCTGAGGAAGAAACCAGACGGTTCCTTCAGGACTATTATAAATCTAAAGAAATTAAACGATTTCCTGGAGATTCAAGCATTCAAGATGGAAACGATAAAGTCATCTATCAAGATGTTGTTTCCCCAATGCTTCATGGTGGTCCTGGACTTAAAGGACGCATATTATCACGTCCCAATACACAAAGATCACCAGAGATTCCTCAGGATGGCAGTTCACATCAGGGGAGTCCTAAAACACTTCTAGTTTTCAGCTCTACCATTTGGTCTTGCCATAGCTCCGAGGATTTTCACAAAGATGATAGCGGAGGTAATGGCTCACCTCAGAGAAGAAAATACCCTAATCGTTCCATATCTGGACGATTTCTTGGTGATAGGCTCCTCCCCGCAACATTGCGAGGATCAACTGGCAATAGTGATGCATTCTTTGAAGGAATTGGGCTGGCTAATAAACATGGGAAAGTCCAGACTAATGCCTTCTCAGGTCCAGGAGTACCTGGGTCTCACTCTAGACTCCAAAAAGATGGAATGTCGTCTCCCGGAGTACAAGATACAAAAACTAAAAAGTTTAGTATCGAGAACCCAATCTCTCCCCTCCATAACACTCCGTCAGGCCATGTCCCTCTTAGGCTCTATGACCTCTTGCATCCCTGCAGTCCAGTGGGCCCAATTACATTCAAGAGAACTTCAATGGCAGATATTATCGGAGCAAATCCATCTAGGAGGGCATTTAGACGGGCAGTTGACTTTATCTCCTCGCACCAATCACTCTCTAACATGGTGGAAATCGCAGGAAAATCTTTCCCAGGGAGTCCCGTGGGTAATTCAGATCTCGAAAGTCCTGACTACGGATGCAAGCCCTTCAGGGTGGGGGGCTCATCTGGGCGACCTAGTAACCCAGGGCACTTGGTCTCCATCCACAGTCAACAAATCCTCCAACATGAAGGAGCTCCTTGCAGTAAAATTTGCCCTTCAGGAATTCTTGGGGGTCCTTCACTCTCACCATGTAAGAGTAATGTCGGACAATCGGGTGGTAGTATCTTACCTAAATCGCCAGGGGGGCACCCGTTCCAAAAATCTAATGGAGGTGACCAATTCAATCCTGCAAATAGCCGAGAGCAACCTCTTATCCCTAACAAGCTTACACATAAGGGGAGTGGACAACTACAAAGCAGACTTCCTCAGCCGGTCCAGTCTAAAACAGGGGGAATGGGAACTAAATCAGGCGATATTCACCCAGATCACAGAAAGATGGGGCGTTCCCAAAATAGATCTCTTTGCGAGTCATCTAAACAAAAAAGTAACCTCCTTTTGCTCCCTATCTCCCCTGGGGAACCCAGTAGCTGTGGACGCCTTCCTGATATCTTGGGGTCACCATCTGGTCTATGCCTTCCCTCCTCTTATTCTGATTCCAGCAGTGCTGAGGAAGATTCGGGAGGACGGGGCGCTGGTCATCTTAATTGCCCCGTTCTGGCCGAAGAGGCCTTGGTTCTCATGGATGAGGAAGTTATCAATATCAGACCCTTGGGTATTACCAGACCTCCAAGATCTGTTGTCACAGGGCCCAGTCTGTCATCCGCAGGTCAAGAACTTGCACTTGACAGCTTGGCTCTTGAAAGGAAATTACTAGAAAGCAGGGGGTTCTCTCCGGGCTTGATCTCAACTCTGTTACAAAGTAGGAAGCCTGTTACAACAAGACAGTATGGCAAGATATGGAAAAAGTTTCTGTCATCATCAGGTGCAAAAATAGGGAAAGAAATTCCCCTTAATTCCATATTAGAGTTCCTACAAAACGGGTTGGAGATGGGTTTAGCCACTAACACCCTAAAAGTTCACGTGGCAGCTTTGGGAGCCCTATTCAATTTTGATTTAGCCTCAAATAGGTGGGTCGCTAGATTCATCAGGGCGGCAGGAAGATCAAGGCCTCTTCCAGTAAAAGTTGTTCCTCAATGGGACTTAAACTTGGTCCTTAAAGCCCTGACTAATTCTCCATTTGAGCCATTACACGAATCTACAATAAAAAATCTATCCCTCAAAACAGCTCTATTAGTCGCCCTCACTTCGGCCCGCAGGGTTAGCGATTTACAGGCTCTCTCAGCTAACCCTCCCTACACACAATTCCTAGAGGATAGGGTCATTTTAAAAACAGACCCAGCATATCTCCCAAAAGTGGCTTCAAAATTTCACAGGTCTCAAGAGATATCTCTCCCCTCCTTCTGTCCCAATCCTAAAAATAAGGAGGAACAAACATTACATACACTAGATGTAAGAAGATGTCTCTTACACTACCTAGAAGTCACTAGAGAGAGTAGGGAGGATTCCTCTCTGTTTGTGTGTTTCCAGGGTCCCCGGAAAGGGAAAAAAGCATCTAAAGCCACCATAGCAAGATGGATCACGGACGCCATCAGTCTATCATACTCGGCAAGTGGGATGTCTGTTCCCGGGGAGATTAAGGCTCACTCAACAAGAGCAGTAGCGACTTCCTGGGCGGAGAAGGCCGGAGCTTCCATAGACCAGATATGTAGAGCTGCTACCTGGTCCTCACCATCCACATTCTATAGGCACTATAGATTGGACCTAATCTCCTCTTCAGACCTTACTTTCGGTAAAAGGGTTCTGGAGGCGGTGGTCCCTCCCTGAATGTACTATCTATGCAATTCTCTCCGTGGTGCCGTCATGGGCGATCAGAGAAAAATATAGTTCTTACCGATAACGGTATTTCTCTGAGCCCATGACGGCACCCGTACATTCCCTCCCTTCACTTATGGGTGCGCACATCAAATTAGTGCCATAGTCTATTTATAGTCTTTAAACACGCGGTATCTCGTTATGATAAACAGTTAAAATTTAACAAATGTTTAGTAGTCTCCCATCGTTCTCTATGTAAAACAACTGATGCAGGAGAGTGGTACCGCCTTTTTATCCGTAGGTTTCCTGTCCTTGGTGGGCGGATCCCCTCTCTCCGTGGTGCCGTCATGGGCTCAGAGAAATACCGTTATCGGTAAGAACTATATTTTTTTCCTTTCCCAAAATTGCTAGTTAACGTTACAGTCACGCCTCCATGACTGAAAGCCGGCTGAAGATAGAATTTTTTTTTTTTCTGGACTTTAAATCGGAGATTGATCATGTGAACTTAGACCTTGTTTGGACAGGTATGTTTTTGGTTAACTGGACTGCCCATGGACAGCTCGCTGACCAGTGTGGGCCCATGTGCTAGTGCAAGAGTGTATTTTCACGTGGTCATTAGAGAATCGTAGCGTGCACTATTATAATGACACGGCCCCTGTATGTCGGTCACAGCAGACGAGCGAAGCACCTGCACATGGATCCATTTATGCCATTATTTTTGCCTTTATAAATGGCTGGCTGGCCTTGGCATTTTAAGCTGTTGCCCCCTTTAACTTCAATCCTGCAGTTTGGGGAGAGCTGCAGGAAATGACCTCCTTCATTCCCGACACCTGCATGGCCATTAATGGAGCCACCATTGTGTGCCCGAGCTGCGGCACCAGACACAGCCTATACATTACAATGCACACTTCTATACTACCAAATTTCTGTTATTTCTGACTAGCATTTCTATATTTCCTTTGTTTCAGGCTGATGTTTGCAACCTGAAGAACTTCCTTTCTGCTGTGACTTTAGCACACAAGGGCACCGATGCCAGCCCTTTGCCACTCTCCCGCCTGACTCCCGCCAAGACCTCTGAAATTGAAAAACCCAGAACCAGAATGATTATTTCTTGCAAGAAAGACTATCCCCTGACAAAGAGTTTCCCGTACTCCCTGGAGCATCTCCAGGTCTCCTTCTGTAAGCTGGCTCGGATGGACATGCGGATGCTCTGCCTCAAGAGACTTCAGAAGCTCGACCTCAGCAACAACCACATCAAGAAGCTGCCGAAGACCATCGGGGACCTCCTGTGTCTGCAGGAGCTGAGCCTGCACTGCAACTTTCTGGAGACGTTCGAGGTCGAGTTGTGTGACTCCACCTGGAGAAAGTCTCTGAGGTCTTTGGACTTGAGTGAAAACAAACTGAAGGCTCTCCCTGTCCAGTTCTGCAACTTCACAGAACTTGTCAGCCTGAAGCTGGACGGAAATGAACTGGTGCAGTTGCCGTTTGCCGTTGGCAAGCTGAGTAAACTGCGCTTCTTCTCCGCCACCAAAAACAAGCTTCCATATCTTCCCAACAGCTTCAAAATGCTGGCGCTGGAGAATCTGGATCTCTATGGGAATCCCTTTTCAAAAGCGAATCCAATGGCTCCCGACATCCTACTGAAGGTCCCGCTTACATTATTGGAAACCGCTTCAAGGGCGACAATTGGCTACAGGTAGGGGGTGACATGCAGTTTGATCTGGGGGGTTGCTTGTTTTTTATCTGGGGAGAGGGGGTTAACACTTTCCTGACTCTGAATTTATGTATGTAGCAGAGCCGATCGTGCTATGCCTGCTTCTAGCCTCTCATGGAGGCTATTGAAGCATGGCAAAAGTTAAAAAAAAAAAGTTTAAAAAAATGTGAAAAAAATAAAAAAAAACATAAAAGTTTAAATCACCCCCCTTTCGCCCCAATCAAAATAAATCAATAAAAAAAAATATCAAATCTACGCATATTTGGTATCGCCGCGCTCAGAATCGCCCGATCTATCAATTAAAAAAAAGTATTAACCTGATCGCTAAACAGCGTAGCGGGAAAAAAATTCGAAACGCCAGAATTACGTTTTTTTGGTCGCCGCGACATTGCATTAAAATGCAATAACGGGCGATCAAAAGAACGTATCTGCACCAAAATGCTATCATTAAAAACGTTATCTCGGCACGCAAAAAATAAGCCCTCAACCGACCCCAGATGATGAAAAATGGAGACGCTACGAGTATCGGAAAATGGCGCAATTTATTTATTTTTTTTTTTTTTTAGCAAAGTTTGGAATTTTTTTTCACCACTTAGATAAAAAATAACCTAGTCATGTTTGGTGTCTATGAACTCGTACTGACCTGGAGAATCATAATGGCAGGTCATTTTTAGCATTTAGTGAACCTAGCAAAAAAGCCAAACAAAAAACCAATGTGGGATTGCACTTTTTTTGCAATTTCACTGCACTTGGAATTTTTTTCCCGTTTTCTAGTACACGACATGCTAAAACCAATGATGTCGTTCAAAAGTACAACTTGTCCCGCAAAAAATAAGCCCTCACATGGCCAAATTGACGGAAAAATAAAAAAGTTATGGCTCTGGGAAGGAGGGGAGCGAAAAACGAACACGGAAAAACGAAAAATCCCCCGGTCATGAAGGGGTTAAGCTACAGTGCCTTGCGAAAGTATTCGGCTCCCTGGAAATTTTCAACCTTTTCCCACATATCATGCTTCAAACATAGAGATACCAAATGTAAATTTTTGGTGAAGAATCAACAACAAGTGGAACACAATGGTGAAGTTGAACGAAATGTATTGGTTATTTTAAATTTTTTTGTTAATTAAAAAATTGAAAAGTGGGGCGTGCAATATTATTCGGCTCCTTTAACTTAATACTTTGTTGCGCCACCTTTTGTGCGATTACAGCTGCAAGTCTCTTGGGGTATGTCTCTATCAGTTTTGTGCTTCAAGAGACTGAAATTCTTGCCCATTTTTCCTTGGCAAACAGCTCGAGCTCAGTGAGGTTTGATGGAGATCATTTGTGAACAGCAGTTTTCAGCTCTTTCCACAGATTCTCGATTGGATTGAGGTCTGGACTTTGACTTGGCCATTCTAACACCTGGATATGTTTATTTGTGAACCATTCTATTGTAGATTTTGCTTTATGTTTGGGATCATTGTACTGTGTGAAGACAAATCTCCGTCCCAGTTTCATGTCTTTTGCAGACTCCCAACAGGTTTTCTTCAAGATTGGTCCTGTATTTGGCTCCATCCATCTTCCCATTAATTTTAACCATCTTCCCTGTCCCTGCTGAAGAAAAGCAGGCCCAAACCATGATGCTGCCACCACCATGTTTGACAGTGGGGATGGTGTATTCAGGGTGATGAGCTGTGTTGCCTTTACCCCAAACATATCGTTTGGCATTGTTGCCAAAAAGTTCGATTTTGGTTTCATCTGACCAGAGCACCTTCTTCCACATGTTTGGTGTGTCTCCCAGGTGGCTTGTTGCAAACTTTAAACAACACTTTTTATGGATTTCTTTGAGAAATGGCTTTCTTCTTGTCACTCTTCCATAGAGGCCAAATGTGTGCAGTGTATGACTGATTGTTGTCCTATGGACAGACTGTCCCATCTCAGCTGTAGACCTCTGCAGTTCATCCACAGTGATCATGGGCCTCTTGGCTGCATCTTTGATCAGTCTTCCCCTTGTTTGAGATGAAAGTTTAGAGGGGCAGCCGGGTCTTGGTTGATTTGCAGTGGTATGGTACTCCTTCCATTTCAATATCATCGCTTGCACAGTGCTCCTTGGGATGTTTAAAGTTTTGGAAATCATTTTGTATCCAAATCTGGCTAGTGACAGAGCCAAATTTTTGAAATCTGACCAGTTCAATTTATGTGGTAATAACTCTGTAATCCTTCAACAAATCCCAGTGATTTTGAGATTCTTTTTTTTGTGACACAGTATACTTTATTATGATGATAAATTTAGGTTGATGTCTTGTGTTTATTTATAAAACATATCAAATTTGAGAAAAATGTTAAATTTAGCAGTTTTCAAGCTTTGAATGATTATCCCTTTAATCCAGATAGTCATATCACAGCAAAACATTAATAAATAACATTTCCCACATTCTGCTTTACATCAGCACCATATGTAAAATGTTATTTTACTTTGTTAGTATTTTAGGAGGTTTAAAAATGTAGCAGTAGTTTTTCATTTTTTTTCAAGAAAACTTACAAAATTATTTTTTTTAGGGACCTATCCATGCTTAAAGTGCCTTGAGTGGACCCATATATTGGGAAACCCCCAAACCTTATACCATTTTAAAAACAGCACCCTCTGTCATATTGAAAACTGCAGTCAGGTCGTTTATTAACCCTTCAGGTGCTTTTCAGGAATTGATGCAAAGTGGCATGACAGAAATGAAAATGTGTGTTTTTACCATCTAAAAGTCTCTAACTTCTGAACAGGTTACAACAGCCGTCAGACTCTAAGGCCGCAATTTGCTCATGAATTGCCATGGCAAACATCAGGACCACACAATCATGATCTCCCTGGGGGCCGATGGGGATAAACAGGAAGCCCCCACACTCTGCTAACCATTTATATTATGTAGTCACTATTGACAGCAGCATCTAAGGGGTTAAACAGATTTGGACGGTGCAAACACTGATCGTGGCTAATGCAGCAAGTTGTCAGCTATAGTGTACAGCCGACAGCTGCTGGATTGTCACCTGTATGGGGAGGCTATTCTCTTATCTCAGGTCAGTTAAAAGACGTATTGGCTGTCATTAAGGGGTTAAACTTCTCCACAACAGTATCACGGACCTGCCTGTTGTGTTCCTTAGCCTTCATGTTGCTCTCTGTGCTTTAAACAGAACCGTGAGACTGTCACAGAGCAGGTGCATTTATACGGAGACTTGATTACACGCAGGTGGATTATATTTATCATCATTAGGCATTTAGGACAACATTGGATCTTTCAGAGATCCACAATGAACTTCTGGAGTGAGTTTGCTGCACTGAAAATAAAGGGGCCAAATAATATTGCACGTCTCACTTTTCAGTTTTTGATTTTCCACAAAAATTTAAAATAAGCAATAAATTTTGTTCAACTTCACCATTGTTTTCCACTTGTTGTTGATTCTTCACCAAAAATTTACATTTGGTATGTTTATGTTTGAAGCAAGATATGTGGAAAAAGCTTGAAAAGTTCCAGGGG
Organism: Ranitomeya imitator; assembly: GCF_032444005.1. Lineage (NCBI taxonomy): Eukaryota > Metazoa > Chordata > Amphibia > Anura > Dendrobatidae > Ranitomeya > Ranitomeya imitator. The sequence goes on from NC_091282.1 coordinate 758,437,690, forward strand.
GCCAAATACTTGCAAGGCACTGTATATTCACATAATATATATAGGTTGTGTCAAAGGTATATTTCTGACTGACATATCCCACTATAGGCATGGAGTTGGATACATCGCCCATAAGTTCCCATTATAAAAGAAAAACAGAAACATATACCCCTCGGAGTACAGTATTTCTACTGCGTCTCTGAATAGAAAAGCGCAGGATGCGTAAAGACTTGATGTGTCCCACGAGGACAGTCTTGGCCGCCTTCTGGGGAATGGACCTCCATAGATTCGTCTGGCGTATACACCAGGGGTGTCAAACTGCATTCCTCGAGGGCTGCAAACAGGTCATGTTTTCAGGATTTCCTTGTACTGTACAGGTGGTAATTTAATCACCTACACACATAATGATTGCAGCACCTTGTGCAATGCTAAGGAAATCTTGAAAACACGCATGGTTTGCGGCCCTCGAGGAATGCAGTTTGACACCCCTGGTATACACCACAGGCTCTGAACCTGCTCACAGCTGACACTTTGCTTCTGATATATCCAGGGGGATAGGCCATTATCAATCAGCTGCACAAGTCCCTCTCCTGCCCTAACATGAAAGCAGACCCAAGTTATTCGGTTCATACAGGATTTCAGTCTTTAGATGCAAACAAAGATCTTAACATTAGAAAGGAATAAAGGAATAGAAAATGTAGAATGGAAAGTTGCAGAACTTTTAACATAAAAACAGGCAGAGCATTAAACTTGATAATTGGATGTGCAATAAATGTTTGCTCTGACACGTGGGAGTACCAGCAATCCAGATATTGAGGGGAGGGAGGGTGCGCCTATAGAAAGTAGAACAAAGGGGGAACCGCACAGAAAGGGTTGTCCCTGATATATTGGGTCACAGCATGCTCATACCTGTTTGGGTGAGGTTGTATATTGCAGACAGCATACTTGGGCTTTACATGGATTAGCTGGGACTACAATGCTCAGTATCCTAACCATCGTAGTCCTGGCAAATCCCTGTAAAGCCCAAGTATGTTTGCATTATATAACCTCATACGTATCAGATTGGAGGCTTCTGACCTTCAACAACCCCACATATTGACTCTATGCTGCTCACTGCAAGTTCAAAGTCTACGGGGCCAAAACATCACAGCTCGGTAAATGTAGGGGCCGCTCTTGGCTGGCAGCAGCTCAGCTTCTGTTGACGTGAATAGGAGCATTGCTGCAGTACCAAGTACGGGCACCACAGTGTATGGAGCTGTCCTGACTCTGTACAGCCAGGCGTTGGACCCTCATTTATCTGATAATCCCCAATATCCTAGTCATGGAGAACCACTTTAATTTTTTTCCCACCCATGAGTGGGTGAGATTGTTCTGCAATTCAGCTCAAAAACTGACAACTTGGCTGCATAAAAACACATGTGAGCACGCCCATAGACTCATGGCTCCGTGTTTTGTGAAAAACCCACAACGTCTGGATGTGATCCGTTATGGCAGATTCTTCATAGTCTTTTGCAGAACATATGAGGCAGTCGCCCAATTCCTCTGTCCACAGTTGGGGGGATTTTCCACGGCCCTCTATGCTCTGGGAATGCTGGGTTTGGTTCTTCCCTCCATGTGTTTCACTGTAAGACGTATGTTACATTAAGAAAAGGGTCTCTTTCTATGGACGTTCCGTTCTACTTCATTCTCCTCTTTCAGGCTCATCTTTCCCATTATTGCACTGAAGACAGAGAATATGGTAGCTTATGAAGCCTTGTTCTCTCACCCAGCGGCACATAATGCAGAAGCTCCTGCTGTGCCGCTCCCGTCCACTGTAATAGGAGCTGCTCCGAATACTCTGCTCTCGGCCTTAGTTTTTGTTCTTCGTTTCTTGGAGAGTGGCAGAAGCACAATACAGACTTCTGGAAAGGGGAAGCCGAAGAAAGTGGACATGGCTCCTTTGTTGTAGGGATCAGTCAGGGTGTCCACACGCTGACTCTCAAAAATGTAACGCCAGAAGGTTTGGATTTATTTATTTTTTACCTCAGGACAAGGTGCTGTGCCTAAGAAAACAATAAAGGGATGACCAGAGCTGATGGCCGATTACTGAGTGTCGCAGTGTGTCTGGGTCGGTCTTCTGTTGGGGTACTTTCACACTAGCGTTTTTTTAAATCCGTCACAATGCGTCGTTTTGCAGAAAAAACGCATCCTGCAAAAGTGCTTGCAGGATGTGTTTTTTTCCCCATAGACTTCTATTGACGACGCATTTGCGACAGATTGGCACACTTCGCATCCATCTTGCGACGGATGTGTCGTGCTTTGGCGGACAGTCGGGAGAAAAAAACCCTACATGTAACGTTCTTTTCTCCCGACGGACCGCTTTTTCCGACCGCGCATGCGCGGACGGAACTCCGCCCCCACCTCCTCCTCGCACCTTACAATGGGGCAGCGGATGCGCCGGAAAAATGCATCCGCTGCACCCATTGTGCAATGCAGCAAACGCTAGCGTTGGAATCCGACGCTAGTGTGAAAGAAGCCTTCCTTGGACTGTATGCTGGGCAGGGCTCTGTGTCCAGGTAGTCGCTTAGCCAGAAACTGGTGACCACCCATGGTGCCCGCTTGTAGTGGCGCATGTAACTCTCCTATTGCTGGGGATCCATCTTCCCCGTGATTTCTCTAGCACACACTTACACCCTGGATGGGTTTCTCTTCCCTTCCAAAATGTTTTGTGACAATGGATCGTGTGTTGTTCTGGCGCTGAGAAGCCTCCTGTGTAGATTATGAAGTGCTGCCAGCAGCCAGGACGGCATGACCTGTTTACATAGAGACTTTTCCATCAGTCCTTGGCCTCCTGCCTCACAGTGAAACATCTCATGACATTTAACCAGGGGAGAATCAAAGGCAAAATCCACGTGGGTGAGAACTCCAGGCTTCTCTGTGATGGACACTTGTATGAAACCTTAGATTCTCAATTGGTTCATAGATGGGAACATTCTTCTGGGAAGACATTCTACTAGATTTTGCGGTTATAGTAACATAGTAACATAGTTAGTAAGGCCGAAAAAAGACATTTGTCCATCCAGTTCAGCCTATATTCCATCATAATAAATCCCCAGATCTACGTCCTTCTACAGAACCTAATAATTGTATGATACAATATTGTTCTGTTCCAGGAAGACATCCAGGCCTCTCTTGAACCCCTCGACTGAGTTCGCCATCACCACCTCCTCAGGCAAGCAATTCCAGATTCTCACTGCCCTAACAGTAAAGAATCCTCTTCTATGTTGGTGGAAAAACCTTCTCTCCTCCAGACGCAAAGAATGCCCCCTTGTGCCCGTCACCTTCCTTGGTATAAACAGATCCTCAGCGAGATATTTGTATTGTCCCCTTATATACTTATACATGGTTATTAGATCGCCCCTCAGTCGTCTTTTTTCTAGACTAAATAATCCTAATTTCGCTAATCTATCTGGGTATTGTAGTTCTCCCATCCCCTTTATTAATTTTGTTGCCCTCCTTTGTACTCTCTCTAGTTCCATTATATCCTTCCTGAGCACCGGTGCCCAAAACTGGACACAGTACTCCATGTGCGGTCTAACTAGGGATTTGTACAGAGGCAGTATAATGCTCTCATCATGTGTATCCAGACCTCTTTTAATGCACCCCATGATCCTGTTTGCCTTGGCAGCTGCTGCCTGGCACTGGCTGCTCCAGGTAAGTTTATCATTAACTAGGATCCCCAAGTCCTTCTCCCTGTCAGATTTACCCAGTGGTTTCCCGTTCAGTGTGTAATGGTGATATTGATTCCTTCTTCCCATGTGTATAACCTTACATTTATCATTGTTAAACCTCATCTGCCACCTTTCAGCCCAAGTTTCCAACTTATCCAGATCCATCTGTAGCAGAATACTATCTTCTCTTGTATTAACTGCTTTACATAGTTTTGTATCATCTGCAAATATCGATATTTTACTGTGTAAACCTTCTACCAGATCATTAATGAATATGTTGAGGAGAACAGGTCCCAATTATCTATAAGAATTTTGCCGCTTCATCCATTAGAACCTTTGTGGGATCAGACCCTGATGTTGGCGGAGGCCAATAGTTCATCCCAAAGGTGTTGGCTGGGGCTGATGTCCGGTCTCTGTGCAGCCGCTAATGTTCTTCCACCTCCATTTCTGTATGGACCTTGTGCACTGATCAGTCATGGGGAACAGAAAAGGGTCTTCCCCCAAACTGATCCCACAAAGCTGAAGCTACAACTGTCCACAATGTTTTACGTTAGTATTAAGATTTCCCATCACTGGAACTAAGGGGCAGAGGCCGACCCCTGATAAGAGCCCATAGTTATCCTCCTCCACCATCTGTACTGGGGGCACAATGCAGTCAGGGGGTAAGGTCCTCCTGGAATCACCAAACCCAGACTCCTCCATCACAGAAGTGTCATCCGTCACTGCACAGACGTCTCTTCCAGAGTCCATGCTGGCTGCTTTCCTCCTCTCCATCCGACGCTCGTCATTGTTCTTAACCTTTACACTGTATATCCTGCTACTTTTCTGGTCCTCAGAAAGCTGTGTGACAACCCGTATGGCTGCCATTGCCTCTCGTGCAGCTCGCCACCCAAAATCCCGAATGAGATAAGTGTGTTTTGTTTTTTGTTTTTTTTTTCTATTAATGAGATGGAGCATTCCTTGACCTCTTTTCTGTTTCCACACTTGGTCACTGACCTAATTCTCGGCTCCTTGTAAAATCTAAACGTTACGATTACTGCTTTGTATTCTCTTGTGCAACTGTGACCGCATGTAAGAGATCCACTGTACAGAATGCTGAAAGAAAAGAAATGAGGGCAGGACAAGATGTTTGTTTTTTAAGTTAGTAATATTTAATTTTTTATTTCTTTATTTAGAATCCCATACGGACCACAAGTAATCCCCAAACACCTGTGCCAAGATCTGTCGGTGGCCAAGACGTGTGACTGTGGCGGGCCGTGCTTGTCTTCCTTCATCCAGACGATTGTTGTAATGAATCTGCACCAGGTGTCTCAGGCAGTCGTCCTTGTGGACTCCATGGGGGGCACTGAGGCCCCCATCATCTGCTACTTCTGCTCCCTCACCTGCTACTCCATGTTCCTGGATAAATACCTGCAAAGCACCAGAGTGTAAAGTGAGGAGCTGCCAGCGGAGCGCCTCAGATCTGTCTCACAATCTGCTATCGCGGAGCCTTGTGCCTTGGCAGCCCTTCTTTCTGATTCATAGTGAATAGATAAGCTGTATTGTATGGAGCAGTGGTAACGGACTACAGGCCCCATCATTTCATGAACACCCCTGCTACAATGCAGTGCAATTCATAGTTTCCAAAAGGAAAGTTGCACTCGCTGCATTTACGATTTCACACACGAGGCGCTGTAAATAGTAAATCATGTGCTTGATATGTAAAGTTGCGTTACAAGAGACTTCAGTTAGGCACCCCAGGCAGAAAATCTTCATCTTCCAGAAGATGTCATACCTGGTGCAGCAACCTGTGGGCCGGTAGGACCTGAGGTTCATTCCCTTCCCCTATAAACCCTGCACATGTCATATCATAGACATGGGGAATGTGCTTTACCCCAGGTTCCTATTAATGAATGGTTTGTAGCAATGTTTGCTCTCGCACATGGAGACGCTCACTGCATCTAGAGCAGGTTCTTCAAGGGTTATTCCCATCTCCGGGAGAACAAAGCAATCAGCAGTCTGAAGTTGGGCATACCCGAGTGACCTCTTCCCCGACTATCGGTCAGTCACACCCCCAGACACATTGGATCATTGGTCGAACCCGTCGATATCGGCGGGTGCAGCCAACATTAGTCCCGTGTATGGGGGCTTTAATGTTCGAGTTTGGATAACAAGTGGCCTTGGCTGTAAGTAGTAAATTGGCTGCTGTGGCGTGCATCGACTCTTACAGTTTTTGGACTGGTAGCACGTGGGTTCGTTGATGCTTATACTGTCTGTGGTCACCGTCAGGTGGATGGGGGTGCAGGTTTTTCTGATTTATTGAGCATGACCTAAGGGCCAATCCGAGGATGGCACTATGATAGCACTGGTTGTGGTTATTGTCTTCAGACACTATATATGAGGAATGTACCTGCTGATGTGTGATCAGGTGGGTTATGGTTTTTGCAGAATCATGGAGTATTATGCTTCTCCCATATCTACCCCCGCCACCTACCCTATGTGGGGGGATGGGAGAATAAACCGTTGCCTATACTTCAGTAGACGTGCCTCAGCCATAGTCTTAACAGCTTGTGTAAATGGTTGACAAAATTGACGTTACAGCATAATGATCTGTTTAGACTCGTGACATCTCCTGGACACATATTAATGGAAAATTAGCATATTTTTACATTTTAATAAATTTAACTTTTATTTATTGAACCTGTTTTTAGAAATGATTCCATCCAGGATCATTTACACCTGGCTCATCGGGCACGCTCAGTGCAAGACATTTTTGTACAGCCGGAGGTTCTGGGGGTCTCCTCTGAGATCTGTATTGTGTAACTTTACAACTAAATCAGACCCGTGGCGCTGGCTAAGGGTTAACAGGAAAAGCAGCTCAATGCCAGATGACAGCAATAATGGCAGCAGCTGTCAGTGTCACAAATACCAGCGAGAGCAGAGACTTCATTGCTTCGTCATAAAAGAACTGTAGCTGAAATTAAATAATTTCCCATTTTCTCCATTTCTCACCCCTCATAGTGGCTGCTGAGACTATAGGACACAAACAAAACACTTTGCATTTCTGGCTGCCCTCATTTACATTGGTGAGAGCGTGATTCATATCGAAAGTAATATGCAACCTAAAATAACACCAGGCAGGAAGCTGCTCCCACACCCCATCCTGAGTTACATCTTGTATTAGCCTCCAGAGCTGCACTCACTATTCTGCTGGTGCAGTCACTGTGTACATACATTACTGATCCTGAGTTACATCCTGTATTATACTCCAGAGCTGCACTCACTATTTGGCTGGTGCAGTCACTGTGTACATACATTACATTACTGATCCTGAGTTACATCCTGTATTATACTCCAGAGCTGCGCTCACTATTCTGCTGCTGCAGTCACTGTGTACATACATTACTGATCCTGAGTTACATCCTGTATTATACTCCAGAGCTGCACTCACTATTCTGCTGGTGCTGTCACCGTGTACATACATTACATTACTGATCCTGTACTGATCCTGAGTTACATCCTGTATTATACCCCAGAGCTGCACTCACTATTCTGCTGCTGCAGTCACTGTGTACATACATTACTGATCCTGAGTTACATCCTGTATTATACTCCAGAGCTGCACTCACTATTCTGCTGGTGCAGTCACTGTGTACATACATTACTGATCCTGAGTTACATCCTGTATTATACTCCAGAGCTGCACTCACTATTCTGCTGGTGCAGTCACTGTGTACATACATTACATTACTGACCCTGAGTTACATCCTGTATCATACTCCAGAGCTGCACTCACTATTCTGCTGGTGCAGTCACTGTGTACATACATTACATTACTGATCCTGAGTTTACATCCTGTATTATACTCCAAAGCTGCACTCACTATTCTGCTAGTGCAGTCACTGTGTACATACATTACATTACTGATCCTGAGTTTACATCCTGTATTATACTCCAGAGCTGCACTCACTATTCTGCTAGTGCAGTCACTGTGTACATACATTACATTACTGATCCTGAGTTTACATCCTGTATTATACTCCAGAGCTGCACTCACTATTCTGCTGGTGCAGTCACTGTGTACATACATTACATTACTGACCCTGAGTTACATCCTGTATCATACTCCAGAGCTGCACTCACTATTCTGCTGGTGCAGTCACTGTGTACATACATTACATTACTGATCCTGAGTTTACATCCTGTATTATACTCCAAAGCTGCACTCACTATTCTGCTGGTGCAGTCACTGTGTACATACATTACTGATCCTGAGTTACATCCTGTATTATACTCCAGAGCTGCACTCACTATTCTGCTGGTGCAGTCACTGTGTACATACATTACATTACTGACCCTGAGTTACATCCTGTATCATACTCCAGAGCTGCACTCACTATTCTGCTGGTGCAGTCACTGTGTACATACATTACATTACTGATCCTGAGTTTACATCCTGTATTATACTCCAGAGCTGCACTCACTATTCTGCTGGTGCAGTCACTGTGTACATACATTACTGATCCTGAGTTACATCCTGTATTATACTCCAGAGCTGCACTCACTATTCTGCTGGTGCAGTCACTGTGTACATACATTACATTACTGACCCTGAGTTACATCCTGTATCATACTCCAGAGCTGCACTCACTATTCTGCTGGTGCAGTCACTGTGTACATACATTACATTACTGATCCTGAGTTTACATCCTGTATTATACTCCAGAGCTGCACTCACTATTCTGCTGGTGCAGTCACTGTGTACATACATTACTGATCCTGAGTTACATCCTGTATTATACTCCAGAGCTGCACTCACTATTCTGCTGGTGCAGTCACTGTGTACATACATTACATTACTGACCCTGAGTTACATCCTGTATCATACTCCAGAGCTGCACTCACTATTCTGCTGGTGCAGTCACTGTGTACATACATTACATTACTGATCCTGAGTTTACATCCTGTATTATACTCCAAAGCTGCACTCACTATTCTGCTAGTGCAGTCACTGTGTACATACATTACATTACTGATCCTGAGTTACATCCTGTATTATACTCCAGAGCTGCACTCACTATTCTGCTGGTACAGTCACTGTGTACATACATTACATTACTGATCCTGAGTTTACATCCTGTATTATACTCCAGAGCTGCACTCACTATTCTTGCTTGTGCAGTCACTGTGTACATACATTACATTACTGATCCTGAGTTTACATCCTGTATTATACTCCAGAGCTGCACTCACTATTCTGCTAGTGCAGTCACTGTGTACATACATTACATTACTGATCCTGAGTTTACATCCTGTATTATACTCCAGAGCTGCACTCACTATTCTGCTGGTGCAGTCACTGTGTACATACATTACATTACTGATCCTGAGTTTACATCCTGTATTATACTCCAGAGCTGCACTCACTATTCTACTGGTGCAGTCACTGTGTACATACATTACATTACTGATCCTGAGTTACATCCTGTATTATACTCCAGAGCTGCACTCACTATTCTGCACCCATAGATTTTTTATTGCCAAGTGTTGCTCTATTACTCGAATCAAAATGAATCCTGTGTCTGTGACTGGTTGCAGAACACTCGGTCTATGAAATACATGGAGCCCCATAGATTATAGTGAGTCCCAGTAAAAAATGGACGTCTAAATGATGTTAAAAAGTGGCATTAAACCTATCTGTGTGACCGTCCACTGCGGCTGCTATGTGTCGTGTACATGATTATTATCAGCCGGGATGGCACTATGGTGTAACTCTTCTGCTCTCACCTGTCCAGGTGCAGTGCCGCCCCCTGTGCACTTCCAGCCTGATTTACATAAAGTATTACCTATACCACTACTTCCATAGATAACATATGCCAGGCTTCCTGATAAGTGCCGACTCCTCCATATAACGTATTGCTTGCCTGCAGGACCCCATTAATTCAATTCCCTTTATCTCTGCAAATCCCTATTAATTTTAATGCAGCTTGACTGCAGTCCCAGATGCAAACCATGTAGAAAGGTGGCGCTATTTCTGGAGATCTGTTCTTCTTTTTCCCCTTTTCCAATCCTCGATGACTCCATCATAGTAACCAGTGCCCTGGCTGGTAACCCAAGTGTCCCCGTCTGGCGGAGTGCGCCCAGCTGCGGGATGTTTTCTTATGGGAATGGTCGTTCCGTCTGCAGCCGCATTAGGTGTGTCACGTATTGGCACAGACATACTTGGATTTGCCCTGCAGCAGCAGCAGAATAAGTGGCTAATACGAGGAATGTTCTATTGACACGTCCCCAACTCATCAGAGCCTCAAAACTCCTCGCTCTCTTCTGTGCTTTCCTCTGCAGCATTGCTTCTGCACAATGAAGGGGGTTGTAGGAAATCCGCAAACTGGGCACACCGTCTTCCGCTCAGCGCGGCGGATGTCTATAGGCTTTTGCTGGCGCTGCTGCACAAACCCAGTAATGAAAATCGAACTAACAGACGCATCCCACAGCTTCCAGGGAGCGCAGCCGTGGTTTTCATAATGTCAGTATAAATGCTGCTGATGTTGTCGCCTTCCCCCAGACATGGAGATAACTCCAAGTGCGGTATTGGGAGAAAGGGAAAAGCCAAGCTATTGCTAAAGCTAAGACTGCATTTGTTGTCCAATCACAGTGCAGCTTTTCTTATTGTGCTCCTGGGAAATGAAAGCTGTTCTGTGATTGGTTGCGATGGGCAACAAAAACTTCATCTACTTGCCTTCCGTCTTTCTTATCAGAACGCCATTTTGTCGAAGCTTATCTGAAGCCCATACACCGTGTACGTGTCTCACTAGCAGCCCTCTGTCAAGCTTTCTAACGCCGCCCTGACAATGCTATGTCGTTTGCTATTCGCTGTTGGTCCAGTCATGTCTTACCAGTCCCGCCCTTTCACTGGTTTATTGGTTATCCCTTCAAAACAGCGAGTCTACTGATAGGTTAGTCGCGTGTATGACTCCGCCCCCTCTTTTGCAATACAACCCTCCACTGGAAAGCGTTTTGTCCCGGTTCCAAGCCCTCATTGGCTAATGTCAGCACTGCTTCCCGAGTGTGGTCCAATATGCTGTCGTGGTGATTTAACCCTTCTCCACCCACAGCTGATAACAGTTTAGTGTCTCCCAATCCGCAGCGGCACGTCACGACGTCTGAGAGCGAATGAGCGTGTTGAGCAGGCGGGTCCGGGGACGGCGCGCCGGGTCAGGGAGCTCGGGGTGGGGGGGACACAGGCACAGAGCGGACAGCACGGCGGCAGCAGGAGGCTCAGGTGAGGAGGTGACCCCTGCACCGGGCTGCAGGAGGCGGGGCTCCGGAGTCTCGCCCGTTACGTGTGAGGGCTCTGCGATGACGTCATGGGACCGTTGTGTGCACTGTGCAGTCTGCTGTGCGTGCTGAGGCGAGCACGATGGGGGTTGTTATCTTCTGCTCTCGCACGGCCTGCTCTGCTGCCTGTGGCCGGAATACGCGAGCTGGGCACCCGGGGAAATCCACCGCATCCTGCCTGTTCTGGAGGAAGTGGCTCGGGAGCTGCGCTCTGTAGTTCACATTGCGAAGGTTGTGCTTTTAGGGATGAGCGCCCCCCAGGTCCTGTGTATAGGGCTTATTGTATTCTTGGTGGCCATGCTTCATAGCCCAGGTCTCCAACCTGTGGCTGAAAGACTACAACTCCCAGCATGCCTACTTTGTCCTCCAGAGCTGCACTCACTATTCTGCTGGTGCAGTCACTGTGTACATACATTACATTACTGATCCTGAGTTACATCCCGTATTATACTCCAGAGCTGCACTCACTATTCTGCTGGTGCAGTCACTGTGTGCATAAATTACTGACACTGTACTGATCCTTAGTTACATCCTGTATTATACTCTAGAGCTGCACTCACTATTCTGCTGGTGCCGTCACTGTGTACATACATTACATTACTGATCCTGAGTTACATCCCGTATTATACTCCAGAGCTGCACTCACTATTCTGCTGGTGCAGTCACTGTGTACATACATTACATTACTGATCCTGAGTTACATCCTGTATTATATACCCCAGAGCTGCACTCACTATTCTGCTGGTGCCGTCACTGTGCACATACATTAGGTTACTGATCCTGAGTTACATCCTGTATTATACCCCAGAGCTGCACTCACTATTCTGCTGGTGCAGTCACTGTGTACATACATTACATTACTGATCCTGAGTTACATCCCGTATTATACTCCAGAGCTGCACTCACTATTCTGCTGGTGCAGTCACTGTGTACATATATTACATTACTGATCCTGAGTTACATCCTGTATTATATACCCCAGAGCTGCACTCACTATTCTGCTGGTGCCGTCACTGTGCACATACATTACATTACTGATCCTGAGTTACATCCTGTATTATACTCCAGAGCTGCACACACTATTCTGCTGCTGCAGTCACTGTGTACATACATTACATTACTGATCCTGAGTTACATCCTGTATTATACCCCAGAGCTGCACTCACTATTCTGCTGGTGCAGTCACTGTGTACATACATTACATTACTGATCCTGAGTTACATCCTGTATTATATACCCCAGAGCTGCACTCACTATTCTGCTGGTGCCGTCACTGTGCACATACATTACATTACTGATCCTGAGTTACATCCTGTATTATACCCCAGAGCTGCACTCACTATTCTGCTGGTGCAGTCACTGTGTATATACATTACATTACTGATCCTGAGTTACATCCCGTATTATACCCCAGAGCTGCACTCACTATTTTGCTGGTGCAGTCACTGTGTACATACATTACATTACTGATCCTGAGTTACATCCTGTATTATACTCCAGAGCTGCACTCACTATTCTGCTGGTGCAGTCACTGTGTACATACATTACATTACTGATCCTGAGTTACACCCTGTACTATACTCCAGAGCTGCACTCCCTACTCTGCTGGTGCAGTCACTGTGTACATACATTACTGATCCTGAGTTACATCCTGTATTATACCACAGAGCTGCACTAACTATTCTGCTGGTGCAGTCACTGTGTACATACATTACATTACTGATACTGAGTTACATCCTGTATTATACCCCAGAGCTGCGCTCACTATTCTGCTGGTGCAGTCACTGTGTACATACATTACATTACTGATCCTGAGTTACACCCTGTACTATACTCCAGAGCTGCGCTCACTATTCTGCTGGTGCAGTCACTGTGTACATACATTACATTACTGATCCTGAGTTACACCCTGTACTATACTCCAGAGCTGCACTCCCTACTCTGCTGGTGCAGTCACTGTGTACATACATTACTGATCCTGAGTTACATCCTGTGTTATACCACAGAGCTGCACTAACTATTCTGCTGGTGCAATCACTGTGTACATACATTACATTACTGATCCTGAGTTACATCCTGTATTATACCCCAGAGCTGCGCTCACTATTCTGCTGGTGCAGTCACTGTGTACATACATTACATTACTGATCCTGAGTTACACCCTGTACTATACTCCAGAGCTGCACTCACTATTCTGCTGCTGCAGTCACTGTGTACATACATTACATTACTGATCCTGAGTTACATCCTGTATTATACCCCAGAGCTGCACTCACTATTCTGCTGCTGCAGTCACTGTGTACATACATTACATTACTGATCCTGAGTTACATCCTGTATTATACTCCAGAGCTGCACTCACTATTCTGCTGGTGCAGTCACTGTGTACATACATTACATTACTGATCCTGAGTTACATCCTGTATTATACTCCAGAGCTGCACTCACTATTCTGCTGGTGGAGTCACTGTGTGCATACATTACATTACTGACCCTGAGTTACATCCTGTATTATACTCCAGAGCTGCACTCACTATTCTGCTGGTGCAGTCACTGTGTGCATACATTACATTACTGACCCTGAGTTACATCCTGTATTATACACCAGAGCTGCACTCACTATTCTGCTGGTGCAGTCACTGTGTACATACATTACATTACTGATCCCGAGTTACATCCTGTATTATCCTTCAGAGCTGCACTCTCTATTCTGCTGGTGCAGTCATTGTGTACATACATTACATTACTGATCCTGAGTTACACCCTGTACTATACTCCAGAGCTGGACTCACTATTCTGCTGGTGCAGTCACTGTGTACATACATTACTGATCCTGAGTTACATCCTGTATTATACCCCGGAGGTGCACTCACTATTCTGCTGGTGCAGTCACTGTGTACATACATTACTGATCCTGAGTTGCATCCTGTATTAAACTCCAGAGCTGCACTCACTATTCTGCTGGTTGCTGTTGAAAACTGTAAACAAGCTTATTTCTAGATGAAGCTCCTTACTTACTGATTTCTTCTACTTTCTTTTATCCCTACCGTGCAGCAGTGGATAATATCTTGAAGCTACCGCTCCTAACATTGCTGACGCATAATAGGATGTGTAGTATTTGCACAGGTTGGAGTCCACATTGTAATATTAGGTCTGTGGTCGTTCATATCTCCCGACCCAGCTGTGTCCACCTGAGCATAAGCCTTTTTTGCATTTCTCCATTTTACATCCTTGTTGGCTAATAGAAATGTTTGGGGGGTTGTCACTGGATTAAAAATACAGTGAAATATTTTACTTTTCGCCAAGTCTTGTGTTACACAGATGGTTCTTGCAAAGATCTCTTCCCAGCCATCTCATCATCGCAGGTAGGTTTACAATGTCAGAAAACAGCCATGTATACACAATTCAAAATAGGTGATGTCACAGCTCACATCTTCCCCCTCCTGTACGATGACTGATAACTCCTCTATATACAGTAGATAACACAGGATCCACCATTCACAATAGGTGATGTCACAGCTCACCTCCTACTGTACAATGACTGATAACACATCTTTATACAGTAGATAACACAGGTTCCACCATTCACAATAGGTGATGTCACAGCTCACCTCCTCCTGTACAATGACTGATAACACCTCTATATACAGTAGATAACACAGGATCCACCATTCACAATAGGTGATGTCACATCTCATCTCCTCCTCCTGTACAATGACTGATAACACCTCTATATACAGTAGATAACACAGGATCCACCATTCACAATAGGTGATGTCACAGCTCACCTCCTACTGTACAATGACTGATAACACATCTTTATACAGTAGATAACACAGGTTCCACCATTCACAATAGGTGATGTCACAGCTCACCTCCTCCTGTACAATGACTGATAACACCTCTATATACAGTGGATAACACAGGATCCACCATACACAATAAGTGATGTCACAGCTCGCCTCCTCCTCCTGTACAATGACTGATAACATCTCTGTATACAGATGATGTTCCTGGTAATGTAGGACCCGTTGTTAGTGCTGGCACGTGGTGACGTGTGAATGGAGCTGTTTGGGCATCTTCTGTATCTGTGGCCATTCTCATATAAACAACAGCTGGTGGGAACCTTTATGCCCAGAAGCCATTAACCTTTCATACTTCATAAATCTGTGTTTCCCGTGACAGTGGTGCAGTCTGCTGATATTTCTACAATTGCTGCGGGTACAACAGTACCGGGTACAGGCCATTAGACCTCCCGAGAACCAGATACCTTTCAGCGCCTCTTTGTCTCGGGCAGATTTGTGATATGTTAGATTACTGGTCTCTGTACTGAGAACTAATAGGTTCATTTTAAAGGGGAAGTTCTGGATTGTTCACAAAAATGTCCATAAAACGTGAAGTGTGATCTTAAAAATTTTAAACTTTCCCTTTCTGAAAGGATATCTGGGGCTGTCATCATGGTGACATTAGACCTTCTCAACTCTATGGCTCTTTTAACCTGTTCAGAAGGAAGCAGGAAGAGGCCACATCCTCGAGACAAGTGCAAGTCAAAACTCGAGGATGCCACTGGCTCATCACTACATTAAAGGAAAAGTCTCCCAACACTCTAGGACTGTTGCTGCTTTGGTTCTGCCAGTCATTATGAACTGTGCTGCAGTAATGTATTGCAGACCCAGTCAGGTCTTGCCATGGTGCCATCATTGCGGAGGACAGCGATTGGCTGCAGGGTTGACATTCGCACAATATTCGTTGCTGTGAGGCAGATTTGAGAAGAAGAAATAATACACACATACACGCACGATGGTGGCCCTATTCTAACGCATCGGGTATTCTAGAATATGTGCGTATGTATATAGCAGCCACATAGTATATAGCACAGGCCACGCCGTATATAACACAGCCCATGTAATATATAGCACAGCTCATGCAGTATATAACACTGGCCACGTAGTATATAGCAGCCTCGCTGTATATAAGACAGCCCACGTAGTATATAGCAGTGTGGGCACCATATCACTTAAAAAAATAAAATAATTAAAATAAAAAATAATTATATACTCACCCGCTGGCGTCCAGCGAAGCTGTCCCGTTGCGCACGCTGCTGCCGCTAAGTCTTCTGGGTAATTTCGCAATGCATCTCTGGAAACAGAAGCTGGTGGCAGCCGCGCGCGCGCGCATCGGCGGACGACGGAAGGTGAGAATAGCAGGTGTTTTGTTTTTTTATTATTTTTAACATTAGATCTTTTTACTATTGATACTGCATAGGCAGCATCAAGAGTAAAAAGTTGGTCACACAGCGTTAATAGCAGCGTTAACGGAGTGCTTTACACCGCAGCATCACGCGGTCCGTTAACGTTGCCATTAACCCTGTGTCAGCGCTGACTGGAGGGGAGTATGGAGCGTGCGCCGGGCACTGACTGGACGGAAGTAGGGAGGGACTAATTCTCGGCGGGATATATATATATATATATATATATAATATATATATGTTACTAGTAAGGATAATGTTCACGTGCGCTGTCTACAATGGGGTAAGGATGTGACAATAGATATGTGTTCAAAGATTATATATATATATTTATATTTTATTATTATTTTTTTTTTAATCCCCTTTTCTGTATTTTGTGTTGGGGGTAGAAAAGCTTCCTCATTGGGGTCCTTGTGTCTTGACTCACCCTGATTTTAGAGCTGTGGTTTCTCCTCCCCATTGACATTTTTAAGCTTCAGTCTCCAGAGACCATTCTAGAGTTCAGAGGGTCTTGTGCCCCCATGATGTCCGTCCCTGAAGTTTGCTCTCGTGGTCAGTTGGCGGATTGTGTCCTGTCGGCTGGATCTCCATGTAGCTTGTCTTCTGCCTCGTCCATTTATGCTTCTTTCTTTCCCAGATGTAACTGTGTTCTTTCTCTTGCAGGGGGAGCGGCGCTGAGGACAGAGAGCTGCGTGTCCTTATGTAGCAGATGCTGCACGGAGCCTGTTCCCAGCCGGTGCTCTGCTTCAGTCTCTGTGTGCGAGGCTGTGGGGATAAGAGATGCATCTGATCGCCCACTTGGAGCCGCGACTCATATCCTCATCAGATGGGAAGATGAGTTAGCCAAGGAGATTTGTTCTTTTAATGTTTCCGTCTGGGCTTTGATTAGGATCCCACAGGCCGGCCCTGTGCATGTTCTTCCAACAACGACCCTTCCCTTCAATTGCTGCAGATCATGAGGTGCCGAATATATAAGAGGAAAGTCATCATCCTCGCTCTGGTGGTGATAGCCTGCGGCTTGGCATTGTGGAACAGTGGCAAGCAAAAGAAAAATGACTTTGTGCAAGAAGCGGAGCTGGAGAAACCACACAGCCGGGTGCACGTGTCTCCAGGGATTAGGAAAATGGCCAACGACTCGGTGGTGGAAAAAGCTCAGAAGCCGGAAGTGGATAACGTGACCTTGGTGTACAGGTCCGTGGTTTTCCAACTCAATTTTGACCAGACAATTAAAAACGTAGAAAGCATAAACCGTCCACTAGATGACGTGGTTATAGTGGTGCAGGTGCACAACCGCCCTGAGTTTTTACACCAGCTCTTGGAGTCCCTGCGCAGAGCTAAGGGCATAGAGAATGTACTATTGATCTTCAGCCACGACTACTGGTCCCCGGAAATTAACCAGATTGTGGCCAGCGTAGATTTTTGTCAAGTGCTTCAGGTCTTTTTCCCTTTCAGCATTCAGCTGTACCCTAATGAGTTCCCAGGGCACGACCCCAAGGATTGTCCAAGGGACATAGAGAAGAAGGATGCCATCAAGCTCAGCTGCATCAATGCTGAATACCCAGATTCGTTCGGACATTACAGAGAAGCTAAGTTCTCCCAGACGAAGCATCACTGGTGGTGGAAACTGCATTTTGTATGGGAGAAGGTCAAGGCCCTGAAAGACCATAAGGGTCTGGTCCTGTTCATCGAAGAAGATCATTACCTAGCCCCAGACTTTTACTACGTCCTTAAGAAAATGTGGAACCGAAAAATAGAGGAGTGTCCCGACTGTGACGTCATGACCCTCGGGACCTACGCCCGTCTCCAGACGTTCTCTGAGAAAGCAGATAAAGTGGAGGTGAAGACCTGGAAGTCTACAGAACACAACATGGGTATGACTATGAGCAGGGACACGTACCAGAGACTCCTCCAGTGCACGGACACTTTCTGCTCTTATGACGACTATAACTGGGACTGGACCCTTCAGCACCTGACTGTTACTTGTCTTCCTAAGTTCTGGAAAGTGATTGTGCCCGAGGTTCCCAGGATCTATCACATCGGGAGCTGCGGGATGCACCATAAGAAATCCTGTAAGCCAACGACAGAAAGTGCCAAACTAGAAGCCTTGTTCTTGGGCAACCAGCAGTACCTGTTTCCCGAAAACCTGGCAATCAGCAGACGATACTCCATGGCGGCTTTGTCGCCCCATGTGAAAAATGGGGGATGGGGAGACATTAGAGACCATGAGTTATGTAAGAGCTACCGCAGACTGCAGTAACATACAGGCCTCCCCATCTTTCTAAGTTTGTACGATGGCGTCCCGCACGACGGAATATACAAATTTATGCTCTAACTTCAATAATCAGTTTTTGTCAAATGTTGTTCCATAATTGTCCGTCGTCTCTATCGGCCTAGAATCAGACGAGAAGATAAAAAACACTTTGATTTCTGCCTCATTATTTCTTAATACTAATTCTGGAACTTGCATTATATATAACACGGCCATATGGATTCTTTTCAGAATAAACAAATATGAAGTAATGACAGTCGGTCACTGCCTCCGATGGGTCAAGGGTTTGCTTCTTAGTACTAGGCTTCTGGATCTACAGGTCCTTCTCAAAAAATTAGCATATAGTGTTAAATTTCATTATTTACCATAATGTAATGATTACAATTAAACTTTCATATATTATAGATTCATTATCCACCAACTGAAATTTGTCAGGTCTTTTATTGTTTTAATACTGATGATTTTGGCATACAACTCCTGAAAACCAAAAAAACCTGTCTCAATAAATTAGCATATTTCACCCATCCAATCAAATGAAAGTGTTTTTTAATAACAAACAAAAAAACCAACAAATAATAATGTTCAGTTATGCACTCAATACTTGGTCGGGAATCCTTTGGCAGAAATGACTGCTTCAATGCGGCGTAGCATGGAGGCAATCAGCCTGTGACACTGCTGAGATGTTATGGAGGCCCAGGATGCTTCAATAGCGGCCTTAAGCTCATCCAAAGTGTTGGGTCTTGCGTCTCTCAACTTTCTCTTCACAATATCCCACAGATTCTCTATGGGGTTCAGGTCAGGAGAGTTGGCAGGCCAATTGAGCACAGTAATACCATGGTCAGTAAACCATTTACCAGTGGTTTTGGCACTGTGAGCAGGTGCCAGGTCGTGCTGAAAAATGAAATCTTCATCTCCATAAAGCATTTCAGCCGATGGAAGCATGAAGTGCTCCAAAATCTCCTGATAGCTAGCTGCATTGACCCTGCCCTTGATGAAACACAGTGGACCAACACCAGCAGCTGACATGGCACCCCACACCATCACTGACTGTGGGTACTTGACACTGGACTTCAGGCATTTTGGCATTTCCTTCTCCCCAGTCTTCCTCCAGACTCTGGCACCTTGATTTCCGAATGACATGCAAAATTTGCTTTCATCAGAAAAAAGTACTTGGGACCACTTAGCAACAGTCCAGTGCTGCTTCTCTGTAGCTCAAAAGTGGCTTTACCTGGGGAATGCGGCACCTGTAGCCCATTTCCTGCACACGCCTGTGCACGGTGGCTCTGGATGTTTCCACACCAGACTCAGTCCACTGCTTCCTCAGGTTCCCCAAGGTCTGGAATCGGTCCTTCTCCACAATCTTCCTCAGGGTCCGGTCTCCTCTTCTCGTTGTACAGCGTTTTCTGCCACATTGTTTCCTTCCAACAGACTTACCATTGAGGTGCCTTGATACAGCACTCTGGGAACAGCCTATTTGTTGAGAAATTTCTTTCTGGGTCTTACCCTCTTGCTTGAGGGTGTCAATGATGGCCTTCTTGACATCTGTCAGGTCGCTAGTCTTACCCATGATGGGGGTTTTGAGTAATGAACCAGGCAGGGAGTTTATAAAAGCCTCAGGTATCTTTTGCATGTGTTTAGAGTTAATTAGTTGATTCAGAAGATTAGGGTAATAGGTCGTTTAGAGAACCTTTTCTTGATATGCTAATTTATTGAGACAGGTTTTTTGGGTTATCAGGAGTTGTATGCCAAAATCATCAGTATTAAAACAATAAAAGACCTGACAAATTTCAGTTGGTGGATAATGAATCTATAATATATGAAAGTTTAATTGTAATGATTACATTATGGTAAATAATGAAATTTAACACTATATGCTAATTTTTTGAGAAGGACCTGTATATTAGGTCCCCACCTCCTCAATATGGTAGTATCCGTGCTATGGGCGTGCAAGTACAATTTGCCAGTACTCTGATTTCACCTCTAGCAACCCCACCAAACCTGAGAATCAAGGGGACAATGTTCTGGTGGGTCTCTTTCTGCCTGCTCTCTTTTTTTTTTTTGCTTCTTGCTATGCAAGAATGGTTTTGTGCTGCGTTTCCACATACAGATGGGTGGGTTTCCAGCACTGCGCAGCCTTCATTCTCAGGATTGGAGTAGGTCGGACCCCCACTGATCATGAGTGATTGTTTATCCTAGCAATGCGCCGTTAATGTCACACGACAAGAAGTCTAGCTGGCAGCAGGTTTAGAATATGAGCATTTATGTGATCACCTCATCCTTCTAACGAATATTCATACGCATCCGTTGTTGGTTAAAGATGATCTGTGCGCTCTCCTAAAATGTCTGTTGCATTTACCGTGATCATATGAATACTGGCTAAACTATTTATTTGTAAACCTTTTTGTGGAGACATGGGGGTTCAGCAGGCATCCTGGTCCACTAGCTGAAACCACATGGACCAGCGGTTGTCCCACCGAACACCAGCTCTCCTTTTTACCTTGGGCGTAATGCTACTCAGACAACACAGAGTGAGTGTAAGAAAGCGTGACAATACTTTATGGAACCACTTTACAGGCAATTAACACATAGAACAGTCCCAGCAAAATACCCCAAGATGGTGCACATTAGATTGTCACCCTTCCGCTGACTCGCCGGGATATGAGCAGCTGCAACTTCATGGCTTCCAGGGCCGACTACTCCCACCTTTGGCATGCACACAGAGCGGAGATAACGACAAGCTTAGGAAGGTGATACTCCATTGAGGTACAAGGCCAGTTCCAGAGGATCACAACCTGGCTTCTCCGAACATCTCCATGGAGCCAGGCGACAGGTGGGTCCCAATCCTAGCTTACTCCAAAAGTATCCACGATTCGGTGCTGGTAAATTGAGTGGATCTGTATTCTTCCAGCCGGGGCCGTTGTCCCTTAAGCTGGCATCTTGTAGAATGACAAATCTGTGTCCCTCATGATGGAGCCATGACGTCTTGGTTGCTGTCTTATAGAGTCTGGTTCTTTGGATTTCTTGGTTGAGTATCTGACTCATCATATAGAGGCATATGACCTCTTTTTATAGTTAACAAGTGTTCTTCAGTATGTAAGTCACATTATTTTATTATTCTATTTGCATAGTTTTTCCTCTATTTTAAAAGTCAACAAACTAGCTGGCCTGGACAATGTGACCATATCCACAAACCTCATTGTTCCATGACCCTTTATCACTAGTCATCAAGGATAAGAGCAGAATGTTACAGCAAATTATCAACTTACAAGTCAATGATACAGTCTGTTTTTTTGACCAACCAGAAAGAAACACACAAATTCAAAAGTCATTATATAGATAAGTCTATTTTTTCTGGCTTACTGAAAATAGACAGTAGTCGAAAACTCCTCTGGCACTCAAAAAAGGGATAATTCTTGAGAATATTCTGTGTAACACGAGCATCTTTATTTACAGCTGATATGACGACAAAATTTCCGACGTTTCGGCTCTTAGGCCTTTATCAAGGATGTCTGTCACAAGATGAATCGGCATGCATGGCGTGCTTGCAGCCAGGAGCAGAGTTGCTTCTGGGCACCTACACTCATTGAATTGAGTGCAAAAGCTGCTTAATACCTCTATTATTTACTGAAAATAGACGTCTGGTTAATAAAAGATTCAATGCTGTATCTCAACACTTTTTTTTTTTTTTAATCTTGTCATTCCTCTGTTATTCCTCCTGGCACCTACATTGACAAACATGTATTCCCTTTTGGGTAGGGACTGTCCACTGTTACATATGCCCAATTTATTCGGATGAGAAGCACCCCGGTTATTCATATATTCTTAGGAAGTAGAACAGAGGCGCAAAACTGAAATGATTCTATAGGATTCCAATTTTCAAGCATTTGTTAAAACGGACGTGTCGTTAGCCCCAATACAAAGAGAGGTCTCGTCAATTAAGAGCTTTCCGAAAGGCCTGACTAAATCTGTGGCCCCTAAGCTTTGGCCAAGAGCGTAGATCATGTCATTGTAACAGTTATGGCGAATGGGGCTTTTCCCTCCACATAAATGAGGGTCTTGTCTTTTTGGGGATGGCAGAATACCGTCCTCTCTGATTTCCCGTCTGTGAGTGCCGCACGGTAGCTCCTCTTCCAGGTGAGCTTGTACTTAGTATTCCTAGCACTTGTCTCTGGATCCATGCACTGAATGTCATAAAATATTTACTCGGCAACGTAGAAGACAAAAGCCGATGGCTTCAGGTTTGAGAAAACCATCTGCCGCCGCTCTCCGATATCCGGTTATAGTGTGTCATGTTCGTCACAGGCCCAGAAAAGCTTGTTTTATGGCTTTCCAGAGTTGTCTCAACTTTCAATTTAAAGTTTTCACACTCTAGGGCCAGGTTCATACTGCGTTAAAGCAGTCCGTTCAATGCATAGCGCTGAAGGGCTGTGTTAATGCTATAGTGCACACGCCATCGCATTATGCTATACCGCTAGCGCAGATGATTCATCTGTACTAGTGGTGACAGCCTCAGACGCTGCAGCCCGCATCTGAGGCTCCGTCACTGAATAACGGCACATCGCTAGCGCATGCTGATTATGACATGCATTGGTGATGCGCCCGATAATAGGGGTTAAAGGCAGTGTTAATGGACCGCGTTATGCTGCGGTGTAATGCAGTCCGTCTAACGGACTGCCATAATGCAGTGTAACCCCAGCCTAATACATCGGTCTCCAATTCGCATACAACTACCACTCCTAGCGTGGCAGCACAGCCAGTGGATGTTCAGGCATGCTTGGAGTGGTAGTTCCACAAGACCTGGAAAGCTGCATCTTGAAGCTCACTGTTTTGTTCTGATGTACAATGGTTCTAAAAACACAGCCTTTTTTTTTTATGCCATCATTCATTGCGCAGTATAAATGACCCGGTAACTCAAACCTTGAGGATCGCACAAATGATGCTCAGTAGTATGTGCGGCCTCCACATGCCTGTATGACCTCCCTACAGTGATCTCCCAGACCTGGACTAAAGTATCTGCCAAGCCCTGGACAGTCTGTGGTGCAATGTGATGTTAGTGGATGGTGCAAGACATGATGTCCCAGATGTGTTCAATCGGATCCAGGTCTGGGGAACGGGCGGGCCAGTCCATAGCTTCAATGCCTTCATCTTGCAGGAACTGCTGACACACTCCAGCCCCATGAGGTCTGGAATTGTCCTGCATTAGGAGGAATCCAGGGCCAAGCGCACCAGCATATGGTCTCACAAGGGGTCTGAGGATCTCATCTCGGTACCTAATGGTAGTCAGTAACTCTGGCGAGCACATGGAGGACTGTGCGACCCTCCAAAGAAATGCCACCCCACACCATTACTGACCCACTGTCAAACCGGTCATGCTGAAGGATGTTGCAGGCAGCAGATCGCTCTCCACGGCGTCTCCAGACTGTCACGTCTGTCACGTGCTCAGTGTGAACCTGCTTTCATCTGTGAAGAGCACAGGCCGCCAGTGGCGAATTTGCCAATCCTGGTGTTCTTTGGCAAATGCCAAGCATCCTGCATGGTGTTAGGCTGTGAGCACAACCCCCATCTGTGGACGTTGGGCACTCAGTCCATCCTCATGGAGTCGTTTTCTAACCGTGTGTGCAAACACATGCACATTTGTGGCCTGCTGGAGGTCATTTTGCAGGGCTCTGGCAATGCGCCTCCTGTTCCTCCTTGCACAAAGGCTGAGGTAGCGGTCCTGCTGCTGGGTTATCCTCCTATGGCCCCTTCCACATCTCCTGGTGTACTGACCTGTCTCCTGGTAGCGCCTCTGGACACTATGCTGACAGACAGAGCAAACCACCTTGCCACAGCTCGCATTGATGTGCCATCCTGGATGAGCTGCACTACCTGAGCCACTTGTGTGGGTTGTAGAGTCCGTCTCATGCTACCACGAGTGTGAAAGTACAACCAACATTCAAGAGAGCAAAACATCAGCCAGAAAGCATTGGTACTGAGATGTTGTCTGTGGTCTCCACCTGCAGAACTACTCCTTTATTGAGTGTGTCTTGATAACTGCCAATAATTTACATCTGTTGTCTATTCCATTTGTACAACAGCATGTGAAATTGATTTTTAGCGTTGCTTCCTAAGTGGACAGTTTGATTTACTTGGAGTTATATTTTGTTGTTTGTGTTCCCTTTATTTTTTTGAGCAGTATGTGTGTGTATATATATATATATATATATATATATATATTATGACTTAAAAATATATTGTTTTCCATCTTTTCTGTACGCAGTGGTCCCCAAAGTCAAATTTGGCTGATTTTTGGCAACCCTAAGACCTCATTCACACTTCAGTGTTTGAACATGGACGTGAAAAAATAGCTGTGGTGAAATATGTGTATATATATATATCTATATGTGTGAGGGGACTTATGTCTAGGGTTATATGTGTGACTAGTGATAATGTAACACCTGTCCTGAAGGCAAGTCGCACCTAGGTGTTAATAGGTACTTCCTTGGGACTAGTAGAAATTGTGTCTCCATATCACACCAGGAGGTCTAGCTAGAGCCAAGAAGAAGGTAACATTTGGCACCTCTGAGGTCTTGGAGGGGAGATGCTAAATTGCGGCCTGAGGTAATGTATTCCTGGGAACCTGGTCACAAGTGTCTCAAGAGGAAAATAATATATATTCATTAGTAGGGGGGCCGTGGCCAATCAACAAGCCAGCAATTATGATATTAACCTGAGGGGCCGGTCTAGAAACCTGACCTCAGACCAAAGTTATAAATTTAATCCTACATAGAAACTATGGAGTATCTAGAAACCCAAACAGAGTACCAAGCTAAAAAAGCGTAACAAATTTTATTAGAGATCATATAAAATGACAGACATGACATACAAGGGACACGTATAGTACATGTACGGCGGACCACAATCACTGCAAATAACACCTAGGGCATAGAGAGGGCAATAGCAACAATGGCTTATGGGAGCATATCAATCCATCGAGTATCCGGACACACACTGGCACCATCACATCTGTTTTTGGGTAAGACTGGCAAGGCTCTATTATTATCTATTATTAGGCTGAACTAGTATTAACATATATGGCGGTATTGGGGATTTGCATATTCATTAATAGCATTATGCACTTTATTTATGGATACTCGATGGATTGATATGCTCCCATAAGCCATTGTTGCTATTGCCCTCTCTATGCCCTAGGTGTTATTTGCAGTGATTGTGGTCCGCCGTACATGTACTATACGTGTCCCTTGTATGTTATGTCTGTCATTTTATATGATCTCTAATAAAATTTGTTACGCTTTTTTAGCTTGGTACTCTGTTTGGGTTTCTAGATACTCCATAGTTTCTATGTAGGATTATCTTGGATAGGAGTTTTACCCTGTTATTCCTTATGTCCATTATAGGGTGTATCCCTTTGAATAAGTTGTATTGATATGCATCAGTGGTATCTGTGTTCAAAGTTATAAATTTAGGCTGCAGAGAATTGTGTTCACATGTGAGGGCAGCCTGAGAAGCTGATGTGTTCCACCAACTCCATTCACCCCCCCTCAGAGAGCAGGCACGTGACGACTTAGTGACACCACGGAGTAGAGTAGCGTGACAATAGCTGTGTCGTTGAGTATCCATTTTTGTCATTGGTAGTGTTGTGTCCCCCTCCCCCGGGTGCTGGATGTGTTCATGGACCCATAGTCTTGTATTGGCCCTTTTCATCTGTGCTGCTGGAAAAAAAAGGCAAGTCTCTGTGTGCACTGACACATTTTCTGTGAAAACATGGACATGTGATTAGCAGCATAGGTCAT
This sequence comes from Ranitomeya imitator, assembly GCF_032444005.1. NCBI lineage: Eukaryota > Metazoa > Chordata > Amphibia > Anura > Dendrobatidae > Ranitomeya > Ranitomeya imitator. The sequence goes on from NC_091282.1 coordinate 758,464,003, forward strand.
AATGGGGATGTGTTGTATCCGTGAAAATAAAAAAATGGATTCAGTTACCTGGTCATGGTGGTGGTTATACAAGTTGGCAGGGAATAAAGCCTTGGTTCATCAAAATCAATATTGTGCTCCTGATTCAGGAGTTAGGAGGGTCTTTGCCCCAAATATCACTATAGTCCCAGCACATGAGAAATTAGATCGCGCCCCATTCCTCCCCACTCTGCCCATCTTGGTGGAGCTGGTCAAAACTTGAGAAAATTACAAAAGTTGCACTTTTTTTTTTTTAATGAAACTCCACATTGCACACAAAAAAAGGTGCAACTTTTCAAAGTGTTCCAGGATTTTGGTAAAATCTCTTTGATACATCAGGTGCCACGGTGTGCCCATAGTGGGTTCTGAACTGTGATCGGCTCATGGGACATGAGGGGGCGGCCTGTGAATGGGGATTGATGGAGAAAGAAGCCAATTCCTATTGGAGGCTGAATGACAAGGAAACTGTTCTTGTAAATGTAATTTTTAGCCATGATCTGGAAGGAATCAGGAAAACCGACCCTTCCATTCTTCTCCAAACTCTGCTCTGTTTCTTTAAAAATCATGGCAACTCGCAGTTCCAGTGTCTGTGGGATGTACCAGCTTGTTGTGGTCCTTTACCAGTCAGAAGTCACCACTTCTGTATTTATCACCCACTAGTGGTGGAAAATATTGAACATGGACTTAGGCTTCTTTCACACTAGCGTCGGAATCTCCCCGTCGCAATGCGTCGGGGAGAGATTCCGACGCTAGCGTTTGCTGCATTGCACAATGGAGGCAGCGGATGCATTTTTCCGGCGCATCCGCTGCCCCATTGTAAGGTGCGGGGAGGTGGGGGCGGAGTTCCGGCCACGCATGCGCGGTCGGAAAAAGCGGTCCGTCAGGAGAAAAAAACATTACATGTAGCGTTTTTTTCTCCCGACGGTCCGCCAAAGCACGACGCATCCGTCGCAAGACGGATGCGAAGTGTGGCAATCTGTCGCAAATGCGTCGTCAATAGAAGTCTATGGGGAAAAAACGTATCCTGCAAGCACTTTTGCAGGATGCGTTTTTTTCTGCAAAACGACGCATTGTGTCGGATTTAAAAAAACGCTAGTGTGAAAGTACCCTTAGGGTGTGTTCACACTGCGTTTTTTTCTGCTGAATTCTCTAACAATCTAATAAAACTTGTAGTTTTTAGACTCCTCATGGCTTATGCAAAATTTTTGCTCTTTAAACTTTGCAAAAATAAACGGTAACACAACGTAGGGGAGCTGAGGTTATGACTGCTTTTGGGAAAAAATTATATGTTTTTGGGGAATTTAGAGAGAATACCACAGTTAAGATCCCCATCTATCTGCCCAACTTTACAGAGATCTTTTAATGTACATATACATGGTGTAGTGCGTCATCCCTCCTGTGGTGGCTCTGCAGAGAAATTACATGCTTAGGGTAAGTTCACACAGGGCATTTTAACTGCTTTTTTTCTGCAGCAAAACCTGATCTTCTTGCCAAGAAAGAAGCTGCGTCAAAAACGCAGGTTTTTTGCGTATTTGTTGCGTTTTTTTATGCGTTTTTTTTTCTCTTTGTCCATGCCAATGTCCTTGAATTGTCAGCAGCAAAAATGCAGCAAATAATGATACCTACATTTTTGCAACACCCATTCAAGTCAATGGGTGAAAAACGCAGCAAAAACGCTGAAAGAAGTGACATGCTCTGTGTCCAAAAAACGCAGCAAAGCACAAAATACCGATCAAACAAAAAACCAATGTGTGTGCCTGAGATTTCTGAAATCTCATAGGCTTTGTAAAAAGCAGCTGAAAATTAGCATAAAAAAGCAGCAAAAAAATGCAGCAAAAACGCCCTGTGTGAACTTACCCTTACTGTCAAGTTTTCCTTAGGTCTCGGAACACAAACCCTTTCCGATCTGATTCTTGTCGGAGAACCCCTGCCAGCTGTTTTTATGTCTCCAGCACTAATGGAGGGGGCGGTTGTGCTGCTTTTGGCTCAAGAAGGATAAAAACACGACTGATTTTATCTCTGACAATATTATTCCTGAATTGATCAAAGTAAAGCAAATCTTATTTGACATCTGTTCCAGGTGACACTTAAGGTACCGTTACACTAAACGACTTACCAAAGATCACAACCAGCGATACGACCTGGCCGTGATCGTTGGTAAGTCGTTGTGTGGTCGCTGGGGAGCTGTCACACAGACAGCTCTCTCCAGCGACCAACGATCCGGGGAAAGACTTCGACATCGTTGAAACTGTCTTCAACGATGCCGAAGTCCCCGGGTAACCAGGGTAAACATTGGGTTACTAAGTGCAGGGCCGCGCTTAGTAACCCGATATTTACCCTGGTTACCATTGTAAAAGTTAAAAAAAAAAACAGTACATACTCACATTCTGATGTCTGTCACGTCCCCTGCCGTCAGCTTCCCTGCACTGACTGTCAGCGCCGGCCGTAAAGCAGAGCACAGCTTCCCTGCACTGACTGTGTCAGTGCCGGCCGTAAAGCAGAGCACAGCGGTGACGTCACCACTGTGCTCTGCTTTACGGCCGGCACTGACAGTCGGTGCAGGGAAGCTGACGGCGGGGGACGTGACAGACATCAGAATGTGAGTATGTACTGTTTTTTTTTTTTTTTTACTTTTACAATGGTAATCAGGGTAAATATCAGGTTACTAAGCGTGGCCCTGCGCTTAGTAACCCGATGTTTACCCTGGTTACAAGTGAACACATCGCTGGATCGGCGTCACACACGCCGATCCAGCGATGACAGCGGGTGATCAGCGACCAAAAAAAGGTCCTGATCATTCCCCAACGATCTCCCAGCAGGGGCCTGATCGTTGGTCGCTGTCAAACACAACGAGATCGTTAGCAGGATCGTTGCTACGTCACAAAAAGCGTGACGTTGCAACAATATCGTTAACAAAATCGTTATGTGTGAAGGTACCTTTAAGCGCTGATCTTCCCAGTGACTACAATAAGCCGGGTGTGTCGCCACTAACTAGTGCCGCAGGGAACACAATATGACTCCACGAGGACGGGGCGGTATTTACTCACCTGTACAGATGTAATTCACTGTACATGTAGCCAGATGGGATGTTTTGTATGTAAAACACCAAAGATCACGGTGTAGGATCCTTTTTTTTTTACGCTACAAGAGATCTTAAATACAGTAAATTAAAATCCTACTGTTTTGTGCACACAGCTACACTACAAAGCTATATGTCTCCATGGTTACACACTACAAATAAGTCTGAGCCTGGAGTAAATAGAATAGGGAACAAGCCTGATGTCTGATGATTAATTAATTTGGCAAGGTTACCCCCAACCGCCATGTGTTTGCAGGAGCGGCGTGTGGAAATACTAGTAACGTGTGAATGCTGCCATATAATCTAGACTAGGATCACATAGCATGACTTATGCATGTGCACGAGGCCATAAAGGGGCCGTCATGGGATCAAGTCTGCCTCGCTAATGTGATCCTTTTGAAGAAGATCTGATGGTGGCAGTTTGTAGAATTTTAGCAGGAAGTGTGTCAAGGCTACTCCAGGGATCAGCTGAAATCTGCAGAGTTGGCAGCAACTGTTTCATTTTCCTGCAGCACCCCCACAGGGCAGATGAAGTATTACACAGCTCTCCTAATGTACAGACGTGCTCGGTCCTCCACGATTACATCCACTCTTTATAGCCGCTGTACTCTGAACTTTATCCTGATAAATATTTGCACGTTATCGTTCCCAGACACTGAGCTACCGTTACATGATGGCCAGGTCATTAAAGACTCCCAGCACCCACAGACAGGTCATGAGAAGAAGGAGTAGGTTCTCTTTGCCTTTACTGATTGCAATTTCTAACATAAACCTGAGAGGTGGAATCTCATTGTTCTCAGCCAGAGCTGAACTAAGGACCCCAGTGCCATTGATATAAACCCTTGACATAGAGCGCTGCCCGAGGGTCATCCTCCAAGTAGTCATCAATATGACTCACAACAAACCCCACAGAACCTCAACACCAGATTGTAGACAGTGTGCAGCACTCACTATTCAATCAATAGAAAAGTACTAGAAAACCCCTTTAATGAGGGGTAGGGGGTTAACCTTTAGGCAGGATTTACAGCTGAAATACAGCAGGCCTAGCTCCATTAATTTTAGTGCTCCAGATCTGAGGAGGCTGAAGATGTAGTGCCCTCCGTCCCCTCTTAGCGCTAGGGCTGAGGAGCAGCTCTGTTTGCACTGACCATCAGCCTGTGGTCAGAGGAAGTTACTGATGTCCACCTGCACACCCGCGTGAAGAATCTCCATTTTTGGGTGGAGGTATACCATCCCACCATTTCTGCATGTGCTTGTTCTGTGCTCCGGCTGGAGCCTGATCTGAGCAAATTATAGAAAAACATTGGTGTCAGTGAACCCTCGAGAAGAGTCCGAAACAGGAAAAAAGTAAACTGACCTCTGCCCCATCTATGATTGATGGCCACATCCTTCCGGACTCTGCTCATTTCCTGGGAAAAAGAACGCTCGCTGTGATAAGAGCTGCTGAGAATCCCCCAAAATCCAGAAATCTAGTGCTACGTGGTCTGCAGCGCGCGTCAGGGGGTTTATTACATGAGATGTTACAGTTTATGGAAGTGTCAGACGCATCGCAGTGTACGGCTGTCCTCACATCGGAGGTTTACCTGTACATGTTACCTAGGTGAAACCTCGGCATCCATCATTAAAAGGTGTCTCTCGGCACAGAATGACTGTTCAAACCAAGCACAGGCGCTCGGTGCACCATATCATTTATATACACCTTCTCACCTGCTTGGTTCCATCTATGTCCATCCTTCTCTGACTCTATGAAGCCAGAAAGACAAAGGGGGGAGGGCGATAGAGCGACAACAAGCAGGTGGGAAGGCGGATGTAAATGATTATCTGCGTCATGAGGCACTGAGCGCCGGTGCGTGGTTGGAACAATCATTCTGTGCTGACAGAGTCCTTTTCACACATCCTATAATACCAGAAAACAAATGGTACCGTGTCAGTGTTTTGGATCCATGTGCCATTCATGTGCTGTGCATTTTTTTCCCCAGTATGGAATAATACAATTCCAAAGCTTCTCCTATACTTTGCAGTGTTAAACACGTTCGGCACACGGGGGACACATGGATGACATCTGTGTGCTGCACTTTTTCCACAGACCCATAACCATGTGTGCTGCTGGTAAAACGGACGTGAGCAGCTCCATAGATTATAATGGGTACGTGCAGGATCCGTGAAGAAACCGTTGCCACACATACCTGAACCCCAGACATATGGAGGGGCCCTAAAGAGGTATCCCATCACTTAACCACTGGTAGATTGTTCTGGCTCTATCCGCTGGGACCCTCGTCGGTCTCGATGCTAGGCTTTCTTCTTTGGCACTTTAGCCTTTGAATAGAGCGGCAGGGACATGACCGACCAGCGCTTCTTGTGTCTCCCGCTTCAGTCTTGCATTTGTTTTTTTGTGTGAATAGGACCTCATTTCTAGTGACCAGCAGAGATCCTCCTATGGGAGGTGGGGCCGCATATTCGTCACTGTAATAGGCACCACGTGACCGCTCATACAGGAGAAGCTGCGGCAAGGAGAGGAAGCAGCGCCAGTGAGGGAGCCGGGTAAATATTTTTATTAACACAAAAAAAAACCGACTTTTCATGTCTTCTCTCCAGCGAACGATGCTGGAGAGAGGAAATGAATAGCGGCTTCAGCACCAGATGCAGGGGACAGCGCTTAACTGTAGTGATGTCTCCTGCACGGTGCGTGTGGTCCTCAGTCGGCACACGGATGCCGCACGTGTGCCACAAACGCATGGACACAGATAATTCCGGTACCGGAATTATCTGGACGTGTGAGACTGGCCTTACAAAAACAGGTGCTGAAAAATCTGCAGAGATCCCACCTACATGTGCACATAGTAAAGTTTTAAGCTTTAGGCTATGTGCACACTTTGCAGATTCCACTGCGGATTTTTCCGCAGCGGAATTGCAAAATCCGCAGTGAAAACCCATCGCGGTTTTTACTGCGGATTTATCGCGGTTTTTACTGCGTTTTCTTCTGCGGATTTTCAACTGCAGTTTTCTATTGGAGCAGCTGAAAATCCGCAGAAAAGAAGTGACATGCTGCGGAATGTAATCCGCAGCGTTTCCGCGTGGATTTTTCTGCAGCATGTGCACAGCGTTTTTTGTTTCCCATAGGTTTACATTGAAATGTAAACGTAAACTCATGGGAAACTGCTGCGGATCCGCAGCGGTCAAATCCGCTGCGGATCCGCAGCAAAATCCGCAAAGTGTGAATATAGCCTTAGGGTAAGTCCAGTCCTGTTATGCTCCAAAGAATCCAATCTTTCAGAGTCTGGCTTTTCAACCGTTGGCCAGTAGTATATATTTCGGGGGCTCACCTCGTGTTTGAGTAGTGGTGGCAGCGTGTTGTGTGCGATAAATTAACCCTTGCAGTTGCACCCTATGTTTCATGTTCAGAAACATGTACATCTCATCTAGGGGTTAGTGACACATCTGAGGTAATGCTAGAGGGGATCTCACCTGCTAAAATCATAACCCTTTGGTTTTGGAATCACACAGCCAATCTGACAGCTTGTAAAGTAAGTATCCCAGCTTCATCAGGTCTGAGTGTCTGCTCTAATGTACATCGTTTCTATTGTGAAATCTGGTGACAAATGCAAGAGAAAAAAAAAAAAAACCCAGACTAGTGATGAGCGAATATACTCGCTCAGGTTTTCCACAGCACGCTCGGGTGACCTCTGAGTATTTAGTGCTCGGAGACTTCGTTTTCATCACAGCAGCTGAATTATTTAAATCTGTTAGCCAGCTTGATTACATGTGGGGATTCCCTAGCAACCAGGTAACCCCCACATGTACTCAGGCTGGCTAACAGCCGCAAGTCATGCTGCTGCGTCAACAAAAACTAAATCTCCGAGCAGTTACAAAATACTCAGAGGTCACTTAAGCGTGCTTGGGAAATCTCGACAAACGAGTGTATTCACTCATCACTACAGACGCCCCCTAGTGTTACAATACCAGAGGGAATGCAGGACTATGACTGACAGATTTTAGTTGGTTCACAGTAACCAATTCTCACAATTTCAGACTTGTTTGCTAAAAAAAAATAAAAATAGTAATCAACTTGTAGCTGCCACAAGACTACAACTCCCAGAATGACCACATCCCACTCTGGGAGTTGTAATTTTGCAGCCAAGGTCACGACAAGTGTATAGGACTGGTGGTCTGGACAGTAAGGTCGGGGGGGGGTGGGGGGGGTCACACTTGCGAGTGTAATGCAAGAAACTCGCACAAGTCTCTCGCATCAACACCCGACACTGCCACCGGACCGGGGTGTGCGACTGCATGTATTGCTATGTATCTGACCGCTCCGGTCCAGAGTGCCGGGTATTGATGCGAGAGACTCGTGCGGCCTTAGACGTATTGCAGTGAGCAATAAAGACTCATCTACATGGTGGAAAAAAACACATCACAAAAGGAATTGTTTTTAAATTTTATCTGCAACACAAAAACAATAATGAATTCTTATAATAATTCGATTAGTTAGATTTTTGGCCCTGGTAACTGCTGAATATTCAGCCGTTGCCAGATTCCAGCAGCAATTTTCTACTTGTTTCGCTGAGATCAGTTCACAGTTTTGGCAAAAAAAATAATTTTATATATACACACAGTGGAGACACAGACCAAAACAATATATTTGTAAACGGGCTCGCAGGCTCAGGAAAAATCATCATCATCATCATCATCTCTTTGGCACATAAAACAATAACTTATCATTAAGGCACAACCATCTTCTAGAAGAAGCAAACAACGCACAGGTCCAAGTGGGGTTGTCAGCAATGAGGGATGAAGTCTCTTTAAAGGGGTTGCTCACCATTGGAAGAACCTAAAAACCAGCACCACCTAAAAAATAGCACTGTCCACAGGTTGTGTGTGGGATTGCAGATCAGTGCCACTAAAGCTCCGATACCACTGAACCTGCACACAGGTGTGGCGCCAAGTTCAGAAGATGGCAACCATGTTTTTGTTATCTTCTACAACCCCTTTAGAGAAGACATTGACCATTCCAGTAAATACTTGTATTCCCCAGAAAATAATTTTTGGGCGTTTTGATTAGAACCCTGTATTGTGACGTTCCGCTGTTATTCCTCCAGGAAATTATGAATGAATACACTGCTGTTTTTTTTTTGACAATTGGATATACCCCAACATCATTGACAAGATGATCATAGACTTCTAGGAGGTTTAACAGAGGAACTACACGATGCAAAGTTAGAAGAGGAGGAATACTACTACTAAAGTAGACATGTTAGGAAGGCTCCGGGCCAAACCGATGATGTTCGGCCCAGCGCAGAGGACGGTGCGTGGCATAGATATCAATGTACACTGGCGACTGCACCTGCCATGTTTCACCCTGCGCTAGGCAGAACACATCAGTATTGCCAGATTCAAAACATATGAGAAGACAGAACTCAAGGGGATCCAGGTGCCCACTCCCCCCAAAAATGCCAGGGGTATGCCTCGGTTCTCAGATTTGATTTTGCCTCCCACAGGAGATACTGTCAGGCCATGACACTAATGCCGGAGTATGGCCTTATTCACACAACTATATGTTCAGGTCAATGTTACGGCCACAGGTCACCTGAACTAACGGCATCACATCATGTGACCGTCAGGCTGTTCGTTCAGGTATTGCAGAGGTAACAGATTGGAAAATATCGGCGGAGACTGAGAATCCAGATCCCCTATACACCATCTTCTCACATATCAGGAGAGCCCTGCTAACCAATCCATGCTCAATACCGGCACATGTCTGACAAGTTTGAGGAGACCAACAAACGTAACACAGCAGAAGAATGAAAAATGCAACCCCTAAATAGTGATGAAATTGAATACCCCTACCCAACCATATCTGCCCGGAATAATCAGTCTAGATCAAACAACAAGGCGTTGTCGAACTTAAAGGCACATTGTGTTCTGTGGTCGGCAGGGACCAAGGCAGAGCTGTAAGAGGAGGCGACGTCCCTTAGGACCTGCTCTGTTCTGGAAGGGTTGGGTATAGGATTTTGCACAAGTTTTGCACCATCCGGCAGATCATCTTCATCAAGTTCGTTGGCCGGTGTGCAGAGATCCTCAGTGGAGTGATCGGTGCCCGGTAGTTGGACGGGAGGCTGTGCAGCGGGTGAGGTAGGGCAGTCTATGGCTGGGTGTGGACTTGGCCATTTTTCCTCTGCGGTTTCATCGGTATCGGACTGGTCTGTGTTATCAGAGTGGCTGCTCCCCAGGTTCGTCACCCCGCTCAGACCTGATGATTGATCTCCGTCGGTCAATAAACGGTCCTCCTCCAGTTCTGGTTTCTGCAGGTGAAAGAAATCATGAGATATTCACCAAGAAGATCCTAATCTTGTTACAGTACAATGAGAGGAAGGTTGGGAAAAGCCATTAAAAGGGGTTGTCTGCTCAAAACATAAGTCTGCAGTCACTGTGTGACTTCAGGCTCATGACTCCCCTCCCCCCCCCCCCCCAATCACACACTTTGTGCACTGTGGTCATTCGCCGGTTTCAGACCCGGGAGACTGAAGAGTATGTACGAGTTATACATACCCCCGGCCAGTGGGTGCAGCCTCGCTCCATACACTTGTATTGAGCCGAGGCTGTGCCCCAACAGTAGGAGTGGCCGACTAGATGGCATGACCTTGCTCCATACAAGTGTATTGAGAGAGGCTGTGCCCACTGGCTGGGGCTATGTATAAATCGTACATACTCATCGGTCTCGGGTCTGAACCCGGCGAATCACTGCAGTGCACAAGTCTTCAGCCACACTCAGTGACTGCAGACTTATCGGTTATGACCCTTAAACAATAATGACGATTAGTTGTTCCAGTTTCTTGGGTGTAGTAAAGGATAAGCTAGTTGAAAACAGTCAGTAAGGCCACAGACGAGAAAATCACTAACAGTTTAGCCCATATAAAAAGGAGGGAGACCATTTTCTGAAAGACAGTTTCTCTCAGAAATCAGTCTCGCTCTTAGGGCTCATACTCCCTTGTGTGAAATACGTCCGAGTCTTGCATGGTAACACCCGGCTCTGCCGCCGGCATTTGGGAGCGGAGCATGCAGCTCCATGTATTGCTATACTTCCACTCTGGAGTGCTGGCGGCAGAGCCAGGTGTTTCCATGCGAGACTCGGACGTATTTCACGCAAGGGAGTATGAGCCCTTATAAATGGACTAAGCAGTCAGTGACGTGCTGGTTTACAGCCTTGCTGACTGTTTCCAATTAGCTTATCAGGTATTAAACCCCCCCACAAAAAAAACAAAAAACAAAAAAAAAAAAAAAAAAAACCTGACCTGCTCTCTATTATAGTTTTTACATCAGTGGATTTCCACTCTTCCCCTCACTGTAATACATTACAATGAGGGGATGGTTGGAAAATCCATTAATATAAAAACCATAATGGAGAACTTGTGTCTCAGTTTTGCATTGTGTTCACATGTAGCATATTTCTGCAACAGGTCTTCTTGGTAATGGATGTGCAGGTCTCCATGGGGAGGCTGCAGGAACCAACCAGAACACACTGTACTGCAGACTATGCACTACTTACCTAGGAATCCAGTAATCCTTTATATACTGCAGGGGAGGTCGGTGACGTTGGTAGTGAGCTGCGGACTATAGAACAAAAAGTGCCTTTTTGCAAATTTTTCCATTTGATAACAAAACATGAAGAGGCCCCAGACCGAGGGTCCCCTGATCCAGCTGGTACCTGACCTGCAGTGTCAGGAGAGGGGGCTGCGGCTCCGTTCCTAGAGCCAGGCCCTTGGGGCCACCTCTGCTGTCATTGCAGGTCAGGCACCAGCTGAAATTGGAAACCGCTCAATGTTTGTGAGACCGTCTCTTTAAATAATGAGCAAGACATGAAAAAAGAAAAAAAAAAGTGTATAAAGAGCATGTGTCAGGGTATATGGCGACATCTGGGGAAAATAGGTCCCGTAAGTTAGTCAGTGTGGTCACTTTAAGTAAAAAAAAAAGTAAAGACTACATAGAGGCAGGCTGGCTAACCCCCTCCCCCCCCAACTAGTACACTCATCTATCCACAGGGCAGGCGATCATGTGATCTGTGGGGGGTCTTAGCACACATCTATGTGAATGGAGTCAGTGCACATGCATGCTCCCAGCTCCATAGGAGGAGTGGTAGTTACACATGTGCACGAATTCCCACACAGACAAATGGGATGGTGGGCGCATGTGCACTGGCACTCCATTCACATAGAGATGCAAGACACCTGTCCTTGGCATCAGTGGTGGTCCCAGCAGTCAAACACCATTAATCAAGTGTATTATATATTATGAGACAATCCCTTACAATTTTTCTTTGTACAAAAATTGGCACCAAGAAACTCAGCCGCCATATTAAAGGGTTTTTTTCGATCATACGACATTGCTTAGCATAGTTTTATCAATATCAGATTTGTGGGGGCCGGACACATGGCACCCGTACAGATCAGCTGCGTCCAGTGACTTTGGTGGGGGGGGGGGGGGGGAGCAGATACTGATACTCACCCCTGAGGACAGGTCATCAATGTCGTGACCTGCAAACCTCTAAGTGGACTGGACAATCAACTATAGGATATGGCACATGTATTATGAGAGTCCTGCAGCTGCAGTATTATTGCAGAGCTGCTGCAGAACATCATGCTGATCACTACTGGCAAAGAGCTTCCTGTAGGGTGTAGATTGGTGTTAGGCTGGAGGGGGAAGGGACTAATGCCATTGTCTGGACCTACAAGGGACATGTGTCTATATTGCACAAGATGACACTACATACAATCGTAAAGAGGTTGTCCACTACTTTTACATTGATGACTTAATCCTAAGGATAGATCATCGATGTCTGATTGGCCGGGGACTGACACCTAGCCGATCAGCTGTTATCTGTGTCCGGAAATACTCACTTTTGGAGCTGGCCGTCTTAAGATAGTGGCCGCCGCAGGGTACTACACATCACCTCCTATGCAAATCACTAGTAGGCGGATGTGCAGTACCAAGCCCCGGCCACTATCAGAAGATGGAGCAGCTCCGCAAGAGTAACCGCCAGCAGACATTGATGACCAATCCTATGGATAGGTCAATGAAAAAGTAGTGGACAACCCCTTTAATAATAGATATTTAGGTTGGAACTTACGTTCAGCCGGATGTGGGCTCTTTTGTCTGTCATTTCCATGACGTTTATCAGCGGCTGATCCACCGTGGTCGACCATGGAATAGTAGAAGGGCGTACACCATTTTCTAAGAACTCAGACACGTTCTCTTCATTAATAAACTTTCTCTCCTACAAAATAAAAGATATAAGGAAATAAGCGTCAGATAAGATCTTGCATACAATTATTAAGTTAGCCATTAACCCTTTAAGGGATATGGATTTTAACACTGGTAAACAGGAAAGAAGGAAGTCTGGCCCTCTGGGAGCCACAAACATGAGAACAGGGCCCATGTCAGAAGTAGCTGCTATTATGTTACAGCTTGCAGTTATTACATGTGCCAGCAGATGGCAGCATCCACAGGCATCCCAATGTAATGCTACACTCGGACTTACACCCACATGATCTAGATCAGTGGTTTCCCAAACTCCAGTCCTCATGGCCCCCAACAGATCATAGTTGTAGGATTTCCTTAGTATTGCACAGGTTAGAGAACATGTGGCAATTTCAGCTGATTTGATAGTATTGGACAGGTACTGGAATAGTTGGGGAGATGCAGAAAACATGATGTGTGGGGGGCTGTAAGGACTGGAGTTTGGGAAACAGTGGTCTAGATCAAACTTGGCATCCTGTACCAGTGCAGACATTGAAACTACAACTCCCAGCAAGTGTACCATCTGTGCTCCTAAAGGAGTTTTCCCATCTCCAAGATCCTATCCCAGGATGTAGGAATAATTAATAATAATCTCCAGTTAGAAATGTAGTATAGTTCTCCAGATTCACCATGTCCCTTTACTCATGTGCAGGCTTTGCAGGACCTTCGTTATCCATGTTTAAACGGTTGATATAATAACAGTTAGCTGGCTGGTTGCTAGTGTTCATAACCGTGGATAACGAAGATCAATCAATGCCTGCACATGAGGAAAGAGACATAGCGAATCAGGAGAACTAATTGGAGGCATTTGATATTACTACACCTACTACATACTGGGATAGGATCTTGGAGAAATATAGCCATCACCCAACATCTGAACACTTAACAACATGATGTCAATCCACTAACGTAAAGAGCAGTAAACACCCTGATGCCGCAGATCTCTATACCCAACGTGCACCTTTTAGATACAAATCCCCAGAGTATGAGATCCTGATACTATGCATTGTTCTGACCCGCACTCCTGGATCCCCATTACATGAGATACGGAACAAAGATCAATAATGTAACCGGACCCCACTGCACTCAGTTATATAGAGCCGCATCCACACACCCATGTGTCACAGACCAGTTGTAGGTTTCCCCAACTCATAGGAATATAGGAGGCTGCCCAGTGTGGATGAGGAGACCAGCAGCAGAGCCACACATGGATGGGTGAATTCGGCATTAGGCTTAATATCTTTTTTTCTTTTTAAATCGGAGGACACACTGACCATGTCCTACTCTGATCCTCACAATGGGATGAGAATAGGACATGCTCCTGGGCTCACAGATCTCATACTCTATATGTGATATTAATGCATCCATTCTATTCAATGGGACAGTGTGTTTTCCAATAAAAAAAAAAAAAAAAAAAAAAGCAAAACAAGCAAAACCAAACCACCACACAGCCCACTCCGGCAGCCCACGGACGTCTCCCATGGAGGAGGGACCGCTCCTGGACGCAGATAGAACTTACTACTCACCTGCAGGGAATTGCTGTTCACGCCAAAGAAGAGGTTCTTCCACGGGCCGAAGCACTCGGAGGATTTGGTCAGCTCGATGACCATGTTGTCCGCTGACACGCTGACCGCGATATCGTGGGTGTTCAGACTGTACTGCGGCAGGAAGGACACGAATAAGACGTATGGAGAGTTACCAGTCTGCACACAGAAGCGGATCTCGCACTGGTAACTGCTGGCCTCGGAGGTGACGCTGTGCTTGTCGATATCCTTCACGTGGATGATGAGAGTCAATGTGGTGGCGTCCTGGGAACAAGTGAATAAGGGACATTCGGGGTGGTCCTGAGGCAGGGAACATAGAGGGGTCATCTCATCTGCGGTCCTGCTGGGCTGGGGGGAGTCACCGTCCGTGGGGCTGGGGGCCGGCAGGTGAGCCGGCACTAGTTTGGGGAGGTTCTCCTGCACCACGGGCAATGTCACCACCAGCTGCCTCTTGATCTTGTTGAATTGGGCAGTGCCCCGCTCGTCCTCCACCAGGTAGGGCAGCTTCAGCTGCAGCTTGTAGGCCGCCGGCTTCACGGACTCCAGGCTCAGTTCCTTGCCCTTAATGTGCAGGGTGGCATCCTCAGCGCAGCTCAGCAGCGGCAGGTCCACGGTGATCACCAGCTCCTTGGGCACCGGGCTGGGCACGGAGTCCCTGGCGTCCCGGTAGTCCTGCAGGTCCGGGTAGGAGCGGTGGCGGATGGTGTACCGTGGGACGGTGGGCTCCAGGGACACCGGCCTCTCGCGGTGGGGCTTCATGGGCAGGGGCCGGGTGGGCTTCCTGCTCCTCTTCTTCTCATCGTAGGGATAGGGGAAGCGCAGTGGGTCGGCGGGGTCCTGGGGCTTGGGGGCCGCTCCAGCCACTGGCTTGCGGATGACGGCAGTCTGTGGGACCCCCTTGTACGGCTCGCTCAGGGTCGTCACGTTGGTGGTGTCCAGGACCACGCTGAACTGCTGGGCCACGGTGCTCAGGGCGGTCAGGTCCACCATGGAGCGGAACTTGGCACTGCGGGAGGCCAGGCGCAGGGTGTCCGGGTGGAAGACCACGTCGTAGATGAGCTCCCTGCCGGCGGCCGGGCCCTTCTCCTCCCTGGGGAGGGTGAGGGTGCAGGGCAGGACCCAGTGCTGACCCAGCCGGCCCTCCTTGTCAGCCCCGGCCACCGAGTGCGGCTTACCGACCACAGTGCTGCTGCACACGTTCAGGTAGCACGTCTGGCGGCCGTCCGCACAGGTCCGCAGCACATGGCCGGCCTCGGGGTGCACGAACTGCACGTCCACTCCCCGCTCCCGCTCCATCTCACGGATCTCCTGCTCGTAGCGGCGCCGGATCTCCGGGTCGCTCAGCTCCTCCGCATACTGGGCGAAAAGCTCCCGGAAGCGGGCGTCCTGGAAGGCGACCTTAAAGCGCTCCAGCTCCTCCGAGGTCACGCTCAGCTCCTCCAGCTTGGCCGCCATTCTAGTCCTGCACTGATCACCTAGGAGACGGGCGCACAGTGATGAGCCGAGAACTGATCTGCGACAGGGCGCTGGGCGCGGACTTATGAGGAGATCGGAGGCAGGGCGGGGATTGGCCGACACGCGGCGAGGAAGCCACGCCCTCGGCCAATCAGGAGAAAGCGTTGTGCTGGTTGCCATGGTGAGCAGAGACCGCGGTTTATTTACAGAAAAAGCGGCCGTGGAGCGTGTACGGAGAGCTGCTGTGTACCCACGGCGGGGGTGTCCCAGCATGCACTGCGGCACAGCATGGGGGGCAGAACAGGGGAGGGGGACCGCCTGCGGCCAGAGCCGCTGCAGACTCTCTGCTTTCAATGCTAATTTGCTGTTTTCCATTATAAAGGATGACGTTCGCAAACAAATCTGGGGTAAATCTGTGTGTAAAAAGACTGGGACAAAGGGGCCACCTGTGATCTGCACAGAATAAGGGAACCAGGAGCTCAAGGGTGCAGTGCGAAACCAGCATATCTAAAGACTGCCTGAACACTGGAATCAGTCATAACAGCGAAATCATAATCAGAAACACAGCAGACAGGATAAAATATGACAAAGAATCAAAAACAAGGGGATCACAGAGTATAAACACAATCTATCATAGGATAAGGAGAAGATCCTGGCCAAAGATACAATATTACTCATTAAGAAATCCAGACGGTGCTGGAAAAAATGGAAAAGTGCCCAGTACGTATAACGCGTGTATATACAGTATATATATGGAATAAATGGCGCTATAACAATAAATATTAATAATAATAATGATATACGGGCGTTTCGCGCGTGGCTTCATCAGGGCGTGGGGGCAGCGGCGGCTCCACGTATACGATGAATCCCAGTCACTACATAGATTACAGGTACCGCAAAGTGCAAATAATAAGCACATATATACACCGCCTTATATGTACTGGGCACTTTTCTATCTATTTTTCCCAGCACCATCTGGATTTATTAATGAGTCATATTGTATCTTTGGCCAGGATATTCTCCTTATCCTATGATAGATTATGCTTATATTAGATGTGATCCCCGGCCCCCCCCCTTGTTTTTAATTGTCATATATTTATCATGTCCAGTGTATTTCTGATTGGTGTCCTCAATAAAGTTGTGTCTATTATGAATTTGATTTTTTGTATTACGCTTTTATGATTGATTCTAGTGTTCAGTTTTTTTTTTTTTGTTCAGGGGGGTATAAGGTCTAGTTGTCTACTTGAACCATATTTGCATATTTATTAGGTTATTTATACTATTTTTTTTTACAAGGCTGAAGTTGGTTTCGTATTCGTCAGTTTCTTATTCGGCAATTTTTTCTTTTGTTTTTTTTTATAGGTTTAACAACAAAAAGTAATCATCGCAATCATGAAACACAATGCAGTGAGGAGCCCTGATGTGAATACGCTTAAAAACGGCTACAAAAACAATAAAACTGGCACAAAAATGGGCATCAAAGTGGTCACCAAAGAGCGCTGAAGAAAGGGTTAACTGCCTTTGGGCCACTGATCTCACACTACAGACATATAGAACAGGGAGCCCCACATCCAAACCAGTTATTTCCAGCCTGGCCCAAATGGGTTCTGGGCACCAGAACTGGCATCAAAGTGGGGAAACAGCCCATTTTCACACATTTGAATAAGTAACTGATATTTTTTGGGGGTTAAATGCCTTTGGGACACTGATATCACAGTGCATACATATAGAACAGGGGGCCCCACATCAAAAACAGGTCACTCCAGAATGGCCCAAATGCGTTCTGGGCATCAAAACTGGCATCAAAGTGGGCACACAGCCCATTTTCAAACATTTGAATAAGTAACTGATGTTTTTAAGGCGTTAAATGCCTTTGGGCCACTGATACCACAGTGCATACATATAGAACAGGGGGCCCCACATCAAAAACAGGTCTCTTCAGCTTGGCCCAAATGGGTTGTGGGCATCAGAACTGGCATCAAAGTGGGCAAAGAACCCATTTTCTCAGATTTGATTAAAGGGAACCTGTCACCTGAATTTGGCGGGACTGGTTTTGGGTCATATGGGCGGAGTTTTCGGGTGTTTGACTCACCCTTTCCTTAAGGTACCTTCACACATAACGATATTGTTAACGATATCGTTGCTATTTGTGACGTAGCAACGATATCGTTAATGAAATCGTTATGTGTGACAGCGACCAACGATCAGGCCCCTGCTGGGAGATCGTTGGTCGCTGAATAAAGTCCAGAACTTTATTTCGTCGCTGGACTCCCTGGAGACATCGCTGGATCGGCGTGTGTGACACCGATCCAGCAATGTCTTCACTGGTAACCAGGGTAAACATCGGGTAACTAAGCGCAGGGCCGCACTTAGTAACCCGATGTTTACCCTGGTTACCATGCTAAAAGTAAAAAAAAAAAAACACTACATACTTACCTACCGCTGCCTGTCCTCCAGCGCTGTGCTCTGCACTCCTCCTGTACTGGCTGTGAGCCGGAAAGCAGAGCGGTGACGTCACCGCTCTGCTTTCCGGGTCCCAGACAGTACAAGAGGAGAGCAGAGAAGCAGAGCGCAGCGCTGGAGGACAGACAGCGGTAGGTAAGTATGTAGTGTTTGTTTTTTTTTACTTTTAGCATGGTAACCAGGGTAAACATCGGGTTACTAAGCGCGGCCCTGCGCTTAGTTACCCGATGTTTACCCTGGTTACCGGCATCGTTGGTCGCTGGAGAGCGGTCTGTGTGACAGCTCTCCAGCGACCAAACAGCGACGCTGCAGCGATCCGGATCGTTGTCGGTATCGCTGCAGCGTCGCTAAATGTGAAGGGGCCTTTACCCGCTGGCTGCATGCTGGCTGCAATATTGGATTGAAGTTCATTCTCTGTCCTCCATAGTACATGCCTGCACAAGGCAAGATTGCTTTGTGCAGGCATGTACTATGGACGACAGAGAATGAACTTCAATCCAATATTGCAGCCAGCGGGTAAGGAAAGGGTGAATCAAACACCCGAAAACTCCGCCCATATGACCCAAAACCAGTCCCGCCAAATTCAGGTGACAGAGTCCCTTTAAGTAACTGATGTTTTTAAGGGGTTAAAGGTCTTTGGGCCACTGATCTGACACTTAAAATACACAAAAAGTGATGCCCTGAATCAATCCCAGGTCCCTCCAGCCTGACTCAAATGGGTTCTGGGCATCAGAACTGGCATCAATGTGGGCACACAGCCCATTTTCACACATTTGAATAAGTAACTGATGTTTTTAAGGAGTTAAATGCCTTTGGGCCACTGATCTGACACTTAAAATACACAGACAGTGATGCCCTGCATCAAACCCAGGTCCCTGCAGAGCATCAATGTCTGTGTATTTTAGGTGTCAGATCAGTGACCCAAAGGCATTTAACCCCCCAAAAACATCAGTTACTTATTCAAATGTATGAAAATGGGCTGTTTGCCCACTTTGATGCCAGTTCTGATGCCTAGAACCGATTTGGGCCAGGCTGGAGGGACCTGAGTCTGATGCAGGGAATCACTATCTGTGTATTTTAGGTGTCAGATCAGTGGCCCAAAGGCATTTAACCCCTTAAAAACATCAGTTACTTATTCAAATCTGTGAAAATGGGCTGTTTGCTCACTTTGATGCCAGTTCTGGTGCCCAGAACCCATTTGGGCCAGGCTGGAAATAACTGGTTTGGATGTGGGGCGCCCTTTTCTATATGTCTGCAGTGTGAGATCAGTGGCCCAAATGCATTTAACTCTTTCTTCTACGCTCTTTGGTGCCCACTTTTGTGCCAGTTTTATTGTTTTTGTAGCCATTTTTAAGTGTAGTCACATCAGGGCACCTCACTGCATTGTCTTTTATTATTGTGATGCTTATTTTTTGTTGTTAAACCTATAAAAAACAGAAAAGAAAAAATTGCCGAATAAAAAACCAACATGAGCTCCGAATAAGAAACTGAACGAATAGAAAACCAACTTCAGCCTCGTCTTTTTTTTGGTTTAAATTTTATGGATCATGGTTGTCCTGCGTACACACAGGAGCGCTGTGGCAGCCTGGGGCACTGATCCACCATCAGCCTGATAGTGTGAACAGGTTATTAAGCGTCCGCTGATTGGTACAACAATCCAGAGTCAGGTCCTATAAACTCATCCATGGGTCAGACATCTGCGATTCCCTCCTACGTGAGCGCGTGGTCGCTGTACATCAGTGTTAGGTCAGTTTTACCATCACGTACTGTATGTAAGAATAAATAGACCGAAAAACCTTCATTACACCGTTACTGACGGACGGCACACAGATCGTACACGATGCCATCCGTGGGCTTTCACAGACCCATACAGTTCCATAAGCGACTAGGATCCACACGTTACCATAGGTTACAGATCCTTGGGGTACGGTCTAGACAGTTTGTCTGCAGAGAACAATCCAGTACAATGATCTCTGTGTACGACAGTGGCCTTTCTGTCATAGTGAAAATCTGTTATTCGCATTGTCCTAGCTAGAAGGCTGTTAAGGAGCACTTCAACAATACATCATCAACATAATCTACTATGGTAGGTGCCATATAGATAAGAAGTGAGAAGAAACAGTAGCAAAAAGAAATACTTTATTAATTAAGGCCGGGATGACACAGCGAGATACGGCCGAGTCTCGCAGGTGAAAACCAAGCTCTGGCGCCGGCACTCCGGAGCGGAGCGTGCAGCCGCACAGCAATACATGGAGCCACACGCTCCGCTCCGGAGTGCCGGCGCCAGAGCTTGGTTTTCACCTGTGAGACTCGGCCGTATCTCGCGTATGTGTGATCCCGGCCTTACAAAGATAAAAAATATAGTTAAAGAGACAGGGCAGAGTAAAGCCTCTAAACAAATGGGGAGCAGTAGCAGCAGCAAGTAATAAAGTGCACAGTAAAGTAGAATGTAATTTAAAGCGCCCCTATAAAATAAAAAAAGACACATTTGGGCTCACATATAGTCAAATCCAAGAAGATGGCAGAAAAAACATGTGAGCCACAACTGTTCTTTTATAAATATAGTTCCAAATTGTGGTGCATTCTATTGCCTTTAACCCTTTGGGCTCCTGTTCTATCCATTGATTTATAGACAGTTTTCACTTGCACATGCATTTGTGTACTCAGCGCTATATGGCAATATTTGTCAGCTGAACCATTTTCCACCATCCCCCCCCCCTTCTTTCTTTTTTTCTGCCATCTCCTTGCAATTAAAGACTATATGTGAGCCTAATTGTTTTTTTCTATTTTTTTTGCTTTAAATTACATTCCACCTTACTGTGCACTATATTACTTGCTGCTGCTACTGCTCCCCATTTGTTTAGAGGCTCTACTCTGCCCTGTCTTTTTAACTATATTTTTTATCTTTGTTATTTAATAAAGTATTTCTTTGAAATTTTACTACTGTGTTTCTTCTCTACATGGCACCTACCATAGTAGATTATGTTGATAATAGTGAAAATCTGTGTATACAACAGAAATCCTTAGCCCAGATTTTTCTGGAAAGAAAATGTGGACCTTGTACCATGTGCACAAATTAAGAAAGCCAAATGGTGTTATTAGACTGAGGCTGGGGCAGGTGCTGCAGAAGGGGCTTATGCTGCTTCATACATTTGGCGCCCCTTTAGGCTATGCTCATACGTTGCATTCCTGCTGAGTATTTTCAGCGGTTTTATTGTTCTTGTGCATGCTGATAAAGTTTAATGTCCCCCCAAGAAACAGGATTCAACTCACTTAGGTTTTGCACCAAAAACGCAGGTATCGGGTCTTACTACGTTTTAGGCGCAAAATTCTAAGTGAGTTGAATCATGTTTTGGGGGGGGCACTAAACTTTATCAACATGCACAACAATAATAAAAATATAACAGCAAATACTCAGCAAAACCTGCTATTTGTAAGCAGCTTTACTGCCAAGATACAGGTTTTGCTTGCAGAAAAACAAAGCAAAAACACAGGTATTTACTCATTGCTTTCTGTGTGTGCAAAACCTGAAAGGCTGGATTCACACTGCGTTATGGGCGTCGTTAGACGGACTACGTTACACCGCGGCATAAACGTGGTGTAACATAGTTCGTTAAGGCCGCCATTAATTCCTATGTCGGACGCATTGGGTGTGCGCTAGCGATGTGCCGCCATTGAGTGACGGACCCTGAGACGCGGGCTGCAGCGTTTCCGGGTCCATCACTGCTAGCGCACTAGTGCGATGGAGAATGTCGGCACTTGCGTCAGCAGCCCGTTGAACACATACTGTTTAACGCAATGTGAACCCGGCCAAAGTGACCTGCTGCAGTTTGCAAAAACACAACCTTTTCCAATTCAGTCAGGAAAAAACACAAATCTGTGTGCATGAGATTTCTGACATCTCATAGCTTTTGCTGGTTCTGTGAAACGCAGCTAAAAATTTGCATTAAAAAAAACCACGCACCAAAATAGCATCGTGGGAACATAGCCTCAGACACTTATTACAAGGATTTATGTTTGTGACTCACCTATGACAATGGAAGTAGCGATGCAATGACTTATGCAAAACATTATGTATAATTTCTGAAATTATTGAGAACCCAGAACAATAATTTACAAATTATTTATTACAAAACATTTTATATCAAATACATAAAATACACAAAATGCACATTAAAAAGCACACTTCTTTGTACGGAGAGGGTCTTAAAATCTTCGGTCACCACAAACATCCAGTCAAACATTCTGCAGTTTGCTGAAACGCAAAAAAATTATGTTATTTTACATCACAACAATAAAAGCCTGTAAATCTCAAAATATGATCTACAAAGTGTGTGATAGGTAAAATATTTGGGGAATTGAGGATTTAAACTATGGACTATCCACTAGTTTTAGCAATTGGGATCATAGGGGTATACTCCTGGCAGCTCAATTGCTGAGAGACGGCTCACATAAAAGTTTTGCACAATTAAACACTGATTTTAACTTCCCACTTAGTTTTATGTACCAATATTTGCAATTCCATTGTGCATACTGTGCACAACTGAGAGAAAATAACACTCTAGTTGATGCAATGACCACATCTGTGCACACAAGGGGCTTAATCTTATCTATATATACACAAACAATCATCTCTGTAAAACAAAGTGGGAGGGAGACTTGGGTCCCAGGTCTGAGAAGCAGAGCAATGAGATGCTGGACTTAACACCTAAACTATCCCTGTGTCTGGGTCACAGAGATTATCCCAACTTTTTTCCACATGCAGAATGAATTAGGGTACCGTCACACAGTGGCATTTTGATCACTACGACGGCACGATTCGTGACGCTCCAGCACCGTAACAATATCGCTCCAGCGTCGTAAACTGCTGTCACACTTTGCAATGTACGACGCTGGAGCGATAATTTCATGACGTATGTGCGATGTAGAAGCCGTTGGTTACTATGCGCACATCGTATACGATATATGTTACACCATGCAATCATGCCGCCACAGCGGGACACTAGACGACAAAAGAAAGTTTAAAACGATCTGCTACGACGTATGATTCTCAGCGGGGTCCATGATCGCAGGAGCGTGTCAGACACAGCGAGATCGCTGGAACGTCACGGATATAGCGCTGGAACGTCACGAATCGTGCCGTCGTAGTGATCAAAATGCCACTGTGTGACGGTACCCTTAGACTTCAGAGTATCTTATTTAAAATTGGCATACACGCCTGGAGAAGCCCACCTAATGCACATGATGTCGGACTGTATGAATATAAAGAGCTGTTGGAATGAGGTGATTGCCCTTTTAAAAATGTATTTGGGGTACAATTACAGCTAGAAGAAGAAATCTGCATTCTCGGTCTTTTGGGGGAGGGCGTGGATTCAGATTCTTGATATAGCCATTTCGTGAATGTGGTCGATATTGCATTGGATAGACCATACCGCCCCAACAAGTAAAAAACTTAAGAGATCGCAATCTAAAATAATATTTTTTGTATAGAAAGGGGGTCTTACATTAAAATGAATGCACTAAAAAAAAATGTGTAAATACATGGGAACAGTGGCTAATTACCCTGGGAATAACATAACATATCAGACACACTGTACTATCCATATCCTAAATTAGAAAACACTATAGACTCTTATAGAGGTCCATAAACATTAATTCACATTATCAGGTATTATGCTGCATAATATAAACACGTTTCAATCCAAATAACATTTTCTTTTTAGTACTGTGCTTAGGCAAGCCGGCTGTATTCATTTATTTCTTTTTCCCAAAGTGACTATGTAATTTGCAAATACAGATGTATATGAAAAAATTGAGAAATCTGTGAATTGCTTGTCATATAGGTACCACCCCCAAAAAACAACCGGTCTATTATGATATGCACTTCCAGATAAATCAATAATTGCAAGAAAGAAGGAAGCAATTACTTTTAAATAAAATATGAAATTGTGAACCTGCGTTTAGGAGGAGGCATCGGGATTATCTAAGTGCTACCCCTAGAGTTTTCTTTGTTGCTAGGGGCGATATTGTCAGATTCCTTCATTTCCCCCAGTACCTGGCAGCGGTTTTGCATTGAGGTACATGGTAATGGGGAGCGGTTAGTCGCTTCACTATGGTTATATACAGAGTGATGATACACTTGTGATGCGTTCAAGCCGGCTGTTACAGGGGTACTCGGGGTAGCGGGTACAGAAAAAAAATCTTGTTTGTACTGTCATTTAGATCGGAACCCATCCCTTGTAGATTGTGAGCCCTCGCGGGCAGGGTCCTCATTCCTCCTGTACCAGTTATGACTTGTATTGTTTAAGATTATTGTCCCTGTTTTCATTATGTATACCCCTCCTGTTAGCCGGAGTATTACCACAGCAGCGCGTGTTACTTCATATAAGCAGCAGAATCCAACGTAAGGCAAACTGTGTTTAATATATGCAGCTTGAACTGGAACAAAATAAGAAAGCTTTGACAGTAACTACCGATATAATCTAGTCCATGTAACACATGTCTCTCTGTGAAGGAAACAGCAGCAGAATGATGCAATCAGTGAGAGTCCTCTGACCTTTTTGTACAAACTTTAACAATCACAGCATAGCTGACAAATGAACACTCATAGACATTCAATGCAGACTACAACAGGAATGGAGTTGTTGCATTTAAACTTATTCCAACACCCCCACTCAACAACTGCTTATCCTGTTAGTCCCATTGCAGTTCTGAATTCTTCAAACTTGGCTCTTGACAATGGCTTTGTCAAAACATCTGCTAACATCTTGTCAGATTCACAGTAAACGAACTTTAGAACTTCACGCTCTACTAAGTCACGCAAATGATGATGTTTAACATCAATGTGCTTTGTTCTTGCACTTATCCTTTCACTGCTGGCGAGCTTGATACATCCTTGGTTGTCCTCATAGATAACAGTTGGTTCAGCTAGTGGTTTGCCGAATTCTTCCAAAAGTTGCTTCAACCAAATTAACTCTTGACTTGCATGAGCAGCTGATGTATATTCTGCTTCTGTAGAAGACAATGCAACTGACACTTGTTTTCTACTGGACCATGAGATTGAAGTGTGTCCTAACTTGAACAAGTAACCACTTGTTGATCTTCGATCACTTGAGTCTCCAGCCCAATCTGCATCTACATATCCTCTGAGAATTAGATCTCCTGATGCAGAAATCTTTAGACTTAACTCTTGGGTTGCCTTAAGATACTGAAGAAGTCTCTTAATTGCATTCCAATCTCTTTGGCGTGGCTTGCTTACACGTCGGCAGAGAATTCCCACTGTGGCTGAGATATCTGGACGGGTTGTGGTTGCTATGTATAGAAGTGCCCCCACTGCTTGTCTGTAACTGTCATTTGTGGGTAGCAGATCTTCTTCTCCTTCCAATTTTAGGTAAGATGGATCCATTGGAGTTGATATGCCTTTGGCTTCTGACATTCCAAACTGGTTTAGAACTGTGGAGATTTTAGAATTTTGATTAAGAAGAAAACTTCCATCTTCCTCTCTCTGGATTTGGATTCCCAAATAGTATGTCACATCTCCAAGGTCCTTGGTCTCGAAATGCTTGTTCAGAATTTGACCTAGTTTTGAAATTTCTCTCTCTTCTTGATGCGCTATTATTACATCATCCACATATAGAATAACATACATCCAATCTTGTGATACACCTTTTGTATACAAACATGGATCCGCTTGAGACCTTTTAAATCCTTCGTCGATTAACACTTTGTTCATCTTAGTGTTCCATGCTCTTGCTGATTGCTTAAGGCCGTAGAGAGATTTTTGCATTCTGCAAACAAGGTTCTCTTTACCCCTTTTAACATAGCCTTCTGGTTGAGTCATGTACAGCTCTTCTTCAATGTCTCCATGTAGAAAGGCTGTTTTGATGTCAAAATGTCTTACTTTCATCTGCTGAACAGCAGCTATGGATAATAAAGTTCTGAATGTAGTTTGCTTGGCAACTGGAGCAAAAGTAGCATCATAATCTTCACCATATTTTTGTGAATATCCTTTTGCGACCAATCTTGCTTTAAAACGGTGAACATTACCTTCGGAGTCATATTTGTTCTTAAAGACCCACTTACATCCAATTGCTTTCTTGCCTTGAGGTAGCTCTGTGAGCTCCCATGTTTTGAGCTTATGAAGGGATTCCATTTCTTCATCAGCAGCTTTTATCCATTTTTGCTTCTTATGAATAGGCAGTTTTTGCATTTCCTGCCATGACTGTGGCTCTTCTTCTGGAATTGATCTGACCATATAAGAAAGGCGTTTAGCTGGAATTCCTTTATTTGATCTTTCTGATCTTCTGATCTCCTGAGGTTGGCTTGGTTCTTCTGTTTCTTTTTCAGTACTTTCAGAGCATATCCAGACTTCAGTATTTTCTTTGAGATTCTCTTCAATGTCTGGAATCACTGACTGAAATTCTTGTTCCTTAGGTTGAATTATTTGCGTAACCTCATGAAATTTGAGCGATACTGAGTTTTCATCAATCACTACATCTCTGCTGATTGTTACTGTGTTGGTCTGTGGGTGCAGGATTCTGTATCCTTTCTGAGTTTCACTGTACCCCACAAGAACTCCTTCCTTTGCATGAGATTCCCACTTAGAACGTTTTTCTTTGGGAACATGCACAAAAGTTTTGCTTCCGAATATCCTGAGATGCTTCAGGTTGGGCTTCTCACAGTTCCATAGCTCATATGGAGTTTTACTTGTAGCTTTACTTGGCAGTCGATTTTGAAGATAGGTAGCAGTCATGATGGCTTCTCCCCAATATGTTGTAGGTAGGTTTCCATCAAATAGCATACTTCTTCCACTTTCACAAAGAGTTCGGTTCTTTCTCTCTGCTGTCCCATTCTGCTCTGGGTTGTATGGAACGGTTGTCTGGAACACGATTCCATTCTTTTTCAGGATGGTTTGCACTTTACCACTTGTATATTCAGTTCCATTATCTGCTCGCAGTACCTTTGGTATTCTTCCAAATTTGTTAAGAACTGCAGCAAGATATTCTTCAAGTTTCTGTGGAACTTCATCTTTACTTTGAAGTAGGTAAGTAACAGTATATCTGGAATAATCATCAATGAATGTGAGAAAATATCTCTTCTTGCTGGGAGTAAGAACACTCATTGGACCACACACATCTGTATGTATCAAATCCAGTATCTGTGCAGATTTAGTAGTGCTTACTTTAGGAAACGATTTTCTGGACATTTTCCCTTTTAGGCAACTTGTGCACTTCATTGTTTGATTACACTGGTTGATTGCAATACCATTTGCAAGTTGAGCTAGTTTCTTTACTGCTTCTGGATCTCTGTGGCCTAGGCGTCTGTGCCACACATGAATACAGTCCTTATGAAAATCTTGTCTAGCACTGTAAACAGTTTCATTGCATTTCAGCTGATAAAGTTCATCTTTGATTTTTCCTTCGGCAAGGGTATGACCCTTCTTTGAAATGATGCATCTGTCATCCTTAAATGTAACTATATTTCCCTGTTGTGCAAGCTTCTTTACAGATAAAAGGTTACTTTCAAGTTTGGGAACATACAGCACGTCTTTAACTGGGATTTTTCTGACTTGTGCTGAGGATTGAACTTGACAATGGAGATAACCATCTCCTATTCCTTCTGATGTCATATAGTGACCATTAGCTAAAATTACCTTTTCAGACTTGCTTTCATCTAGATTAATGAAGAAATCTTTATCACGTGTCATGTGAGCAGTCGCTCCAGAGTCAATACACCAAACATGGTTTGCATATGGGCTTGTGCTGACCCCAAATGCAGTCGCAATACATGCATCTTCCTTCTTTACAGCTGTTTTAACCTTTTGATGACTGTCCTGCTTTTTAAACTGATTCATTCTTGCTTTCCACACTCTGCAGTCTGCTTTAAGGTGACCAGGCTTTTTACAGACAAAACATTCACGAGTTTCCTTTAAATGACTCTGAGCTTTAGAAAAGTACTGTGTCTTTAATGCTGCTTCTGCTTTGCATATATTATTGCTAATAGTCTCTGACTTTCTCTTGTATTCATCTGCAAGTTTCCCTTTCACATATTCTAGTGTGAGTTCATCATCTGGTCTGGCATCTAATGCAGTCACAAGCGTGTCATAACTTTCTGGAAGACCACTTAATAGTAATGCAGCAACATGAAAATCTTTAATTTCTTCACCAATACCCCTTAGGCGCTCCACAATCTCTAGGGTGTTTCTGATATAGTCCTGCATATGCTGGCCATCACTTAATTTAGACTGATACAGCTTTCTCATAAGATATAGCTTATTGCTGAGATTTGACCTTTCATGCACTTTCTGTAATTCTTCCCACATTTTCTTTGCAGTATCACATTTGCATACATGTACAATCTGGTTATCATCTATGCTGAGGGAAATAGTGCTTTGTGCTTTCTGATCAGTCTCTAGCCAATCACCCGGTACTGGGTCAGGCACAGGCTGTTCAATACATTTCCATGTACCCTCTCTTATAAGTAACATCTTTACCTTGAATTTCCAGGAGCTGTAATTGTGATTTGTGAGACTTGGCACTGTGTACTTCACTGCATTCCTTTCTGTAGACATTCTTGTCTCTTGTACCTTTTTTTTTTTTTTTTTTGTTACTGGCCCTTTAAGCTGCGCTGTCCGGTGCTCTGTACACTGCGGTACCTTTGCGTTCCGGTGTCCTTGTATTCCGGGGGTTCCTCTGTGCTGTCTGCGCTTGGCTCGCTGCTTATTCCGGTGACTGGGCTTTTTACCATTTACTTTCCGGTGGCTGGGCCCATAACCTGTTAGCCGGAGTATTACCACAGCAGCGCGTGTTACTTCATATAAGCAGCAGAATCCAACGTAAGGCAAACTGTGTTTAATATATGCAGCTTGAACTGGAACAAAATAAGAAAGCTTTGACAGTAACTACCGATATAATCTAGTCCATGTAACACATGTCTCTCTGTGAAGGAAACAGCAGCAGAATGATGCAATCAGTGAGAGTCCTCTGACCTTTTTGTACAAACTTTAACAATCACAGCATAGCTGACAAATGAACACTCATAGACATTCAATGCAGACTACAACAGGAATGGAGTTGTTGCATTTAAACTTATTCCAACACCTCCTCACATGTAAAGCGCCATGGAATAAATGGCGCTATAACAATAAATAATAATAATAACTGTAATGTACCTCATGTACAGTAATAAGTGACACACCAGTATTGATTACTGGCCTATTATGGAATCCAGGCACTAGATCCCTGCCACATTTGCGATGTTTTCGTTCATAGTAACATAGTTATTAAGGTTGAAGGAAGACTAAGTCCATCTAGTTCAACCCATAGCCTCAGCTAACATGCCCTAACATGTTGATCCAGAGGAAGGCAAAAAAAAACCATGTGGCAATTAGTAAGCTCCACGTTGGGGAAAAAAATTCCTTCCCGACTCCACATACGGCAATCAGACTAGGTTACTATGTTTTCGCTCAGTAAGCTCTTCTTCCTTCGTTTTATTTCTAGTAGTAATATTTCGGGATAATCTAATTATGTTACAGTGGTTTTTAAAGGGCTTCATTTCTCCAAACAAATGTGATATTTCGTTGTTACTGTGCATACTTTGTTTTCGATAATAAAAGACACAATGTGTCTAGAGAACTCTTATCTGATCCCTCTGTCGTAGTGCATCAGGATCCCCAATGTCACCGCAGAGTGTTTTATGCACCATGAGGCCTGTAGGTAGAATATCTGTGGCTAAGTAGCTTTCCAATTTAGCAACCTCCCATAGGTCTCGCATTTCTTTAAACAGCAAATGTTCTAATGTTTTAAGTGACTTCTTAATATTTTCAATTTCTGTGGAGTGCACACACAGTGGGTCCTGTTTTGGATTAAGCCCAAATAACTGATGGACATTCTGGATCCTTTCTTTCCGGTTGATCCATAGGTCCCCCATCTTGAATTATATTATTGATTGAGGTTTTGGATGTTTAAAGATAGAGATGTGATAAAGACATTTTCAATAAATATGCAGGCCTAATTTTATTTTTGTATGAAGGCACTATAAGGTTACTAATCTATACTGTGCACACCATCACTGTCGGTCGAGTGGTGTCGATACAGATTACTCTAGAAGCCCTATCAGAGGGAGCACTTAAATAATCCCAATACCTCCTCCTATCCTAATTTCATATTTTATTTCAATTTTAGCAACAAGTGTATTGGTCGGATTACCTGCATCTGGGTTCAGCGACTAGTCAGGAGCGCCATTGAGGGCATTCATATTCACAGTGTTTAAATAAAGATGAATAAAATATAACACTTTATCGAAACCAAAAAAAATCTCATAAAAACACAATGAAAAAATGCAAAAACATTCATTACATATAGTGAAGTTCTTCAGGTAGCCCGAAAAAGCCGACATGAAACGCGCATTTGGGTCACCTTCATCCCACTATCAGGTTGCATTTCATGTTTGTTACGTCTGCGCCTATTGTGACACCAACTTATGGGTAACTAGGCACTCCTGTGTGGCTTGGGCGGCCTGTAGGGCATTCATGTGACAGTATGCATTATATCTAGTCAGTATTTTTAGGACTTCCTTATACAGAATTTTTTTTGCATTTTTTCTGTCACTTGCTGCTATATATGCCAATCATCTGGGCGTCCTGTCAAGATTCTCTTGGTTACAATAGAAATACTTGTCTCCTAACCACCTGTCTTGCATTTCACTATTTCGCTAGCATTATTTCTCATTGACCAAGGAGCTGGTTTCTCTTGTTACACTCAATTATTACTGTCAGTAATTCCATTGCTGGTTACATATTGTGACTGTGTCATTGTACTACTTGACTGTTACCAGATAATTCCCGATTCATATTTGTCTGTATCCACGTGTTTCCTGTGGTGTGGCACTCACTGTCACTTCCCCTTTTTAATGTTTTGAGAGATTTTTTGGTTTCAATAAAATGTATATTTTATTACCGTTTATTTAAACGCAATTGCTTCCTTCTTTCTTGGAATTATTGGTTTTCATATAGTTTGATGCTTGTTTACTGTCGGGTTATTGTCCGAATGTTTGTAAAATAGAACAAAGTGTTGGTGAATCTCTTTGTTCACAATAAAATCGATTGTAACACAAAACGTCTCTAAAGGTACCGTTACACTAAATGACTTACCAACGATCACGACCAGCGATACGACCTGGCCGTGATCGTTGGTAAGTCGTCGTGTGGTCGCTGGGGAGCTGTCACACAGACAGCTCTCTCCAGCGACCAATGATCCGGGGAACGACTTCGGCATCGTTGAAACTGTCTTCAACGATGCCCAAGTCCCCGGGTAACCATCGGGTTACTAAGTGCAGGGCCGCGCTCATTAACCCGATATTTACCCTGGTTACCATTGTAAAAGTTAAAAAAAAAAAAAACAGTACATACTCACATTCCGATGTCTGTCACATCCCCCGCCGTCAGCTTCTCGCACTGACTGTGTCAGCGTCGGCCGAAAAGCAGAGCACAGCGGTGACGCCACCGCTGTGCTCTGCTTTACGGCCGGCGCTGACAGTAGGTGCAGGGAAGCTGACGGCAGGGGACGTGACAGACATCGGAGGACATGACAGACATCAGAATGTGAGTATGTACTGTTTTTTTTTTTTTTTAACTTTTACAATGGTAACCAGGGTAAATATCGGGTTACTAAGCGCGGCCCTGCGCTTAGTAACCCAATATTTACCCTGGTTACAAGTGAACACATCGCTGGATCGGCGTCACACATGCCGATCCAGCGATGACAGCGGGTGATCAGCGACCAAAAAAAGGTCCTGATCATTCCCCAACGACCTCCCAGCAGGGGCCTGATCATTGGTCGCTGTCACACATAACGAGCGGGATCGTTGCTACGTCACAAAAAGCGTGACGCTGCAACGATGTCGTTATGTGTGAAGGTACCTTAAATCCAGCACAAGCTGCACTTACTAATAGATGTGTTTTATTGTGCTGTGTGTTTCTGTAGATTGATAGTCTGGTGTAAGAAATAAGAACGATGTGATAAGTGTGTACAGCCATGGAGCTAAATCCGTAAAGGTCATGGACTTCACACCTCATTCACATGCCTGGCCATCAGACACTCTGCCTCCACTGGGAGATCAGGAAATGTGATCACTTGACAAGTTTTTATCAAGGGGGAGAATCACATTGCAAGTGAAAGGCAATGAGTCTCTGAATAATCCAATTACCTTTTAGCAGGAAGACAACATTAAAGGCAGCCATAGTTTGCACTATGTGCTCATACTGCTGAAGTCTATTCCTTGTATCACCCCTCCCTGCCTCCTATGTTCCCAGTGAGGTGATAGAAGCTAAACTTCAAGATAATCCTGAAGGAGCACTGATAAAAACCCTCCATTGACAGTTATCTTGGCTGACGATCACCAGATGATAGAGCGATGCTCATTCATCAGGTGAGATTATATTTTATGCTGGTTATTATTTATTGTTTTGCTTATATAGCGCTATCATACAATATCAGCGCTGTCCCCAATGGGGCTCATAATCTAGATTCCCTATCAGTATGTCTTTGGAATGTGGGAGGAAACTGGAGAACTCAGAGGAAACCCACGCAAACACGGGGAGAAAATATAAACTCCTTACGGATGTTGGCCTTGATGGGATATCAGGACCCCAGCGTTGCAAAAGCACCAGTGTTAACCACTGAGCCAACATGCTACCCCTCCTCAAAAGATCTAGTCAGTCCTTCATCCTATTTAATTAGGACTTGTGCTAATGAAAACTATGGCCGCCAGTACGTACTGAGCTATTGGCAGTCATATCATGCCGCCGGCCAGTCCATGAAAACGGACCCATAGCCTCTTCCAGACAGCTCTTGTGGAAAAGTTCTTGCTTAAGAACAAGGGATTAGAAACATTGAAATCAAATATTTAATCCATCTTTCCCCGTTCTGGAGAAAGTCAATGTTAGATGGTCATACAGTCCCAACAAAACTCGTAGGATCCGCTGATGTTCACCCAATATAAAAGGGTTTTTTCCATGATTAACAGATATTACCCTACATTTTTTTTGCATTTCAATAGACAATGAATGAAGTAGTGGTGCGCATCTGCAGCCATCGCTTTAGGCCATGCTGAAACATCCTCCAGTCGAGATTGAGCTACAGATGGGCTGCAGGTCTCCTAATCTGAACCTAACAGCCTCAGATATGGAGTTGTTGAGGTCGGGCAGAGGGACTTGAGGTCCAACACTAAATCGTGACACGGATTTGTGAATGCGGCCTTATTCCACAACCAGGCATTTTAAAGCCCCATATTCGGGATCAGTGTGGGTGTTAGCAGACAGATCCTTTGGATAGGTGATAACTGTGTGTTTGGCTCTTCATGCATGTGTTTTCACTGTCACATAGCCGCAACACATGCAACTGCGGCACTGGACAGCCGATTATCGGGAGCGCTCCAGGTATCCAGGTTACCGAGGCAGCTATTCGATAAGCTCTTATGGAAAGCTATGCGATCATCCCTAGTGTTAACTTTTAATGAAGGGAAAAACCCTTACAATAAGTTGAAATAGCATGAAATCCACCTGATTCACTTAGCGAGACGTATTCGCGGAACCCCTGCATGTACTAGACTTCTACCCAGACTCTTACCTATCTTCTGCTGTTTTATTAGATGGATAATAGACTTTAAAAGAGAATCCACTTCTTGGAAATGAACCCTGAAAAAAATATGAATTAAAAATGAATAAATGCTGTGCAGTACACAATGGCCTCCCCTCTGTGCCAAGTGAGCGGCTGCTTTACCACGTGGTAAATGTAGTACATTTTTAGACATTTTCAACATCATAATAATTCAGTGAAGATCGACATCTAGTTTACTGACATATTGAGCAGATAACCAACCACACTTTATGTATGCCAGACAGATTAATTATTGTCATAGATCCAAAGAATATTCAATCCAACCTCAAAATCTATATAATCATACACATTTCCCAGAAAAAAATGTTAGATGGATATAGAGGCATAGGCATAAGATAAAATAAAATAAAAAATAAAATTCCCTATCTTTAAATATTATGTAATCGCTCCTTTTAAATAATCATAATAAAATATTTTATTTTATCTTATGCCTATGCCTCGAACAATTCTTTCTGGGAAATTTGTATGATCAGACAGATTAATTGCCAAATGTGATCTTCAGTGACATATGTGTGCAAAATGCATCAACTACTTACATGATTAGACAAGTATAAGAGAATAGGTTTCTGTTTATAACTCGCATAAGTAGTCATGTTGTTGTGCAATTAAGTCCAAATGCTTCCAGAAAGCCTATTTTATGGCTCAAGAGCCTTAACAAAAGGCTATTTCTGTAAGAAATACAAACTGAATGAAAATGTAAGTGATTTTAACATATCTTAAGGCATTTCAGAAGGTGATTGAGTCTCAGGCTTGGGTGCATGTGTGAAAGGAATGCCCCACATTACTATGCAAATCCCCATTGTTTCCAATGATTTCAACTTCAATAGGTCTGTGGCTCAGCAGGTTGAGATGCTAACCAGGGAGTGAACAATGTGTCTCTACCCTGCAGATGCAATGTGGAAAATAACTTGTTGATAGGAAGCGGCACCGCCACTGTCTCCGCATATTGTCTGAGCTGGGAAGTTTCACCTGCCCTGCTGCTCCATTATGGATTCACCATTTATGAAGCTAATTTGCAAATGGGCTGAGAAAAAACTTCAGTAACAGAAAAAAACAGGCAGAGGTAATAAAGGGTAAGTCCACAAGGACAGAGTTCTCTCCCCTCTGTCTGTCATCGTAAATGTGTTTACTGGAAACGATATCTATAACTCTGTATGTAACCCTCTCATGTACAGCACCATGGAATCAATGGTGCTATATAAATTAATAATAATATTAATAATAAAGAGGTTGTCTTACAGGATTAATGGTGAGACACTCTGTATTGGAGATGGAGAAGGGGTCGTATTTATCTGCGATGACTATTAAATCAGGAAGAGGATACAATCGCAAAGTATAGTCATACGCCCAGTACACGGGGCTGACGAACAGCGGAAGAGGCGTCAAGTGTCCCTGAGACAGGATCGTTTTCACAAACTAGGAAGGAAAGCGAAATGGTCGAGAAAGATTAACAAAATGTATTAGCAAAGATGTCGTCTAAATAAATCTATAAAAAAAAAAAAAAAAGAGGGGCAAATTAAGGTCCCCGTACACATTAGGCTTAAATCTTCCAAAGGGCTGACAGGCTAATGTGAATGGAGACTGCCTAAAGGTCTGTTCACACCGACCAACCGTTGGCATGATACGACCGCCGATCAGTAAACTTTTTACACACTAGACTGCCCATCGGCATGCAGGTATTTTATTAAAGCAAAACAAATCACCGTTGTGCTGGGTAGGCGGACAGAGAGCAACAAGCAATGTGACATTTTGACCCATCCCGGGTAGAGATGAGCGAATTTGTTCGGGTCAGGGCTTATTAGGCAAGCTATAGCACTTGCTGAATAAGCTGCAGAGGGAACCCGGCTTCCTGGGCTCTGGCTGATCAGCTGTTCGGCTCCGCAGCTGCATGTGTCGCGGCTGTGTGACAGCCTTGTTTGTTGGGCATGTGTTGTGACTGTGACACAGCAGCGACACATGCAGCTGCGGAGCCGGACAGCTGATCAGCCGGCGCACTCCATGTAGCCGTGCTCCCTCTGCAGCTGATTCAATAAACGCTATAGCTTGCCAAATAAGCCCTGACCCAATCAAATTTGATCATCTCTAGTCCCGGGTTTTTATCACGCAGGTGAAAAGCGCAGCGTGAGCTCCAGTCAGTGAATAAAAAAATCCCAAGGTCTTTGTGTCAGTTTGGTTAATTTTCGTATAGGCTGCTACTTTGGTTACCCAGTCCAGCGAGCACCTCATTTCTCTACGCTGACTCCCTGTTTACTCAGGTAGACCCAGGCAAATGATGCACACTGAGCCATCTATGCTAGACTACTCAGTGGGCATAAGCTGCCATTGTTTCCAGGGGTGAGAGTCATTTTACACTGGACAATGCACCATCGAGAAGATAACACAGGAATTTTTAGCAATGCTGAATCAAGATTATCCTGCAATGTAAAATACCCTTTACTGTATTCCCCGACAGATCATGGCGGGAGACAGAAGGATCAGCACATTGGATTTCCAATGGCTGATCCTTTTGTTTTACCCCAAAGATTGGACCCCGCAAAAAGAGTCTGTTAGCGGCTCTCTCAGATAATAAAGCAACGCTCACCAACCTCTCCTGTGTATGGGAAAGTCGAGAGAGAAAGATGCCGGCATACAGTTCTTATCCGATTGTGTCTGAGGCTTTCACTTACATGATTAGGAATATCCAAACTGCTGCTAGGGAAGCGCACACAGTTCCTGCACATTTTGTTCACCAGGTCCTCCCGAAACACAACTATTTCCTGTGTGCAGTACTGGATTCTGAGAATGGAGAGACGTTACATTAATTACACTACATTCATTTCTCTATTTTGCCTTTTTACACATTGAGACGTTGATGAACGTTGAAATTCACAAACCAGTAATCTCCTGAAATTGTGTACGTGACTGCACCCGTACACAGCTCCATGTGCTCAGTTCTATCATGGGTGGGTGCATAAGCCACATGCTACTGAAACTAGCACCGTCTGGTCCTGAAAAACAAGCGGTTGGTGCATACTGCCATTTACTCGCATGTAGCTGACACAATGGCTGATGTTAGTCCGTGTGCTGCCTGATGTAGGTAAAGCATGACGACTAGAAGTACTTTTTTCCGAACACAGCCTGGAGATGTACAGGGAATGTATCGGTGCAAGTAACATTCAATGGAGTTATGTGACTGTGCTCAACCCATGAACATGCTCATTCTTCCTAAGGATGGAGTTTTCCCAGCCCCAAAATCCTCATTTACTCCTGACTATGTAAACAGAGCCTAAAGAAAATCAAATATCCCAATACATGATATTAATGTATCAAAAAGTCAGAAAAGAGCAACATTGCAACCCAAAAGGAAAACATTAGAAAAATCTGCGTTTATTTTCTAAGTTGCGCTGGTATGTGGGTCAAGTCGTGTAGTTACTTCTTTGCGTCACTAGGAAATATAATTAGTTAAAAATGAAATAGAAATAAATTATCCTATGGTTCAGCGAGAAGTAAACTCCACCTGCAGGGGTTTGTAGTGAAAATGGAGAAAGGCACTCGTTGTCTGAAGTCCGCTGTAATGTGTTCTGCGATAGGAGGTCTGAAAAGAAAAAAAAGAGGGTTCAATTCAACAAAAAGGAGATGTATAAGAATTATACATAATAGAATGGATACAATGCAACAAAGGCTGAAACACTATTAAAGTGCAATTATACCTGGGTAGGATGAAACCAGGGCCGGGGTCCTCGGGACCAGGTACAAACACAAACCGACTGCTGGGAAACGTGAAGCCAGACAAGCAATTAAAAAAGGTGCGTTGTCATCTTATACAGTGATGACATATCGCGAGGATACGTGATGATGACTTTATGATCAGCGGGGGTCTGATCTCTGTGGCTACAACCAATGCAAAGAATGAAGAGTATGCAGCCCTGGTGTAGCGTTGCATCTCCTTCAAAATGATCTCTGCACAGCGGCACTCTCTGCCACGGCAACCATTTACTTAACCTACTTTAAAAGTTAAACCTAAAAGGCCCAAGTGTGGTGTAAGAAAAGAAAAAAATGCATACTCTCTTCAGACTGTCGCGGCTCCTCAGCACCTGCAACTTTGATCCCAAGTCTTCCTGCATCAACACTCGGTGTGTGTGTGTGGGGGGGGGGGGGGGAGGGTCAATTTGTAAAAGCAGACTATGTGACCGCTGCAGCTGATCCGTGGACTCCTCATTCCCGTTTGCCTCTTAAGGTACCGTCACACTTTAGCGACGCTGCAGCGATACCGACAACGATCCGGATCGCTGCAACGTCGCTGTTTGGTCGCTGGAGAGCTGTCACACAGACAGCTCTCTCCAGCGACCAACGATCAGGGGAAAGACTTCGGCATCGTTGAAACTGTCTTCAACGATGCCGAAGTCCCCGGGTAACCAAGGTAAACATCGGTTACTAAGCGCAGGGCCGCGCTTAGTAACCCGATGTTTACCCTGGTTACCATCGTTAAAGTAAAAAAAACAAACGCTACATACTTACCTACCGCTGTCTGTCCCCGGCGCTGGGCTTCTCTGCTCTGGCTGTGAGCACAGCGGCCGGAAAGCAGAGCGGTGACGTCACCGCTCTGCTTTCCGGCTGCCCGCCGCTCACAGCCAGAGCAGAGAAGCCCAGCGCCGGGGACAGACAGCGGTAGGTAAGTATGTAGCGTTTGTTTTTTTTACTTTAACGATGGTAACCAGGGTAAACATCGGGTTACTAAGCGCGGCCCTGCGCTTAGTAACCCGATGTTTACCCTGGTTACCAGCGAAGACATCGCTGAATCGGCGTCACACACGCCGATTCAGCGATGTCAGCGGGACCTCAACAATCAAAAAATGGCCCAGGCCATTCCGACACGACCAGCGATCTCACAGCAGGGGCCTGATCGCTGCTACGTGTCACACATAGCGAGATCGCTACTGAGATCGCTGTTGTGTCACAAAACTTGTGACTCAGCAGCGATCTCGCTATGTGTGACGGGGCCTTTAGACTGAATGCTGATAACAGACTGGTGGGAGACACAGTACTGACTACAAAGTAGCAGTGTCAGTCTGGGAAGTTATTATTTCTTTAATATTTCTTATACTATCCTGAGCTCATTAAGTTTAACTTTTTAAAAAGGGATACAGTGTTACTCCAGTACAGAGTCCTTTATCAATCTCAGGATCGGTGACTGTCCCAAAAATCGGACCATCACCAGTCATGAGCGGACGGAATAAACTAGCAATATTTACTTTACATCGTGGGAATACTCCCTTCAAGTGCTCATATAGTGGTAAAATAAGCTGAAGAAACTGCATAGCAAGTATGATGCAAACATGGCATCCTTACCTTTTGTGTATACTTGGGTACTCACATATCACATCTGCCAGATTCTTCAAAGACTCTACAATTCAGAAGAAGAAATTTAGAGGGAGTAACAATCTTGGCTACAGATAATCATAACGTGGCAACAAGCGGGGCTGTGGAGTCGGTCAGCCAAAGCTCCGAATCCTCAATTTCCCTGACTCAGACTCCACAGCACTGGCTACAAGAGATCCTGTCTATCACACACTATTCTCCTCTCATTAGGTTTATGATCATAGCCATAATTCGCTTCTTTCATTCAATTCCATGGCCAAGTGCTTGTGCACAAACTTTTAGGGCTCATCACTGAGCCATGCAATCATGGTCAGTACGTCATTTCTGACACCACTACTACAGTGCCTTATTCGTAAGATAGATATGGGACCCAGAGATACAAAGCTCATCTATCAGACATGACATACTCAATGTAGCCGACAGGACAATCGCAAAACTATAACGATGTGTGAGCTCTTCCACGCCTGTAATTTTCTCCTCTGTGTTCTTATGCCCATAACTGTACCTTTCAGTGACTGATTTTGATTTTTCCCATACGGTGCAGAAGAGAAATTGCCGCAGAAGATGAAGCAAGTTGGAGGAGCTGTTGAGTAGCCTAAAAAATAAAAATGTTCTTTATTACTAGTGCTAAACATTTGCTATTATAACTTTTGTAGGCAAGGTGCCTATTAGAAAACAAAAAAATTCCAATGGGGAGAATAGCATAAATATTTATTTAGAGAGACTTTTTATAGGTTGAGGTATCTGTTGGAAATGATGTGTAAATGACAGCCCTTACATGGGCTACATACAGACCTTTCACACAACAGCTTCATTCATTTGGACTGCAAGCTGCAACTCAAACAAATTCAACAGGTAGCACATATATATATACTTTTTAGTGTAATTTTAATGAGATAATGCATTTTTTTATTGAAAGTCTGAAGTTTTTATTTTTCCACTAAAAGAAAAAAAATGGACAGCTTGACACAGACAAAAGTGCACTAGGATGCAGTCCAACAAAACTCTCTAAGAAAAGAGATGGGGCCCCCAATAACTTTATTCCCAATTTACAAGATAGGATGCCTCCAATCGTCAAAGTGAAGGTAAAGCCCAAACTTGCTCTCAGCATCCAACTGGGCTGCCACCCCAGTGTTGGTGAGAGCCTGTCTATGTCTTAAAGGAGGCGAGAAAAGAGTTACAGGGAGTGCAGAACTTGATGGCCACTCTCCGCACCAAGCCAGCAAGACGGTCTAAAATGACAGATCCATTTCTATAGGTAGCTGTCCAAAGTTGTTAAAAAAAATAAATGCAGCTGATTTCTTCCAGAATTAGCACATCTATCTATCTATCCAAAGTTTGGATATTGCGCAGTACCAGACAATAGTAGTCACGGTTTATCTAACCCCTATAATGTAAGTGATATTTAAAAATACCTGAAAACATTACATGAAGTTTCTCTATCACTTCGACCTGATCTAACCAGAGATCAGACAAAAACACAAACATGGCGTCCTCATTCTCTTCTTCCAACTGTTTCAGCTTGACTGACGATTTTACTGACGTTGCAGATGGTCCACCAAAGAAATTGGTATTACCGTAATATGCACTGAAAATGAAGGAAAGGTTGAAAAAGGCTTTTATTTGGACCTGAAAAGCTTCACTATATTTTTCACATAAGTTTTGAATCCAATATGATTATTATTCAGCAATGAACTGGAGCGTCGGTGTACAAATTAATATGTAATCTATGATAACATGGTGCTGAAACAATGGGAAAGGTAAATGTGATGTCAAAGGAAGAAAAAAGTATCGTTACCGTGTTGTGTTGGAAGGTTCAGTGGGAGGAAATCCAAAGGCATTTATGTGAAATACTTTGTCTTCATACCAGCCTGCGTAAAGGCACAACACACGTTATACTACTATATTACTGTTACTCTATAGATCAGACCTGGGCAAGATGCGGCCCGTGGGCCGCATCCGGCCCGCCTGATGATTTTAAATGGCCCGGCACCGCTCGGCCAGCCGCTTCTGAGCAGCCCATGATTAAGATGGCCGCCGGAGTGCGTTGGTCATTTGACTGCACCCTGCCATA
Source organism: Ranitomeya imitator (assembly GCF_032444005.1). Classification (NCBI taxonomy): domain Eukaryota; kingdom Metazoa; phylum Chordata; class Amphibia; order Anura; family Dendrobatidae; genus Ranitomeya; species Ranitomeya imitator. Next base: position 758,504,962 of record NC_091282.1, read on the forward strand.
CCCACTGACTCCGCCCGCTGTCTGATGCATTGATCATATGGGGCCCCATGTGATCTTGCGTCGGCAGTCAGGGCGACCCTGGTGGGTGGGCGGGGCGGTGCTCACTGGCCGGCCCTGTACGTCAGTCACTCCAGCACCGCGCGGGATGTGCTGCGGTGCAAGTTGCTGGCTGGCGGTCTCCTTCGGGTGAGTATCCGCGCGGTCGGGGGGAGAGGGGGTCCCTGTGTTGCTGGGGAGTGTGAGAGAGGGGGGCTACTACATGGGGCTGCCGCGACTATCACATACTGGGGGGGCAGGGGGGATTGCTATCAGTGGGGATCACCTACAAGGGATAGCTACATTAAGGGATACTACATATTGGGCCCCAATATGTAGTATCCCTTAATGTAGCCATCCCTTGTAGGTGATCCCCCACTGATAGCAATCCCCCCTACATGGAGAATACTACCTAAAGTGGGGGATATCACATACTGGGGGGAGGGAAAGAAGAATAATCTTTTGGCCGACAGTTATGAACCCTGATCCTCCCATTAAATCACCCGAAACACAAGTTATGGCGTACCAGCTTAGAGCCTGTGTTATATAGGGAAGGCTGCCATATAGTGCAGCCACCGGATATCCAGGGCGACACGGGGATGCAGGATACACAGAGACACAGGGGTGCAGGATACACGGGTGCAGGATACACAGGGTGACACGGGTGCAGGATACACAGGGGTGCAGAATACACAGGGTGACACAGGGGTGCAGAATACACAGGGAGACACAGGGGTGCAGAATACACAGGGAGACACAGGGGTGCAGAATACACAGGGAGACACGGGTGCAGGATACACAGGGAGACACAGGGGTGCAGAATACACAGGGAGACAATAATTGGGGCCTACATGGAGAATACTACCTAAAGTGGGGGATATCACATACTGGGGTGGGGCAGGGCAGGGCAGGGGAGGATTGCTATCAGTGGGGATCACCTACAGGGGATGGCTACATTAAGGGATACTATATATTGGGGGCTACATGGAGAATACTACCTAAAGTGGGGGATATCACATACTGGGGAGGGGGGGAGTTTAACATACTGTTTGTTTATGAAAAGATAGCATATGACATATGTATACTATTGGGTAAGAATGAGTTAATTATATTAGTCCTGCCCTCTAGAACCATCCCAATTTCTCATGCGGCCCCATGGCAAAATTAATTGCCCACCCCTGCTATAGAGCAATGAAGATGAATTATCAACTGCAATATTACCTTCTGCAAGAACAAAGCAGGATTCTGTGTACAAGCCGCTGTGGAACTGGTGCAATGATGTTAAAGAAATATTTCATGAAATACTCAGAGTGAAAATAAAAATGCAAAACAAGTGAATATACAGTTATATGAAAAAGTTTGGGCACACCTATTAATCTTAATGTTTTATAAAAATAGTTTTTTTTGCAACAGCTATTTCAGTTTCATATATCTAATAACTGTTGGACACAGTAATGTTTCTGCCTTGAAATGAGGTTTATTGTACTAACAGAAAATGTGCAATCTGCATTCAAACAAAATTTGACAGGTGCATAAGTATGGGCACCCTTATCATTTTCTTGTTTTAAATACTCCTACCTACTTTTTACTGACTTACTAAAGCACTTTATTTGGTTTTCTAACCTCATTGAGCTTTGAACTTCATAGCCAGGTGTATGCAATCATGAGAAAAGCTACTTAAGTGGCCACTTGCAAGTTGTTCTCCTGTTTGAATCTCCTCTGAAGAGTGGTATCATGGGCTCCTCAAAACAACTGTCTAATGATCTGAAAACAAAGATTATTCAACATAGTTGTTCAGGGGAAGGAAACAAAAAGCTGTCTCAGAGATTTAACCTGTCAATTTCCACTGTGAGGAACATAGTAAGGAAATGGAAGAACACAGGTACAGTTCTTGTTAAGGCCAGAAGTGGCAGGCCAAGAAAAACATCAGAAAGGCAGAGAAGAATGGTGAGATCAGTCAAGGACAATCCTTTAAAAAAAGAAGAGAAAGAAATAGACCAAAAATCGGGGAACACCGGAGGCACGGATCAAGTAAAAAGAACAAATTTTATTCACAAGTGTATAAACGGACACAGAAAACCACATAGAGCACACATTAAAAACATTTAAAACATTGGTCATCCATGTGACCTATACATGGTACACTTAGGCCCAAAATAGAGCCATCCCCCTGTATGAGCCAACTCCCCAGTGTCAACAGATGACAAATATAAAGAAAATCCTTACTATTACCGAGTGTGATGTCTATGTGAACAGCACCTTATTTTATCATACTAAGAAATATTGAAGATATTGATTAAAGAGAGCTAAATGGTAAGTACACATATAGACATATAACTAGCGCATTGAGCATGTATCATGCCTCTTCAGCATGGGAGTTTCTGCAGCTTTGGCACATTGAGTCTCGTACTTACTCTGCTAATAGATATATTAGTCTTTGAACATGATTGTGCCCTCAGCTGGGCTGGCTATCTACACCTCCATATGTATCTTTATTTATTGGCAATTGGGGTTCATGTCTAGATGACTCATTTTTTCATGCGTTTGCACCATGGATATTGCCTTCATTATAACATGGTGCATCTAGGCAACGTGGATCTCCTTACAAGTTATTTTGATACATGTCTTTCAGCAAGACAATGATCCAAAACACCGCTCCAAATCTAATCAGGCATTCATGCAGAGGAACAATTACACTGTTCTGGAATGGCCATCCCAGTCCCCAGACCTGAGTATCATTGAACATCTGTGGGATCATTTGAAGAGGGCTGTCCATGCTCGGGGACCATAAAACTTAACTGAACTGGAATTGTTTGTAAAGAGGAATGGTCAAAAATACCTTCATCCAAGATCCAGGAACTCATTAAAGCTACAGGAAGCGACTAGAGGCTGTTATTTTTGCAAAAGGAGGATCTACTAAATATTAATGTCACTTTTCTGGTGGGGTGCCCATACTTATGCACCTGTCAAATTTTGTTTGAATGCAGATTGCACATTTTCTGTTAGTACAATAAACCTAATTTCAAGGCAGAAACATTACTGTGTCCAACAGTTATTAGATATATGAAACTGAAATAGCTGTTGCAAAAAAAAAAAACAATTTTTATAAAACATTAAGCTTAAGATTAATAGGGATGCCCATACTTTTTCATATAACGGTATATATATTTATTGATGAATAAAGGATATTGCTTTGCCGAGTTCAAGTTGAACTGTTCCAGTGGGATCCTCCAGGAAATATTTGCCCTATTAATAGAATATAAAGGTTGCTAATACCGTACTTAGAATTTAGAATCAGAACAAAAACTCATCAATAACATATAAAATATGAGGCACAATGAAGTCCAGACAACTTATAGGGATCTTCCATTTTGTATCAGTGGGGTTTAACGTCTTTAAACATCCCCCCACTCTCAGATAATGAAAAGGAATGGTCAGCAGGGCTGATTAAGCATTACGTTTTCTGAAAAGTGACACCCTGATCATCTGCTATATAAGGAAACTGCAGACAAGTCCCATTCACATGAATTAGACTGGCAGCAGGTAACTAGACAGGCGATGCGGCAAGAAGACCGCTGTGCATGGAAAACATCAGTAAATCCACTCATTCTCAGGATCAATGAGAGTTCCCAAAGATCAGATCATAAAGTGATGGCAACTATTACCACTACCAGAGCTCCCTTAGATGACTGGGATAATGAGGACCTAGTTTTCCTCTCACCTCCTTTAGCTGTGTTATCATGCCAAGCACGATCACCTCTCCCATCTTTGCTGCGCTGCCCAATAGGTTTTCCACAGTTTTAAGCTAAAAAAAACCAAAACACAAATACATAAGAAAAATTGAAGAGTGGGAACTAATCTCCTTTCTGACAAACAGAGGAGATTGTGAGTACGGACGGGCCTTCATGATGTTCATTTGCCCTAGTAAGATACATAGATGGCTTGTATAACTTTCAAGACAAAACCTAAGGCCGGGATCACACATGCGAGGAACACGTCCGAGTCTCGCATGTGAAACCCAAGCTCTGGCGCCGGCACTCCAGAGTGGAGCGTGCGGCCACATAGCAACACATGGAGCTGCCCGCTCCGCTCCGGAGTGCCGGCGCCAGAGCTTGGGTTTCACATGCGAGACTCGGACGTGTTCCTCGCATGTGTGATCCCGGCCTAATATTTCCTTTTGCCATACCTGAAATTTGCTTCTGCTCTCCTCAGGGTTCGCACCAATAACAGGCGGTGTGAAAAGCTCATGTCTGTGAGTTCTCTGGAATTCACATAACGAACGTTTCATTAATTACTTTTATTCCCCATTTCAAAAGCTGGAAATCTATCATTCTGGAGACACATTTGACATAACAATCCATCAGAGATATGGGGCAGACATATTTTAGCATGGTATTTCGCAGACCCCGTTGTCTCACCTGCTGCAGTATTGTGTACCTCTCTCGGAATAACTCAGCTTTGTCTCTTGCACTTCCAAACAGATTTGGTTCTGGATAATTGGCTATTTTGATTCTGCAGAGACAGGAAAAGTTATGGAGACTTGTGTAGTACGTAAGTAATGAAATGCTGTGTACACATCTACACTTAACTATTGCGTTATTACAAGAAATAAGAAGGAAACAAGGTGGAGTATGACTGAGAGCAATTACTTTTTTTTTTTACAATATAAATTTGTGAAATAAGAAAATATGTAAAGGGAACCTGTCAGATAACTCATGGTGCTCAAACCACAGAATCAGAGCTAGGCTGCACGATTGAAGCAAGACATCACCCTCTGCAAGAAAACACAGTAAGAAGATCTGGTCAGGGACCATCACCAGGACTCGACTAGAGCGATTTGGCTCCTGATTGACAGATCTCTCCATCGTGAGAAACCAGTCAATCACCTCTAGAAGTGCTGGGCACAGCCAGCCGACAGTGGCGCTGGACTGGTCTCATGCTGCCAATGGTTCCCAGACAGATCTGCTTTCGATATATATCTGGCTGCCATTATGCAGTCAGGCTCAGACTTATGCTGCCCACGATTTGAGCACCATGAATCAGATGACAGGTTGCCTTCAAGTCACTAATGACACTTACAACATAGAAAAAGAAACATAACTGATCAACTCACGGCAAGAACTTTTTTCTTTCAGAGTTATAGATAAATCGCGGGATGTCAAATGCTCCTATAATGTTGAAGATGTGTTCTCTGGAATAGATAAAGGACAATCCAACATAACATGCAGTCACAGAAAACTAATGGTGGATTAATCATGTGCATTGTATGTCGGGGAAAAAAGGATTTGGCGCCGCTTGATTTCTATATGCCCAATAATCTGCTCTCAATAAAGATAAGACGCCAACAGAAATGTATTTCGAGAACACAAACACTTTGAGTATATATATTCCTTGTAGATTGTGAGCCCTCGCGGGCAGGGTCCTCTCTCCTCCTGTACCAGTTATGACTTGTATTGTTTAAGATTATTGTACTTGTTTTTATTATGTATACCCCTCCTCACATGTAAAGCGCCATGGAATAAATGGTGCTACAACAATAAATAATAATAATATACACACAAATATATCTCTGGTATATATTGATGGAGAGGAATAGCTGATGGATAAAATATTAGTTTTCAGTGAGACTCTTCACATCATTCTGCACAGTCCACTAGAAGAAAACATCTGAACTATTGCTCAACACACACCTCTGATGGGAGGCTCCATTGGCTGCACCAGTCCGTATACCAGTTCGGACATATATGGTACCAGTCCAGTGCAGGCAAAAATAATTATTATTTTTGTCACCATCAAGAGAATGCGCAGTCAGAGATTTTTCTGCACCCATTTTAATGCCAAGGACCAGGTATTATGCTTCTGAAACAGATTGGTCCACTGTCCCCAGAAATCCTTATAGAACTTACATGGTTTCATCACAAGTGCGGCTGCACTCCTGTACTGCCGTCTCCACCGTGGACTTCTCAATCATGTTAGAAGACACTAAAATATTGTACAGTACATCATTATCACAGGAAGGATGTCTGAAATACACATGAAATTAGAAAATAATAGAAATGTTTGTGGATTCCCTGCATATAAGTGTTACAAATGCTTTACTCTTTTTCTTAAACTTGTAAACAGTCCCCTTTTGAAAGTCTCTTTGCTAAAAATACTGCTGCCGAGATTTCTAATGATGCTTTTCACAAAAATATCCAAAGAGCTTCATGGGATGTTGTAACACAGAGAGCATTTAATATGACCTATGGTCTCGAGAGGCCTGTAGTCTGTGTGCCGCTGTATATTTTGGGGCCTATGCGGAGGATAATCAATTTTATTTATTTTATTTTTCTCCAAGATTCATAAGAATAAAATGTCTAAAATCAGAGGTCAATGGAAGTACAACATGAGCCACCGGCCATCACATTCTTGCACGTGGGGTCTGAGGAAAGACAAGTAAAAGACAAAGAACGCTTACACGGCTGCTTCTCCACGGCATCAATGATACTGTCGATGACATCCTCAAGCTCCACTTCATTGACAGTCCTCAGCGCGTCACTCAGATACCGGCTGGCCTCCCTAAAACACAGAACGCCTCTGCTCATCACCCTCAGATTGTTTTGCAAGGAGGAGATGTATGTCTATGTACTACTTCAAAGGGAATGTGCCATCAATTCTTTTTTAAACAACTGAAAAAAAATGTAAACTATTAATGCTGTATTTAAAAAAACAAAACAAAAAAAACCACTTTTTTAAATGGTATAAAATATTAAATATAATTTAAAAAGTTTTGATATTTCAAACTAGGGGGAACCATGAAAAACTAGTGTAGTGTTAGCTTGCATTACAACTGCAGTAAAAGTGGGCGGGGTCTGCTCAAACGCGTGATGTCTCCTCCCCTTCTGATCAGGGAGGATGAAGTTTAGGCTCCCAGTGTGGAGACTGGTGCCTGCAACCTGACACTGAGATGTGGCCGCGCCATTACTGTTAATGCTGCAGGCTGTATCAGACGGGACGGGATTAGATACGCGGCTCTGCAGGCTGTATCACACAGGACGGGATTAGATACGCGGCTCTGCAGGCTGTATCACACAGGAGAGGATTAGATACGCGGCTCTGCAGGCTGTATCACACAGGACGGGACTAGATACGTGGCTATGCGGGCTGTATCACACAGGACGGGATTAGATACGCGGCTCTGCAGGCTGTATCACACAGGACGGGACTAGATACGCGGCTCTGCGGGCTGTATCACACAGGATGGGATTAGATACGCGGCTCTGCGGGCTGTATCACACAGGACGGGACTAAATACATGGCTCTGCGGGCAGTATCACACAGAACAGGACTAAATACATGGCTCTGCGGGCTGTATCACACAGGACGGGACTAGATACGCGGCTCTGTGAGCTGTATCACCCAGGACGGGATTAGATACGTGGCTCTGCGGGCTGTATCAGACAGGATGGGACTAGATACGCGGCTATGCGGGCTGTATCAGACAGGACGGGATTAGATACGTGGCTCTGTCTGTTTCATACAGGAGGGGACTAGATACGCTGGCTCTGCGGGCTGTATCACACCTGACGGGATTAGATACGAGGCTCTGCCGGCTGTATCACACAGGACGGGACTAGATACGTGGCTCTGCGGGTTGTATCACACAGGACGGGATTAGATACGCGGCTCTGCGGGCTGTATCACACAGGACGGGACTAGATACGCGGCTCTGCCGGCTGTTTCACACATGACGGGATTAGATACGCGGCTCTGCCGGCTGTTTCACACAGGACGGGACTAGATACGCGGCTCTGCCGGCTGTATCACACAGGACGGGACTAGATACGTGGCTCTGCGGGCTGTATCACACAGGACGGGATTAGATACGCTTCTCTGCGGGCTGTATCACACAGGACGGGATTAGATACGGGCTCTCCGGGCTGTATCACACAGGACGGGATTAGATACGCTTCTCTGCGGACTGTATCAGGCAGGGATGTCTGAATGAGGTGTTACATAGCAGAGCTCAGTAAGGTGATAACTACACTGCAGTGACAGTGGCAGGGAGTGCAGGATAGCAGCTTGGTATCGTACTACTAATCCCAGGCTGCCGTACTGTTGTTACTGCTGTAGAAGTCCCCGCCATACTGTCACCGCTCAGAGCAGCAGCCGGAGAGCAGTACAATGTCAGGCTGCTGATCACCGCCCTGAGACTCGCAGCTAGCGCTGAGCATGGAGCGTGCTGACAGGAAATTGGGCAGCTGTGAACTAAAGAAAAATGTCCCCCACAGCTGTGACCTGGACAGCCAGGAGTGGGCCGCCATCACAGCTGGCGGGGGCCACTGCCTCAGGCTCCTAGGCCCAGGGGGCTGTTGGATGTGGCTGCAGGTGACGCCTCAGACCCACCAGATAAGACACCAAAACAAAAATGGCCGCCCCCAGCGGCTGCAGGAAAATACATGAAGCAATGTTCATACAGGACATTATGTATCAACAACGGACTATATCACAACTCAGAAACCAATATTCTTCAGGTGATATAGAAATATCATAAAATATCTCAAATACTGTTAAAAAGTTACAACTTTATTGAAAAAAGGACAAACAACATGAACTCTATATACAGCATCCAATATTGAGCACTCTAGGTTGGTGCATACTAAAACCCTATGTGGCAAATTTACCTATGCCTATGGTAGATATTTTAGTCGTATTCATCTACACCTCTGCCTATTTTAGATTTTTTTTTACCGTTTCATTTTCTTAATTTAGTTTTCCTTTCCACTTCACTCCATTTGAAGCAGAGTAACCAATTTATTTACATATGTATTTATTTGACATAAAGTTGCAATACATGAATGTAGGGGTCAAATTTTTGGGAAACGGAATAACGGTTTTGAGCTCCGTTTTTTTTATTGGAATATGTTCATATTAGTACAACAACGTTATCTTCCAAGTTTCATTAGGATCTTTTTAGGGATTCAGTCGTTATGCGCCATTTTCTGCCATACCTATGCCTATTGTGTTATCATGGTTGGAAACGGAAAAACGGTTTTGAGCTCCGTTTTTTTTATTGGAATTAGTTCATATTAGTACAACAACGTTATCTTCCAGGTTTCATTAGGATCTTTTTAGGGATTCAGTCTTTATGCGCCATATTCTTCCATACCTATGCCTACAGTGTTATCATGGTTGGAAACGGAAAAACGGTTTTAAGCTCCGTTTTTTTATTGGAATATGTTCATATTAGTACAACAACGTTATCTTCCAGGTTTCATTAGGATCTTTTTAGGGATTCAGTCGTTATGCGCCATTTTCTGCCATACCTATGCCTAGTGTGTCATCATGGTTGGAAACGGAAAAACGGTTTTGAGCTCCGTTTTTTTTATTGGAATATGTTCATAGTAGTACAACAACGTTATCTTCCAAGTTTCATTAGGATCTTTTTAGGGATTCAGTCGTTATGCGCCATTTTCTGCCATACCTATGCCTAGTGTGTTATCACGGTTGGAAACGGAAAAACGGTTTTGAGCTCCGTTTTTTTTATTGGAATTAGTTCATATTAGTACAACAACGTTATCTTCCAAGTTCCATTATGATCTTTTTAGGGATTCAGTCGTTATGCGCCATTTTCTGCCATACCTATGCCTATTGTGTTATCATGGTTGGAAACGGAAAAACGGTTTTGAGCTCCGTTTTTTTTATTGGAATTAGTTCATATTAGTACAACAACGTTATCTTCCAGGTTTCATTAGGATCTTTTTAGGGATTCAGTCTTTATGCGCCATATTCTTCCATACCTATGCCTACAGTGTTATCATGGTTGGAAACGGAAAAACGGTTTTAAGCTCCGTTTTTTTATTGGAATATGTTCATATTAGTACAACAACGTTATCTTCCAGGTTTCATTAGGATCTTTTTAGGGATTCAGTCGTTATGCGCCATTTTCTGCCATACCTATGCCTAGTGTGTCATCATGGTTGGAAACGGAAAAACGGTTTTGAGCTCCGTTTTTTTTATTGGAATATGTTCATAGTAGTACAACAACGTTATCTTCCAAGTTTCATTAGGATCTTTTTAGGGATTCAGTCGTTATGCGCCATTTTCTGCCATACCTATGCCTAGTGTGTTATCACGGTTGGAAACGGAAAAACGGTTTTGAGCTCCGTTTTTTTTATTGGAATTAGTTCATATTAGTACAACAACGTTATCTTCCAAGTTCCATTATGATCTTTTTAGGGATTCAGTCGTTATGCGCCATTTTCTGCCATACCTATGCCTACAGTGTTATCATGGTTGGAAACGGAAAAACAGTTTTGAGCTCCGTTTTTTTTATTGGAATATGTTCATATTAGTACAACAACGTTATCTTCCAGGTTTCATTAGGATCTTTTTAGGGATTCAGCCGTTATGCGCCATTTTCTGCCATACCTATGCCTAGTGTGTTATCATGGTTGGAAACGGAAAACGGTTTTGAGCTCCGTTTTTTTTATTGGAATTAGTTCATATTAGTACAACAACATTATCTTCCAAGTTTCATTAAGATCTTTTTAGGGATTCAGGCTTTATGCGCCATTTTCTGCCATACCTATGCCTACAGTGTTATCACGGTTGGAAACGGAAAAACGGTTTTGAGCTCCGTTTTTTTTATTGGAATATGTTCATATTAGTACAACACCGTTATCTTCCAAGTTTCATTAGGATCTTTTTTGGGATTCAGTCTTTATGCGCCATATTCTGCCATACCTATGCCTATGGTAGTTTTTTTTCTAAAGTTGAATTTTTTGAATCTTTTTTCCTTTCCACTTCACTCTATTTAAAAATAATTTAGCGGAGGTTGGGGAATGATCAGGACCTTTTTTTGGTCGCTGATCACCCGCTGTCATCGCTGGATCGGCGTGTGTGACGCCGATCTAGCGATGTGTTCACTGGTAACCAGGGTAAATATCGGGTTACTAAGCGCAGGGCCGCTATGGGGGCCAGAAAAATACGGATTACACACGGACCAGCAGTGTGACTTGCGAGAAATACGCAGCGGTGTTCTATAGAAAAGCCGGCAATTCAGTGCGGTGTACAGTAAAATCACACTGACAGGTTAGAATAGAATAGCTAAGATAAATGTCTACACATAGTGTGTGTGTGTGTGTGTGTGTGTGTGTGTGTGTGTGTGTGTGTGTGTGTGTGTGTGTGTGTGTGTGTGTGTGTGTGTGTGTGTGTGTGTGTGTATATATATATATACATATACACACTATATAGTGGCCCGATTCTAACGCATCGGGAATTCTAGAATATGCATGTCCACGTAGTATATTGCCCAGCCACGTAGGATATTGGCCAGCCCACGTAGGATATTGGCCAGCCCACGTAGGATATTGGCCAGCCCACGTAGGATATTGGCCAGCCCACGTAGGATATTGGCCAGCCCACGTAGGATATTGGCCAGCCCACGTAGGATATTGGCCAGCCCACGTAGGATATTGGCCAGCCCACGTAGGATATTGGCCAGCCCACGTAGGATATTGGCCAGCCCACGTAGGATATTGGCCAGCCCACGTACTATATTGGCCAGCCATGTACTATATTGGCCAGCCATGTACTATATTGGCCAGCCATGTACTATATTGGCCAGCCATGTACTATATTGGCCAGCCATGTACTATATTGGCCAGCCATGTACTATATTGGCCAGCCATGTACTATATTGGCCAGCCACGTACTATATTGGCCAGCCACGTAGTATATTGCCTAGCCACGTAGTATATTGCCCAGTCACGTAGTATATTGCACAGCGACGTAGTATACAGCACAGAGCCACGTAGTATATTGCCCAGTCACGTAGTATATTGCCCAGCCACGTAGTATATTGCCCAGTCACGTAGTATATTGCACAGCGACGTAGTATACAGCACAGAGCCACGTACTATATTGGCCAGTCACGTAGTATATTGCCCAGCCACGTAGTATATTGCCCAGTCACGTAGTATATTGCACAGCGACGTAGTATACAGCACAGAGCCACGTAGTATATTGCCCAGTCACGTAGTATATTGCCCAGCCACGTAGTATATTGGCCAGTCACGTAGTATATTGCCCAGTCACGTAGTATATTGCACAGCGATGTAGTATACAGCAAAGAGCCATGTAGTATATTGGCCAGTCACGTAGTATATTGCCCAGCCACGTAGTATATTGCCCCGCCAGGTTTGTCACATTTTAAAAAATAAAAATATACTCACCTTTCTGAGGGCCCCTTGTAGTCCACGGCAGCTTCCGGTCCCAGGGTTGGTATGAGCGCAGGACCTGTGATGACGTTGCGGTCACAGGCAATATACTACGTGGGCTGGGCAATATAGTACGTGGCTGGGCAATATAGTACGTGGGCTGGGCAATATAGTACGTGGGCTGGGCAATATAGTACGTGGGCTGGGCAATATAGTACGTGGGCTGGGCAATATAGTACGTGGGCTGGGCAATATAGTACGTGGGCTGGGCAATATAGTACGTGGGCTGGGCAATATAGTACGTGGGCTGGGCAATATAGTACGTGGGCTGGGCAATATAGTACGTGGGCTGGGCAATATACTACGTGGCTGGGCAATATACTACGTGGCTGGGCAATATACTACGTGGCTGGGCAATATACTACGTGGCTGGGCAATATACTACGTGCCTGGGCAATATACTACGTGCCTGGGCAATATACTACGTGCCTGGGCAATATACTACGTGCCTGGGCAATATACTACGTGACTGGGCAATATACTACGTGACTGGGCAATATACTACGTGACTGGGCAATATACTACGTGACTGGGCAATATACTACGTGACTGGGCAATATACTACGTGGCTGGGCAATATACTACGTGGCTGGGCAATATACTACGTGGCTGGGCAATATACTACGTGGCTGGGCAAAATACTACGTGGCTGGGCAAAATACTACGTGGCTGGGCAAAATACTACGTGGCTGGGCAAAATACTACGTGGCTGGGCAAAATACTACGTGGCTGGGCAAAATACTACGTGGCTGGGCAAAATACTACGTGGCTGGGCAAAATACTACGTGGCTGGGCAAAATACTACGTGGCTGGGCAAAATACTACGTGGCTGGGCAAAATACTACGTGACTGGGCAATATACTACGTGGGCTGGGCAATATTCTACGCGGCTGGGCAATATACTACGTGGGCTGGGCAATATACTACGTGGACATGCATATTCTAGAATACCCGATGCGTTAGAATCGGGCCACCATCTAGTATATCTACATCTATATATATCTATTCTACGTGTAGACATTTATTCTACCTATTCTATTGTAAGCTGTCAGTGTGATTTTACTGTACACCGCACTGAATTTCCGGCTTTTCTCTCTAACACCGCTGCGTATTTCTCGCAAGTCACACTGTTGGTCCGTGTGTAATCCGTATTTTTCTGGCCCCCATAGACTTTCATTGGCGTATTTTTTGCGCAATACGGTGACAGACGCAGCATGCTGCGATTTTCTATGGCCGTAGAAGACCGTATAATACGGATCAGTAAAATACGGCTGATAGGAGCTTGGCCATAGAGAAGCATTGTACCGTATGCAATCCGTATTTTATGAACCGCTCATACGTCCGTAAAACTCGCTAGTGTGAGGTCAGCCTAAGGCAAAAATTTTCGATAAAGATATACTTAGGGATTCAGTGTTTATTTCAAATGTAAAGTTACTATATAGAAATGTATGGGTTTGCCTTGTTGAAAACGCAATTAAAGTTTAACCTCCGCTAATTTATTTTTAAATAGAGTGAAGTGGAAAGGAAAAATAGATTAAAAACATTCAACTTTAGAAAAAAAACTACCATAGACATAGGTATGGCAGAATATGGCGCATAAAGACTGAATCCCTAAAAAGCTCCTAATGAAACTTGGAAGATAACGTTGTTGTACTAATATGAACATATTCCAATAAAAAAAACGGAGCTCAAAACCGTTTTTCCGTTTCCAACCATGATAACACTGTAGGCATAGGTATGGCAGAATATGGCACATAAAGACTGAATCCCTAAAAAGATCTTAATGAAACTTGGAAGATAACGTTGTTGTACTAATATGAACTTATTCCAATAAAAAAAACGGAGCTTAAAACCGTTATTCGTAATTCTTACCAAAGTGATGATGGGAGAGCCTGGTGTTGCAGCTTGACTTCAGTAAGGTACAGTCACACATAGCGACGCTGCAGCGATATAGACAACGAGCCGATCACTGGAGCGTCGCTGTTTATGTCGCTGTAGAGACGTCAAACAGAACGATGCAGGAGCGATCCAGTGACGTAACGGCGACTCGCTTATTGTTCTCGCTCCATGTAAAACATTGCTGGCGTAGTTGTTTTTGATGTCAAACATGACGATACATGCCGATCTAGCGATCAAATAAAGTTCTGGACTTCTAGCTCCGACCAGCGATGGCACAGCGGGATCCAGATCGCTGCTGCGTGTCAAACACAACGAGATCGCTATCCAGGACGCTGCAACGTCACAGATTGTTGTCGTTCTCGTTGCAAAGTTGCTGAGTGTGACGGTATTTTAAGATATGCCCCAGCCAGCATGTCCACTTACTCTGCATTCTGTGGTTGCTAGGTTACTGGATGTGTGAGAGGAGGGTTTATAAACTATCTCAAGGTAGACAATATTAGGCTAGGTTCTCATTGCGTTAGGGCAATCCGTTTAGCGCTAAGCGCTAGTGGATTGCGCTAACGCAATGTCTTTTTAGGGGTCGCGTTAAACGTCCCCGCTAGCTGCAAGCAGCGTCCGAGGCGCGCCACAAAAGAACGGCACTTCGCTAGCGCGTGCCGAAAATGGCATGCACTAGCAATGCGCTTTAACATTGCTGGCAATGGGAGCTCTAACGGACACGTTGCACGGCGTTAATTTCGCCGTGCAACGCTGTCTGTTAGCGCTCACCCGAAAACTAAATGAGAACCTAGCCTGAATATTATCTCACTCAAAACATCCCCCTCCCTCTCTCAGTTCAAGTACACAGAGAAGGGAGTTGTAAGGCTATGTGCACACATTCAGTAAAAACGTGAAAAAAACGCTTACATATGGTTCCCAATCATTTCAATGTAATCTGCAAAACTTGTGCAAATGTTGCGATTTTTTTCTTGTGCAAATGTTGCGATTTTTTTCCGCGAAAAAAAACAAAACGCGGAAAAAAAAGCAACATGTTCATTAAGGGTATGTTCACATGTTCAGGATTTCCATCCTTTTTTTTTCAGGACAGTTTTTTTTTTTAAAAAACTGCAGCTCTTGGCAGAAAACGCAGGTCCTTTTTTTGTCCTTTTTTGATGCGTTTTTTTATCCTTTTTTTATGCAGTTTTCTATGCAGAGACTGTGTGTTTCCTAGGAAGCTTTTTAGGGCTAAAATGGCTGAAAATACCCTAACCCTACCCCTAACCCTACCCCTAACCCTACCCCTAACCCTATTCTAACCTTAGTGAAAAAAAAATAAAAAAATTCTTAATTTTTTTATTGTCCCTTCCAATGGGGGTGACAAAGTGGGGGGGGTGTCATTTACTATTTTTTTATTTTGATCACTGAGATATAACCTATCTCAGTGATCAAAATGCACTTTGGAGCGAATTTGCCGGCCGGCAGATTCGGCGGGCGCACTGCGCCCGCCATTTTGCAAGATGGCGGCGCCCAGGGAGAAGACGGCCGGACGGACACCGGGACGCCGGGTAAGTATAAGGGGGGGAGATTAGGGCACGGGGGGGGCATCGGAGCACTGGGGGGGGGGCATCGGAGCACGGGAGGGGGGGGCATCGGAGCACGGGGGGGCAGCCACACTCCGCCCACGCACTTCCGCCCGCTCCCCCGCACTTCCTGCTGCAGCGGTTCTGCACATCAAATCGCAGTAAAACCCGCAGATATATTTTTGATCTGCGGGTTTTACTGCGATTTTGACCTCACAATGGAGGTCTATGGGTGCAGAACCGCTGCGGTTCAGGAAAAAGAAGTGACATGCTCCTTCTTTTTTGCCGCAGCTATTCTGCGCGGCTTTTTAAACGAAATTACGGACCATGTGCACAGCAGTGACTGTTTTCCATAGGGTTACATTGTTATGTACCCTGCATGGAAAACGGCTGCGGAACCGCAGCGGCAATACCGCTGCGGTTCCGCAGTAAAAAACGCACTGTGTGAACATGGCCTAATTCTGCGGAATCGCTGATTTCCCGCACACTGTAAAAAATCTACCATAGGTATAGACAAATATGACAAAAAAAATCTACCATAGGCAAAATCTACCATAGGCAAAATCTACCATAGGCATAGGTATAGACAAATATGACACATAGGGTTTTAGTATTTTCCCTCTAGGTTCACCCCAACGATAATCCCTGATAAGCACCTGCGGAGGGTGGCGCCCCGCTCACACTGTATGGCCCTGCAGACATAGACAGATGGCGATATAGTATTGTAGGGTAAGCAAAAAAGAGAAATATTTGTGACCTAGATATTGTCACCCCTCTGTGCTGATACCTCTGCCCAGCCTAGGTTGGCGCCCCCGCTCCACGATGGCTGACCCTAACAGGCCCCTCATCATAATAATGCCGGGGTACTCACGCCCGCAGGAGGAGACCGTGCATTTTAAACGCAGAGGACACTTTACTCTTCAGTCTGTCAGCTGCCATTCTCGAATCGCTCGCGCCAAATCGCTGTGATGACGTCACACGAGACTGACACTAGAGCACAAGCTGCACTCTGCCCTGTTGTCCGCCGGGTGCCGCCATCTTGTTGGAGACCAAACTTCGCTTGACCTGTAACGTTATTCTTGCACTGTTCAGTTGTCGCGCTTTCCATACGTCTTTCCTGAAACCTCCTGAACACAAGGAACGAGTTGGAAGCTTATCAGGATTTAGTGTTAAATCAAAAAAGGTCGTTCATTGTAAACGCCGATTGGAGGTTTGTCCCTCGGCGCCTCCCGTGCAGTTGTAGTTACCTGGTCCTGCTCCCAATGCTGACAGTTCGGGACTAGCGCATCCTGTGAGCCCGGGCTATGGCCGCTGCACAGCGCTTCTGTGTGGCCGAGGAGAGGAGCGGGCACTGCGCTGTCATGGATCGGCACTGCCTGTACGTGTGGGGCGGATATGTGGTAAGCGGAGGCCGGACAGTGCGCGGAGTTTGCCGCTGATTTCTCACTGATTTCTTCCTGTGCGGTCCAAAATCTGCGCGGATTTAACGCTTGGCATGGAAATGTACCTGTGGCTGCATCCCACGGAGCGTGACCTCGTCCCACGGAGCATAGCTGCGTCCCATGGAGCGTGACCTCGTCCCACGGAGCATAGCCGCGTCCCATGGAGCGTGACCTCGTCCCAGGGAGCATAGCCGCGTCCCATGGAGCGTGACCTCGTCCCACGGAGCATAGCCGCGTCCCATGGAGCGTGACCTCGTCCCAGGGAGCATAGCCGCGTCCCATGGAGCGTGACCTCGTCCCACGGAGCATAGCCGCGTCCCATGGAGCGTGACCTTGTCCCACGGAGCATAGCCGCGTCCCATGGAGCGTGACCTCGTCCCAGGGAGCATAGCCACGTCCCATGGAGCGTGACCTCGTCCCACGGAGCATAGCCGCGTCCCATGGAGCGTGACCTCGTCCCACGGAGCATAGCCGCGTCCCATGGAGCGTGACCTCGTCCCACGGAGCATAGCCGCGTCCCATGGAGCGTGACCTTGTCCCAGGGAGCGTGACCGTGTCCCATGGAGCGTGACCTCGTCCCACGGAGCATAGCCGTGTCCCATGGAGCGTGACCTCGTCCCACGGAGCATAGCCGTGTCCCATGGAGCGTGACCTCGTCCAACGGAGCATAGCAGTGTCCCATGGAGCGTGACCTCGTCCCACGGAGCATAGCCGTGTCCCATGGAGCGTGACCTCGTCCCACGGCGCATAGCCGCGTCCCATGGAGCGTGACCTCGTCTCACGGAGCATAGCCACGTCCCATGGAGCGTGACCTCGTCCCACAGAGCATAGCTGTTTCCCATGGAGCGTGACCTCGTCCCAGGGAGCGTGACCTCGTCCCACGGAGCATAGCCGTGTCCCATAGAGCGTGACCTCGTCCCATGGAGCGTGACCTCGTCCCACGGCGCATAGCCGCGTCCCATGGAGCGTGACCTCGTCCCATGGAGCATAGCCGCGTCCCATGGAGCGTGACCTCGTCCCACGGAGCATAGCCGTTTCCCATGGAGCGTGACATCGTCCCAGGGAGCGTGACCTCGTCCCACGGAGCATAGCCGTGTCCCATGGAGCGTGACCTCGTCCCAGGGAGCGTGACCTCGTCCCACGGCGCATAGCCGCGTCCCATGGAGCGTGACCTCGTCCCACGGAGCATAGCCGTGTCCCAGGGAGCGAGACCTCGTCCCACAGAGCATAGCTGTGTCCCATGGAGCGTGACCTCGTCCCACGGAGCATAGCCGCGTCCCATGGAGTGTGACCTCGTCCCACGGAGCATAGCCGCATCCCATGGAGCGTGACCTCGTCCCACGGAGCATAGCCGCATCCCATGGAGCGTGACCTTGTCCCACGGAGCATAGCCGCGTCCCATGGAGCGTGACCTCGTCCCACGGAGCATAGCCGCGTCCCATGGAGCGCGACCTTGTCCCACAGAGCATAGCCTCGTCCCACAGAGCGTGACCTCGTCCCACGGAGCATAGCCGTGTCCCATGGAGCGTGACCTCGTCCCACGGAGCATAGCCGTGTCCCATGGAGCGTGACCTCGTCCCACGGAGCATAGCCGTGTCCCATGGAGCGTGACCTCATCCCACGGAGCATAGCCGCATCCCATGGAGCGTGACCTCGTCCCATGGAGCGTGACCTCGTCCCACAGAGCATAACCGCTTCCCATGGAGCGTGACCTCGTCCCACGGAGCGTGACCTTGTCCCACGGAGCATAGCCGCGTCCCATGGAGCGTGACCTTGTCCCACAGAGCATAGCCTTGTCCCGCGGAGCGCGACCTCGTCCCACGGAGCGCGACCTCGTCCCACGGAGCGCGACCTCGTCCCACGGAGCGCGACCTCGTCCCATCGAGCGAGACCTCGTCCTACGGAGCATAGCCGTGTCCCATGGAGCGTGACCTCATCCCACGGAGCATAGCCGCATCCCATGGAGCGTGACCTCGTCCCATGGAGCGTGACCTCGTCCCACAGAGCATAACCGCGTCCCATGGAGCGTGACCTCGTCCCACGGAGCGTGACCTTGTCCCACGGAGCATAGCCGCGTCCCATGGAGCGTGACCTTGTCCCACAGCATAGCCTCGTCCCACGGAGCGCGACCTCGTCCCATGGAGCGAGACCTCGTCCTACGGAGAGCGGCCTCGTCGCACGGAGCGTAGCTGCGTCTCACGGAGCGCGCTGCATAGAAAATCCGATGTAACACACTGAGCACAGTGGGTGCGATCAGAAAGACGCAGATCTGTGCAGCTTTTTATGCCTTTTTTCATCTATTGGTTCTAAATAAGATACAGTTGCCTTTATCAGTGCAGAATCCCGGCCTTTCTACAATAAAAAAAAAAAACCAAAATGCTAAAGGAAACTGCAAAAACCAGCTCTGCGCAGAGACAAGATGGCAATAGAAAAACTTTTCTAAGGGGTTTTTGGAAGGTTTTTTTTTTACACTTTCTTTTGCAGCGTTTCGGTTGCACAGCGTCTTAGAGCTTCCGGTTCCGCTTCCAAGATGGACGCTTTTTTTTCTTTTCCACCAAGCGATTTTTCAACAATGCTTCAGTAAGAATAAAAAGCTCAAAAAAACTCAAATGAACAGCAAAGTGGATTTCCCTTAGAAACAAATTACAAGAGTTTTCCTGATTTTAATTTATTTTTTTTAGATGAATTTTGCTGAGGATCTGCTCCAGAAAAATCTAAAGAATTATAAACCTTAGGCCCCAAAATTTATCATCGGCGTTTCTCCTCCTTTCTGTTTTTAGTGGCTGTAGTTTTTGCACCTCATTCTCTGTTTTGCGCCACTTTACCTTTTTTTTGTCTGAAAACTTTGCATATCCAGATGTAATAAGCGGATTCATGTAACGCGACTTAACAGCTGTCGCCTGTGTTTGGTGCTTCTTACTCCAGTCTGTGCCTGATTTCTGGAGGAGTTTTCAATCTGCTGCATTTTTCTTTGACAAACATGCTACTTTTTAAAGTATTTGCAACTTTTTATACAAAAGAAAAAAATCTAAAAATAAGCAAAAACCATTTGATTTACTCCACATTCATGAACTGTGTGCGCTATTTCTGCTGCAGGTTTGGTCACCAGTCTGCATCATGTGCGCTCAAGTCAAATCCTTTCACCCTCTCTTAGGATAGGTCATCAATATCAGATCTGTGGGGCCCGACACCGTCACACATCGATCGGCTGATCGGAGCCCTGGCTGGATATAAACGAGCCGTACAGCATAGTGCCACGCAATGCATAGTGGCCGGTCACAGGTACTGCAGCTGAGCCACCCACCTTGGCAGAGATGTGTCGCTCACCTCCGTTCCCAGTTTACATCTGGCCAGAGCTTGGGGAACCCCTTCAATGACTGACATAGAGAATGGTTTTTATCAAATGTCAGTACATTCGTGCCTTTCTAGGAGGAATAACAAAGGTATGGAATAGAAATTTACTCCATAATTGGTATTTTATAAAAAAAAAAAAACACACAAACAGCCAAAAAAAATCTTTACATGTAAAATCCACGTCATGATTTCACTTCTTAAAAGTGCACACAATGGGGGAGATAATCAAAAACTGTTTAATAGCAAAACTGGCTTAATTTCCCATAGCACCCAATCAAAGCTCAGTTTTCACTTCTGACACTGCTCTGGTAGAATGAAAGCTGCATTCTGACTGGTTGCTATGGGAAATTAAGCCAGTTTTGCTATTAGACAGTTTTTGATCATCTCCCCCCCCCCCCCAATGGGTCACAAGAAGCTTCAAATGGAAGAAAAATCCAGTGCAGTGAAGGGGGATTCGATGATTGCAGCGGATAGAGATCTGGGAGTGTCACAGCTGAAGCGGTCGGCGGCATCATTGTCTCCTGGGACAGTACCGCAGAGGACGTCAGGCTCTGGCACACCCAAGATGACTTCACCAAGGACTGACAAGTCCCCTGCGCTCCTCCAGAACATGGCAACTAGGACAAGTCGCCACCGCCTGCAAAAGGACCTGGGTCTGCCAAGTCGCCATGCCGCAGAGAAGCCCCCGCTAACGGCAGCAATGGAGAAGAAAAGACAACTTCTGTAAGAAATATCAATGAGCCGGCACCATTAGCGACCTACAGGAGGCGCTGAAGACGCCGCGGGTAGAGATGAGCGGTATTCGAGTCGAACTGTTCGCCAATTTCAAATTCGAGCTGTTTTGGGCGGTGTTCGAGTCTTTCATCGAACTCGAACAATTTACTTAAAATTTGGCTGTTAGAGTTTCTGTTCGATAACTGTTCGTTCAGCAAAAGCCTCGTTTGATTTGCACATTGAAACTGTTTATCATTGTTAATAGACTGTTTCAGTGTATAGTGGGCAGGGGGGACGGGGGATAGATCTGTGCTGAAATAATGCCGATCTCCATTCTTTTTTCTTTCCTGCATTTACAGTGGGGCAGTGCAGTCTCTCAGCCTATCAGCAGTGCACACACACACAGCAATGTGCATGTGATGCACACAAGCAAGGGCATGTGTCATTGGCTGTGTATGTCACATGTCCTTGCCTTATAAGAACCAGCCATTTGCCCCGTCGCCACCATTTCCTCACTGCTGCAGCTTAGTGTTAGACGGCACCGCTGCTGCTGTGGGCGCTATACAGTCTAAGAGTCTTTTTTTAGCGAGCAAATTTTCTGAGAGCTAGGTTTAGGGAGTTAGGACTAGTAATATCAGCCGTTTTCAGGGTAGGTTACAGCAGTTCATAGCACTTTTTGCCAGGCAGGTCTGTGCAAGTGTTTGTCACAGCATTTGGTGTAATCTAGCTCAACCAATCTTTTTGGGCTAGTAGCATTGTCTGATAGTCATCTGAGTAGCCCGCCTGTGTATCTCAATTTGTAACTGCATCTAGCCCAGGAAATCCTTTTGGGCCTAGTAGCATTTTGTGCTACTCAGCAGAGTACCCCACCCATGAAGCAAGCTACACTGCCTGTTTATGTAATTACTATTTTTTAACGGCATCTAGCCCAGGCAATACTTTGGGCCTAGCAGCAGTTTCTGCTACTCGGCAGAGTACTCCACCCATGAAGCAAGCTACACCGCCTGTTTATCGAATTACTAATTTTTAACGGCATCTGGCCCAGGCAATACTTTGGGCCTAGTAGCAGTGTTTGCTACTCAGCAGAGTATCCCACCCATGAAGCAAGCTACACCGCCTTCCTTCTTTCTCAATCTAACCCCTCGGCTCTGGGGTGTCCACTCTCCCTCCAGCTCTCTCCTTCTCACAGGTGGACTACCGCGTGTGTTCACACTGTGGCGAATCTTTTGGGCCCAGGCATAAGAAGTCGTCGAGGTAATTGATAATATGTGCCCCCTTAGAAACGTCCATGACGACCCATTCAAGGAAGCAACTAAACGCCTTAAATAGTGAGCAGGATATGGAGCACCCCATGGGCAAACAGCGATCTATGTAGTATGCTCCTTCACAGAAGCAGCCCAATGGGAGGACACTATTTGGAGGCACAGGTAGAAACGGAACGCCCCCTCAATGTCTGTTTTGGCCATTAGGGTGCCCCTTACCAACTTCTTGACCCGCCTGATTGCCTCGTCAAAGGAGGTACAGTACATAGTACTGTACTTGGTTCCGCGTCTATGTTGTCGTTTACTGACCTGCCCCTTGGATATGACAAATGGTGGATTAGTCTGAATGTATTGGGTTCATTTTTTGGCACAACTCCCAACGGGGGCACCACTACGTCTTCTAAGGAAAGTGTTCTGAATGGACCCACTGCCATTCTACCTAAAAGATATTTGTTTTTTTATTTTTTTGTCAAGACGTCTGGGTGTTGGTGGAGTGAGTTTAGATTTTTACTCCAGCCTTTCTTGATTTTAGAAGGGCATGACATGCCTATATCAGTGTGTCCTCCTCTTTTTACTCCTCCACATCTTTTCTTTTCACATGACTATATGTAGTTGTGACTTTTCCATGTTTGTTGTGTCTTCTGAGCAGTTTGCCAGCTTTTGGACACCTTTTAAGGTGTTTACTATGTGTTTTCTATGTGTTTGTATGTGTTTGCCTGCTATTGGTTTCAATGGGGTTCGACGAAGATTAATCGAACACGCCCCATTTCGACGAACCAAACTCGAACACTAGGGGGGTAGCTCAACACTAGCCGCGGGTGACCATGGACTCCACATACTTCACCAGCCGTGCC
The DNA here is from genome assembly GCF_032444005.1 of Ranitomeya imitator. NCBI lineage: Eukaryota > Metazoa > Chordata > Amphibia > Anura > Dendrobatidae > Ranitomeya > Ranitomeya imitator. The sequence continues at coordinate 758,528,342 of NC_091282.1, forward strand.
AAATCCACACCTAAACTGCAGATGGTGACAGGATGTAAGGGTGACGTGGCAAAATAATAAATGTAGCCAAATACCCACAATAAAACTGTAAAATGTTAACATTTTGTGGTTTTGTTGAACTTGTACAGATTCTCTTTACCAGAGAGAGAGAGAGATAATATTTTAGGTGGAGTTGGGGTACCTCCGCATTCTGGATGTAACATGCGGCCTCCATTGCTATTGTAATACCCTGGACCCCCTGCCCCACAGCCCCGCGGAGGCTCCCTGCACACAGGACACTTATTCTTGCAGAGATTTCCATCTAAACATCAAAACTATGGTAACAATAGACCACAAACGAGTATAATCCTTAATTATTTATTACGAAATTTTTCACAAAGAAATCAAATCACAATAATATTAAAAGGAGAACCACTGGAAACCTGTATTGCAGGACACAATGTAGCCGACACATCAGTGAAAATTCAGGATATAAATCTAAAATAGTAATCAATCAATGTCTCATAAATCACCAAAGTGTATATACTGGGCATTAATGCCCATATACCAGTATGTGAGTACAGCTATGGTTTGCATGTAAGTAGAAAGTGCATAGTGCATGTTATAAGGGTCAAAAATAGACCAACAGGGCAGACCACGCTAATAAAAAAGAGGCATGATATACTTACTCTATGTGAGCCGACTGTGTGTGGGAGACAATTGGTCCCCGCCGCCCCAACGCACGTTTCGTCGAGACTTTCTCAGGAGGCGTGCGGTGGGGAGGGTGTTCCATCTATTTATATAAAGTATGGCCAAAGAGAGATGCGATACTGGGCCCTGATGAGTGTGTCACATCCACCCTGCACACGTATGCAGCGCAGCCGCACAAGTCCCTAATCTATGTCCGATGTGAGCGGCGCGTGCGCAGCCGCCATGGCAACCACTGGATCTTCGTCGGTGCGGCTGTGGAGCGCAAGCACACAGAGTCGTCATGGAGACGAAATCTGCGTGCCGCACGCCGGTCACCGCCCACACAAAGCTCCGGAGCAAGGGAAGCTGCGCATGCGCACCACGGACAGAGAGATCAGTGAGTACCCATAATAAGGAATGGAAACGCTGGAATGAAGAAGCCGTGCATAAAGTTCGTACTGAGGTAATGTGAGGGTGGGCACTAGATCGAGGTGACTCCTTTACCATATAGCAACAGCATCTAAAGGTGACATTATGAGAAAAATGAGATGACTGAACAGTAAGAGAACCCCCACTGTCAGAAATCTCACATAAAAGTGATAAATTGCTAAAGTGCTGATAAGATAACAGGAAAATGACAATATGTGCAAGTACTTGAGCATAAAAGTAACAAATTACTGAAGTGCTGACATAAGAAAATGACGATGTGTGCATGGACTTGAATGATAAATAATAAAAACATGGCAATATGTAAATGAACTTAAGTGCAATATGTTACATCAACATACTGAAGAAAGCAATATACTACAATAAAATACACAAGAGCCTACAAAGTTTACAATTGCATTGGTGAATAATAGATATAAAACAAATACATAAGACACATAAAACATACACCACACATTGAACTGTGTGGATCCCAAAAAATATTTTTTTATATGTAAGTTATACAAACATTAAGTGACTTCTTTAGGCATCCATTCGATGGTTCATATAGGATAACTGCAGTAGTCTCGATTCAGTGTGTTAAATAGGGTACTCATCATCCGCACGCATACACTCATGAGGCCAAACTAAAATGTCAAAAGACAATAATTAGAAAATGATATCATAGATAGACAATATAATAAAAACAGCAGAAAGACGATTAAAATGAAAATAATCACAAATTAGACACAACAAACCCCCAACCCCTAATCCTCAAGGAGGTAGTATATTTAAAATTCGCCATAGATTGATGTGTGCCTCCAAGGGCGTAATCTATCATGCCCAGTGCCCGTGCAACAAGGTTTATATTGGGATGACCACTCGCGAACTCAAGATAAGAACGAGAGAGCATGTTCGCGATATAGAGAAGGCCAAGGTGGCCACAGATGTGGAGTCATTAAAAACCCTGCCTCGTCACTTTTTTCTGTACCACCAATGCAATGCAAGCCTCCTCAAAATTAAGGCTATTGACCAAGTTTCTTTGGGTGCACGGGGGGGTGACTTATTCAAAGCCCTGGCTAGGGTTGAAAGTCGTTGGATCTACCGACTCAATTCAGTCACCCCGAATGGCCTCAACGAGGGTTTTGGGTTTGGTTCTTTCTTACCATGACATCTCACACGTTTTTTAGGGGGGTTGGGGGTTTGTTGTGTCTAATTTGTGATTATTTTCATTTTAATCGTCTTTCTGCTGTTTTTATTATATTGTCTATCTATGATATCATTTTCTAATTATTGTCTTTTGACGTTTTAGTTTGGCCTCATGAGTGTATGCGTGCGGATGATGAGTACCCTATTTAACACACTGAATCGAGACTACTGCAGTTATCCTATATGGACCATCGAATGGATGTCAAAAGAAGTGACTTAATGTTTGTATATCTTACATATAAAAAAATATTTTTTGGGATCCACACAGTTCAATGTGTGGTGTATGTTTTATGTGTCTTATGTATTTGTTTTATATCTATTATTCACCAATGCAATTGTAAACTTTGTAGGCTCTTGTGTATTTTATTGTAGTATATTGCTTGCTTCAGTATGTTGATGGCTGTATGTAACATATTGCACTTAAGTTCATTTACATATTGCCATGTTTTTATTATTTATGTCGGCATTGTTGCAATTTGTCACTTAAACGCTCAAGTCCATGCACACATCGTCATTTTCTTATGTATGTCAGCACTTCAGTAATTTGTTACTTTTATGCTCAAGTACTTGCACATATTGTCATTTTCCTGTTATCTTATCAGCACTTTAGCAATTTATCACTTTTATGTGAGATTTCTGACAGTGGGGGTTCTCTTACTGTTCAGTCATCTCATTATTCCTCATAATGTCACCTTTAGATGCTGTTGCTATATGGCAATGGAGTCACCTCGATCTAGTGCCCACCCTCACATTACCTCAGTACAAACTTTATGCACGGCTTCTTCATTCCAGCGTTTCCATTCCTTATTACGGGTACTCGCTGATCTCTCTGTCCGTGGTGCGCATGCGCGACTTCCCTGGCTCCGGAGCTTTGTGTGGGCGGTGACCGGCGTGCGGCACGCAGATTTCGTCTCCATGACGACTCTGTGCTTGCGCTCCACAGCCGCACCGACGAAGATCCAGTGGTTGCCATGGCGGCTGCGCACGCTCCGCTCACATCGGACATAGATTAGGGACTTGTGCGGCTGCGCTGCATACGTGTGCAGGGTGGATGTGACGCACTCATCAGGGCCCAGTATCGCATCTCTCTTTGGCCATACTTTATATAAATAGATGGAAGCCCCTCCCCACCGCACGCCTCCTGAGGAAGTCTCGACGAAACGTGCGTTGGGGCGGCGGGGACCAATTGTCTCCCACACACAGTCGGCTCACATAGAGTAAGTATATCATGCCTCTTTTTTATTAGCGTGGTCTGCCCTGTTGGTCTATTTTTGACCCTTATAACATGCACTATGCACTTTCTACTTACATGCAAACCATAGCTGTACTCACATACTGGTATATGGGCATTAATGCCCAGTATATACACTTTGGTGATTCATGAGACATTGATTGATTACTATTTTAGATTTATATCCTGAATTTTGACTGATGTGTCGGCTACATTGTGTCCTGCAATACAGGTTTCCAGTGGTTCTCCTTTTAATATTATTGTGATTTGATTTCTTTGTGAAAAATTTCGTAATAAATAATTATTTAAGGATTATACTCGTTTGGGGTCTATTGTTACCATAGTTTTGATGTTTATATTGATTTGAGTTTGTTGTCCTAATTTTTTCATTATCTTGGACATTTGTTTGGTGTTAAAAAAAAGAGATTTCCATCTGCAGCTCATCCTTCTCCAGTCTGATTTGCCTTATTGCTTTGTTTCTTTTTCAGACAATTGAAGAGAATGAGGTCTACCTCCCCCATGATGAGATCTGGGTGTATGACACGGAGAGTGGATTATGGTAAGCCGTCCTGTATCGCCCCATACATCCAATACTGCGTCCAGTCATCTAAGGGTACCGTCACACAGTGAAATTTTGATCGCTACGACGGCACGATTCGTGACGTTCGAGCGATATATCCGTGACGTTCGAGCGATATCGCAATGTCTGACACGCTCCTGCGATCAGGAACCCCGCTGAGAATCGTACGTCGTAGCAGATCGTTTGAAACTTTCTTTCGTCGTCTAGTGTCCCGCTGTGACGGCATGATCGCATGGTGTAACATATATCGTATACGATGTGCGCATAGTAACCAACGGCTTCTACATCGCACATACGTCATGAAATTATCGCTCCAGCGTCGTACATTGCAAAGTGTGACAGCAGTCTACGACGCTGGAGCGATATTGTTACGACGCTGGAGCGTCACGGATCGTACCGTTGTAGCGATCAAAATTTCACTGTGTGACGGTACCCTAAGACATCGCTCAGACGATCACTACTGTTTATTTTACCTTCTTAGTAATTCTAATTGTAGGCAAATGCACCTAACACACGGCGACCTGCCCCCCTCCATGTCCGGCAGTTGTGGGGCTTGTTTGAATGGAAGACTGTATATTTTCGGTGGATATGACGACAAGGGCTACAGCAATCAGGTGCACACAGAATTTGTATGTACTTTTCAGTGACAGAATGTTATAGGGGTTGATCAGCCCCTTATGTTATGGGTGCGGCCTTTATTCTTGGTGCTGGAATAAAGCCCGTCTGTGGTAGCGCTATGTCTTCCCACCATTACATTTTCTGCTTGTGTATGTTTCTACAGCTGTATTATCTGGATCTGCGGCCTGGCACGGGGGAGTTCACCTGGAAGCAAGTGAAGCATTTTAAGGGTCAACCACCAACCGCTCGGGACAAACTTTCCTGCTGGGTTTACAAACACCAGTGAGTAGCAGAAGCCATACATCCTTTAGTCCTCTGTACCCGGGTATCCGATAACGTATGCTACATTGTATTGTAGGCGCTAATATGGTTCTAATTTTTTGTAGGCCTTTAAAAGGGAAAAAAAAATGAGTATACATGTATTTAAAAGGTTCTTCTGATCTTCATTAATGGACGTTGTTGGATATTGCCTGTGAAAACAAGCTCTTTTCCCATTTACTGCTTGTTAAAATTTGCAGCCGTTCTTGAGATATTAACACATTTGTTTACAGCTCATTGCCTAGGAGACGGACCACCACTGGTTTGTCAGCCATCGCTGCTATACAGCAGTTGTGGTCGGTCTCCTAGGTACCAAGATGTAAACAAAAGAAGCGCTTTAACCTCAAGAACTGTTGCAGAGTGCGTCTTCTTGCAGTCACCGCTGTACTTAGGAGAGCTTCAATCAGCAAGATATCTTGAGTAAACAGTATTTACTTCATACTGGATAAACATGAGATACAATTCAGTGTCACACAGTCCGTGCACTGAAGACAACACATTCATGAAGAAAAGCAAAACCGAAAGTAAAAAAACAACCAACCACTGAGAGCTTCCCTCCCCACATTACAGCAAGTATATAACTTTACACACTATCGCCATCTGCTGTCTGGTTAGTATAAAGTCCTCCTTTCACTTATAATAAGTCCCAATCTGTTGCATATGCCAACACCCTTTCTCAACAGTAAGGACTTATTCAATCAAACCCAACTTTTTTATTAGTCTCTGATGTTTATCAGCATTCAACGCCTTCGTGAAAATGTCTGCTGTCATTTCTTCAGTAGGACAGTACTCTATCTTCAAGACTCCGTGTTCCTGATGATCTCTCAAGAAATGATATTTCACATCAATATGCTTGGTTCTTGGATTGACTCTTTCCATCTGAGCAAGAACAAGACATCCTTGATTGTCCTCTTTTAGTTTTGTTGGTGCCAACTGTGGTTGTCCTAATTCTGTCAACAATTGTCTTAACCACAGTACTTCTTGACTCGCATGTGCTGCTGCAACATATTCTGCTTCTGTTGAAGATAGTGTCACAATTGACTGTTTCTTACTTGTCCAACTTATTGGTCCACCTGAGAGGAAAAAAATATGTCCACTGGTAGATCTTCTGTCAGTTGGATCTCCAGCCCAATCTGCATCAACATATCCTGTTAAAATGCAGTCATCGTTTGTGGGTAATTTCAGCTTAACATTGCTAGTTCCTTTCAAATAACGTATTACTCTCTTCACGGCATTCCAATCAGCTTTATTTGGTTTTGATACCTTTCTACTCAGGATTCCTACTGCTGCTGCGATGTCTGGTCTTGTAACGGTTGCTAGATACAGTAGTTTTCCTATTGCTGTTCTGTATTCTCCATTATTTGGTAGCATATTTTGTTCACTGTTCATCTCTTTGAGATAATTAGTTTCCATTGGAGACTTTACTGTTTTTGCATCCTTTAATCCAAATTTTTCTGTTATGTCTTGAATCATGTGATTTTGATTCAGTAGGAAACTTCCATCTTCTTCTCTTTCTACTTGTATTCCTAGATATTGTTTTACATTTCCCAAGTCTTTGATTTCGAAATGTCGTTTCAGGATTTTTAGAATGTTTTCGTTATCCCTTTCTTGTTCAAAACAAATCAAAATGTCATCTACATATATGAGTATGTAAATCCATCTATTAATCAGCCTTTTTGTGTATAAGCATGGATCAGCTTTGCTTCTTTGAAATTTTTCATTTGTAAGTACTTCCGTGATTTTGTCATTCCACGCTTTAGCTGCTTGCTTTAAACCATATATGCTTTTCTGTAGTTTACAAACTTTGTTTGGATTTCTTTCATCTTTGAATCCTGGAGGTTGTTCCATATAAATGTCTTCTGTTAAATCTCCATTCAGAAAAGCTGTCTTTACATCCAGATGTCTCAGTTGCATCTGTTTCATTGCTGCAACTGTAAGTAAAGTTCTTATTGTAGTGTGTTTGACAACTGGAGCAAATGTTTCATCATAGTCTTCTCCATATTTTTGAGAATACCCTTTAGCTACGAGTCTTGCTCGGTATCTTTCAGCTGTGCCATCTGTTTGGTATTTAACTTTAAAAATCCATTTACATCCTATGGTTTTTCTTCCTTCTGGTAAATCTGTTAATGTCCATGTATTTGAATCTTGCATGGATTTAATTTCTGTTTCTGTTGCTTCTATCCCATTTTGTCTTAAGTAGTCTTCTATTCTGTGACCTGTAAGTTCACCTCCATTATCACTTCTGATGACAATTGGCTTCCTTTGAAATTTGTTACTTGATCTTGTTACATAGTCTACAAGTTTATCAAAAACTTCACTTTTGTTCTTAATTAAGTATGTAACTGTGTATCTTGAGTAATCGTCTATAAAAGTCAACATGTATCTATTGCCTCCTGATGTAGTCACTTTCATGGGTCCACATACGTCAGTATGCACCAAATCAAGTGGTCTTTCGCTTTTCATCTCACTTTCTTTTGGAATAGATATCCTTGTGGCTTTGGATTTTATACAACAATCACATCTTATGGTAATTGAGCAATCTGATATCTTTAAATCTTTTGTCAATTCTTTTCTCTGTAGTTCCCTTATACTGTCAGGGTGTCTATGTCCTAGACGTCTTTGCCACATGTGAATACAGTTTTTGTGATCATGTGTACATACCTTCATCTGTTCCTTTGGTGTGTCAAAATGATATAATTGTTCATCTGCCTTGACTTTGGTTATCACCTTGTTTCCTGCAATAATTGCACACTCATTGTCTTTGAATTTCACTGTAAGTCCTTTTGCTGTTAAACGTTTCACAGATAATAATCCGCCTTCCAATTTTGGAACATACAACACATCTTGTACAAGTATCTTTGAATCTTGTCCGAACTTGTTTGAACAATTTAGCATACCTTGTCCGATACCTTCTGCGGTTATTTTGCTTCCATCTGCGAGATAAATGGCTTCTTTCTTATCTAAATCAAGATCAGTAAAGAAATTCTTGTCACTTGTCATATGACTCGTTGCTCCTGAATCAATAAACCAACCAAGTGATGATTTCTTGTCTGTTACTTTAAATGTGCCATTCCAATTATTCTCACATGAATCGGAAATTGTGTTTTTTACTTTCTCTGTATGCTTTTTATGTTGTAATTTTTGTTGTTCTGCTTTCCATATGGTACAGTGTTTCTTTAAATGACCTTTTTTCTTACATCTGAAGCATTCCCTTGTCTCTTTATTACAGGGTTTTTGGAATTCTGTAGCTTTAAGAGCGTTTTCACTGTCCTTTTCAGTAGAAGAATCATTTCTTTGTTCTTTTCTTCTCTGATATTCATCTATTAGTCTTGTTTTCACAAAATCTAATGTAATGTCAGTTTCTGGTCTCGTCTCAAGGGCATTTATCAAGGCTGTATACGAATCTGGTAAACTGCACAACAATATAGCTGCTACATGACTTTCTTTAACATCTTCACCAATAGATCTTAGCTGTGATATCACTTCCATCATTGAGAATATGTGCTTCTGCATATCGTCATTTGCACTCAATCTCATACTGTACAGCTTTCTTAATAAAAATAACTTGTGATTCAAGCTAGGTCTTTCATACAGTTTTCTTAATGCTTCCCACATTCCCTTAGCTGTTTCTTCATTTCTTATATGTATTAATTGAGCATCATCCACTAATAAGCTAATGGTGGCTCTAGCTTTTATATCCTTCTTATCCCATGTCTGATTATCTTGATTTGGTCTTGCTGTAACAATTACTTCCCATATATCATCCTTAGATAACAACATCTCTACTTTGAATTTCCATAACTGATAATTTTCACTATTCAGTTTAGCTACTGTAAATTTCAGTTCTGTGTTACTCATCATCTTTATATAGTCTTACTTGTTTAGAGAGTTGTACTGAAGATATTCTCCTGTATGTCCTGTGAATTCTCTGCAATTATATCCAGCTCCTGGGATGCTGAATTCCTCTGTCACTCTGTATCTGGATTTAGTTCCTTCTGTTTACAGAGCTTATCTGTGTGCTCCGTTATCTGGGCTATAAACCAGGATCCTTCTTTCTGAGCTTGTAGTGCAGACCTGTAGTGTCTGGGGTGCCTGGGGTTATCTGAGGTGCCTGGGGTGTCTGGGGTTATCTGGGGTGCCTGGGCCCATAACCTGTTGCAGAGTGCGTCTTCTTGCAGTCACCACTGTACTTAGGGTACCGTCACACTATACGATTTACCTACGATCACGACCAGCGATATGACCTGGCCTTGATCGTAGGTAAATCGTAGTGTGGTCGCTGGGGAGCTGTCACACAGACAGCTCTCCAGCGACCAACGATGCCGAGGTCCCTGGGTAACCAGGGTAAACATCGGGTAACTAAGCGCAGGACCGCGCTTAGTTACCCGATGTTTACCCTGGTTACAAGCGTTAAACTAAAAAAAACAAACAGCACATACTTACATTCTGGTGTCCGTCAGGTCCCTTGCAGTCTGCTTCCCGCACTCAGTGACTGCCGGCCGTAAAGTGAAAGTGAAAGCACAGCCGCTGTGCTCTGCTTTCACTTTACGGCCGGCAGTCACAGTGCGGGAAGCAGAGACGGCAAGGGACCTGACGGACACCAGAATGCAAGTATGTGCTGTTTGTTTTTTTTTAGTTTAACGCTTGTAACCAGGGTAAACATCGGGTAACTAAGCGCGGTCCTGCGCTTAGTTACCCGATGTTTACCCTGGTTACAAGCAAACGCATCGCTGGATCGCATCGCTAGATCGCTAGATCGGTGTCACACACACCGATCTAGCGATGACAGCGGGAGATCCAGCGATGAAAGAAAGTTCCATACGATCTGCTACGACGTACGATTCTCAGCAGGATCCCTGATCGCTGCTGCGTGTCAGACACAGCGATATCGTAAGGATATCGCTGGAACATCACGAATCGTACCGTCGTAGCGATCGAAATGTTATAGTGTGACGGTACCCTTAGGAGAGCTTCAATCAGCAAGATATCTTGAGTAAACAGTATTTACTTCATACTGGATAAACATGAGATACAATTCAGTGTCACACAGTCCGTGCACTGAAGACAACACATTCATGAAGAAAAGCAAAACCGAAAGTAAAAAAACAACCAACCACTGAGAGCTTCCCTCCCCACATTACAGCAAAAAAACAACCAACCACTGAGAGCTTCCCTCCCCACATTACAGCAAGTATATAACTTTACACACTATCGCCATCTGCTGTCTGGTTAGTATAAAGTCCTCCTTTCACTTATAATAAGTCCCAATCTGTTGCATATGCCTACAAGAACTGCTGCACATTTTTATATGCAGTAAATTGCAAAAGTGCTTATTTTTACAAGCATTATCCAACAATATCAATCTATGAAGAAGAATTATTACTCTGTTTTTTAAATTTCATTTTTTTTCTTTGTACAGCTTCTATGCAGACCTATGCATCTTCATGGTAACAGGGAAAGAACAAATCTGGACTCGTGTCTCATCCGGCATTTAGATTTCCTTCCAGTTGTTGTCTACTATGTGATAACTAATGTTTACACCCTTACGTAGTTTGCTTGGCACCGCTCTCTTCCACATCGGCCGCTGAGCTGTGCCAATGATGTTGTGTTGCTATATACCCGTCACATCGCGTGCACAATTGTCAGGAATTATGCACCTGTCCAGATGAATAGACCTTAAAGGAGCTATGTGATGACTGACATGAATGGCAGAGCCACAGGATAAATCAGAAATGTCTGATGGATGCAGGACCCAAGTTGCCACCTCTTGGACATGTACTCATCTCCAGAAAAGGGGGACCCCTACTGCTGCGTTGTCCGCAGTGACAGGAGATGGTCACACATGCACAGCTCTACCCACTCATGTGCATCTGTCATTACAAGAAAATCTACCCTCTGGCATGTAACCGCTTTGCCAGGCAGACACATGATGGCTATGTCCAGGAGAAGCACAGCCATTGTTTCTGCCTTGTCCTCTGGGTCTCCGGCCATCTCTGACAGCCAAGGACCTGACCTCCTGCTAAAGTGCTGGAGCCATAAAGACAACACGATCAAGATTGGATTTATAGGTCGGCAAGAAGTGAAGATGCAGAGGTCTGCAAAGGAGCCAAAACAATTGGACAATTAGCAGCATCAGGATTGTAAAAAATGGCGTTCAGCCTTTAAATTGAAGCCTTCATGTGAATTTCTACTGTTCAGGGCACTAATTAAAGCTAACCTATAGAGTGCAGCTGGACCATGGGCTGTGGATGTACTGTGTACCCTGTGTAACTGGCATGTACTGTGTATGTAGGTGGCATGTACTGGTTACCCTATGTAACTGGCATGTACTGTATATGTAGGTGGTATGTACAGTGTACCCTATCTAACTGGCATGTACTGTGTATGTAGGTGGCATGTACTGGTTACCCTATGTAATTGGCTTGTGCTGTGTATGTAGGTGGCATGTACTGGTTACCCTATGTAAATGGCATGTACTGTGTACCCTGTGAAAAAGGCATGTACTGTGTATGTGGGTGGCATGTACTGTGTACCCTGTGTAAATGGCATGTACTGCGTATGTAGGTGGCATGTACTGTGTACCCTATGTAACTGGCATGTACTGTGTATGTAGGAGGCATGTACTGGTTACCCTATGTAAATGGCATGTACTGCGTATGTAGGTGGCATGTACTGGTTACCCTGTGTAAATGGCATGTACTGTGTACCCTGTGTAAAAGGCATGTACTGCGTATGTGGGTGGCATGTACTGTGTACCCTGTGTTAGGCTAGTTTCACATTTGCGTTTAAATCTGCAGCGTTTAAAACGCATCCGCAAGTGGTGGAAAAAACGCATATAAACGCGTACAAACGCAGCGTTTTTTAGACGCATGCGTTGTCGCATGCGGTTAACAAAACGCCGCGTTTGTACGCGTTTACATGCATTTTTTCCTGCGTTTGAGTTTTTGGTGCGCATCATGAGAAATTTCACAAGAGAAAAATCAAGATAACCAGACACCGCCAATGGGACTACAGAGGCGTGCATGATGGGATCTCTATATATAGACCCTAGGGCTACTGAAATTTTAACAGTTTGCTACTGTATCCTGTGTCATGATGGATCTTCGCATGGAGAGCTTTTATTTCAACCTGGATTTCAGCTTCAAGCTGTTTCTTGCCTGTGCTTTTGCTTGAGAGCAAGACAGAAATCCCGAAAGATGGAGAAGGAGAAAACGTAGGCGTTTTTAGAGGCACCCCATTATTGAACTACGTGAGAGCCGTGGAGCCTATCACACGCTCTATGCCGAGCTTAATGCCAACCTGGAGAAATTCCAGGAATATACACGAATGTCGCAAGACTCATTCCAGGATTTGCTTTCTCGTGTCCAAGGAGCCATACGGCGACAGGACACCCAGCTCAGTAGAGCGATTCCACCCGAGGAACGTCTGCTGGTTACATTAAGGTACGTTCAAAATCTAAACCAATGACAGTCCAAATTTAGTGTTTTCTGACATGTATTTTTTGTGTATTTTCCTTTCTTTTTTTATCGTAACCACACCATAAAAAGAATAGATTGTAATGTTTTTTTTGTGTTTGTTTTTCTTCCAGATTTCTGGCCACAGAAATCCCTCCACTTCCAATACCGGCTTGGAATATCCACCCTGTCTGGAATAGTTGCGGACACCTGCCGGGCTTTGTGGAATGTACTCCGGGATGAGTTTATACCCCTACCCACCTTGGACATGTGGCTTGAAATTGTGGAAAAATTCTGGAATGTGTGTGATTTCCCCAACTGTTTAGGAGCGGTGGATGGAAAGCACATTCGCATTATCAAACCAGCCAGGACAGGATCGGAGTACTTCAATTACAAAAAATATTTTTCTGTGGTGCTCATGGCAATAGCCGATGCGAACTGTCGCTTCATCGCCGTGGACATTGGAGCTTTTGGCCGTGGCAACGATTCCCAGACTTTCAAGAACTCGGATATGGGCCGCCGTGTGTATGGCAACAATTTCAATTTTCCACCGCCACAACCTCTCCCCAACACTCAAGGTCCACCGATGCCATTTGTTATGGTTGGGGATGAGGCCTTCCTGATGTGTGAAAACCTACTGAAGCCATATTCCAGTCGGGACTTGAACCATACTAGAAGGATCTTTAACTACAGACTGACCAGGGCCCGAAGAACAGTAGAGTGTACCTTTGGCATTCTGGTCGCTAAATGGCGCATTCTTGCATCAGCCATCAATCTAAAAGTGGAGACAGTCGACGAGGTGGTCAAAGCCTGTATGGTTCTGCACAATTATATAATGGTTAAGGAGCAACCCAACATTGAACTGGATGAACCAGTTGCACACCCACTGCCCGATTTCCAGCATCACCCGCTGCGGTCAACTGCAGCCGTTGGTCACATGCGGGACCAATTTGCTGCCTTTTTTGATTCAGATATTGGATGTGTGTCATGGCAGGACAATGTTGTTTAAAAGTCATGTTGTAATTACATCTGTACCAGTAATTTTCTACAATGATAATAATATTTCTCATTAATAAACTTTAGCTTTGGTTGTGTTGACTGTCTCCTATCTTTTTCCTCTCCAAACCAAGGTTGTCCTAAAACTGGCAGTATTTGATCTGTATTTAATATCAGTTTTTGTAATCCAAAACCAGGAGTGGGTGATGAAGGCAGAGGTGCTAGTTATTATGTTAATATCATAATTTACCTCTAATTGTTCCACTCCTTGTTTTGGCTTGCAAATACTGATATAAAACACTGGAAACATACTGCTAGTAATGGCAGCCATGTTGCTTTATTGGTAAGCTTATTGACGTCATTGCGTCATGATTCTCTTCTCTTGTATCCATTGGACACAAACTGAAGAGACAATCACTGTCACACTATCTATACTCATCAAGTCAGGTGTCAGAAATAATGAATTCATGATAAACATATACAGGCTCATGAATTCACTATTTCTGACACCTGTGCAGGTGAGCATAGATATGTAGCATGTGACCACCATTGTCCCCTCAATTTGTGTGTAATAGATTATGTATAAAGAAGAGAAAATGGTGGTTATACAAGGCAGTTCTCTACTCAACAGGTCAGGTGTCATAACTAATGAGTTTTTTGACACCTGACCTGTTCAGTAGAGGCCTGCACTGTATTTCAACCATTTTCTCTTCAGACTGCCACACTAGGCACAGACAAAAAGAGATTATGGAGATACATGAAATATTTTTTGGCCCACCTCATATCTGTATACTAAAGACACACAAAGCTGCAGTCTTTTTATTTTTAACTACTGGAGATATGATGTGGCCCAAAAAGTAAGTGTGTGGCAACGTTTCTTGGCGCACGGTGTGTGTTGCCGGCGGCAGAAGACACAATAAACCAAACATAATTGTGGCAAATCAAACTTTTTTTATTTTGTTAACAACTCAAAAAATTACTTTTTACTGCGCCGGCTTCGGGTAGAGTGATGTAAACAAGGGGTGTGAAGAACTGAGGCCTAGCTAACCGTGGACGACGCAGAGGTGGCAGGAGAAGGGGCAATGAAACTAGACGGGTCTGGAAGTTCGGGGATGGGGCTTGACACATGAGAGGCTTGAGACGCACTGGCAGGGTGAGACAAACCTGACATTACAGACACATTGGTAGGTGAAGGGGGAGGAATGCTAAGAGTCCTCTGTTTTTTGTTTTTTTTCTGGTTTTTTTGTTTGGTTTGCCTGGTTGGGGGAGGTCTTGGTGGGCTCATATGCCGTGGTGTGGTGGCGGGTGACCTGTCAGGGTCCGGCTGCACTGTGTCAAAGTCCATAGTGCTCGTAGAGCATGCAGCCATGCCGGAGTTCATAGTGCTTGTAGAGCGTGCAGCCATGCCAGAGTCCATAGTGCTTGTAGAGCGGAAGGCCATGCCAGGGTCCTGCTGCATCATGGTGTCAGTGGAGGAGGTCCAAGCAGGAGCAGCGGATGTCATGGTGGTGGCGGTGGGATGTCAACTGCACTCAGCATGGTGGTACTGTAGTGGTGTCCGGCTGTGGAAGGAATTGAGGTGGCCGTGCAGTGGGATGCAGCAGAGGTCGGCATTGAGGACAATCGTGACAGTGAAGGCACAGGTGGATATGCCCCCACTGTCTGCTGGAAATACCGACTCTGCTGCATAGCCTGCACGTAAGCAGCATTGCAGGCCTGCATGACACTCAGCTGGAGATCAGGAGTAAGGTGTTCCGACATGCCCTGCTCAATTTGGTTAAAAAAATGATGAGCTGGCCTCTGGAGGTCGGCTTTCACTTGATCAAGGCTTTTGGTGACCTCCTGGATACGTGCATTCAAGAGGTTATGTGAAACATCCATTCGGTCACCTAAAGCCTTGATTGCTTCGTGTAAAACCGAGCTCAAGTGCAAAAACTCGGGCATGAGTGACCTGTCCGAAGCCCTCTGCCGCTGCCGGGATGAGCCCAAAAAAAAGGGGTCAGTGGAAGAGGACTGCGAAAGGGGAAGACCTGATGGACTAGCTCCCTGGTCTCCAGTTGGTGTGGAAGGCCCACTTGCTGCTGGATGGCTGGGACGGGTCCGTGGCTGTCGGATGAAGGACCGCTCCAGAACCTGGGCCGACAGTCGTGCTGTATGTGCTGTGAAAAAAGGAAAAATAAAATTATTATCAAAAATTTACCAGACGCAAAATCCTGTGGAATTTAAAAATACAGATTATGGCAATACAATACAACCTAAAGCATGTGATAAATACTTACGTTCTCTGGGCAAGGACAAGTCTTAAAAATGACAGAACGCGATGGTATTTGTAGCGTCTGATCCTTGCTCCTGAACCACTGGGAACACGGCTCTCTTGACGCAGGTCCTTGTTGAAGCGGTCCTTCATCGAACGCCAACGTGTTTTGACTTTGCCCACTGTTAAAAAAAAAAAAAAAAAACATGGTCAGAAAATGGACTTTTTGCCGTGCTCAGACAACTGTGTGTGATGAGAGAAACTCCGGAGAGTTTCTTTCATCACACACAGTCGAGTGAGCATTGCCAAGGTCTCTGCTGCTTCACACTGCAGTACAATACTTACCAAATGCAGTTCGGACCCGTGTCGGGGGCGTTGTCCCAGCCATTTCACATCGCTTGGGCCACCTCATTCCATAACCGCCGGATCGTGGTGTTGTTCGAGTGCAGTGGATCCCGGCTGTCTCACAACGGGACTCGCTCCTGGACCAGGGTGATAGGGAGTTCATTGTCTATCAGGTCATCGTCCCGTTGTGAAACCTAAAAATTAAAGAAAGTCATTAAAGTTTGCTCAATTACATAAGGAAAAGAAAGAAAAAAGATGCTGAGAAATGGCATGAATAGGAAAGTCAACATACAAAAGGATTCCAGAAGAAAAAAGTTAAGAAATACGAGTGGAAAGAAAGGAAGATTCAAGAATATTACACCGAGGACAGTCAGCCTTGTATACGTACCCGCTGCCGTCTTTCCACCGGACCTTGACTCCGCTTCTCCTGCCCGGTCTGTGCCTGAGTAGAAGAGCTCTAAAAAAAAAGGAAAAATCAAATTGTCACATGTGTCGATGTGACAGTGAATACTTACCAATCTGACGAGGCAAGTACTCACCTCACTGACATGCTCCTCTTCCGACTGTCCTGGCCGAAACTCCTCACCAGATGAAGAATCCGAAGAAGACATTCTGATTCATGTAGAAAGAAAGAAATGGCAGAAATTAGGACATGTAGAGACAGAAAATAGAAAATAAAGGCATTGGCTAGGATAACCTCACATTGTTCAGGATCTTGTTATCCTCCAAGATGTAGCCTGTCTGTGTCTCGTCTGCTTCAGAGTCTGGTGAGAAGTGACCTGCAACTGTCCACACCTCCCTTTTATCACCTTGATGGTGGGGGGTGGCTTATCAGTGTCTAGACATGGTTTTCTCAATTGAAACACGTGTTCAAAAACGCAACCAAACGCATGTGCTTTTATTAAAAATGCATGCGTTTACATAGACAGCAACGTGTTTTTTTTACGCAAACCTTGCGCAATCGAACGCATGCGTTTCCTGGCGGAAAATAGACACCTCTAGAAATTACTGCATGTTGCATTTCCGCGCCAAGACGCAAGCAACGAAACAACGCATGCGTCGTCAAACACGGCAAAACGCTAACAAAAAAAACCGCATGTGTTTTTAATGTTAAATATAGGAAAACACGACGCATGCGTTTATATGCGGTACAAACGCTGCGGCAAAAAACGCAAATGTGAAACCAGCCTTAATGGCATGTACTGCGTATGTAGGTGGCATGTACTGTGTACCCTGTGTAAATGGCATGTACTTTGTATGTAGGTGGCATGTACTGCGTATTTGTACAGTAGGTGGCACTTACTGTGTACCCTATGTAAATATCATGTACTGCGTGTGTGGGTGGCATGTACTGCATGTGTGGTTGGCACGTGCTGGTTACCCTATGTAACTGGCATGTATGGTGTATGTGGATGGCATGTACTGTGTACCTTATGTAACTGGCATGTACTGCGTATGTGGATGGCATGTACTGTGTACCTTATGTAACTGGCATGTACGGTGTATGTGGATGGCATGTACTATACAGCTCTGGCAAAAATTAAGAGACCACCACATCAAATCCCTGTCATGGGCAGCCCAATCTCCAGACCTGAACCCCATTGAAAACCTCTGGAATGTAATGAAGAGGATGATGGATAGTCACAAGCCATCAAACAAAGAAGAGCTGCTTACATATTTGCCCCAGAAGCACTGTGAAAGACTGGTGGAAAGCATGCCAAGACGCATGAAAGCTGTGATTAATAATCATGGTTATTCGGCAAAATATTGATTTCTGAACGCTTCCTGAGTTAAAACATTAGTATTGTTGTTTCTAAATGATTATGAACTTGTTTTCTTTGCATTATTTGAAGTCTGAAAGCACTGGGTTATTTATTTATTTATTTTTTAATTTTGACCATTTCTCCTTTTCGGAAAAAAAATACAAAATTTATTGCTTGGAAATTCGGAGACATGTTGTCAGAAGTTTATAGAATAAGTGAACAATTTACATTTTACTCAAAAATATACCTGTAAAGAGAGAAATCTGAGAAACTGAACATTTTGCAGTGGTCTCTTAATTTTTGCCAGAGCTGTATGTAAATAGCATGCCACATCTGCCACCAAGAGCCATCTGTAGCGATCAGTCTGCCTCGTCTTCTGTCCTGCTGCAAACACTCCGTACTTTTGTCACACAGGTTGATCTACTTCGGTGGCTATGGAAGCCGAAGACAACATGAACTTAATGACTGCTTTGATGTTCATGATGCATCATGGGTAATACAACTGTATTTTTTTTTTTTGGGGGGGGGGAGGCTAAAGCGTATTTTTCTAACCCTGTAGGACACCGCTCTGGTTCCAGGTTTGGGTGCACAGCTGTCCGCAGCAGTGTCAGAGGCCGGGTCTCGCGGTTATCGCTGCACCTGTGTAGCTATAGCTGAGCTATCTGCATTGTCACAGCATATAAGCCATATCTGAAAGACATGGAGTTTGTTTAAAAATGTACAAAAATACTTTAATTACATATACCAAAACACTAGCACAAAAATAACAAACATTAAAGAAAATGATGTGTAGATGCCTAAAACATGTACAGCGAGCCACATTTCCATATAATAGTGTAACACATGATATGTAACAACAGGTGAGGGGCACCAACCCGCCTAACAGCTCCCAGGGTAAGTCAAACAAGTAACAAAATCACCCCCTCTGATCGAATGGTCCGTGCTCCATTGCAATGAACCTAGTCCCTCCAATTAGGGGTCTGTCTCCATAGACCGTGCTGTGACAGTCAGAGGGAGGTAAATAAAGGGTGAAGGGAGAAGGAGGAAGGTATAGATGTCACCTCACCAGTGGCCACGCTGCCCGAACGTCCCCGACGCGCGTTTCGCCGCTTCTTAGCCCTGCTTTCTCAAGGGGAAGTGTGGTACAATCTTCCTTTGAAGGACCTTAAGTATCCTAGGATACCGGTCATGTGTGTGTCAAATGACCAGGCTTATTCAACACTGTATGATGACGGCGCATGCGCCCGCCGTCACTAAAAAAACACCCACTCCCCCGCCGCCCGGACCTGCCCGGATTACAGCCGCGAGTGAGTACAAAGTGTCTCAGTCGCGCGCCGCACCAGGACTGCGCCGGACCGCAAGTGGCGGGTGCCCGTGACAGGCGCGCGCACGCGCACCACAGTGTAAAGTGCGCCTTAGATATTACTGGTACCGAAAAAACCATTTATACAATACAAAACAAATCTTAAAATCTATGACAGTGTCCGGAAATCCAGATGGCTCCACAAGATGATATTGTATGCAGATTCGTTCCGCTAATGCCTCCATGGTTTGTCCAAAGTCCATAATGCATAGTCAGTACAAATCCATGCGCAACTTCGTTATGCTGGTGCCTTCATGGATTGACCAAAGCCCATAATATATATAATCATCAAAGTCCATGCATGACACTGTAGTCCCAAAGGGGATCATAATAGAATAATACAGAACCTGTATACAAAACAAAACAATTAAAATCAAAACCACACAAACAGTTAAAAGTACAAAAAGCAGAGGGATTACTGAGGGGCCTCCCAATAATTTCCTATTACAAGAAGGGACCAAAATTAAGTGCATCATTAAGTCCAGCTGGCTTCATGGTGCCTAGTGAGACAATCCATTTTAATTCGCGTTGGGCGAGGAGTTTTTTAATGTCACCTCCTCTAATACCTGTATGCACCACATCTATACCCCTCACCATAAAGTCCTCAGGGTTACAATTGTGTACTAACCTAAAATGCTTAGGGATGGTTTTAAGTGTTGTCACATCATCCACTAACCTTGCCGCACTAATATCCCGTACGTGTTTCCTTACACGCACTCTCAATTCACGTGACGTCAGTCCTACGTAAACTAGGGAACAACTGAATGTGGCGTAGTAGATCACATTAGAGGTGTTGCACGAGATATATTCTCTTATCTCATATTCCCTCTTACTGTCCACTGAGCAGAAAGATGTTGTACGGACCATATTAGCACAAGCCACACAATGGTCACACTTAAAAGAACCTTTGACTGGATGTGTCATACCAAATGGATTAGTACTTGGCGCCACATAGTGGCTGGATACCAAGAGGTCTCTAAGATTTTTCGACCTACGCGGGGTCATTAAGGGCCTTTCACTAAGAAACGGTCCCAGGGAGGGTTCGGCACTCAAAACATGCCAATATTTGGTTAGAATTGCTCTCATGCTCTCCCACTCATGATTATATACTGAAATAAAACGGATCATATCATCCTTTTCTTTCTTTTTGGCATTGCTATGTATCAGTGAATCCCGAGTTTTTGATTTAGCTCTTTTGTATCCGTTTTTTATACATCTTTTACTATAACCTCTGTCCTTGAATCTCTGTTGCAAATCCAGAGCCTGTTTTTCAAATCTTTGATTTGTCGAGCAGATCCGCCTCATCCTCAAGAACTGTCCAACCGGGACGGCCCTTATAGTGGCCTGACTATGTGCCGACTTCGCATGTATTAATGCGTTAACCGATGTTGTTTTCCGAAAGACATCAGTCTGGATGGACAAAGTAGAGTCCACTTCCAGACTGATGTCCAAAAAATCAATTTTGTGATAATCATACCTGTAAGTCAGTTTAATATTGAAAACATTGCTATTGAGCTCTCCCATGAATTCATCCAGCTGCTGCACCGTCCCCCGCCAAAAGAACAAAACATCGTCTATATAACGCAGCCAGCACAGCACATGGTCAGCGGCCCCTGCCCCCGTGTCACCAAACACCAACCTCTCCCAGAAACCCAGAAAGAGGTTAGCGTACGCGGGGGCACAGGCCGCACCCATGGCTGCGCCACACTTTTGCTGATAGAACTGATCTTTAAACGTAAAAAAATTATGTGTAAGGATAAAGTGCAGCAGCTGGATGATGAGCTCACACAAAGGGCCGTCCAGGTTGGAGGTCTCGAGGAAGAAGCGGACCGCTCGGGGCGTGGCCTGAATGTCCATGTGAGCGGACGTGTGGCAGAGCGCTCCCGCTACTAACGCTGTAATTATCATAAGCCGCAGCTGAGCGGCGATTCACGGCGCTTACCGGCTGCAGGAGAGTCCCGGGAGTGCGGCGGTGAACAGCGGCGGCCCCGAGGTCAGCAAATATGACCAGGAGGAGGCAAAGAGACGCAGGAGCCGGCGAGGCTGGGACCGGCCAAGATGGCGCCGACGCCAGGGAGAAGGCAGAGAAGGACAACGCGGCATGCCAGAAGAGAATGGCAGCGGCGGCAAAGCTCCAGCAGTTTGCTAGAGTGGAGGCCGCAGGGAGCGCAGGAAAAGCAGAGGAGGACGCCGGAGCAGACACAGAAGGAGAGGAGGAAAGCCCAGCAGAGGAGCTGGAGGTACAACAGGAGAACAGGGATGGTGACATGGCGGTGGTAGTAGGGGGATCTGAAGATAAGGAGCCAGGAGCAGAGCCCACCCTTAGAGACGTTTTTGCACTGGTGTCATCATGCAAACAATCCCTGACCCAGCAGCTACAGGAGGTCAAGGGGGATACAGCCCAGATAAATGCAGCCCTGCAAAAGATTGACAAACGTGTGGGGGCTGTAGAGGAAAGGGTGAGCACCGCAGAAGATCATATAGTGCAGCTGCAGAAAGCGGAGAGGAAGTTTACTCAAGCAATATCGGAGCTAGCTGCAAAAAATGAGGATCTGGAGAATAGGTCCAGAAGAAATAACATTCGTATAGTGGGTATCCCTGAAAAAACTGAGGGGAGGAATCCCACGGAGTATATTGAAAGCTGGCTCCTTGAGACTTTTGGTGATGCAGCACTGACAAATGTATTTGCGGTAGAAAGAGCCCACAGGGTCCCACCGAAACCACCTGTCCCTGGAGCAAGTCCCCGTACCATGCTTGCCAAAATCCTAAACTACAGAGACAGAGACATTATCCTGAGGAAGGCTAGAGATACGACGGATCTGACAATTGGAGGTCAAAGAATCGCTATCTACCCTGACTATTCCGCCCTGGTACAGAAACAACGGATGATGTTCACGGGTATCAAGAGACGGCTGAGGGAACTGGGAGTGCAATACTCCATGATGTTTCCGGCACGACTGAGAGTGGTAGCGTTGGATAAGATTCATTTTTTCCAGACACCGGAGGATGCTACCCAGTGGATAGATTTTAACGCTAAAAGGCTTAAAGGGAAAGGAGATTGAAAATGCGGGGTGGGTTGGTCGGGAGATATTTTACTTTCTTTAAAAAGGGGAAAAAGAGTGACTGACAGTACATTGGTAATTGAGATGTGAAGGTTTGAGGGTGGAGCTGGGCATTACCCAGGGAACGCACTGGGAGTGCTGATGCGGCGGAGAAGTACGAGGGAGGAAGGGTGTGCAGCGTACTAAAAGTTTATTTAGTTTCTTGCAGTTGTAAGTTAATACATGTTGAAATATTTTCTTCTTTTAAGAACTGCGCCGAATTCTATTATAAACGGTAGCGGGAGGCGGAAGGAGAAGGTTACGTTAACAAGAGTGTTCGCAATGGGTGATTGTGCCCCACTCTTGATAAGAGGCAGAATGTATAGTATTGGGGGGGGGGGGGTAAGGGATGGGAGGGAAGTTAGACAGCTCAGAACTGGGAGTAACGACATAACTAAAGATGATGAGTCACATAATAGGGGACCGCTTTAAGATATTGAATTGGAATGTGAGAGGTCTGGCGGATAAGTCTAGGAGAGCTGCGAGCTTGCAGTATGCGAAGGATCAACGGGCCTCTATGATATGTTTGCTAGAGACGCACTTGATACGGGAGAAAGTGGACGTACTGAATAGACGATGGATTCAGAAAGGGTATCATTCTACCTTTTCGACGTAATCAAGGGGTGTGTCAGTGTTGGTGCCGGTGGGAGTGCAGTATGAAGAGGTGAAGGTATGCGTGGATGATGAGGGTCAGTATGTGGTGATACAATGTATATTGTATG
The DNA here is from genome assembly GCF_032444005.1 of Ranitomeya imitator. Taxonomy (NCBI): domain Eukaryota; kingdom Metazoa; phylum Chordata; class Amphibia; order Anura; family Dendrobatidae; genus Ranitomeya; species Ranitomeya imitator. The sequence goes on from NC_091282.1 coordinate 758,551,391, forward strand.
GAGTGAGTGTGTGTTGCAGCAATGTATATTCCACCTCCATATTCAAGTAAGAAGATCAGGGAGGTGTTGGAGAAGGTGGAACGATGGGGACCGCTACCACTTTTAATTATTGGGGATTTGAACAATATTTGCGACGACTTTTGGGATAAAAATATGAACACCCAGAACAGGTCGGAGGGGCACACTACAACATTTGGTACCTATGTGCGTGAAATAGGCATGATTGATCTATGGAGAGTTAGACATGTTGGGGAGAGAGGGTACTCGTACTACTCGCCGGCTCATGCTACGCTATCCAGAATTGATATGACGCTGGGTAACCGCCTGTTAGACACAATGGTGGGGGAGGTGCGTTATCTGCCGAGGGCCCTTTCGGATCACAGTCCAATTGAGGTGGAGGTCAGGTTGTTGGGGATACGGACCGCAAGCGGGAGAGAATGGAAGATCCATCCTAACTGGTTACAGAGTATTGACTTGGAGGGTATAGGGAAGGAGGTGACGGAATTCTTTGCTTTAAATGATGGGAGTACAGATGCTCTAACTGTTTGGGATGCAATGAAAGCGTACCTGAGAGGGCTACTATTTAGAGACATTAGTAGGTGTAAGCGGAAGACAAGGGAGGCAGAGAGAGTGGCGGTGGAGGAGCTGAAGGCTGCAGAGGACGAGATGGTAGTGTTGGGGACCTCCGAGGCAGAGAAAAGATTGAGAACAGCGCAAACTCATATGGAAAAGATTCTGCTGGGAAAAGCTGAAAGGAAGCGGGCGTTTCAAAGGATGACTTATTTTCAGGAGGGAGAAACAGTGGGACACATGCTATCGGTGGTAGCTTCTGCTCAGCGTAGTACCTCGTATGTACATTCGTTGGTTTCAGATGGGGGGAGCAGGATATCTGAAACACCTGAAATTATAAAGGTCTTTGCGGACTTTTACGCGGACTTATATTCCTCCAGGGTCAATGAGTCAGTCGGAGATACGGAGACTTTCCTGGAGAGTCTGGGTCTCCCGAAATTGAGTGAGGAGGATAGGGTGAGCCTCGATGCCCCTATAACCGAGGAGGAACTGAGTCGGGCGCTGAAGTCTATGGCCAATGGGAAGGCACCTGGAGTTGATGGGTTACCAGACGAAATCTATAGAAGCTTGGCAGAAGTGTTGATTCCCAGATTAAAGTTAGTACTGGAGGAGGCTGGATGCCAAGGGTATCTCCCAGCATCTATGAGGGAGGCTATTATAGTGGTTATTCCGAAGGAGGACAAGGATCTGGGGAAACCTGAGTCATATCGCCCAATCTCTCTGTTAACCATCGATGTCAAGCTCTTGGCCAGGGTGTTAGCTTCCCGTCTGTCCAGTGTCATTACTAACCTTGTACATCCGGATCAGTCCGGCTTTATGCCTGACAGGTCTACAGCGGTTAATCTGCGGAGGCTGTATATGAATCTGCAGCTGAGGTCTGACAACTGTGGCCGAAGGGTCATTGCATCCTTGGATGCCCATAAGGCGTTTGACAGTGTGGAGTGGGGATATCTCTGGCGGGTGTTGAAATGTATGGGTATTGGACCGCAATTTGTGTCGTGGATTCAACTGCTATATTCATTACCAACAGCTAGAATCAGAGTGAATGGGGAACTTTCTCAGCCTATAAAGTTGGCCAGAGGTACGAGGCAGGGATGCCCACTGTCGCCCCTCCTGTTTGCCCTAGCTGTGGAGCCACTGGCCGCCAAGATCCGACAGTCGGATGAGGTCCCTGGGTTCAGATATGGGAGTGTTGAGGAGAAGATTGCGTTATATGCAGACGACATCTTACTGTTCCTGGCGGACCCGGACAACGCCTTGAAAGGGGCCATCGAGATCATTGAAAAATTTGGAGCCTTGTCGGGACTGAGGATAAATTGGGATAAATCGGTCCTCTTTGAGGTGGATGGGGTGGAGGAGCCATTGGGAGAGGGGCGGCTTAAGGTGGCATCCCTTTTCAAATACCTGGGAATATGGATCTCGATGCCAGTCACAGAGTTTTTGTATAGGAATTTGACTCCTCTCATGGGCGTCCTTAAGGCAAAAGTAGATGCATGGAATAAATTACACCTATCGGTGGTGGGTAGGGTTAATCTTATTAAAATGGTTCTGATGCCCAAAATACTCTACGTCCTACATAACGCGCCAGTTTGGATTCCACGTGGGAAGTTCCGGCAGATTAATGCTCTTTTTAGAAGTCTGATATGGGGGAGGCAGTACCCACGTATTGGCCTGGAGACGCTTCAGCGACCCAAGGAAGATGGAGGGTTGGCTTTGCCCAACCCTGAGTTATATTTTCTTGCAGCCCAGAGTCAGCATTTGAAGGGCTGGGCACGGGAGGCGTTCTCCAGTGCGGTACAACACTTGATGGAGGGAGTGACAAACCGACGACCGGTGGTGCAGTGTCTGGAGGATGGCTCCTTGGGTGTATTGGGGAAATTGTATCCAACTATGTTTTTGATACATAAATTATGGACCAGACTGCGACAGATTCGGGGGGTTACGGGACTGACTAAATTTACACCGATATGGCTTAAGAATAATTTGGTTGAGTTTGCGGCTCTTGGAGTGCTGACAGAGTGGCAGGCCAAAGGAATCCATTTGGTTGCTCAGATAATTCAACAACGAGTGTTAAAGTCCTTTTCGCAGCTGCAGGGGGAGTTTGGATTGAGACCGACTGGGGAGTATCAATATGCCCAGATGAAACACGCTTTTAAAGCTCAAAACAAGGGCGATGGTATTGAGATCCAAGAGGACATAGTTCTGGAATACGTGTGTGGGGAAGGGTCCACAAGGGGAGTCATTTCCACCCTTTATAAGGACCTACTGCATGCATATTTGCTGGATTTCCCTCTAAAAGCGAGAGCTAAATGGGAAAGAGATTTAGGCCCAATGGAGAATGAAACCTGGGAGTCGGTGTTGGAGTGGGTTCCACGAGCGTCACTAAGTGAGCCGTATAGACTATCGCAGCTGTACATCTTGCACAGAGTCTATAAATCACCGGAAGTGTTGCACAGAGCGGGGTTGCGTGCTGACTCTGAATGCCCAAGATGTAGGACTGAGAATGCAGGAATATACCACATGATGTGGACATGTCCAAGACTGGTTGCTTTTTGGCTGGTGGTACTGAGCCGTGTGGAAGGGGCGTATAAATGCAGAGTGCCGAGAGATCCGATGGTGTGCCTACTGGGATATGTGGAGGAAATTAGAGTGGATAACACCTGGAAGATAGCAATAGCTAGGCTATTATATATGGCTAGGAAGGTGATAGCAAGGAACTGGATCAAGGAGGAACCGCCTACAAGGGGTGAATTCCTGAAATATGTTAAACATGGTCTCAATCTGGAAAAGGGGGTCTACAAAAGACGTGGGAAAACAGAAATGTTTGACAAACTGTGGTCTCCGTGGCTCGAGCTGGGATGAGTGGGAATGGGAAATGGGCGAATGAAGACCTGTGGAGGGGGGAGATTGCTAGAAGAATAAGCGGTCATAAGTGAGTCAAGCGGCTCAAAGAGCCATCAATACTGGTAACAAAAGTATAATTGGGAAGGAGCTGTCATGGGAGGGGGAGGTTTGGGGTTTGTTGGGATTGTTGGGGTTTGGAAAATGAAGAAACTTTGTAATATATTGGAAAATGCATAAAATGTAATGTTCATGTTTATTTTCAATAAAAATCTATTTAAATAAAAAAAAAGAAAGAAGCGGACCGCTCTCAAACCATCTGCATGATTGATGCATGTGTATAACGTCTCGACGTCTGCTGTTACCAGCAACGTCCCTTCTACAACAAAGATGCCGTCAACCCTACACAGGACATCCGTTGTGTCTTTTACATATGAAGGTAGGGTCTCGACTAGAGGTTTCAAATAATGATCTATAAATCTACAAATCGGATCACACAAACCATCAATCCCTGACACAATCGGACGTCCCGGTGGGTTGACGGCATCTTTGTGCACCTTTTGAATCAAGTACAGAGTAGGTATTCTCGGGAATTTCACTGTTAGGCCATCCAAAACTTGTTTGTTAATTATACCTAAATCAAAAGCTCTTAGCAGGATTTTTTGGAGCTCTGCCGAAAAAGACATCACCGGATTATATCTAAGTTTATCATAAACATTGTTGTCCCGGGTCGGATTTTGTTCCTCAAGAAGTTCCTCTAAAATTCGGATGTTGTCTCTGTCAGCAGCGCTCCAATTCTCCTGTTCATATCCTCCCTTGTTGTGCAGTTTCTTGAGGATTAGCTTACGTGAAAAAAGATGAAGATCCTTCAGTGCTAAAAAATAATTAAAACTGTTAGTGGGAGAGAATGATAAACCTTTACTAAGCACTTCTAATTGTGTATTAGTTAGCACATGGTCAGATAAATTGATTACCTGTAACCCTCCCTGGGACTTGGGCTCAGACTGTGGCTGGATACCAAGAGGTCTCTAAGATTTTTCGACCTACGCGGGGTCATTAAGGGCCTTTCACTAAGAAACGGTCCCAGGGAGGGTTCGGCACTCAAAACATGCCAATATTTGGTTAGAATTGCTCTCATGCTCTCCCACTCATGATTATATACTGAAATTAAACGGATCATATCATCCTTTTCTTTCTTTTTGGCATTGCTATGTATCAGTGAATCCCGAGTTTTTGATTTAGCTCTTTTGTATCCGTTTTTTATACATCTTTTACTATAACCTCTGTCCTTGAATCTCTGTTGCAAATCCAGAGCCTGTTTTTCAAATCTCTGATTTGTCGAGCAGATCCGCCTCATCCTCAAGAACTGTCCAACCGGGACGGCCCTTATAGTGGCCTGACTATGTGCCGACTTTGCATGTATTAATGCGTTAACCGATGTTGTTTTCCGAAAGGCATCAGTCTGGATGGACAAAGTAGAGTCCACTTCCAGACTGATGTCCAAAAAATCAATTTTGTGATAATCATACCTGTAAGTCAGTTTAATATTGAAAACATTCCTATTGAGCTCTCCCATGAATTCATCCAGCTGCTGCACCGTCCCCCGCCAAAAGAACAAAACATCGTCTATATAACGCAGCCAGCACAGCACATGGTCAGCGGCCCCCGTCCCCGCGTCACCAAACACCAACCTCTCCCAGAAACCCAGAAAGAGGTTAGCGTACTCGGGGGCACAGGCCGCACCCATGGCTGCGCCACGCTTTTGCTGATAGAACTGATCTTTAAACGTAAAACAATTATGTGTAAGTATAAAGTGCAGCAGCTGGATGATGAGCTCACACAAAGGGCCGTCCAGGTTGGAGGTCTCGAAGAAGAAGCAGACCGCTCGGGGCGTGGCCTGAATGTCCATGTGAGCGGACGTGTGGCAGAGCGCTCCCGCTACTAACGCTGTAATTATCCTCATAAGCCGCAGCTGAGCGGCGATTCACGGCGCTTACCGGCTGCAGGAGAGTCCCGGGAGTGCGGCGGTGAACAGCGGCGGCCCCGAGGTCAGCAAATATGACCAGGAGGAGGCAAAGAGACGCAAGATGGCGCCGACGCCAGGGAGAAGGCAGAGAAGGACAACGCGGCATGCCAGAATAGAATGGCGGCGGCGGCAAAGCTCAAGCAGTTTGCTAGAGTGGAGGCCGCAGGGAGCGCAGGAAAAGCAGAGGAGGACGCCGGAGCAGACACAGAAGGAGAGGAGGAAAGCCCAGCAGAGGAGCAGGAGGTACAACAGGGGAGCAGGGATGGTGACATGGCGGTGGTAGTAGGGGGATCTGAAGATAAGGAGCCAGGAGCAGAGCCCACCCTTAGAGACATTTTTGCACTGGTGTCATCATGCAAACAATCCCTGACCCAGCAGCTACAGGAGGTCAAGGGGGATACAGCCCAGATAAATGCAGCCCTGCAAAAGATTGACAAACGTGTGGGGGCTGTAGAGGAAAGGGTGAGCACGGCAGAAGATCATATAGTGCAGCTGCAGAAAGCGGAGAGGAAGTTTACTCAAGCAATATCGGAGCTAGCTGCAAAAAATGAGGATCTGGAGAATAGGTCCAGAAGAAATAACATTCGTATAGTGGGTATCCCTGAAAAAACTGAGGGTGGAATCCCACGGAGTATATTGAAAGCTGGCTCCTTGAGACTTTTGGTGATGCAGCACTGACAAAAGTATTAGCGGTAGAAAGAGCCCACAGGGTCCCACCGAAACCACCTGTCCCTGGAGCAAGTCCCCGTACCATGCTTGCCAAAATCCTAAACTACAGAGACAGAGACATTATCCTGAGGAAGGCTAGAGATACGACGGATCTGACAATTGGAGGTCAAAGAATCGCTATCTACCCTGACTATTCCGCCCTGGTACAGAAACAACGGATGATGTTCACGGGTATCAAGAGACGGCTGAGGGAACTGGGAGTGCAATACTCCATGATGTTTCCGGCACGACTGAGAGTGGTAGCGTTGGATAAGATTCATTTTTTCCAGACGCCGGAGGACGCTACCCAGTGGATAGATTTTAACGCTAAAAGGCTTAAAGGGAAAGGAGATTGAAAATGCGGGGTGGGTTGGTCGGGAGATATTTTACTTTCTTTAAAAAGGGGAAAAAGAGATTGACTGACAGTACATTGGTAATTGAGATGTGAAGGTTTGAGGGTGGAGCTGGGCATTACCCAGGGAACGCACTGGGAGTGCTGATGCGGCGGAGAAGTACGAGGGAGGAAGGGTGTGCAGCGTACTAAAAGTTTATTTAGTTTCTTGCAGTTGTAAGTTAATACATGTTGAAATATTTTCTTCTTTTAAGAACTGCGCCGAATTCTATTATAAACGGTAGCGGGAGGCGGAAGGAGAAGGTTACGTTAACAAGAGTGTTCGCAATGGATGATGGTGCCCCACTCTTGATAAGAGGCAGAATGTATAGTATTGGGGGGGTGGGGGGGGGTAAGGGATGGGAGGGAAGTTAGACAGCTCAGAACTGGGATTAACGACATAACTAAAGATGATGAGTCACATAATAGGGGACCGCTTTAAGATATTGAGTTGGAATGTGAGAGGTCTGGCGGATAAGTCTAGGAGAGCTGCGAGCTTGCAGTATGCGAAGGATCAACGGGCCTCTATGATATGTTTGCTAGAGACGCACTTGATACGGGAGAAAGTGGACGTACTGAATAGACGATGGATTCAGAAAGGGTATCATTCTACCTTTTCGACGTAATCAAGGGGTGTGTCAGTGTTGGTGCCGGTGGGAGTGCAGTATGAAGAGGTGAAGGTATGCGTGGATGATGAGGGTCAGTATGTGGTGATACAATGTATATTGTATGGAGTGAGAGTGTGTGTTGCAGCAATGTATATTCCACCTCCATATTCAAGTAAGAAGATCAGGGAGGTGTTGGAGAAGGTGGAACGATGGGGACCGCTACCACTTTTAATTATTGGGGATTTGAACAATATTTGCGACGACTTTTGGGATAAAAATATGAACACCCAGAACAGGTCGGAGGGGCACACTACAACATTTGGTACCTATGTGCGTGAAATAGGCATGATTGATCTATGGAGAGTTAGACATGTTGGGGAGAGAGGGTACTCGTGCTACTCGCCGGCTCATGCTACGCTATCCAGAATTGATATGGCGCTGGGTAACCGCCTGTTAGACACAATGGTGGGGGAGGTGCGTTATCTGCCGAGGGCCCTTTCGGATCACAGTCCAATTGAGGTGGAGGTCAGGTTGTTGGGGACACGGACCGCAAGCGGGAGAGAATGGAAGATCCATCCTAACTGGTTACAGAGTATTGACTTGGAGGGTATAGGGAAGGAGGTGACGGAATTCTTTGCTTTAAATGATGGGAGTACAGATGCTCTAACTGTTTGGGATGCAATGAAAGCGTACCTGAGAGGGCTACTATTTAGAGACATTAGTAGGTGTAAGCGGAAGACAAGGGAGGCAGAGAGAGTGGCGGTGGAGGAGCTGAAGGCTGCAGAGGACGAGATGGTAGTGTTGGGGACCTCCGAGGCAGAGAAAAGATTGAGAACAGCGCAAACTCATATGGAAAAGATTCTGCTGGGAAAAGCTGAAAGGAAGCGGGAGTTTCAAAGGGTGACTTATTTTCAGGAGGGAGAAACAGTGGGACACATGCTATCGGTGGTAGCTTCTGCTCAGCGTAGTACCTCGTATGTACATTCGTTGGTTTCAGATGGGGGGAGCAGGATATCTGAAACACCTGAAATTATAAAGGTCTTTGCGGACTTTTACGCGGACTTATATTCCTCCAGGGTTAATGAGTCAGTCGGAGATACAGAGACTTTCCTGGAGAGTCTGGGTCTCCCGAAATTGAGTGAGGAGGATAGGGTGAGCCTCGATGCCCCTATCACCGAGGAGGAACTGAGTCGGGCGCTGAAGTCTATGGCCAATGGGAAGGCACCTGGAGTTGATGGGTTACCAGACGAAATCTATAAAAGCTTGGCGGAAGTGTTGATTCCCAGATTAAAGTTAGTACTGGAGGAGGCTGGATGCCAAGGGTATCTCCCAGCATCTATGAGGGAGGCTATTATAGTGGTTATTCCGAAGGAGGACAAGGATCTGGGGAAACCTGAGTCATATTGCCCAATCTCTCTGTTAACCATCGATGTCAAGCTCTTGGCCAGGGTGTTAGCTTCCCGTCTGTCCAGTGTCATTACTAACCTTTTACATCCGGATCAGTCCGGCTTTATGCCTGACAGGTCTACAGCGGTTAATCTGTGGAGGCTGTATATGAATCTGCAGCTGAGGTCTGACAACTGTGGCCGAAGGGTCATTGCATCCTTGGATGCCCATAAGGCGTTTGACAGTGTGGAGTGGGGATATCTCTGGCGGGTGTTGAAATGTATGGGTATTGGACCGCAATTTGTGTCGTGGATTCAACTGCTATATTCATTACCAACAGCTAGAATCAGAGTGAATGGGGAACTTTCTCAGCCTATAAAGTTGGCCAGAGGTACGAGGCAGGGATGCCCACTGTCGCCCCTCCTGTTTGCCCTAGCTGTGGAGCCACTGGCCGCCAAGATCCGACAGTCGGATGAGGTCCCTGGGTTCAGATATGGGAGTGTTGAGGAGAAGATTGCGTTATATGCAGACGACATCTTACTGTTCCTGGCGGACCCGGACGACGCCTTGAAAGGGGCCATCGAGATCATTGAAAAATTTGGAGCCTTGTCGGGACTGAGGATAAATTGGGATAAATCGGTCCTCTTTGAGGTGGATGGGGTGGAGGAGAGTGGAAGTGAGCCATTGGGAGAGGGGCGGCTTAAGGTGGCATCCCTTTTCAAATACCTGGGAATATGGATCTCGATGCCAGTCACAGAGTTTTTGTATAGGAATTTGACTCCTCTCATGGGCGTCCTTAAGGCAAAAGTAGATGCGTGGAATAAATTACACCTATCGGTGGTGGGTAGGGTTAATCTTATTAAAATGGTTCTGATGCCCAAAATACTCTACGTCCTACATAACGCGCCAGTTTGGATTCCACGTGGGAAGTTCCGGCAGATTAATGCTCTTTTTAGAAGTCTGATATGGGGGAGGCAGTACCCACGTATTGGCCTGGAGACGCTTCAGCGACCCAAGGAAGATGGAGGGTTGGCTTTGCCCAACCCTGAGTTATATTTTCTTGCAGCCCAGAGTCAGCATTTGAAGGGCTGGGCGCGGGAGGCGTCCTCCAGTGCGGTACAACACTTGATGGAGGGAGTGACAAACCGACGACCGGTGGTGCAGTGTCTGGAGGATGGCTCCTTGGGTGTATTGGGGAAATTGTATCCAACTATGTTTTTGATACATAAATTATGGACCAGACTGCGACAGATTCGGGGGGTTACGGGACTGACTAAATTTACACCGATATGGCTTAATAATAATTTGGTTGAGTTTGCGGCTCTTGGAGTGCTGACAGAGTGGCAGGCCAAAGGAATCCATTTGGTTGCTCAGATAATTCAACAACGAGTGTTAAAGTCCTTTTCGCAGCTGCAGGGGGAGTTTTGATTGAGACCGACTGGGGAGTATCAATATGCCCAGATGAAACACGCTTTTAAAGCTCAAAACAAGGGCGATGGTATTGAGATCCAAGAGGACATAGTTCTGGAATACGTGTGTGGGGAAGGGTCCACAAGGGGAGTCATTTCCACCCTTTATAAGGACCTACTGCATGCATATTTGCTGGATTTCCCTCTAAAAGCGAGAGCTAAATGGGAAAGAGATTTAGGCCCAATGGAGAATGAAACCTGGGAGTCGGTGTTGGAGTGGGTTCCACGAGTGTCACTAAGTGAGCCGTATAGACTATCGCAGCTGTACATCTTGCACAGAGTCTATAAATCACCGGAAGTGTTGCACAGAGCGGGGTTGCGTGCTGACTCTGAATGCCCAAGATGTAGGACTGAGAATGCAGGAATATACCACATGATGTGGACATGTCCAAGACTGGTTGCTTTTTGGCTGGTGGTACTGAGCCGTGTGGAAGGGGCGTATAAATGCAGAGTGCCGAGAGATCCGATGGTGTGCCTACTGGGATATGTGGAGGAAATTAGAGTGGATAACACCTGGAAGATAGCAATAGCTAGACTATTATATATGGCTAGGAAGGTGATAGCAAGGAACTGGATCAAGGAGGAACCGCCTACAAGGGGTGAATTCCTGAAATATGTTAAACATGGTCTCAATCTGGAAAAGGGGGTCTACAAAAGACGTGGGAAAACAGAAATGTTTGACAAACTGTGGTCTCCGTGGCTCGAGCTGGGATGAGTGGGAATGGGAAATGGGCGAATGAAGACCTGTGGAGGGGGGAGATTGCTAGAAGAATAAGCGGTCATAAGTGAGTCAAGCGGCTCAAAGAGCCATCAATACTGGTAACAAAAGTATAATTGGGAAGGAGCTGTCATGGGAGGGGGAGGTTTGGGGTTTGGAAAATGAAGAAACTTTGTAATATATTGGAAAATGCATAAAATGTAATGTTCATGTTTATTTTCAATAAAAATCTATTCAAATAAAAAAAAAAAAGAAGCGGACCGCTCCCAAACCATCTGCATGATTGATGCATGTGTATAACGTCTCGACGTCTGCTGTTACCAGCAACGTCCCTTCCTCAACAAAGATGCCGTCAACCCTACACAGGACATCCGTTGTGTCTTTTACATATGAAGGTAGGGTCTCGACTAGAGGTTTCAAATAATGATCTATAAATCTACAAATCGGATCACACAAACCATCAATCCCTGACACAATCGGACGTCCCGGTGGGTTGACGGCATCTTTGTGCACCTTTTGAATCAAGTACAGAGTAGGTATTCTCGGGAATTTCACTGTTAGGCCATCCAAAACTTGTTTGTTAATTATACCTAAATCAAAAGCTCTTAGCAGGATTTTTTGGAGCTCTGCCGAAAAAGACATCACCGGATTATATCTAAGTTTATCATAAACATTGTTGTCCCGGGTCGGATTTTGTTCCTCAAGAAGTTCCTCTAAAATTCGGATGTTGTCTCTGTCAGCAGCGCTCCAATTCTCCTGTTCATATCCTCCCTTGTTGTGCAGTTTCTTGAGGATTAGCCTACGTGAAAAAAGATGAAGATCCTTCAGTGCTAAAAAATAATTAAAACTGTTAGTGGGAGAGAATGATAAACCTTTACTAAGCACTTCTAATTGTGTATTAGTTAGCACATGGTCAGATAAATTGATTACCTGTAACCCTCCCTGGGACTTGGGCTCAGACTGTTTACCACCGGCTCCTTTTTTGGAGGTTTGTCTGGTGTTCATTAGATCAATGAGGAATGAAGAACCCCGACCCTCAAAAAAACATATAGCTGGCATGGATACTGAGAGTGCTCAACTGAATCAAAGTCAGAAAATGAACACCAGACAAAACTCTTGAGGAACAAAATCCGACCCGTGAAGGTGCGTTCCCAAGGGGTATCTTGCCTAAATCAACACGTTTCCCCCCCCCCCTTGTCATTATGTCTAGCCATAGAGGTTTTTACGAAACTGGTATCAGACGATCTAAAAAAACTAACAACATATCGCCGTTTCGATAACCTCACACATAAACAGAGAGAGAGTTTACGTCAATTACAAGCAATGGATGACGTGGTATTTAAGGCGGCTGACAAGGGGGGGAACATTGTTGTTTGGCCAACTGTCAAATATGAACGCGAAGCGTTCCGGCAGTTGCGGGACAACAATGTTTATGATAAACTTAGATATAATCCGGTGATGTCTTTTTCGGCAGAGCTCCAAAAAATCCTGCTAAGAGCTTTTGATTTAGGTATAATTAACAAACAAGTTTTGGATGGCCTAACAGTGAAATTCCCGAGAATACCTACTCTGTACTTGCTTCCAAAGGTGCACAAAGATGCCGTCAACCCACCGTTGACTGATTGTGTCAGGGATTGATGGTTTCTGTGATCCGATTTGTAGATTTATAGATCATTATTTGAAACCTCTAGTCGAGACCCTACCTTCATATGTAAAAGACACAACGGATGTCCTGTGTAGGGTTGACGGCATCTTTGTTGAGGAAGGGACGTTGCTGGTAACAGCAGACGTCAAGACGTTATACACATGCATCAATCATGCAGATGGTTTGGGAGCGGTCCGCTTCTTCCTCGAGACCTCCAACCTGGACGGCCCTTTGTGTGAGCTCATCATCCAGCTGCTGCACTTTATCCTTACACATAATTTTTTTACGTTTAAAGATCAGTTCTATCAGCAAAAGCGTGGCGCAGCCATGGGTGCGGCCTGTGCCCCCGCGTACGCTAACCTCTTTCTGGGTTTCTGGGAGAGGTTGGTGTTTGGTGACGCGGGGGTGGGGGCCGCTGACCATGTGCTGTGCTGGCTGCGTTATATAGACGATGTTTTGTTCTTTTGGCGGGGGACGGTGCAGGCAGCTGGATGAATTCATGGGAGAGCTCAATAGGAATGTTTTCAATATTAATCTGACTTACAGGTATGATTATCACAAAATTGATTTTTTGGACATCAGTCTGGAAGTGGACTCTACTTTGTCCATCCAGACTGATGTCTTTTCGAAAACAACATCGGTTAACGTATTAATACATGCGAAGTCGGCACATAGTCAGGCCACTATAAGCGCCGTCCCGGTTGGACAGTTCTTGAGGATGAGGCGGATCTGCTCGACAAATCAGAGATTTGAAAAACAGGCTCTGGATTTGCAACAGAGATTCAAGGACAGAGGTTATAGTAAAAGATGTATAAAAAACGGATACAAAAGAGCTAAATCAAAAACTCGGGATTCACTGATACATGGCAAAGCCAAAAAGAAAGAAAAGGATGATATGATCCGTTTTATTTCAGTATATAATCATGAGTGGGAGAGCATGAGAGCAATTCTAACCAAATATTGGCATGTTTTGAGTGCCGAACCCTCCCTGGGACCGTTTCTTAGTGAAAGGCCCTTAATGACCCCGCGTAGGTCGAAAAATTTTAGAGACCTCTTGGTATCCAGCCACTATGTGGCGCCAAGTACTAATCCATTTGGTATGACACATCCAGTCAAAGGTTCTTTTAAGTGAGGCCATTGTGTGGCTTGTGCTAATATGGTCCGTACAACATCTTTCTGCTCAGTGGACAGTAAGAGGGAATATGAGATAAGAGAATATATCTCGTGCAACACCTCTAATGTGATCTACTACGCCACATGCAGTTGTTCCCTAGTTTATGTAGGACTGACGTCACGTGAATTGAGAGTGCGTGTAAGGGAACACGTACGGGATATTAGTGCGGCAAGGTTAGTGGATGATGTGACAACACTTAAAACCATCCCTAAGCATTTTAGGTTAGTACACAATTGTAACCCTAAGGACTTTATGGTGAGGGGTGTTGTGAATTCTGTGGCTGAGTTCACTTCTGTGGTCACAAGTGGTATTGCAGTCTCTGGGTTTCCTCCCTCAGGTGTTTTGGTGAGCTCGTTGGCTGCCTTGCTATTTAGCTCCACCTGAGTCTGTCTTCCTTGCTCCTTGTCAATGTTCCAGTGTTGGATCTGAGCTACTGCATCTTTCCTTGGGCCTGCTGCTCTGCTAGATAAGTGCTTCTAGTTTGTTTTCTGTTTTTTCTGTCCAGCTTGCTATTTACTTTTGCTGGAAGCTCTGAGAAGCAAAGGGGTGCACCGCCGTGCTGTTAGTTCGGCACGGTGGGTCTTTTTGCCCCTTTGCGTGGTTTTCGTTTTAGGGTTTTTTGTAGACTGCATAGTTCTCTTTGCTATCCTCGCTCTGTCTAGAATATCGGGCCTCACTTTGCTGAATCTATTTCATTCCTACGTTTGTCTTTTCATCTTGCTAACAGTCATTATATGTGGGGGGCTGCCTATTCCTTTGGGGTATTTCTCTGAGGTAAGTCAGGCTTGTATTTCTATCTTCAGGCTAGTCAGCTCCTCAGGCAGTGCCGAGTTGCATAGGTAGTGATAGGCGCATTCCACTGCTGCTTATAGTTGTGTGAGGATAGATCAGGTACTGCAGTCTACAGAGATTCCACGTCTCAGAGCTCGTCCTATTGTTTTTGGTTATTGCCAGATCTCTGTATGTGCGCTGATTACTGCACGCTGTGTTGCCTGATTGCCAGCCATAACAGAGGGGTATAGATGTGGTGCATACAGGTATTAGAGGAGGTGACATTAAAAAACTCCTCGCCCAACGCGAATTAAAATGGATTGTCTCACTAGGCACCATGAAGCCAGCTGGACTTAATGATGCACTTAATTTTGGTCCCTTCTTGTAATAGGAAATTATTGGGAGGCCCCTCAGTAATCCCTCTGCTTTTTGTACTTTTAACTGTGTGGTTTTGATTTTAATTGTTTTGTTTTGTATACAGGTTCTGTATTATTCTATAATTAGGATCCCCTTTGGGACTACAGTGTCATGCATGGACTTTGATGATTATATATATTATGGTCTTTGGTCAATCCATGAAGGCACCAGCATAACGAAGTTGCGCATGGATTTGTACTGACTATGCATTATGGACTTTGGACAAACCATGGAGGCATTAGCGGAACAAATCTGCATACAATATCATCTTGTGGAGCCATCTGGATTTCCGGACACTGTCATAGATTTTAAGATTTGTTTTGTATTGTATAAATGGTTTTTTCGGTACCAGTAATATCTAAGGCGCACTTTACACTGTGGTGTGCGTGCGCGCGCCTGTCACGGGCACCCGCCACTTGCGGTCCGGCGCAGTCCTGGTGCGGCGCGCGACTGAGACACTTTGTACTCACTCGCGGCTGTAATCCGGGCAGGTCCGGGCGGCGGGGGAGTGGGTGTTTTTTTAGTGACGGCGGGCACATGCGCCGTCATCTTACAGTGTTGAATAAGCCTGGTCATTTGACACACACATGACCGGTATCCTAGGATACTTAAGGTCCTTCAAAGGAAGATTGTACCACACTTCCCCTTGAGAAAGCAGGGCTAAGAAGCGGCGAAACGCGCGTCGGGGACGTTCAGGCAGCATGGCCACTGGTGAGGTGACATCTATACCTTCCTCCTTCTCCCTTCACCCTTTATTTACCTCTCTCTGACTGTCACAGCACGGTCTATGGAGACAGACCCCTAATTGGAGGGACTAGGTTCATTGCAATGGAGCACGGACCATTCTATCAGAGGGGCTGATTTTGTTACTTGTTTGACTTACTCTGGGAGCTGTTAGGCGGGTTGGTGCCCCTCACCTGTTGTTACATATCATGTGTTACACTATTATATGGAAATGTGGCTCGCTGTACATGTTTTAGGCATCTACACATCATTTTCTTTAATGTTTGTTTGTTATTTTTGTGCTAGTGTTTTGGTATATGTAATTAAAGTATTTTTGTACATTTTTAAACAAACTCCATGTCTTTCTCCTTTTTGTGCATTGACATATATGGAGGTAAATATAGTGACCGAGCAATTGGTAAGGGTCACACTATGAGTCTGGATTTAGTATTACTAAGCCATATCTGAGCCTGGGTGACCACTTGTATCCATGATGGAGATCGTACTGTTTATCCCCTGTATCTATCATGTATTGCGCTGTGATGTGTGACGGTATATAAGCCGACGTACTGCCCTGTGGCGTAATAAAAACAAAACCCAACAGTAGAATTACGGTTTTGTTTTTTTTTCTTTTTCAATTCCACCCTGTTTTGGAATCGTATTTTCCCGAGTATTCAGCAGCACCTGATATGGTAAAATAATGTCATTCTAAAAGGATAAATCACTGCTTCTCAAAGGGCTTTATTCAAATTTACCTTAAATTTTGCACAATAATTAATTTTTCCAAATATTTTGCTCTTACACTGGCGCACGGACTGGTTGTGATTCGCGCTGCCTCCCAGGTTTCCGTTTCACAGCACTACTGATGACACCTGATGCTGCCGGCAATCAATGCCGCTCTTCAGAGTGGAAATAACTATGCTGTGTGCATGCGTCCCAGCGGATGCTGGTATATTGTGACGTCCCCGCTCCCGCAGCTCTCCATGTGGAGTGAGCGGAGCAGGCATTACTGTCTTTAGTGCACCATTATCCGTTTTCTGTATGATTGGAGCTAGACTTACTGTACTGTTTCCAGGAAGGTCAGATGTTTTGGGGATGGAACAACGACATCAACGTGTTTGACACCGAGGAACAAGCCTGGACACAGCCCGTGATAAAAGTAAGTTTTATGTCACGTGTGTCATGGCCATGGCTTTGTTTAACATCCTCTAATATTCTGCCCTTGTCTTATTCTCAGAGCACCCCTCCTCAAGCCCGTGCCGCCCATTCCTGCGCCCTCCTTGGAAATAACGGATACGTGTTTGGTGGGCGCGTTCTGGTGGGCTTCACCTTCCACTGTTTATTATAGGACTTTGTTCATCAGAACTACTGGGCTAATATCGACTTTATCGTTTTGTTTATTTCTAGCAAACGAGGATGAATGATTTGCACGTTCTGAACTTGGACACGTGGACTTGGTCCGGAGGGTAAGTTTTATTAGGAAACAGAAAAAAAGGGTAAATTCCGTGTTTACATAAGATCAGTCACAGACTGTTGTACTTGAATGTCACATTGGACTTCTCACTATTCACTGAAGAGCCTAAAGTTGTCATATAGCTCAGAGGAAAGGCACCCGAACCTGCGTATGTCTGCAGGACTACCAACTACTGTGTACAGTATATGGAGAAAAGTAAGTGCCCCCTCCACATTATACCTGCAAGAGAATATGGTGTCAGCCCCTCTGCAGCAATAACAGCTTCCAGTCTTCTAGGAAGGATTTCTACAAGATTTTGTAGGGTGAGAATTTTTTTGCACTTCCATCCAAAAGAACCAAAACAATCCCTTCTCCACTAAGCTTTTTACAGCTGGCACAATGCAGTGAGGGGTTAACGTCCTCCTGGAGTTACCAAACCCAGACTCCACATTCAGAGAAGTGTGATCCATCACTGCACAGAACATGTCCCCTCCAGAGTACAGTGGTGGCGGTTTTACACCACTCCATCCGACTCTTTGCATTGTGCTTGGTGATGTACGGCTGCATGCAGCTGCTCGGCCGTGAAACGTCCGGCGGGGGCGCAGTGTTTGTGCTGATGTTATACCAGAAGAGGTGTGGACTCTGTAGTTATGGGGTCAGCAGACAAGACGGACTTCTAGTTCACAGATTACGGCTGGTTGTTGTAGTCTATGGGGAGAAAGGGGGGAGGGACAGATAGCACTGACTAGTAATTGTTTTATATAACCCCAATGCTAGATTCACAGCTACACCGCTCATTACCGCTGTACAGTATATTCTCCTCCATGCCGCTGCTACTTTTGAACATGTGCTAGATAGAAACAGGAGAACAGGAATCTCTCATGTCCATTTGTGCTGTGTATGGGACACATCATAGTAACTAGTCTCCACCAATCGGCTCAGAAGTTAGAGAGAAACCGGTGAAAAATTCTGAATACGAGTAATATAATGGCTAGAAATATTATTTTCATATTCATTCTGGAAAGTTTATTCTAAAATGTTATTTATATACGAGGATTTAATCATTTTTCTCCTTCACCTCATTGGGGGACTCAGGACCATGGCTGTATGCTGCTGCTGCTAGGAGGCTGACATTAAGTGAATATAACAAAACTAGATGGAGGCCCGGTGCTATCACATCGGGAGGGCAGTAATATCACGATGAGGGCAGGCTTTGCAGCATTAAGAATCTATCCACTCTCTCTTTCCCCATGTGCGGACGTCTCCCGTCTGTGCTCTTTGACCTGTCTACCCCATGTGCTATCCCCTTGTCTGCTGTCTTTCTCTTTCCTGTGCTGTGTTCTCCCCTCGTGTTGTCCCGTTTGAGCTGTCTCCCCCTGTGCTCTGTCTCTCTCACCCCTGTGTGCTTTCTCTCTCCCCATCTGCTGTCTTCTCTCATGTCATCTCTTATGTGACCTGTGTACCCTATGTGCTCTCCCCCTTGTCTGCTCTCTCTCTCCACCACTGTTCTGTCTTCTTCCCTCATGTCACATCGCGCATCTGCCGCCGGGATCAGCCGAATGATTCACTGCGCCTGTGCGAAATTCGCGCAGGCGCAGTAAATCAGACCGCCACCATCTTTGTGCAGATAGATAGCGGCGGTCACATTAAAACTGCACATGCGCTCCTCCTGTGCAAAGATGACGGCGGTCCGTAAATCATTCGGCTTATCCCAGCAGCGGCGTGTTCGCGACGGTGTTCCACTGTATTCCGCTGGTGGTACCGCGCAGGAGGCTGCGTACGGCTTATACAGTGTGTGTGTGTGTGTGTGTGGTGCGTACGGCGTATACAGTCTGTGTGTGTTGTGCAACGGTGTTCCGCTGGTGTAACCGCGCAGGAGGCTGTGTGTGTGGTGTGTACTGCATATACAGTTTGTGTGTGTGGTGCGTACGGCGTATTTAGTGTGTGTGGTGCGACGGTGTTCCGCTGGTGGTACCGCGCAAGAGGCTGGCATCACCAGCAGTTTCCATATTGAAACACCCATCACTTGGGTATCCCATTATGGAGGTCGGTGAACTTCCGCAGCTTGGAATTCTGGGATCCGGACACATCTGGATGGAACAGGATGTGAAGACATTACAAGGTAAGTATATATTAAGATTAGCTCCTCCTCTGCAGTATACACCTACCACTGGCTCCAGCCCAAACCAGTTCTTGCTTAGTGTCTGTTAGAAGCACATGGGTCTGCTATTCAGACCATAATTTATTATTTTCAATTTTTCAATTTTTACTTTTCAATTTGTATTCCTTTTAATGGATTACAGGGGAGACGGATCCCTTCAAGGTTCCGATCTCCCCAAACCAACAACAGGTGGGAACGTGGAGTGTCACATACATGTACCCCCTCCTGCCCCGGGAAAAGGTATGCTTGAGCTTCTTTAGGGGCAACTGTTCCCTTCAGGGTTCTGATCTCTCCACACCATCAACGGACGAGAACATGGGGGGTCGCCTCCATGTACCCTCTTCTGAGCCAGGCTTAATTCTGCTGGACCAACAGCCCTGCTCCATCCTAAGGCAGTCAACCCCTAGGATGTCCAGAGGCACTTATGGCGACCGTGCGGCCCCCACTGCATCACCATTGACGAACAACAGCGATGGAAAGAGGCGGATGGTCCCTCTCCACCTCACAGACAACGGGATGGTAGATGGAGGGTTCCCAGCACCGTCCACATTGCAACAACGCTGAAGCCCAGTCATCCGTGGCGGTGTGAGATTTCTGTATGCCACAACCCCCGGGAGCCATCTTTATCCACCCGGTCAGCTCTCCTTAGCTGGCGCGGTACCAATGAGATCCCAGTGGTCTTAAAGGGGCACAGCGGATCGGCAGCACTCTCGGGCAACAGGACCTGGGTAAGAGCCCTGACCCTGCAGCAGACACAGCAGCCCATATTGGCCTTTCCCTACAGTTTTTTGGGGCTCCTCTTCCTATTGGAGAATTTTGGCAGTATAAGATGCCAGCATACTGTGGTGCATTATATCTCTTCAGAATGCTAAAATTGGGTGACAAGTACATACCACTTCATGTACTACCTGCCAGATTCTGTTGCCTCGGGAACATAGTACCCCTCTCTGCAGGGACGGTGATCCTGAATGATGTATCCATCTTATCCATCTTAAATGCGGCAGCCAGGGTCATATTTCTGTCCAGCCGCTTCACTGATGCCTCCATCTTGTGCCAGTCATTACACTGGCTACCCATTCGCTACAGGGTCCAGTATAAACTCATCTCTCTCACCCACAAAGCTCTCCACAGTTCTGCACCGCCTTATATCTCCTCTCTCATCTCCGTCTATCGCCCTACACGTGCCCTCTGTTCTACAAATGACCTAAAACTAACATCCCCCGTAATCCGAACCTCGCACCTCCGTCTCCAAGACTTCTCTCGTGCTGCGCCAGCTCTCTGGAATGCACTTCCCCAGATGATCAGACTGATACCTAGCCCCGACCTATTCAAGCGCGCTTTAAAAACCCATCTCTTCAAACAAGCCTACCAAATCAACTACTCAGTAAACTAACTTTGTCCTGTTCCCTCCTTCCAAATATTATCTGCATGTGAATCTTCACCCTACTACTCATCTGTCTCCACACCCTCCATGCACATGATAACTGCACTTGATACTTGACTATTGCACTTAAACACACGAGCTGATGACCGGATCATGCAGCTTTATATGAAAATCCCTATTTATTATAATTGCCAGACCTGAAATAACAAGCACTTTTCACCTATTGTGTCCCCCCATTTCCTTGTAGATTGTAAGCTTGCGAGCAGGGACCTCACCCCTAATGTCACTGTTTAAATTGTCTTAACTTGTACTGAATTTATTGTCTGTACATGTCCCCGCTTATTGTCCCTCACGTCTCTGACCTGACCAGACCGGGTGCTTATTCGTCAAGAATCCGTATTAGCTTATCTAGGATGCTACAGGAGAAAACAAAATTCCCTCCCTAGCAAAAGTCTAGGCATCCTTTTTCTTCAACAGGAACGTTTCCAGTCCTTTCGTAGGCGGACGTCTATTCCTGTCTTATCATATCTGGCTCTCAGTCATGACGAATGAGCCAGTCTCCTGGTGTCTTTCATTCAAGACAGTGTTTCCTCCCGGTCTACAGCACAGTTCGTCCATGGAGAAAGAAGGATGGAGCGGTATGGCCCATCCTGGACCTGAAGCTATTCAACGTAGAAGAGAGAGTTTACTAGCATCCATCGACATATGGGATGCTTACCTTCATATCTCGATCTTTACGACTCTCAAAGGTTCCTGCATCTCACCATCCAAGAGAATCATTTCCAATTTAAGGCTTTGCCCTTCGGCCTCACCGCAGATCCCAGGGCATTTACAAGGGTCATGACGGTTGTCAAATTCATTCTGCACTCTCGGGGAGGGGTTGTCCTGTCATACCTAGCGTACTCCTGATCAAGGGGCAGTCTTTCCCAGCCTTCGAGTAGGCATCCATATCCCTTTGGACACTCTTCCCATCTGGGTTGGTGGATAGACATAAACAAATCTTTCCCTGTCCTGGCTCAGCAGGTATCCCTTTTAGGTATGACCCTACACACCTCCTGGGGGTTGGTGATTTTTCTGCAAGACAGAGTCATAGCCCTTCAGCAGAGGACTCGGTCTCCTTGTCGCCCTTTGCCTCACTATCGGCTGGGACAGGAATCCATTCTCTTTCCACCATCTATGCTGCTTGTCTCCGATCTCACTGCCCAGGGGCACTGGTCACATCGAGAGTTGCCACTTTTCGCAACGGCTTGGAGATCCGGGCGACACGGTTGTCCCTGAGGCAGTTCCATCACCCCTGGTATGTCACCCAATCCGATTTATATCAATGATCACGGAACCATCCGCAGCAGGGCGGCAAGGCGTGAGGTGGCACACTGTCATCTCAGCGGTTCACATCCCTAGAGTGGGAAGCTGGGCACCAGACTTCCTCAGCCGTCAGGGTCTTGTCTCGGGAGAGTGGTCACTTCCTCCGGAGGTGTTCCATCAGATTTGTTATCGCTGGGGGATTCCGCATGGGGACCTGAGTGCATCATGGCTAAACGCCACAGTACCCGGGCTCATAACTAGCTCCAGGATCCAGAGGTCATTGGGGCAGATACACCTTCCGTTCGTGGCATCAGATTCGTCCTCTGTTACTTCCGAGGGTCATCGGGACGATCAAGGCGACTGGGATTCCGGCTATCCTTGTCTGTCTGCACTGGCCTCGCCGGTTGTGGTACGCGGAGTTGGCTCAGCTCGTTGTCAACGCCCCCTGGCGGTCACTGGATTGTCCAGAATGGCTCTTCCACGGCCCAATCTGCCACTGGCCTGGCCTTTGAATCCTGGGTCCTAACTAGTGATGAGCGAATAGCATTGTTGCTCGGGTCTCCCCGAGCATGCTCGGGTGATCTCCGAGTATTTGTTAGTGCTCGGAGATTTAGTTTTCGTCACCTCAGCTGCATGATTTACGGCTGCTGGACAGCCTGAATACATGTGGGAATTCCCTAACAAACAGGCATTCCTCACATGTATTCTGCTTGTCTGGCAGCTGTAAATCTTGCAGCTGAGACGAGGAAAACTAAATCTCCGAGCACTAACAAATACTTGGAGACAACCCAAGCGTGCTTGGGAAAACCTGAGCAACGAGTATACTCGCTTATCACTAGTCACAACCAGAGTGAAGTTCTCTCGGATGGTGGCTTCCTCCATTTCGCGCTCGGAAACCTGCATCGGGGCGCATTTATCGGAGTGCATTTTTCACCACAGCGGGAAAGGTTTTTTCGCAGGGTGCAGGGATCGCTGTTGTTCTCCCCCTGCTTTCCCACTTCTGACCTTATCGGTTTTGCTTCAGCGCCCGATTGTTTCTAAGGTATAGGTGTAGACTTTTTTCAGGGGGCCTCCCGCGTGGTGCCCCCCTACAGAGGGCCTTTGGAAGTCAAGGACCTTATCTTGGTCCTGGGCGTTCTGCAGGAGGCTCCGTTTGAGCCACTGCAGGATGTCTATCTGACTCTCCTTTCTTGGAAGGTCGTCGTCCTGGTTGCAACTTCGATCAGGCGCAGCTCGGAGCTAGCCGCTCTTCCAGTCGAGTTCCTTTTCTCATTTATTCACCAGAACAAGGCAGTTCTCCAACCAATCCCGTCCTTTCTTTTACCCAAGGTGGTCTCTTCCTTTTTACTTAACGAGGACATTGTCCTGCCCTCGTTTTTGACCGGCACCAATACACCGTTTAGAGAAGGCTCTCTATACTCTAGATCTCATGAGGGCTGTAGATCTCTACATCTCCCGAACGGAGTTCTTCCGCAAGACGGACGCCTTATTCGTTCTTTCTGAGGGTCATAGGAAGAGACTAGCCGTGCCCAAATCCACAATAGCCAGGTGGATACGCTCGACTATTCAGTAGTCTTACTGCGTCAGAGGCAAGCCTACTCCAGTGGGATTAGGGCACACGTCATTCGTTTGGTGGATGTTTCCTGGACCATTTGTCACCAGGTGTCGGCGGTCCAGTCTGCACATCCTCTCGAAGCACTACAACATTCACACTCCGCTATCAGCAGATGCGAGTCTGGAAAGACGGATCTTTCAGACAGCTGTAACGCATCTCTGGGCTGTTGGTGCGTGAGGTTGTCTGTCTTGTCGGTTCCCACCCAGGGACTGCTTTGGAACGTCCCCTGTGTATCCCAATGAGGCAAAAGAGAAACAGGGATTTTTGGTGTACTCGCCGTAAAATCCTTTTCTCCGAGCCACTCATTGGGGGATACAGCACCCACCCTGTTGGCCTGATGGCTGTGTTTGTTCTTAGGTTTGACATGTTGTATCCATATTTGATGATTTTGATTGCCTACTGCTTTGTCACTGAACTGGTTCGGGCTGGAGCCAGTGGTAGGTGTATACTGCAGAGGAGGAGGAGCTAATTTTGTTATAGTAACTTAGTGTCAGCCTCCTAGCAGCAGCAGCATACACCCATGGTCCTGTGTCCCCCAATGAGTGGCTCGGAGAAAAGGATTTTACGGTGAGTACACAAAAATCCCTGTTTTCTAGGGAGGGGATATGGTGCTGTGTGGCTGCACATGCTCAGAACATGCCTATACCATATATAATTATAACGTTGCACTGTCGCTTCTCACTCATCTAATGTATTTTGCTCACTTTAGGATCCGAATTACTGGAGAAACCCCCCATGGCAGATCCTGGCATACCTTAACGCCAGTGGGAGATGATCAGTTGTTCCTTTTCGGGGGTCTCAGTGCGGAGAGTGTACCACTAAGTGAGTGATTCCTGGCAGATACACATGCGTAATATCTGTGATCATGGTGTAATAATGTGGGTTTCAGGTAAATCCACCTATTAGAGAAAATCAATGCCAAGGATGTTGTTTTTTAGGCGACGGATGGATTTTTAACCTCCATATCAATGTATGGACAGAGTTTAAGCACCTCCCTAAAGATCAGCCAAGGTAAGGCTTTCCAGAATCTTTGTACTATACCTTCATATATACGGTAAGTATACATTATCTCCAATTGCATTAACATTTTTTATATGGGTATAGTATTTTGAGTAATTATACACAATGGGAGACATTTAGAAGAAGTAGTGCAGGGGAAAAAGGGAGTTGTTATCCACAGCGACTAATCAAATTGTCTGTTTCATTTATAAGAGGGTCTCTGTTAATGAGAGCGGGCATCTGATTGGTTGGGAAGCAATGGTTAATGCACTTTCCCTTTGCACCAGTTATGTGAAATCTCCATAAAATTTACTGTAAATTGCAATTTGCAGTGAACTGTATATGGGGGCACCACCCATCTGATCATGGGGAGATGTCAATTGGGCATGTCCAATTTTGGCCTGCCGGTCATATGTTCTCCCGGAGATTAGCTGCTGCCAGACATGTCATGTGAGAACACAAGCACTTGGCTGAAGTAGCAATAAGCCAAATAATCATTCAACTGACAGCCATATAATATGTATGGCTGGCAAAACTCCACTGTAATCCTTACAGATAACAGTTCCCATTATGCTTGACCACCCATGTGGCATTTATAAATGTCCAGGAAGCAGAGATCTAGGGAAGTGTTTGGTGGGTTCATTGCCATTCCTTTGGGGTCTTTGGTGATCTTATCACACTAATGACCCCCATGCACTTGGCATAAAGTATATCAAAACCGCCAATGTCGGCCTACCATCTAATGTGGTTTATGGGGGTCTCCTCATTCTTCTAATTGTCAGCCGGACTATTGCTCTAATTTGTATAGGGGTCTTAACACTAGCTACTTTGAGGACAAATTCCTTTTTCTTCCTGATGGGGCAGTATTTCATGCCTTTTCCTGTCCCCATTAAAGGGCACCTGTCACCCCGAAAATCGCGGGTGAGGTAAGCCCACCGGCATCAGGGGCTTATCTACAGCATTCTGTAATGCTGTAGATAAGCCCCCGATGTTACCTGAAAAAGGAGAAAAAGACGTTAGATTATACTCACCCAGGGGCGGTCCCGCTGCTGGTCAGGTCGGATGGGCGTCTCTGGTCCGCTGCGGCGCCTCCTATCTTCATTACAAGACGTCCTCTTCTGATCTTCAGCCACGGCTCCGGCGCAGGCGTACTTTGCTCTGCCCTCTTGAGGGCAGAGGATAGTACTGCAGTGCGCAGGCGCCGGAAAGGTCAGAGGCCCGGCGCCTGCGCACTGCAGTACTTTGTCTGCCCTCAACAGGGCAGAGCAAAGTACGCCTGCGCCGGAGCCGTGGCTGAAGATCAGAAGAGGACGTCATGGAAAGAAGATAGGAGGCGCCGCAGCGGAGCAGAGACATCCATCCGACCAGACCAGCAGCGGGACCGCCCCTGGGTGAGTATAATATAACATCTTTTTATCCTTTTTCAGGTAACATCGGGGGCTTATCTACAGCATTACAGAATGATGTAGATAAGCCCCTGATGCCGGTGGGCTTACCTCACCCGCGATTTTCGGGGTGACAGGTTCCCTTTAAATATCCCTGTTTTTCTGCTTTGTCAAGTTCTAAGAGTTTACTTCTGTGACACCTTGTTTTTCTTTGTTTTCAGTTACTTTAATTTTATACAAAAAGGATCCCTTGAGCATTATAGATCACTTTATTGCACGTGCTGTATGTTAACAGATGTAGTGAATACCATTCATGGCTAGAATAACGGATATTGTTCGAATAAAATACTATTAATACTCTAAAGTTCAACATTGGGTTGGCTTTACCGTTCTGTCTGATATGGGCCCACAGGAAAGCAACTACACGCTGGGCAGAGGCAACCTTGCAACATCGGCAAGTAATATGCACAGATCTTCAGTGTGCACAGCGCGTCTAAAGGCACACTGTAATCCAGGTTTATTCCCTGGGTAGAATTGATTAAAAACAAAAATTGTACTAAAAGGAACCCTCACATTGTTGAAATAGGAACTGGGAACAGGAGACCATTCATCTGGGCTAATCTCGGTTGTCTTCGTTTCACTCAGCCTGACTCTGCTACATTGACAGGAGGAGATCTGTCTATTGATCTCAGCCAGAGGAGGGAGGAAGATGGTGGGCTCCCACAAGGATGTCTTGTCTCTAAGTTTTCTGATCCGCAGCTTTCCAGGTTAATACATAGATGCCCGTAGCAGATTAATTCTGCCTGTGATCCGGCGGTATGAATCACCTGACAAGTTCCATTTAATGCCACTTTCACGCTTCAAGTCCAGACCACAATATCCATACTGGCCACAGTCTCCTGTCCAGAAAGTATCTTCATAGGCAAACATGAGGATGTAGAGTGCGGGTCACGAGACCTGTAGCCGGTCCAAACATCATTATCTGTACTCGGACGGAGAATGTTGGACACATGGAAGCCAGACTGAAGATTGCAGGTTGAAGGTTCAGAGATGAGCCTAAAGCAAGCCACAGTCATTACATGTCATGTCCATGACATACAAAGCCATCCACAACCTGTCTCCTCCATACATCTGTGACCTCGTCTCCTGGTACTTTCTTGTATGCAACCTCCGATCCTCACAAGATCTCCTTCTCTACTCCCCTCTTATCTCCTCTTCCAACAATCGCATACAAGATTTCTCCCGCGCATCCCTCCTACTCTGGAACTCTCTACCACAACATATCAGACTCTCGCCTACCATCAAAACCTTCAAAAAGAACCTGAAGACCCACCTCTTCCGGCAAGCCTATAACCTGTAGTAACCACCGATCGACCAAACCGCTGCATGACCAGCTCTACCCTCGCCCATCCCTTGTAGATTGTGAGCCCTCGCGGGCAGGGTCCTCTCTCCTCCTGTACCAGTTGTGACTTGTACTGTTTTTATTATGTATACCCCTCCTCACATGTAAAGCGCCATGGAATAAATGGCGCTATAATAATAAATAATAATAATATTAATAATAATGTCCATGGTGACCAGAAGACAATTGGACAATTGCCTGGATAGACAGGTTAAGCTTTGCTGATCTCTATATCTACCATAAAAGTTATAAACAAATGTGCACATTCATAGAGAAGATCTCTCACTCATGGTACAGCTGACAACTGGGAATGGGATGGAATGTAAAGGTTTCCCCCTAGTTATCCATGACACAAGCCACCCTGCCCTAAAATGAAGATATTTTCTTCTTGATCCCACTATATGTGCTTAAATCTCCATAACCACATGTGAAGGTGGTCATACACCCCATAATGTGCCAGATGGCGTTGCATTCGATAAATTGTGCCGCTCCTGCAGATTTTGTTGGGTTGCATTCGGCCCCATTCACTTCAATGGAGCTGAGCTATAATGTCAGATGCTTTACAAAAATGTGAAAAGTGAGGTTTACAGAAGCAAGGTGACTCGTCCTCCTAACCCTGTGTAACCCCTTATAAACACGATCTTCCTGTGATAAGTCTGCGTTATTGTCTTGGGCTTTGGGATTGTTAGGAATAATTGGGTGTTAATTTGCGGGAATGTTGATATCCACAGGATGCATCTGGACATTACAGCAGAGGGTGGATGACTAATTAGTGTTTTATTGATTTCTAGACTGTGGCACACGGCCTGTGCTGGGAGAGATCATGAAGTGATGGTGTTTGGTGGCAGTAAGGACGACCTGCTCTCCTTAGACACGGTTAGTATGCAGAAAATGACTGCTGATTTTTCTCTATACCCCACACAAGAGGCTCTGTGCGCAGACTTGTGAGGATGTATTAGCTGATCTACAACCCCTGGTAAAAATTATGGAATCACCGGCCTTGGAGGATGTTCATTCAGTTGTTTAATTTTGTAGAAAAAAAAGCAGATCACAGACATGGCACAAAACTAAAGTCATTTCAAATGGCAACTTTCTGGCTTTAAGAAACACTAAAAGAAATCAAGAACAAAAAATGTGGTAGTCCGTAATGGTTACTTTTTTTAACCAAGCATAGGGGAAAAATTATGGAGTCACTCAATTATGAGGAAAAAATTATGGACTCATGAAAAACAAACACTCCAACACATCAGTAGTATTTTGTTGCACCACCTCTGGCTTTTATAACAGCTTGCAGTCTCTGAGGCATGGACTTAATGAGTGCCACACAGTACTCTTCATCAATCTGGCTCCAACTTTCTCTGATTGCTGTTGCCAGATCAGCTTTGCAGGTTGGAGCCTTGTCATGGACCATTTTCTTCATCTCCCACCAAAGATTTTCATTTGGATTGAGATCCGGACTATTTGCAGGCCATGACATTGACCTTATGTGTCTTTTTTTCAAGAAATGTTTGCACAGTTTTTGCTCTATGGCAGGATGCATTATCATCTTGAAAAATGATTTCATCATCCCCAAACATCCTTTCAATTGATGGGATAAGAAAAGTGTCCAAAATATCAACATAAACTTGAGCATTTATTGAAGATGTAATAACAGCCATCTCCCAGTGCCTTTACCTTACATGGAGCCCCATATCATCAATAACTGTGGAAATGTGTATGTTCTCTTCAGGCAGTCATCTTTATAAATCTCATTGGAACGGCACCAAACAAAAGTTCCAGCATCATCACCTTGCTCAATGCAGATTTGCGATTCATCACTGAAAATGACTTTCATCCACAGTCCACGATTGCTTTTTCTTAGCCCATTGTAACCTTGTTTTTTTCTGTTTAGGTGTTAATGATGGCTGTCGTTTAGCTTTTCTGTATGTAAATCCCATTTCCTTAAGGCGGTTTCTTACAGTTCGGTCACAGACGTTGACTCCAGTTTCCACCCATTCATTCCTCATTTGTTTTGTTGTGCATTTCCTGTTTCCGGTCTTGGTGCTTTGATGTCTTCCTTGGTCTACCTGTATGTTTGCCTTTAACAACCTTCCCATGTTGTTTGTGTTTGGTCCAGATTTTAGACACAGCTGACTGTGAACAACCAACATCTTTTGCAACATTGCGTCATGATTTTCCCTCTTTCAAGAGTTTGATAATCCTCTCCTTTGTTTCAATTGACATCTCTGTTGTTGGAGCCATGATTCATGTCAGTCCACTTGGTGCAACAGCTCTCCAAGGTGTGATCACTCCTTTTTTAGATGCAGACTAACGAGCAGATCTAATTTGATTCAGGTGTTTTTTGTTGGGTATGAAAATTTACAGGATGATTCCATACTTTTTTCCTCAGAATTGAGTGATTCCATATTTTTTCCCCTCTGCTTGGTTAAAAAAGTGATCATTACTGACTACCACATTTTTTGTTCCTGATTTCTTTTAGTGTTTCTTAAAACCAGAAAGTTGCCATTTGAAATGACTTTAGTTTTGTGTCATGTCTGTGATCTGCTTTTTTTCTACAAAATTAAACAACTGAATGAACATCTTCCAATGCCGGTGATTCCATAATTTTTGCCAGGGGTTGTATATACCTCCAACAGTTTCCAATGCACAGCCATTGGCTCCCATTGAAAACAAAAAGAGATCAAGTAAACCTGCCCAATGTGCCACAAATTACACTTCTTTGGCATTCACTGGATGAATGCAGTCCAGAAGTAAGATATATATTTTATTTTGTACACTCCAAAAGCTTTCCTAGTTCTAGAGGTGAATTACAAATAAAATGAGACCAGAATTGACAAGAGTCGATGCACACAGGTAAAATAACAGACAAAATTCAACCATTGTTCATCACTGTGCGAGGAGATTTTGCTGATGCGGCCAGACGCAACCTGTGCGATCACCCGAATGACACCAAACCCTTTTGGTACCACTTTAAGATTGCTGAGAACATGACACACCAGAACTATTCCAGTCTGAGCAGTACCCAAGCCATTGTGAATATTTCTCATAATCCATTCCAGAAGTTGCTACTGGTCTGACTTCACCAGTGAATATTTCTAAGATCATTTTCACAGGTTGTCCCCTTTTCATCATTTGATATAACTCAGGAGAGAATGTCTTTGCATTGCAGGGTCATTGTAATGACTTGCTTATCTTCCAGACTCAGCCGCTCCCACTTCTCAGGTGAGAAAAGTTCTCTTCTGTTCAGTCTAAAGCCCTAACCCTGTGCTGGCCACCTGCCATTAACCACTGTTGGCCTTACCTACCATGGATGGAAATGTGCTGCGTCTTCACTAGATGGATACGTACCCTGAGGTTGGAGAGATACGCAAGATAAATATTTTGTGTTTTCCCCATTGATGGCCTCTGATGATCCTACTGGAGCCCAGTTCTAGATACTGGATTGGTGCGAATCGTATTGATCCTGGATTTTTCTTTTTCTTATTAGGTTGTGTCTCGACTGCATTGGGAAGAATGCTTTTCAATTAAGAAACCAATTATCCTGCTTACCCCAAAAGCTTCTTCAGCAGGTCAGGAAGAGGATCACGTTCTGGGCAGCGGCTCGTTTCCGCCAGAGCCGAAGGGAAGGTCATGAAATCAATAACAAGAGCTGATGTTGACATATCTTATTGACGCTCACTATTTGCACTGGTCTTTAATTGTTACGGAAAGGAGACGCCGGGTACATGACGATGGTGAGAATGTATTTCTCACCAGTTATCTAGCGAAAAGGACAGGAGCACAATGCCTGCCAGGAGGCACTCATGATCTGTAGTCATGTGCAGGAGCAGCGTCTGCTGCGCCGGACAACCACTTAAACTGATCAGGTTCGTTAGCTGTAAACGTTTTACAAACTAGTTCTTTGTAATCCTTTTTTTAGATGACCCTACCAAATCCATATTGGGCTACATTTATATGTCCAGCAATGATCCATTAGAAATGGACGACATTAGCCCATTCGTTGCACATTGATTCCAATGTTACAAAAAACAGATCTGGTAGAGATTGGTTAGTGAATAATGGGTTATAACGTCAGCACAACTTTTTTCCTAATGAATTTCTGCTGGATTTGTTCTAACAGTCATTAATGGACATGTGAACATAGGCTTACTCCAGCAGATCTGTCTGGTCTCCCACACAGTCTCTTAGTCCAGCATAGAAAGAACCTAGAAACGCTGAGCTCAGGCATATCTCTATGTGATTCATTAGCAAAGCTATTTAGCCACTTGCAAAACTCGTGGAGAAAGCCTGGGAGTCCTGTATCCCCAAACCCCGACTCATAGGGGAGGCTTGGAAGTCCTATATTCCTCCTCCACTCATAGGGAAAGCCTGGGAGTCGTGCATCCCAGACCGCACCTTACTCATAGGGAAAGCTTGGAAGTCTTGTATTCCCCCCACTCATAGGGAAAGCTTGGAAGTCCTATATCCCCCCCCCCCCCCTCACCTTCCCCATACTCATATACTCATAGGGAAAACCTGGGAGTCCTGCGTCCCAAACTGCACCTTACTCATAGGGAAAGCTTGGAAGTCCTATATTCCCCCCCACTCATAGGGAAAGCTTAGAAGTCCTATGTCCCCCCCTCCCCCCCCCCCCCTCTCACACTCATAGGGAAAGCCTGGGGGTCCTGCAACCCCAAATCCCTACTCATAGGGGAGGTTTGGAAGTCCTATATTCCTCTCCCCCCACACACACGCACTTGTATGGAAAGCTTGGGAGTCATGCATCTACCACCTCCTACTCATAGGGAAAGCTTGGAAGTCCTAAATCCCCCCACTCATAGGGAAAGCTTGGAAACGCTATATTCCCTCCCCCACCCCCCCTTCCATACTCATAGGGAAAGCCTGTGAGTCCTGCGTCCCCAAACCACACCTTACTCAAAGGGAAAGCTTGGAAGTCCTATATTTCCCTCCCCTATACTCATAGGAAAAGCCTGGGAGTCCTGCGTCCCAAACTGCACCTTACTCATACGGAAAGCTTTTAAGTCCTATATATCCCCCACTCATAGGGAAAGCTTGTAAGTCCTATATTTTCCCCCACTCATAGGGAAAGCCTGAGAGTCCTGAATTCAGATTGACGTTTCCCCTTATACAAAACCATTCCGGAAAGTCTGTCAGTCATTGTTTGTAGACAGGGAACAGAACACGTGGCTTATTTTTCTATGGACAGAGCAAAACTACAGAATTTTTCTGAGTATAGAGGTGAAGCAGATGTCATAGTCTTCCTCTATGATCAGGCAGGGAGTGGGGTTATGGGCTTTCTTTATCGGACAGTGAATAGCGGACGTCACTGGATAATGGATCTTGCGTGTTCTGAGCGGGCAGGCCACGCAGGATTTGCTGGCTTTGGGTGTGCTTATTTTGGCTTGCGAGTATCTGGTTTTCGGCAGCACGTCGCCTGTGTACACGCCACATATGAGCCAGTCACATGATAAATTCTTCAAGTGATCGCCACCATGTTCACACAAGCTCAGAATTGGGGAGGATTATCTGCATTTCACCTTGTATTCTCACAATGTTACAAAGTGAAGCAGCAGCAACACAATCTAGAACTAGGACTTCCCGCCATGACCTCTGTATCCAGGAGCAAAGGTTGGGGGCTCTGCTGAGCACAGTGGCCCCTTCTTTCTATAGATTAGTGGTGGTCCACGTTGACTGGCTTCCTGATGAATTGCCATAAGTTATATTTTGGGTGATGTCCCCTGTAAGTATTGTCCGAATCCCCCTCAGTCCAGTCCCACCGCTGCTTATCTGGGCTGATTCTGCACTGCAGAGGATGGATCCTCAGTGTGTAAGAGACGGGCCATATCTGCATCTAATCTGCCATCTGGAGGCCCCACCGGACCGAAATGTGTTCTGGCCGAATGTTTGCTGCCTACATTGCATCTGCTCACAGTGAGCGCCGTTATCCTGCGACACAGAAGTCACAACGGAAATCCACACCTGCTGGGATTCAGCACAACAACGGCCTCCATCATTAGGTGCAATGTTCCTACACGTGGCCACAAGGCGCCACGGAGCCGCTATCACAGGCGCCAGTAACCCCATGATTTATCCTCCACCCATGCACATTATCCTGCCATCACCCACTGATTTTTGTGGGTCTGTACTATGTATTGTTAATTTTTCAATGTTTTGTTTATAGAAGTGAACATATATTTTATATATTATCTTCTAATTTAAGGGTTTATAGGGGTCACTGCTGTGTAAAGGGCAGTCTGAGAAATGTCAATCAAAAGTGTTATAAAAGCAATGGGGGTCCTGCGGTGAAACCACAATGGTCTCCATAATAAGCAGTTGGTGACCCCTACGATGGGTGAGGCGGCCCACCTCTGCAATGCTGGGACTTGTGGTGGAAGCTCTGGTGTTACTGCTGATGCATTTCCACCCCAGAATAATGCAGTTTTCTGTCAATGTTATTTTCGTTGTACAATAATTAATAAAAATGTGTAAACATTGCAGAGATGTGTGAAGCCCCCTCCTCCGTGATCGGTGCTATGTGGTGCCTGATACACTTGTGATACCGACCACAACATCGGTATTCCTCGCACACTAAATGCAGTCCGATAAAGCCCCGCGCACCGGAGAGTCCCTGAGAATCGGAAGTTTGTTTCTCCCATCTTAGAAGTGCGATGGATCAGCCTCAGATACGAGCCGACCGCCCAGGTCTGTGCAACCCGCGTGCACCAGACGCCCTGCTCCACCTTCCTGCACTATAAGGATATGTTCACACTTGGCCATCTTCTTGCTCTTTTTTTTTTCACATGGATTGTATCTTGATTTTGAAAAATCGCAACAAGAAATGCCACTAGTGTGAACATGTACTTCCGGTTCTCCATACAGTGCCTGGTCTGTGATAGAAAAGCCTCCACACAGGACTGGATCGCAGGTGGCTGCGGGGTCAGTCCAGCTGTGGCCCCTCTACTCTTCGTGCTCCTATCTGTACTCCACCCATCCACCTTCTACACCCGTACAGCTTTAACCCCCCTTTACCTGGGTGACGGGCGCGTTGTCGGGGCTCATGGCCGCGTTTTAGGGTCTTTGGATGTATATTTCCTGAGGGAAATTTGTGACATCTGTTTTGCTTATGTCTCGGGGTAGACGAGTGCCACATAATGGGTGATCAGTCTGGGTCGTCTTTACAGCTGTTGTCCGCTACTGTGACATTGACTTTCCCACTCAATGTGTAAATCATAGCATAAAAAAAGAATTGCTTTGGGACAAAATGATACTCTGATTCCAGAGCATAAGTGTTAATCTATCCCCAGTATTATGGCCGGTATGCACTGACCACCGGCAGCTCTCGGAGATTGTCGCCCACCTCTGTTTACTGCAGGAGGTGCAGGTATCGCATCTACAATGGAAGTATTTGTCCTGTGTCTGGTCCAGGTCTGCGGTCAGTGCCAGCTGTGTTCTACGACCAGCATCTGCCTATAAAAGTGACCTGAGCGAGCTCCGATCACTGCTGGGTAACCGTCTAGATTACAGTCACAGAGCGCCGGGGGCCGCGCTTAGTAACCCGATGTTTACCCTGGTTACCATTGTAAATGTTAAAAAAAAAACCACATACTCACATTCCGGTGCCTGCCACGTCCCCCGGCGTCCGCTTCCCTGCACTCCTCCTGTATCCTGTGTAAGCGCCGGCCGTAAAGCAGAGCGGTGACCTCACCGCTGTGCTCTGCTTTACGGCCAGCCGGTGCTGACACAGGATGCAGGAGGAGTGCAGGGAAGCGGACGCCGGGGGACGTGGCAGGCACCGGAATGTGAGTATGTGTTTTTTTTTTTTTTTTAAATAATAAAGTTCTAATAATAAAGTTTTAAAAATAAAGTTCTGGCCTTCTAGCTCCGACCAGCGATGTCACAGCAGGATCCTGATCGCTACTGCGTGTCAAACACAACGAGATCGCTATCCAGGACGCTGCAACGTCATGGATCGCTGTCGTTATCGTTGTAATGTTGTTCAGTGTGAAGGTACCTTAAGTCTCCTCTATGTCTTCTTTTTTGCAAGATAAACATTCCAAAATCCTGTCACTGTTCCTCATAGGACATGGTTTGCAGACCAGTCATTATTCTGGTCGCTCTTCTCTGAACTTGCTCCAGTTTGTTGATGTCTTTTTTTAAAGTGTGGTGCCCAAAACTGGACACAGTATTCCAGATGAGGTCTGACCAAAGAGGAGTAGAGGGCAATAATGACTTTGCGTGATCTAGACAAGGTACGGACTGGGGCTGAAATTCACACAGGCCCATGTTGTCCCTGTCCCCATACACCAGATGGGATATATTACTAATATTACCCTGGATGGAGGAAAGGAAGATTTTTTACAAGACCAATATTTCTTCTGATACTTGTGACCAGCTGGGGTAAGTGACGGAGTCAGTGACTTTGTGCTCCATCACAACTCCTAACAGTATGGTTGTCTTGAGAACACTGATTCTGTTAACAACGTATTAGACAAGGCAGCCCATGACCAGACAGGCCCTTCTGGCATTAGCCAGATGGCCAGTCCGGCCCTGATCTAGACTCTATGCTTCTGTTAATACATCCCAGAATTGCATTTGCCTTTTTTGTTGCTGCATCACACTGTTGACTCATGTTCAGTCTGTGATCTATTAGTAAAATAAATAAGGCAGCACACTGCAGCGCTAGAACATACAAACTTGAAATACGAAATTTGAACTGCATTACTGCACTAGAAATATGAAAAATGAGAGCGTTTAGCGCATAAAAATGGCCAATTTTATGTGTACCTGGTAGCCACTTTACGGCATCTCTCTTATACCAGGTCCTACGCTTGCCTTATCTTGCTGAGAATAAACGTCTCCATCTGAATGGGTACATGTGAAACCTCTTCCTAGACTAAAATTCTCTCTCTCTATGGAGGGGTATTGGACCTGCTGTAATTAAAACACCTGTGGTTAGAGGGCGGAGTGCACGATCAGGAGGCTAGAGAATACATTTCAAAAACCTGACCTGAGCCTTCTGATCGTGCACTCCGCCTTCTAGCCACAGGTGTTTTAATTACAGCAGGTCCAATACCCCTCCATAGAGAGAGAGAATTTTAGTCTAGGAAGAGGTTTCACATGTACCCATTCAGATGGAGACGTTTATTCTCAGCGAGGTAAGGCAAGCGTGGGACCTGGTATAAGAGAGATGCCGTAAAGTGGCTACCAGGTACACATAAAATTGGCCATTTTTATGCGCTAAACGCTCTCATTTTTCATATTTCTAGTGCAGTAATGCAGTTCAAACTTCGTATTTCAAGTTTGTATGTTCTAGCGCTGCAGTGTGCTGCCTTATTTATTTAACTATATACGAGTTGGCGACTCTAGGTTCAGCACCTGTTCACACTTAGTCTATGTTTGGATGTGCAGGTCAGGTTTTTGAAATGTATTCTCTAGCCTTCTGATCGTGCACTCCGCCTTCTAGCCACAGGTATTTTAATTACAGCAGGTCCAATACCCCTCCATAGAGAGAGAGAGAATTTTAGTCTAGGAAGAGGTTTCACATGTACCCATTCAGATGGAGACGTTTATTCTCAGCTAGGTAAGGCAAGCGTAGGACCTGGTATAAGAGAGATGCCGTAAAGTGGCTACCAGGTACACATAAAATTGGCCATTTTTATGCGCTAAACGCTCTCATTTTTCATATTTCTAGTGCAGTAATGCAGTTCAAATTTCGTATTTCAAGTTTGTATGTTCTAGCGCTGCAGTGTGCTGCCTTATTTATTTAACTATATACGAGTTGGCAACTCTAGGTTCAGCACCTGTTCACACTTAGTCTATGTTTGGATGTGCAGGTCAGGTTTTTGAAATGTGATCTATTAGTACACCCACGTCTTTTTCACATGTGCTGTTGCTTTGCCCTATTCCTCCCATTCTGTAAATGCTTTTTTCATTTTTATTGCCCAGATGTAGTACTTTGCATTTTTCCTATTTTAACAAGGAAAAATGCAAAGTACTACATCTGGGCAAGTATTGAGGTTTTGCAGAATGCAGCATGTCACATATTTCAGTGTTTTTTATGCATTGAAGGCAGTGGGTGGTGAAAAAAAACTAAAAAAACAAACACTGATGAAGTGGAATCAGATTTTTTTTTTTGCACTAAACTTTATCAGCATGTATAAGAGACAAATGTATCCTAACAAAAACTAAGCAAAACCTGTTTTTTTGCAGCAAGTTTCTTACTGCCAAAAGAGCAGGTTATGCTGCAAAAATGCAACATGTGAACATAACCTTAGGGTAAGTTCACAAAGGGTGTTTTTGCTGCGTTTTTTATGCTCATTTTCAGCTGCTTTTTACAGTACCAGCACACCACCAGAAATCTCATGCACACACATTGGTTTTTTGTGTGATCAGTATTTTGTGTTTTGCTGTGTTTTTTGGACATTGAGCATGTCACTTTTTTTTCAGTGTATTTGCAGCGTTTTTTCAGCGTTTTTCACTCATTGACTTGAACACAGGTATTATTTGCTGCTGAAAATTCAAGGACATTAGCATGGACAAAGAGGAAAAAAATGCACCAAAAACGCAGGTTTAGGTGCGTTTTTGGTGCATTTTTTTCCTCTTTGTTTCCTGCCAAGAAGATCAGGTTTTTCTGCAAATAAAAAAAGCAGCAAAAACGCCCTGTGTGAACTTACCCTAAGGCTATGTGCACACGTTACGGATTGGCCGCTGCCGATTCGCAGCAGTTTTCCATCATGTTTACAGTACCATGTAAACCTATGGAAAACCAAATCTGCAGTGCACATGCTGCGGAAAATACCGCGCGGAAACTTTTATGCAGCATGTTAATTCTTTGTGCGGA
Source organism: Ranitomeya imitator (assembly GCF_032444005.1). Lineage (NCBI taxonomy): Eukaryota > Metazoa > Chordata > Amphibia > Anura > Dendrobatidae > Ranitomeya > Ranitomeya imitator. Next base: position 758,589,382 of record NC_091282.1, read on the forward strand.
TTCCACAGCGTTTTACACCTGCTCTTCAATAGGAATCCGCAGGTGTAAAACTGCAGGCGCAATCCGCAGAAAAACCGTGGTAAATCCGCAGGTAAAATGCAGTGCGTTACCTGCAGATTTTTCAAAAACGATGCAGGAAAATCTGCACACGAATTTGTAACGTTATCACATAGCCTTATACTGCTGACATGTAGAAGTGTTTTATCGGGTAATTTTTACATAGCAGTTACAGTGCCTGCTGCCAGAGGGCTCTGGACCTCTTACATAGCAGTAATAGCGGCTGCCACCAGGTGTCTGGACCTCTTAGGGTATGTTTCCACGTTCAGGAAACTCTGCGTGTTTGACGCTGCGTAGAGCCGCAGCGTCAAACACGCAGCGTCCAGATGTTGCAGCATAGTGGAGGGGATTTCATGAAATTCCGTCTCCACTATGTGGTAAAACACGCAGGCGGCAGACCCGCGTAAACGGACATGCGGCGCGTCTTTTCAGAACGCAGCATGTCTGCACGTCGCCGCGCTGTAAATTTACCATAGACTATCATTAGATGCGATTTTATCGCATCTAATGATTAGTCACATGCGTAGAAATTGTGTACACGCAGCTTACTACGCATGTCTGCCAACTCACCTGTCCCCCCGCCGGAAGTCCCTCGTCCACTGCAGTTCTCACGATAACTTATGTTATCGCCAGAACTGCCGTGCACATGATCGGGAGTTATCTCGGGTTACTAGTCTGGTTCTCGCAAACAGCTGATCAGCTGTTTGTGAGAACGCTGTAGTGTAGGTGATCGCTGGGGAGTTATCTCTGGCGATCATCTACAGGCTCTGCTACAGAGCCGGACTCGTCTACACTGTGCACATACAACACACACCATACAACATACACCATGCAACAACATGCGACATGTAACATGCGATGACATGCGACAACATGTGACATGCGACGACATGCAATATGTGACAACGTGCGACATCATGCGACATGCGACATGTGACGACATGCGATAACATGCGACATACACCATACAACACATACATACAGTACATACATATAGACATACAGTACATACAACATAGATTACATACTCACCATCACTTGTCACTTTGATCCCCGAAGCCAGTGTCACCTGTAAAAAATATTAAAATAATAAACAAACACTATACTGGTTGATCCGCAGAAATCCAATTAAAACGAATGTCCCACGACGATCTCCCGTGGAGAGCAGCATCAGCTGATGCGACCACTCTCCAGGGGCTCCAGGAATACGATGAAGGAAGGTATCCTTCCGCACTGTATTCCTCCGCCACTGTAAAAAATAGTCCCTAGTCTCACTTGTGACACTGCTGTGTGAGAAAGTTCCCACGCAGCAATGCCATAAAGTGAGACCCTGAACTGAGGTAACCTCAGTGATACACAGCAGGAGCCATTGTCTCCTGTCAGTGTGTCACTGAGAGCCCTATATTACCCGATGTCACTGTTCTATAGGGGAGATCGTCGTGGGACACTCGTTATTAATTGGACTGCGTCGGACAGGGAGTATACGGTTTATTATTTTTAATGTTTTGCAGGTCGAATATGGTAAGTATGCTTAAATTAAGAATATTAAAATACTTTTTTCAAGCTGTGTCTTTATTTTGTTTTTAACTCAGTCACTACTCTAGGATTAATAATGGATAGGTGTCTTATTGACGCCTCTTCATTATTAACCCGGCTTAATGTCACCTTACAATAGCAAGGTGACATTAACCCCTTATTACCCCATTTCCCACCGCTGCACAGGAGTGGGAAGAGAGGGGCTAAGTGCCGGATTTGGCGCATCTTACAGATGCGCCATTTCTGGGGCGGCTGGGGGCTGGTATTTGTAGCAGAGGGGGGGGGAGGGTTGTCATAACCATGGCCCCTCTCTAGGCTATGAATATCAGCCCGCAGCTGTCTGCGTAGCCTTTCTGGCTATAAAATATAGGGGGACATTTTTGGGGGGTTCCCCTATCTTTTTAGCCAGTAAAGGCTACGCAGACAGCTGCGGGCTGATATTCATAGCCTGGAGAAGGGCCATGGGTATTACCCCCTTCCCAGGCTACAAATATTGGCCGTCTGCTTTTCCCCTCTGGAGCAGAAAATTGTGCGGGAGCCCACGCCATTTTTATCCCATATATATATATATATATATTTTTTTTTATTAAACGTTCATTCATAAACAACGGCCTTTCTATTACATATCTACTAGATGGTGGCCCGATTCTAACGCATCGGGTATTCTAGAATATGTATGTAGTTTATTTACGAAGTGGTGTTTAAATCCCGCTGCAATATCGCTGATTGGGCGCGGCCGGCCGGGCACGAGCAATCAGCGAAGCGTGGTTTAAATCCCGCGCCAATTCACGGCCGGACTGCACCTGTCGCTGATTGGTTGCAGGCGGCTGGTGCGACCAATCAGCGACGCAGGATTTCCGTTACAGACAAACAGAACCTTAGACGATTATATATATATATATATATATATATATATATATATATATATATATATATATATATATACACAGTACAGACCAAAAGTTTGGACACACCTTCTCATTTAAAGATTTTTCTGTATTTTCATGACTGAAATTTGTAAATTCACAAATTGCCAAGAGTGTACAAAGCAGTTATCACAGCAAAAGGTGGCTACTTTGAAGAACCTAGAATATAAGACATAATTTCAGTTTTCACACTTTTTTGTTTTGTCTTATATTCTAGGTTCTTCAAAGTAGCCACCTTTTGCTGTGATAACTGCTTTGTACACTCTTGGCAATTTGTGAATTTACAAATTTCATAGTCATGAAAATACAGAAAAATCTTTAAATGAGAAGCTGGGTCCAAACTTTTGGTCTGTACTGTGTAATATATAAATATATAAATATATATATAGGTGGTGGCTCGATTCTAATGCATTGGGTATTCTAGAATATGTATATATGTATGTACGTCGCGCTGTGAGTGGGGGTTAAATTCCGCGCCAATATCGCTGATTGTTCGCGGCCGGCCGCGTAGTATATAGCACAGCCACGTAGTATATAGCACAGCGATGTAGTATACAGTCATGGCCAAAAATTTTGAGAATGACACCAAAATTATACTTTCACATGATCTGCTGCCCTCTGGTTTTTATTAGTGTTTGTCTAATGCTTATATCACATACAGAAATATAATTGCAATCATATTATGAGTACCAATAGGTTATATTGACAATTAGAATGAGTTAATGCAGCAAGTAAATATTTGCAGTGTTGACCCTTCTTCTTCAAGACCTCTGCAATTCTCCATGGCATGCTCTCAATCAATTTCTGGACCAAATCCAGACTGATAGCAGTCCATTCTTGCATAATCAATGCTTGCATTTTGCCAGAATTTGTTGGTTTTTGTTTGTCCACCCGTCTCTTGATGATTGACCACAAGTTCTCAATGGGATTAAGATCTGGGGAGTTTCCAGGCCATGGACCCAAAATCTCTCTGTTTTGTTCCATGAGCCATTTAGTTATCACCTTTGCTTTATGGCAAGGTGCTCCATCCATCATGCTGGAAAAGGCATTGTTGGGCGCCAAACTGCTCTTGGACGGTTGGGAGAACTTGCTCTTGGAGGACATTCTGGTACCATTCTTTATTCATGGCTGTGTTTTTAGGCAAGACTGTGAGTGAGCCGATTCAATTGGCTGAGAAGCAACCCCACACATGAATGGTTTCAGGATGCTTTACAGTTGGCATGAGACAAGACTGGTGGTATCGATCATCTCTTCTTCTCCGAATAAGCTGTTTTCCAGATGTCCCAAACAATCGAAAAGGGGATTCATCAGAGAAAATGACTTTGCCCCAGTCCTCAGCAGTCCTCTCCCTGTACCTTTTGCAGAATATCAGTCGGTCCCTGATGTTTTTTCTGGAGAGAAGTGGCTTCTTTGCTGCCCTCCTTGAAACCAGGCCTTGCTCAAAGAGTCTCCGCCTCACAGTGCGTGCAGAAGCACTCACACCAGCCTGCTGCCATTCCTGAGCAAGCTCGGCACTGCTGGTAGTCCGATCCAGCAGCTGAAACAGTTGTAAGATACGGTCCTGGCGCTTGCTGGTCTTTCTTGGGCGCCCTGGAGCCTTTTTCACAACAATGGAAGCTCTCTCCTTGAAGTTCTTGATGATGCGATAGATTGTTGACTGAGGTGCAATCTTTGTAGCTGCGATACTCTTCCCTGTTAGGCCATTTTTGTGCAGTGCAATGATGGCTGCACGTGTTTCTTTAGAGATAACCATGGTTAACTGAAGAGAAACAATGATACCATGCACCAGCCTCCTTTTAAAGTGTCCAGTGATGTCATTCTTACTTAATCATGACTGATTGATCGCCAGCCCTGTCCTCATCAACACCCACACCTGTGTTAATGGATCAATCACTAAAACGATGTTAGCTGCTCCTTTTAAGGCAGCATAACTAAATCCCATAATGGATACAATCCTGCTCCTATGTTCGTTCATCTTACCATAGATGAACCATGAACACGGCCACAAAGTCACGATAGGACACTCCATACTCAGAGCATTTAACCATATACACAAACGGAGTTCAAGTCCAATTTAGTATATAAAAATACATCAATTTTATTAATCTTCAATATTAATAACAATCATAATAAAATACCATATATCTAACATTACATGCTCAGCAGTTGAAAGCAACAACGGTACCAGACCTGTGTGATCAGCCACTCACTGCCCTAACATAAATAAAGTGCTTAGTGCTACTATCATTTTTAATGGGACAAGAAAAAGACCCCCAGGACCAAATATTATTGTCTATCTAACATCAAATGTAGCGTAATTCCTGGTACTCTTCCTTACCCATATAGCAGGCAGCAGATGGTCACACAGCACAGCCCCAACGCGCGTTTCGCGTTGGCTTCGTCAGGGGCAATGATGTTGAAATGTGTTTTGGGGGTTAAAGTTCATTTTCTGGGCAAATATTGACTTTGCAAGTACAGTAATTGCTGTTAAGCTGATCACTCTGACATTCAGGAGTATATGCAAATTGCCATTAGAAAAAATTAAGCAGTAGACTTTGGAAAAATTAATATTTGTCTCATTCTCAAAATTTTTGTCCATGACTGTATAGCACAGCCCACATAGTATATAACACAGCCACATAGTATATAGCACAGCCAACACAGTAGATAGTGCAGCCACGTAGTATATAGCACAGCGATGTAGTATATAACAGCCCACATAGTATATAACAGCCCACGCAGTATATAGCACAGCCATGTAGTATATAGCACAGCCCACGCAGTAGATAGCACAGCCACTTAGCATATAGCACAGCCCTTGTAGTATATAACAGCCCACGCAGTAGATAGCACAGCCACGTAGTATATAGCACAGCCATGTAGTATATAGCACAGCCCACGCAGTAGATAGCACAGCCACTTAGCATATAGCACAGCCCATGTAGTATATAACAGCCCACGCAGTAGATAGCACAGCCCACGTAGTATATAGCACAGTCCACGCAGTACATAGCACAGCCACGTAGTATATAGCACAGCCCACGTAGTATATTGCACAGCCACGTGGTATATAGCACAGCCAACGCAGTAGGTAGCGCAGCCACGTAGTAAATAACACAGCCCACAAAAAGAATGAAAATAAAAAATAGTTATATACTCACCTTCCGTCGTCCACCGAAGCTGTCCCGCTCCTCGTGATGCGGCCGGCAGCTTCCGTTCCGAGAGATGCATTGCAAAATTACCCAGATAACTTAGCGGTCTTTGTCAGAGACCGCTAAGTCATCTGTAATTTCACAATGCATCTCTGGGATCCAAAGCTGCCGAGAGCATCGGGAGGTGCGGGACAGCTTCGGTGGATGACGGAAGGTCAGAATAGCATGATTTTTTATTTTTTTAATTACTTTTACCATTATATCTTTTTCCTATTGATGCTGCATAGCCAGCATCAATAGTAAAAAAGTTGGTCCGGGATGGGGAGTAGGGAGGGGCCAATTCGCAACCGGACTGCCGGCCGCGACCAATCAGCGACTCTGGATTTCCGCTACAGACAGACAAACAGACGGAAGTACCCCTTAGATGATTATATAGATAGATGGATAATCTATAGATATATTTATAGATAGATATATCTATAGATACATAGATATACTAAACATCGGGCTTCGTATTATCTATCTATCATCTATCTATCGATATATCCATCTAGCTATCTATAGATATATCTATCGATAGATATATTTATAGATAGATAATAGATACGATAGGTAGATAATAGATCTATCATATCTATCTATCATCTATCCCATATCTATCATCTATTATCTATCGATCTGTTATCTATCATCTATCTGTCTGTGTGTGCAAACATTATTCTTCAATGGAGTATGTAAATTAAGAGGTTGGACAAGAAATGACATCACACTTTTATTTTGGTATATCTTTATTGAGATTACAAAAACACAGACAATTCCGCATGAAAAAACGTGTAAAAAAAACGCATGAAAAAAGCGTTAATTCCTGATCAATTCCTGATGCAATCCTGAACGTGGACCCATACCCTTACGTAGCAGTAATAGCGGCTGCCACCAGGAGTCTCTGGGCCTCTTACGTAGCAGTAACAGCGGCTGCCACCAGGTGTCTCTGGACCTCTTACGTAGCAGTAACAGCGGCTGCCACCAGGTGTCTCTGGACCTCTTACATAGCAGTAACAGCGGCTGCCACCAGGTGTCTCTGGACCTCTTGCGTAGCAGTAACAGCAGCTGCCACCAGGTGTCTCTGGACCTCTTACATAGCAGTAACAGCGGCTGCCACCAGGTGTCTCTGGACCTCTTACATGGTAGCCGCTGTTACTGCTACCAGGTGTCTCTGGACCTCTTACATAGCTGTAACAGTGGCTGCCACTAGGGGGCTCTGGACCTCTTACATAGCAGTAACAGCGGCTGCCACCAGGTGTCTCTGGACCTCTTACATAGCAGTAACAGCGGCTGCCACCAGGTGTCTCTGGACCTCTTACATAGCAGTAACAGCGGCTACCACCAGGTGTCTCTGGACCTCTTACATAGCTGTAACAGCGGCTGCCACTAGGGGGCTCTGGACCTCTTACATAGCAGTAACAGCGGCTGCCACCAGGTGTCTCTGGACCTCTTACATAGCAGTAACAGCGGCTGCCACCAGGTGTCTCTGGACCTCTTACATAGCTGTAACAGCGGCTGCCACTAGGGGGCTCTGGACCTCTTACATAGCAGTAACAGCGGCTGCCACTAGGGGGCTCTGGACCTCTTACGTAGCAGTAACAGCGGCTGCCACCAGGTGTCTCTGAACCTCTTACGTAGCAGTAACAGCGGCTGCCACCAGGTGTCTCTGGGCCTCTTACGTAGCAGTAACAGCGGCTGCCACCAGGTGTCTCTGGACCTCTTACGTAGCAGTAACAGCGGCTGCCGCCAGGGGGTTTTGGACCTCTTACATAGCAGTAACAGCGGCTGCCACCAGGTGTCTCTGGACCTCTTACATAGCAGTAACAGCGGCTGCCACCAGGTGTCTCTGGACCTCTTACATAGCAGTAACAGCGGCTGCCACCAGGTGTCTCTGGACCTCTTACGTAGCAGTAACAGCGGCTGCCGCCAGGTGTCTCTGGAACTCTTACGTAGCAGTAACAGCGGCTGCGACCAGGTGTCTCTGGACCTCTTACGTAGCAGTAACAGCAGCTGCCGCCAGGGGGTTTTGGACCTCTTACGTAGCAGTAACAGCGGCTACCATCAGGTGTCTCTGGACCTCTTACGTAGCAGTAACAGCGGCTGCCACCAGGTGTCTCTGGGCCTCTTACGTAGCAGTAACAGCGGCTGCCGCCAGGTGTCTCTGGACCTCTTACGTAGCAGTAACAGCGGCTGCCACCAGGTGTCTCTGGACCTCTTACATAGCAGTAACAGCGGCTGCCACTAGGGGGCTCTGGACCTCTTACGTAGCAGTAACAGTGGCTGCCACCAGGTGTCTCTGGACCTCTTACATAGCAGTAACAGCGGCTGCCACTAGGGAGCTCTGGACCTCTTACGTAGCAGTAACAGCGGCTGCCACCAGGTGTCTCTGGACCTAGCAGTAACAGCAGCTGCCACCAGGTGTCTCTGGACCTCTTACATAGTAGTAACAGCGGCTGCCACCAGGGGGCTCTGGACCTCTTACGTAGCAGTAACAGCGGCTGCCACCAGGTGTCTCTGGACCTCTTACGTAGCAGTAACAGCGGCTGCCACCAGGTGTCTCTGGACCTCTTACGTAGCAGTAACAGCGGCTGCCACCAGGTGTCTCTGGACCTCTTACGTAGCAGTAACAGCGGCTGCCACCAGGTGTCTCTGGACCTCTTACGTAGCAGTAACAGCGGCTGCCACCAGGTGTCTCTGGACCTCTTACGTAGCAGTAACAGTGGCTGCCACCAGGTGTCTCTGGACCTCTTACGCTCTGGACCTCTTACGTAGCAGTAACAGCGGCTGCCGCCAGGTGTCTCTGGACCTCTTACGTAGCAGTAACAGCAGCTGCCACCAGGTGTCTCTGGACCTCTTACGTAGCAGTAACAGCGGCTGCCACTAGGGGGCTCTGGACCTCTTACGTAGCAGTAACAGCGGCTGCCACTAGGGGGCTCTGGACCTCTTACGTAGCAGTAACAGCGACTGCCACCAGGTGTCTCTGGACCTCTTACATAGCAGTAACAGCGGCTGCCGCCAGGTGTCTCTGGACCTCTTACGTAGCAGTAACAGCGGCTGCCACCAGGTGTCTCTGGACCTCTTACATAGCAGTAACAGCGGCTGCCACCAGGTGTCTCTGGACCTCTTACATAGCAGTAACAGCGGCTGCCACCAGGTGTCTCTGGACCTCTTACGTAGCAGTAACAGCGGCTGCCACCAGGTGTCTCTGGACCTCTTACGTAGCAGTAACAGCGGCTGCCGCCAGGTGTCTCTGGACCTCTTACGTAGCAGTAACAGCGGCTGCCACCAGGTGCCTCTGGACCTCTTACGTAGCAGTAACAGTGGCTGCCACCAGGTGTCTCTGGACCTCTTATGCTCTGGACCTCTTACGTAGCAGTAACAGCGGCTGCCGCCAGGTGTCTCTGGACCTCTTACGTAGAAGTAACAGCGGCTGCCACCAGGTGTCTCTGGACCTCTTACGTAGCAGTAACAGCGGCTGCCACTAGGGGGCTCTGGACCTCTTACGTAGCAGTAACAGCGGCTGCCACTAGGGGGCTCTGGACCTCTTACGTAGCAGTAACAGCGGCTGCCACCAGGTGTCTCTGGACCTCTTACATAGCAGTAACAGCGGCTGCCACCAGGTGTCTCTGGACCTCTTACATAGCAGTAACAGCGGCTGCCACCAGGTGTCTCTGGACCTCTTACGTAGCAGTAACAGCGGCTGCCACCAGGTGTCTCTGGACCTCTTAGGTAGCAGTAACAGCGGCTGCCACCAGGTGTCTCTGGACCTCTTACTTAGCAGTAACAGCGGCTGCCACCAGGTGTCTCTGGACCTCTTACATAGCAGTAACAGCGGCTACCACCAGGTGTCTCTGGACCTCTTACATAGTAGTAACAGCGGCTGCCACCAGGTGTCTCTGGACCTCTTACATAGCAGTAACAGCGGCTACCACCAGGTGTCTCTTGACCTCTTACATAGCTGTAACAGCGGCTGCCACTAGGGGGCTCTGGACCTTTTACGTAGCAGTAACAGCGGCTGCCGCCAGGTGTCTCTAGACCTCTTACGTAGCAGTAACAGCGGCTGCGACCAGGTGTCTCTGGACCTCTTACGTAGCAGTAACAGCGGCTGCCGCCAGGGGGTTTTGGACCTCTTACGTAGCAGTAACAGCGGCTGCCACCAGGTGTCTCTGGGCCTCTTACGTAGCAGTAACAGCAGCTGCCGCCAGGTGTCTCTGGACCTCTTACGTAGCAGTAACAGCGGCTGCCACCAGGTGTCTCTGGACCTCTTACATAGCAGTAACAGCGGCTACCACTAGGGGGCTCTGGACCTCTTACGTAGCAGTAACAGTGGCTGCCACCAGGTGTCTCTGGACCTCTTACATAGCAGTAACAGCGGCTGCCACTAGGGAGCTCTGGACCTCTTACGTAGCAGTAACAGCGGCTGCCACCAGGTGTCTCTGGACCTAGCAGTAACAGCGGCTGCCACCAGGTGTCTCTGGACCTCTTACATAGTAGTAACAGCGGCTGCCACCAGGGGGCTCTGGACCTCTTACGTAGCAGTAACAGCGGCTGCCACCAGGTGTCTCTGGACCTCTTACGTAGCAGTAACAGCGGCTGCCACCAGGTGTCTCTGGACCTCTTACGTAGCAGTAACAGCGGCTGCCACCAGGTGTCTCTGGGCCTCTTACGTAGCAGTAACAGCGGCTGCCACCAGGTGTCTCTGGGCCTCTTACGTAGCAGTAACAGCGGCTGCCACCAGGTGTCTCTGGACCTCTTACGTAGCAGTAACAGCGGCTGCCACCAGGTGTCTCTGGACCTCTTACGTAGCAGTAACAGCGGCTGCCACCAGGTGTCTCTGGAATTCTTACGTAGCAGTAACAGCGGCTGCCACCAGGTGTCTCTGGACCTCTTACGTAGCAGTAACAGCGGCTGCCACCAGGTGTCTCTGGACCTCTTACGTAGCAGTAACAGCGGCTGCCACCAGGTGTCTCTGGACCTCTTACGTAGCAGTAACAGCGGCTGCCACCAGGTGTCTCTGGACCTCTTACATAGCAGTAACAGCGGCTGCCACTAGGGGGATCTGGACCTCTTACGTAGCAGTAACAGCGGCTGCCACCAGGGGGTTTTGGACCTCTTACATAGCAGTAACAGCGGCTGCCACCAGGTGTCTCTGGACCTCTTACATAGCAGTAACAGCGGCTGCCACCAGGTGTCTCTGGACCTCTTACGTAGCAGTAACAGCGGCTGCCACCAGGTGTCTCTGGACCTCTTACGTAGCAGTAACAGCGGCTGCCGCCAGATGTCTCTGGACCTCTTACGTAGCAGTAACAGCGGCTGCCACCAGGTGTCACTGGACCTCTTACGTAGCAGTAACAGTGGCTGCCGCCAGGGGGTTTTGGACCTCTTACGTAGCAGTAACAGCGGCTGCCACCAGGTGTCTCTGGGCCTCTTACGTAGCAGTAACAGCGGCTGCCACCAGGTGTCTCTGGACCTCTTACGTAGCAGTAACAGCGGCTGCCGCCAGGTGTCTCTGGACCTCTTACGTAGCAGTAACAGCGGCTGCCACCAGGTGTCTCTGGACCTCTTACGTAGCAGTAACAGCGGCTGCCACTAGGGGGCTCTGGACCTCTTACGTAGCAGTAACAGTGGCTGCCACCAGGTGTCTCTGGACCTCTTACGTAGCAGTAACAGCGGCTGCCGCCAGGTGTCTCTGGACCTCTTACGTAGCAGTAACAGCGGCTGCCACTAGGGGGCTCTGGACCTCTTACGTAGCAGTAACAGCGGCTGCCGCCAGGTGTCTCTGGACCTCTTACGTAGCAGTAACAGCGGCTGCCGCCAGGTGTCTCTGGACCTCTTACGTAGCAGTAACAGCGGCTGCCACCAGGTGTCTCTGGACCTCTTACGTAGCTGTAACAGCGGCTGCCACTAGGAGGCTCTGGACCTCTTACATAGCAGTAACAGCGGCTGCCACCAGGTGTCTCTGGACCTCTTACGTAGCAGTAACAGCGGCTGCCGCCAGGTGTCTCTGGACCTCTTACGTAGCAGTAACAGCGGCTGCCACCAGGTGTCTCTGGACCTCTTACGTAGCAGTAACAGCGGCTGCCACCAGGTGTCTCTGGACCTCTTACGTAGCAGTAACAGCGGCTGCCGCCAGGTGTCTCTGGACCTCTTACGTAGCAGTAACAGCGGCTGCCGCCAGGTGCCTCTGGACCTCTTACGTAGCAGTAACAGCGGCTGCCGCCAGGTGTCTCTGGACCTCTTACGTAGCAGTAACAGCGGCTGCCACCAGGTGTCTCTGGACCTCTTACGTAGCAGTAACAGCGGCTGCCACTAGGGGGCTCTGGACCTCTTACATAGCAGTAACAGTGGCTGCCACCAGGTGTCTCTGGACCTCTTACATAGCAGTAACAGCGGCTGCCACCAGGTGTCTCTGGACCTCTTACGTAGCAGTAACAGTGGCTGCCACCAGGTGTCTCTGGACCTCTTACGCTCTGGACCTCTTACGTAGCAGTAACAGCGGCTGCCGCCAGGTGTCTCTGGACCTCTTACGTAGCAGTAACAGCAGCTGCCACCAGGTGTCTCTGGACCTCTTACGTAGCAGTAACAGCGGCTGCCACTAGGGGGCTCTGGACCTCTTACGTAGCAGTAACAGCGGCTGCCACTAGGGGGCTCTGGACCTCTTACGTAGCAGTAACAGCGGCTGCCACCAGGTGTCTCTGGACCTCTTACATAGCAGTAACAGCGGCTGCCGCCAGGTGTCTCTGGACCTCTTACGTAGCAGTAACAGCGGCTGCCACCAGGTGTCTCTGGACCTCTTACATAGCAGTAACAGCGGCTGCCACCAGGTGTCTCTGGACCTCTTACATAGCAGTAACAGCGGCTGCCACCAGGTGTCTCTGGACCTCTTACGTAGCAGTAACAGCGGCTGCCACCAGGTGTCTCTGGACCTCTTACGTAGCAGTAACAGCGGCTGCCGCCAGGTGTCTCTGGACCTCTTACGTAGCAGTAACAGCGGCTGCCACCAGGTGCCTCTGGACCTCTTACGTAGCAGTAACAGTGGCTGCCACCAGGTGTCTCTGGACCTCTTATGCTCTGGACCTCTTACGTAGCAGTAACAGCGGCTGCCGCCAGGTGTCTCTGGACCTCTTACGTAGAAGTAACAGCGGCTGCCACCAGGTGTCTCTGGACCTCTTACGTAGCAGTAACAGCGGCTGCCACTAGGGGGCTCTGGACCTCTTACGTAGCAGTAACAGCGGCTGCCACTAGGGGGCTCTGGACCTCTTACGTAGCAGTAACAGCGGCTGCCACCAGGTGTCTCTGGACCTCTTACATAGCAGTAACAGCGGCTGCCACCAGGTGTCTCTGGACCTCTTACATAGCAGTAACAGCGGCTGCCACCAGGTGTCTCTGGACCTCTTACGTAGCAGTAACAGCGGCTGCCACCAGGTGTCTCTGGACCTCTTAGGTAGCAGTAACAGCGGCTGCCACCAGGTGTCTCTGGACCTCTTACTTAGCAGTAACAGCGGCTGCCACCAGGTGTCTCTGGACCTCTTACATAGCAGTAACAGCGGCTACCACCAGGTGTCTCTGGACCTCTTACATAGTAGTAACAGCGGCTGCCACCAGGTGTCTCTGGACCTCTTACATAGCAGTAACAGCGGCTACCACCAGGTGTCTCTTGACCTCTTACATAGCTGTAACAGCGGCTGCCACTAGGGGGCTCTGGACCTTTTACGTAGCAGTAACAGCGGCTGCCGCCAGGTGTCTCTAGACCTCTTACGTAGCAGTAACAGCGGCTGCGACCAGGTGTCTCTGGACCTCTTACGTAGCAGTAACAGCGGCTGCCGCCAGGGGGTTTTGGACCTCTTACGTAGCAGTAACAGCGGCTGCCACCAGGTGTCTCTGGGCCTCTTACGTAGCAGTAACAGCAGCTGCCGCCAGGTGTCTCTGGACCTCTTACGTAGCAGTAACAGCGGCTGCCACCAGGTGTCTCTGGACCTCTTACATAGCAGTAACAGCGGCTACCACTAGGGGGCTCTGGACCTCTTACGTAGCAGTAACAGTGGCTGCCACCAGGTGTCTCTGGACCTCTTACATAGCAGTAACAGCGGCTGCCACTAGGGAGCTCTGGACCTCTTACGTAGCAGTAACAGCGGCTGCCACCAGGTGTCTCTGGACCTAGCAGTAACAGCGGCTGCCACCAGGTGTCTCTGGACCTCTTACATAGTAGTAACAGCGGCTGCCACCAGGGGGCTCTGGACCTCTTACGTAGCAGTAACAGCGGCTGCCACCAGGTGTCTCTGGACCTCTTACGTAGCAGTAACAGCGGCTGCCACCAGGTGTCTCTGGACCTCTTACGTAGCAGTAACAGCGGCTGCCACCAGGTGTCTCTGGGCCTCTTACGTAGCAGTAACAGCGGCTGCCACCAGGTGTCTCTGGGCCTCTTACGTAGCAGTAACAGCGGCTGCCACCAGGTGTCTCTGGACCTCTTACGTAGCAGTAACAGCGGCTGCCACCAGGTGTCTCTGGACCTCTTACGTAGCAGTAACAGCGGCTGCCACCAGGTGTCTCTGGAATTCTTACGTAGCAGTAACAGCGGCTGCCACCAGGTGTCTCTGGACCTCTTACGTAGCAGTAACAGCGGCTGCCACCAGGTGTCTCTGGACCTCTTACGTAGCAGTAACAGCGGCTGCCACCAGGTGTCTCTGGACCTCTTACGTAGCAGTAACAGCGGCTGCCACCAGGTGTCTCTGGACCTCTTACATAGCAGTAACAGCGGCTGCCACTAGGGGGATCTGGACCTCTTACGTAGCAGTAACAGCGGCTGCCACCAGGGGGTTTTGGACCTCTTACATAGCAGTAACAGCGGCTGCCACCAGGTGTCTCTGGACCTCTTACATAGCAGTAACAGCGGCTGCCACCAGGTGTCTCTGGACCTCTTACGTAGCAGTAACAGCGGCTGCCACCAGGTGTCTCTGGACCTCTTACGTAGCAGTAACAGCGGCTGCCGCCAGATGTCTCTGGACCTCTTACGTAGCAGTAACAGCGGCTGCCACCAGGTGTCACTGGACCTCTTACGTAGCAGTAACAGTGGCTGCCGCCAGGGGGTTTTGGACCTCTTACGTAGCAGTAACAGCGGCTGCCACCAGGTGTCTCTGGGCCTCTTACGTAGCAGTAACAGCGGCTGCCACCAGGTGTCTCTGGACCTCTTACGTAGCAGTAACAGCGGCTGCCGCCAGGTGTCTCTGGACCTCTTACGTAGCAGTAACAGCGGCTGCCACCAGGTGTCTCTGGACCTCTTACGTAGCAGTAACAGCGGCTGCCACTAGGGGGCTCTGGACCTCTTACGTAGCAGTAACAGTGGCTGCCACCAGGTGTCTCTGGACCTCTTACGTAGCAGTAACAGCGGCTGCCGCCAGGTGTCTCTGGACCTCTTACGTAGCAGTAACAGCGGCTGCCACTAGGGGGCTCTGGACCTCTTACGTAGCAGTAACAGCGGCTGCCGCCAGGTGTCTCTGGACCTCTTACGTAGCAGTAACAGCGGCTGCCGCCAGGTGTCTCTGGACCTCTTACGTAGCAGTAACAGCGGCTGCCACCAGGTGTCTCTGGACCTCTTACGTAGCTGTAACAGCGGCTGCCACTAGGAGGCTCTGGACCTCTTACATAGCAGTAACAGCGGCTGCCACCAGGTGTCTCTGGACCTCTTACGTAGCAGTAACAGCGGCTGCCGCCAGGTGTCTCTGGACCTCTTACGTAGCAGTAACAGCGGCTGCCACCAGGTGTCTCTGGACCTCTTACGTAGCAGTAACAGCGGCTGCCACCAGGTGTCTCTGGACCTCTTACGTAGCAGTAACAGCGGCTGCCGCCAGGTGTCTCTGGACCTCTTACGTAGCAGTAACAGCGGCTGCCGCCAGGTGCCTCTGGACCTCTTACGTAGCAGTAACAGCGGCTGCCGCCAGGTGTCTCTGGACCTCTTACGTAGCAGTAACAGCGGCTGCCACCAGGTGTCTCTGGACCTCTTACGTAGCAGTAACAGCGGCTGCCACTAGGGGGCTCTGGACCTCTTACATAGCAGTAACAGTGGCTGCCACCAGGTGTCTCTGGACCTCTTACATAGCAGTAACAGCGGCTGCCACCAGGTGTCTCTGGACCTCTTACGTAGCAGTAACAGTGGCTGCCACCAGGTGTCTCTGGACCTCTTACGCTCTGGACCTCTTACGTAGCAGTAACAGCGGCTGCCGCCAGGTGTCTCTGGACCTCTTACGTAGCAGTAACAGCAGCTGCCACCAGGTGTCTCTGGACCTCTTACGTAGCAGTAACAGCGGCTGCCACTAGGGGGCTCTGGACCTCTTACGTAGCAGTAACAGCGGCTGCCACTAGGGGGCTCTGGACCTCTTACGTAGCAGTAACAGCGGCTGCCACCAGGTGTCTCTGGACCTCTTACATAGCAGTAACAGCGGCTGCCGCCAGGTGTCTCTGGACCTCTTACGTAGCAGTAACAGCGGCTGCCACCAGGTGTCTCTGGACCTCTTACATAGCAGTAACAGCGGCTGCCACCAGGTGTCTCTGGACCTCTTACATAGCAGTAACAGCGGCTGCCACCAGGTGTCTCTGGACCTCTTACGTAGCAGTAACAGCGGCTGCCACCAGGTGTCTCTGGACCTCTTACGTAGCAGTAACAGCGGCTGCCGCCAGGTGTCTCTGGACCTCTTACGTAGCAGTAACAGCGGCTGCCACCAGGTGCCTCTGGACCTCTTACGTAGCAGTAACAGTGGCTGCCACCAGGTGTCTCTGGACCTCTTATGCTCTGGACCTCTTACGTAGCAGTAACAGCGGCTGCCGCCAGGTGTCTCTGGACCTCTTACGTAGAAGTAACAGCGGCTGCCACCAGGTGTCTCTGGACCTCTTACGTAGCAGTAACAGCGGCTGCCACTAGGGGGCTCTGGACCTCTTACGTAGCAGTAACAGCGGCTGCCACTAGGGGGCTCTGGACCTCTTACGTAGCAGTAACAGCGGCTGCCACCAGGTGTCTCTGGACCTCTTACATAGCAGTAACAGCGGCTGCCACCAGGTGTCTCTGGACCTCTTACATAGCAGTAACAGCGGCTGCCACCAGGTGTCTCTGGACCTCTTACGTAGCAGTAACAGCGGCTGCCACCAGGTGTCTCTGGACCTCTTAGGTAGCAGTAACAGCGGCTGCCACCAGGTGTCTCTGGACCTCTTACTTAGCAGTAACAGCGGCTGCCACCAGGTGTCTCTGGACCTCTTACATAGCAGTAACAGCGGCTACCACCAGGTGTCTCTGGACCTCTTACATAGTAGTAACAGCGGCTGCCACCAGGTGTCTCTGGACCTCTTACATAGCAGTAACAGCGGCTACCACCAGGTGTCTCTTGACCTCTTACATAGCTGTAACAGCGGCTGCCACTAGGGGGCTCTGGACCTTTTACGTAGCAGTAACAGCGGCTGCCGCCAGGTGTCTCTAGACCTCTTACGTAGCAGTAACAGCGGCTGCGACCAGGTGTCTCTGGACCTCTTACGTAGCAGTAACAGCGGCTGCCGCCAGGGGGTTTTGGACCTCTTACGTAGCAGTAACAGCGGCTGCCACCAGGTGTCTCTGGGCCTCTTACGTAGCAGTAACAGCAGCTGCCGCCAGGTGTCTCTGGACCTCTTACGTAGCAGTAACAGCGGCTGCCACCAGGTGTCTCTGGACCTCTTACATAGCAGTAACAGCGGCTACCACTAGGGGGCTCTGGACCTCTTACGTAGCAGTAACAGTGGCTGCCACCAGGTGTCTCTGGACCTCTTACATAGCAGTAACAGCGGCTGCCACTAGGGAGCTCTGGACCTCTTACGTAGCAGTAACAGCGGCTGCCACCAGGTGTCTCTGGACCTAGCAGTAACAGCGGCTGCCACCAGGTGTCTCTGGACCTCTTACATAGTAGTAACAGCGGCTGCCACCAGGGGGCTCTTGACCTCTTACGTAGCAGTAACAGCGGCTGCCACCAGGTGTCTCTGGACCTCTTACGTAGCAGTAACAGCGGCTGCCACCAGGTGTCTCTGGACCTCTTACGTAGCAGTAACAGCGGCTGCCACCAGGTGTCTCTGGGCCTCTTACGTAGCAGTAACAGCGGCTGCCACCAGGTGTCTCTGGGCCTCTTACGTAGCAGTAACAGCGGCTGCCACCAGGTGTCTCTGGACCTCTTACGTAGCAGTAACAGCGGCTGCCACCAGGTGTCTCTGGACCTCTTACGTAGCAGTAACAGCGGCTGCCACCAGGTGTCTCTGGAATTCTTACGTAGCAGTAACAGCGGCTGCCACCAGGTGTCTCTGGACCTCTTACGTAGCAGTAACAGCGGCTGCCACCAGGTGTCTCTGGACCTCTTACGTAGCAGTAACAGCGGCTGCCACCAGGTGTCTCTGGACCTCTTACGTAGCAGTAACAGCGGCTGCCACCAGGTGTCTCTGGACCTCTTACATAGCAGTAACAGCGGCTGCCACTAGGGGGATCTGGACCTCTTACGTAGCAGTAACAGCGGCTGCCACCAGGGGGTTTTGGACCTCTTACATAGCAGTAACAGCGGCTGCCACCAGGTGTCTCTGGACCTCTTACATAGCAGTAACAGCGGCTGCCACCAGGTGTCTCTGGACCTCTTACGTAGCAGTAACAGCGGCTGCCACCAGGTGTCTCTGGACCTCTTACGTAGCAGTAACAGCGGCTGCCGCCAGATGTCTCTGGACCTCTTACGTAGCAGTAACAGCGGCTGCCACCAGGTGTCACTGGACCTCTTACGTAGCAGTAACAGTGGCTGCCGCCAGGGGGTTTTGGACCTCTTACGTAGCAGTAACAGCGGCTGCCACCAGGTGTCTCTGGGCCTCTTACGTAGCAGTAACAGCGGCTGCCACCAGGTGTCTCTGGACCTCTTACGTAGCAGTAACAGCGGCTGCCACTAGGGGGCTCTGAACCTCTTACGTAGCAGTAACAGTGGCTGCCACCAGGTGTCTCTGGACCTCTTACGTAGCAGTAACAGCGGCTGCCACTAGGGGGCTCTGGACCTCTTACGTAGCAGTAACAGCGGCTGCCGCCAGGTGTCTCTGGACCTCTTACGTAGCAGTAACAGCGGCTGCCACCAGGTGTCTCTGGACCTCTTACGTAGCAGTAACAGCGGCTGCCACTAGGGGGCTCTGGACCTCTTACGTAGCAGTAACAGTGGCTGCCACCAGGTGTCTCTGGACCTCTTACGTAGCAGTAACAGCGGCTGCCGCCAGGTGTCTCTGGACCTCTTACGTAGCAGTAACAGCGGCTGCCACTAGGGGGCTCTGGACCTCTTACGTAGCAGTAACAGCGGCTGCCGCCAGGTGTCTCTGGACCTCTTACGTAGCAGTAACAGCGGCTGCCGCCAGGTGTCTCTGGACCTCTTACGTAGCAGTAACAGCGGCTGCCACCAGGTGTCTCTGGACCTCTTACGTAGCTGTAACAGCGGCTGCCACTAGGAGGCTCTGGACCTCTTACATAGCAGTAACAGCGGCTGCCACCAGGTGTCTCTGGACCTCTTACGTAGCAGTAACAGCGGCTGCCGCCAGGTGTCTCTGGACCTCTTACGTAGCAGTAACAGCGGCTGCCACCAGGTGTCTCTGGACCTCTTACGTAGCAGTAACAGCGGCTGCCACCAGGTGTCTCTGGACCTCTTACGTAGCAGTAACAGCGGCTGCCGCCAGGTGTCTCTGGACCTCTTACGTAGCAGTAACAGCGGCTGCCGCCAGGTGTCTCTGGACCTCTTACGTAGCAGTAACAGCGGCTGCCGCCAGGTGTCTCTGGACCTCTTACGTAGCAGTAACAGCGGCTGCCACCAGGTGTCTCTGGACCTCTTACGTAGCAGTAACAGCGGCTGCCACTAGGGGGCTCTGGACCTCTTACATAGCAGTAACAGTGGCTGCCACCAGGTGTCTCTGGACCTCTTACATAGCAGTAACAGCGGCTGCCACCAGGTGTCTCTGGACCTCTTACGTAGCAGTAACAGCGGCTGCCACCAGGTGTCTCTGGACCTCTTACGTAGCATTAACAGCGGCTGCCGCCAGGTGTCTCTGGACCTCTTACGTAGCAGTAACAGCGGCTGCCACCAGGTGTCTCTGGACCTCTTACGTAGCAGTAACAGCGGCTGCCACCAGGTGTCTCTGGACCTCTTACGTAGCAGTAACAGCGGCTGCCACCAGGTGTCTCTGGACCTCTTACGTAGCAGTAACAGCGGCTGCCACCAGGTGTCTCTGGACCTCTTACGTAGCAGTAACAGCGGCTGCCACCAGGTGTCTCTGGACCTCTTACATAGCAGTAACAGCGGCTGCCACTAGGGGGATCTGGACCTCTTACGTAGCAGTAACAGCGGCTGCCACCAGGGGGTTTTGGACCTCTTACATAGCAGTAACAGCGGCTGCCACCAGGTGTCTCTGGACCTCTTACGTAGCAGTAACAGCGGCTGCCACCAGGTGTCTCTGGACCTCTTACGTAGCAGTAACAGCGGCTGCCACCAGGTGTCTCTGGACCTCTTACGTAGCAGTAACAGCGGCTGCCGCCAGATGTCTCTGGACCTCTTACGTAGCAGTAACAGCGGCTGCCACCAGGTGTCACTGGACCTCTTACGTAGCAGTAACAGTGGCTGCCGCCAGGGGGTTTTGGACCTCTTACGTAGCAGTAACAGCGGCTGCCACCAGGTGTCTCTGGGCCTCTTACGTAGCAGTAACAGCGGCTGCCACCAGGTGTCTCTGGACCTCATACGTAGCAGTAACAGCGGCTGCCACTAGGGGGCTCTGGACCTCTTACGTAGCAGTAACAGTGGCTGCCACCAGGTGTCTCTGGACCTCTTACGTAGCAGTAACAGCGGCTGCCACTAGGGGGCTCTGGACCTCTTACGTAGCAGTAACAGCGGCTGCCGCCAGGTGTCTCTGGACCTCTTATGTAGCAGTAACAGCGGCTGCCACCAGGTGTCTCTGGACCTCTTACGTAGCAGTAACAGCGGCTGCCACTAGGGGGCTCTGGACCTCTTACGTAGCAGTAACAGTAGCTGCCACCAGGTGTCTCTGGACCTCTTACGTAGCAGTAACAGCGGCTGCCGCCAGGTGTCTCTGGACCTCTTACGTAGCAGTAACAGCGGCTGCCACTAGGGGGCTCTGGACCTCTTACGTAGCAGTAACAGCGGCTGCCGCCAGGTGTCTCTGGACCTCTTACGTAGCAGTAACAGCGGCTGCCGCCAGGTGTCTCTGGACCTCTTACGTAGCAGTAACAGCGGCTGCCACCAGGTGTCTCTGGACCTCTTACGTAGCTGTAACAGCGGCTGCCACTAGGAGGCTCTGGACCTCTTACATAGCAGTAACAGCGGCTGCCACCAGGTGTCTCTGGACCTCTTACGTAGCAGTAACAGCGGCTGCCGCCAGGTGTCTCTGGACCTCTTACGTAGCAGTAACAGCGGCTGCCACCAGGTGTCTCTGGACCTCTTACGTAGCAGTAACAGCGGCTGCCACCAGGTGTCTCTGGACCTCTTACGTAGCAGTAACAGCGGCTGCCACCAGGTGTCTCTGGACCTCTTACGTAGCAGTAACAGCGGCTGCCGCCAGGTGTCTCTGGACCTCTTACGTAGCAGTAACAGCGGCTGCCGCCAGGTGTCTCTGGACCTCTTATGTAGCAGTAACAGCGGCTGCCACCAGGTGTCTCTGGACCTCTTACGTAGCAGTAACAGCGGCTGCCACTAGAGGGCTCTGGACCTCTTACGTAGCAGTAACAGTGGCTGCCACCAGGTGTCTCTGGACCTCTTACATAGCAGTAACAGCGGCTGCCACCAGGTGTCTCTGGACCTCTTACATAGCAGTAACAGCGGCTGCCACCAGGTGTCTCTGGACCTCTTACGTAGCATTAACAGCGGCTGCCGCCAGGTGTCTCTGGACCTCTTACGTAGCAGTAACAGCGGCTGCCACCAGGTGTCTCTGGACCTCTTACGTAGCAGTAACAGCGGCTGCCGCCAGGGGGTTTTGGACCTCTTACGTAGCAGTAACAGCGGCTGCCACCAGGTGTCTCTGGACCCCTTACGTAGCAGTAACAGCGGCTGCCACTAGGGGGCTCTGGACCTCTTACGTAGCAGTAACAGTGGCTGCCACCAGGTGTCTCTGGACCCCTTACGTAGCAGTAACAGCGGCTGCCACTAGGGGGCTCTGGACCTCTTACGTAGCAGTAACAGTGGCTGCCACCAGGTGTCTCTGGACCTCTTACGTAGCAGTAACAGCGGCTGCCACTAGGGGGCTCTGGACCTCTTACGTAGCAGTAACAGCGGCTGCCGCCAGGTGTCTCTGGACCTCTTACGTAGCAGTAACAGCGGCTGCCACCAGGTGTCTCTGGACCTCTTACGTAGCAGTAACAGCGGCTGCCGCCAGGTGTCTCTGGACCTCTTACGTAGCAGTAACAGCGGCTGCCGCCAGGTGTCTCTGGACCTCTTACGTAGCAGTAACAGCGGCTGCCACCAGGTGTCTCTGGACCTCTTACGTAGCAGTAACAGCGGCTGCCGCCAGGTGTCTCTGGACCTCTTACGTAGCAGTAACAGCGGCTGCCGCCAGGTGTCTCTGGACCTCTTACGTAGCAGTAACAGCGGCTGCCGCCAGGTGTCTCTGGACCTCTTACGTAGCAGTAACAGCGGCTGCCACCAGGTGTCTCTGGACCTCTTACGTAGCAGTAACAGCGGCTGCCACTAGGGGGCTCTGGACCTCTCACGTAGCAGTAACAGTGGCTGCCACTAGGGGGCTCTGTTCCTCTTACGTAGCAGTAACAGCGGCTGCCACCAGGTGTCTCTGGGCCTCTTACGTAGCAGTAACAGCGGCTGCCGCCAGGTGTCTCTGGACCTCTTACGTAGCAGTAACAGCGGCTGCCACCAGGTGTCTCTGGACCTCTTACGTAGCAGTAACAGCGGCTGCCACTAGGGGGCTCTGGACCTCTTACGTAGCAGTAACAGCGGCTGCCACTAGGGGGCTCTGGACCTCTTACGTAGCAGTAACAGCAGCTGCCACCAGGTGTCTCTGGACCTCTTACGTAGCAGTAACAGCGGCTGCCGCCAGGTGTCTCTGGACCTCTTACGTAGCAGTAACAGCGGCTGCCACCAGGTGTCTCTGGACCTCTTACGTAGCAGTAACAGCGGCTGCCACCAGGTGTCTCTGGACCTCTTACATAGCAGTAACAGCGGCTGCCACCAGGTGTCTCTGGACCTCTTACGTAGCAGTAACAGCGGCTGCCACCAGGTGTCTCTGGACCTCTTACGTAGCAGTAACAGCGGCTGCCACCAGGTGTCTCTGGACCTCTTACATAGCAGTAACAGCGGCTGCCACCAGGTTTCTCTGGACCTCTTACATAGCAGTAACAGCGGCTGCCACCAGGTGTCTCTGGACCTCTTACATAGCAGTAACAGCGGCTACCACCAGGTGTCTCTGGACCTCTTACATACTAGTAACAGCGGCTGCCACCAGGTGTCTCTGGACCTCTTACATAGCAGTAACAGCGGCTACCACCAGGTGTCTCTGGACCTCTTACATAGTAGTAACAGCGGCTGCCACTAGGGGGCTCTGGACCTCTTACGTAGCAGTAACAGCGGCTGCCACCAGGTGTCTCTGGACCTCTTACGTAGCAGTAACAGCGGCTACCACCAGGTGTCTCTGGACCTCTTACGTAGCAGTAACAGCGGCTGCCACCAGGTGTCTCTGGACCTAGCAGTAACAGCGGCTGCCACCAAGTGTCTCTGGACCTCTTACATAGCAGTAACAGCGGCTGCCACTAGGGGGCTCTGGACCTCTTACGTAGCAGTAACAGCGGCTGCCGCCAGGTGTCTCTGGACCTCTTACGTAGCAGTAACAGCGGCTGCCACCAGGTGTCTCTGGACCTCTTACATAGCTGTAACAGCGGCTGCCACTAGGAGGCTCTGGACCTCTTACATAGCAGTAACAGCGGCTGCCACCAGGTGTCTCTGGACCTCTTACGTAGCAGTAACAGCGGCTGCCGCCAGGTGTCTCTGGACCTCTTACGTAGCAGTAACAGCGGCTGCCACCAGGTGCCTCTGGACCTCTTACGTAGCAGTAACAGTGGCTGCCACCAGGTGTCTCTGGACCTCTTACGCTCTGGACCTCTTACGTAGCAGTAACAGCGGCTGCCGCCAGGTGTCTCTGGACCTCTTACGTAGCAGTAACAGCGGCTGCCACCAGGTGTCTCTGGACCTCTTACGTAGCAGTAACAGCGGCTGCCACTAGGGGGCTCTGGACCTCTTACGTAGCAGTAACAGCGGCTGCCACTAGGGGGCTCTGGACCTCTTACGTAGCAGTAACAGCGGCTGCCACCAGGTGTCTCTGGACCTCTTACATAGCAGTAACAGCGGCTGCCGCCAGGTGTCTCTGGACCTCTTACGTAGCAGTAACAGCGGCTGCCACCAGGTGTCTCTGGACCTCTTACATAGCAGTAACAGCGGCTGCCACCAGGTGTCTCTGGACCTCTTACATAGCAGTAACAGCGGCTGCCACCAGGTGTCTCTGGACCTCTTACGTAGCAGTAACAGCGGCTGCCACCAGGTGTCTCTGGACCTCTTACGTAGCAGTAACAGCGGCTGCCGCCAGGTGTCTCTGGACCTCTTACGTAGCAGTAACAGCGGCTGCCACCAGGTGCCTCTGGACCTCTTACGTAGCAGTAACAGTGGCTGCCACCAGGTGTCTCTGGACCTCTTATGCTCTGGACCTCTTACGTAGCAGTAACAGCGGCTGCCGCCAGGTGTCTCTGGACCTCTTACGTAGAAGTAACAGCGGCTGCCACCAGGTGTCTCTGGACCTCTTACGTAGCAGTAACAGCGGCTGCCACTAGGGGGCTCTGGACCTCTTACGTAGCAGTAACAGCGGCTGCCACTAGGGGGCTCTGGACCTCTTACGTAGCAGTAACAGCGGCTGCCACCAGGTGTCTCTGGACCTCTTACATAGCAGTAACAGCGGCTGCCGCCAGGTGTCTCTGGACCTCTTACGTAGCAGTAACAGCGGCTGCCACCAGGTGTCTCTGGACCTCTTACATAGCAGTAACAGCGGCTGCCACCAGGTGTCTCTGGACCTCTTACATAGCAGTAACAGCGGCTGCCACCAGGTGTCCCTGGACCTCTTACGTAGCAGTAACAGCGGCTGCCACCAGGTGTCTCTGGACCTCTTACATAGCAGTAACAGCGGCTGCCACCAGGTGTCTCTGGACCTCTTACATAGCAGTAACAGCGGCTACCACCAGGTGTCTCTGGACCTCTTACATAGTAGTAACAGCGGCTGCCACCAGGTGTCTCTGGACCTCTTACATAGCAGTAACAGCGGCTACCACCAGGTGTCTCTGGACCTCTTACATAGTAGTAACAGCGGCTGCCACTAGGGGGCTCTGGACCTCTTACGTAGCAGTAACAGCGGCTACCACCAGGTGTCTCTGGACCTCTTACATAGTAGTAACAGCGGCTGCCACTAGGGGGCTCTGGACCTCTTACGTAGCAGTAACAGCGGCTGCCACCAGGTGTCTCTGGACCTCTTACGTAGCAGTAACAGCGGCTGCCACCAGGTGTCTCTGGACCTCTTACATAGCAGTAACAGCGGCTGCCACCAGGTGTCTCTGGACCTCTTACGTAGCAGTAACAGCGGCTGCCACCAGGTGTCTCTGGACCTCTTACGTAGCAGTAACAGCGGCTGCCACTAGAGGGCTCTGGACCTCTTACGTAGCAGTAACAGCGGCTGCCGCCAGGTGTCTCTGGACCTCTTACGTAGCAGTAACAGCGGCTGCCACCAGGTGTCTCTGGACCTCTTACGTAGCAGTAACAGCGGCTGCCACTAGGGGGCTCTGGACCTCTTACGTAGCAGTAACAGTGGCTGCCACCAGGTGTCTCTGGACCTCTTACGTAGCAGTAACAGCGGCTGCCGCCAGGTGTCTCTGGACCTCTTACGTAGCAGTAACAGCGGCTGCCACTAGGGGGCTCTGGACCTCTTACGTAGCAGTAACAGCGGCTGCCGCCAGGTGTCTCTGGACCTCTTACGTAGCAGTAACAGCGGCTGCCGCCAGGTGTCTCTGGACCTCTTACGTAGCAGTAACAGCGGCTGCCACCAGGTGTCTCTGGACCTCTTACGTAGCTGTAACAGCGGCTGCCACTAGGAGGCTCTGGACCTCTTACATAGCAGTAACAGCGGCTGCCACCAGGTGTCTCTGGACCTCTTACGTAGCAGTAACAGCGGCTGCCGCCAGGTGTCTCTGGACCTCTTACGTAGCAGTAACAGCGGCTGCCACCAGGTGTCTCTGGACCTCTTACGTAGCAGTAACAGCGGCTGCCACCAGGTGTCTCTGGACCTCTTACGTAGCAGTAACAGCAGCTGCCACCAGGTGTCTCTGGACCTCTTACGTAGCAGTAACAGCGGCTGCCGCCAGGTGTCTCTGGACCTCTTACGTAGCAGTAACAGCGGCCGCCGCCAGGTGTCTCTGGACCTCTTACGTAGCAGTAACAGCGGCTGCCACCAGGTGTCTCTGGACCTCTTACGTAGCAGTAACAGCGGCTGCCACTAGGGGGCTCTGGACCTCTTACGTAGCAGTAACAGTGGCTGCCACCAGGTGTCTCTGGACCTCTTACATAGCAGTAACAGCGGCTGCCACCAGGTGTCTCTGGACCTCTTACATAGCAGTAACAGCGGCTGCCACCAGGTGTCTCTGGACCTCTTACGTAGCATTAACAGCGGCTGCCGCCAGGTGTCTCTGGACCTCTTACGTAGCAGTAACAGCGGCTGCCACCAGGTGTCTCTGGACCTCTTACGTAGCAGTAACAGCGGCTGCCGCCAGGGGTTTTTGGACCTCTTACGTAGCAGTAACAGCGGCTGACACCAGGTGTCTCTGGACCCCTTACGTAGCAGTAACAGCGGCTGCCACTAGGGGGCTCTGGACCTCTTACGTAGCAGTAACAGTGGCTGCCACCAGGTGTCTCTGGACCCCTTACGTAGCAGTAACAGCGGCTGCCACTAGGGGGCTCTGGACCTCTTACGTAGCAGTAACAGTGGCTGCCACCAGTTGTCTCTGGACCTCTTACGTAGCAGTAACAGCGGCTGCCACTAGGGGGCTCTGGACCTCTTACGTAGCAGTAACAGCGGCTGCCGCCAGGTGTCTCTGGACCTCTTACGTAGCAGTAACAGCGGCTGCCACCAGGTGTCTCTGGACCTCTTACGTAGCAGTAACAGCGGCTGCCGCCAGGTGTCTCTGGACCTCTTACGTAGCAGTAACAGCGGCTGCCGCCAGGTGTCTCTGGACCTCTTACGTAGCAGTAACAGCGGCTGCCACCAGGTGTCTCTGGACCTCTTACGTAGCAGTAACAGCGGCTGCCACCAGGTGTCTCTGGACCTCTTACGTAGCAGTAACAGCGGCTGCCGCCAGGTGTCTCTGGACCTCTTACGTAGCAGTAACAGCGGCTGCCGCCAGGTGTCTCTGGACCTCTTACGTAGCAGTAACAGCGGCTGCCACCAGGTGTCTCTGGACCTCTTACGTAGCAGTAACAGCGGCTGCCACTAGGGGGCTCTGGACCTCTTACGTAGCAGTAACAGTGGCTGCCACTAGGGGGCTCTGTTCCTCTTACGTAGCAGTAACAGCGGCTGCCACCAGGTGTCTCTGGGCCTCTTACGTAGCAGTAACAGCGGCTGCCACCAGGTGTCTCTGGACCTCTTACATAGCTGTAACAGCGGCTGCCACTAGGAGGCTCTGGACCTCTTACATAGCAGTAACAGCGGCTGCCACCAGGTGTCTCTGGACCTCTTACGTAGCAGTAACAGCGGCTGCCGCCAGGTGTCTCTGGACCTCTTACGTAGCAGTAACAGCGGCTGCCACCAGGTGTCTCTGGACCTCTTACGTAGCAGTAACAGTGGCTGCCACCAGGTGTCTCTGGACCTCTTACGTAGCAGTAACAGCGGCTGCCACCAGGTGTCTCTGGACCTCTTACGTAGCAGTAACAGCGGCTGCCGCCAGGTGTCTCTGGACCTCTTACGTAGCAGTATCAGCGGCTGCCGCCAGGTGTCTCTGGACCTCTTACGTAGCAGTAACAGCGGCTGCCACCAGGTGTCTCTGGACCTCTTACGTAGCAGTAACAGCGGCTGCCACTAGGGGGCTCTGGACCTCTTACGTAGCAGTAACAGCGGCTGCCACTAGGGGGCTCTGGACCTCTTACGTAGCAGTAACAGCAGCTGCCACCAGGTGTCTCTGGACCTCTTACATAGCAGTAACAGCGGCTGCCGCCAGGTGTCTCTGGACCTCTTACGTAGCAGTAACAGCGGCTGCCACCAGGTGTCTCTGGACCTCTTACATAGCAGTAACAGCGGCTGCCACCAGGTGTCTCTGGACCTCTTACATAGCAGTAACAGCGGCTACCACCAGGTGTCTCTGGACCTCTTACATAGTAGTAACAGCGGCTGCCACCAGGTGTCTCTGGACCTCTTACATAGCAGTAACAGCGGCTGCCACCAGGTGTCTCTGGACCTCTTACATAGTAGTAACAGCGGCTGCCACTAGGGGGCTCTGGACCTCTTACATAGCAGTAACAGCGGCTGCCACCAGGTGTCTCTGGACCTCTTACGTAGCAGTAACAGCGGCTACCACCAGGTGTC